>NC_060142.1:123868328-124495828 GCF_021461385.2 Schistocerca piceifrons
GGCAAATTTTACTGGTAGAAGGTGTTGCACCGCGATATCGATGTTGCCCTTGCAGCTGCAAGCCGACATGGATCAAATTCTACGCACTTCTGCAGAACATACTATTGTACATGTCCTGTGAATATCAGCGTCCTAACTCGAGTCATTCACGGCGTTCTGTTTCTTTCGAAAGTGAATGTAATTACAGTTCAATCCTGAAACTGGTTTCGGAGTTTTAAAAATAAACTTATTGTACATCGTTGAATATATTCGATACTGAGTTCAACTCTGACTGGCTTTAGCTTGTTTCTTTTTTCTAAAGATGAAGACGTTTAGGGAACATGGTTCCTAGGGCTAGATTTGTGATATATGTTATGTTGAAAGGGAATTAACTGTACCATACTCAAGAGAGCTTTTAGTTTGTTTTAGGTCTGTACATGGAATGATGTTGATATTTTGTCGATTGCGGCAATAACATCCTGTGTGGGGAGATCCTCTGAGGGACTTGTATTGTACTGTTGCAGTGCAGTCCATGTGAAACGTGCTGCTTAAAGCTTGGGACTGCAGCTCTCTGATGTTATTTATCACTGTTTAATCTTAAATGTCTTGGATGTAAAATGGTTGTTGAGGATTATGTAATTAATTTTGGTCCCGGGTTCCTTAAAGGAAGTATTTCGTTTTAAAATACGTGCTCGGTCAGAGCCTATTTAAATATGATTTTAACTTATCATTCAAAATTTCTAGTCTTGCTTTCTTAAAAGGCTTTCAGTTAAATGACTGCCATTTGCCTGTTTAAATGTTTGAGTGACTTAAAGGAAAAGAATATTATTTTGTAATTTTGTACTGATTGTTCCTATTGGGTAATACTTGACTTATATGTTCAATAAATGAGTGTCTAGTAAATGGTGATGCACTGTTCTATTGCTAGCCTACCCCTTCCACTCCACAGCCGATTGAGCTGCTTTGTGTCGAAATTGTGTTCAGAACTGTCCGCTGACCTGACACCTCACTCCCACTTATTCAGAGTCTATGTGAATATTGAACTTTACACATCTTATTAACAAAGTAACCGCCAGGTTAATGAACGCTGCAGTAAAGAAAAATCGTAACGTCTTCTCTACTTGAGATGAATGCTATTGTTTTCAGCGCCATGTTCGCCTCACGTGCTGCATGCAAACAGAACGACCACGAAAGTCAAAATGACGTCACATTTACACGAAGGCTCGTGAACTGTAGGTTACCCATCCTGACTGTGGTGATTTCGACCCTTTTGTAGGTGTCGCAGGTAGTGTGGGACATGCGACCAAGCATTTTCGTACCGTTAGTTTTCCGACAAGAGCCACCTGCTGATTTACACCAGTGGTCCACCAGCAGAAGAAGTGTTGCCACAGTCAAGGAGACAGTGCCCTCGCCGATAGCCTTTGTTCCCGTAAACTTCCATAGGCCTGAGCTATTTGAATTCTATGTAGGATGGGTAATGAAGATAATTACGACGAAAGGGAAGGTATGCCGTCTGGAGGTTAGTTACCGCTACCGGTAGACGGAAAACGTGATGCTTATACGAACTGCTTGTGCATGAACTCCGAATGGTGTGAGTGCCGAGGCCGTTTAAAAATTGCAGATGGCAGAATAATGGATGAACAGTGACGTTCTTGCCCATCTGACAAAGCAGATTTGCATTTTAAGAAAGGAATGTGTAGGTGCAGGAAAACAGTGACTGATTCTAGAAGTACTGTAGATTTACTAGAAGATAAGGAATGGACTTCAAAGTGCAAGAAACATTTCTCTACAATACAGACATCCACAATTACTTTGAATCAAAGGACACACCGCTATCACACAGCATGAGGTAATAGGCCAAGTGAAAAAGTCGTGTGTGACAGGAGGTCACCGTTTCTTTACTTTAATACCACTAACGATGTCTCTGCCTTGAGTAGCAGACATTACTGGAATGAAAAGAAATGTGATAGTCGCTGCAATTCCAAAGATACGACTCTATAGAACAGTACAGCTTCCTGCATATAGAAGAGCCTCATGCATCTAGAAACCATGTATCTCTCAAGCTAGATGATTCAAACTTCAAACATCTAAATTACTTGCCATCAGTTGGGACTAGATGTTACGCGTCACAGATGTACAACTTAAAAAGTATGGAATTATCGTATTGTGTGTCACAGACGAACTTTCCGGCCTCGACCACTTGATAAGCGGAAAATGCTTGATACATTTTTAGACACTGCAGGAATTTGTCTACCCACGTCTATTATGAAAATCCCCTGGTAGGCAGGCACAGCGAAGAACGTCATCCTACCTACATATTTGGTACGCGCTGGGTGGATACCAAAAGACAACCGAAAGAGGAACCTCGGAACATCTGCGTAGTTTCTATCAAAACCAACGTTTATACATGAAGTATCGGCATTTTCACCTTAACTTTATGCCGCGCTTACGGATATATGAAGAACAATTATTAAACTATTATAAAACTGCAATGTAAACTATGTTGGTCAGTGCAACAATGATTAAATATGCTTTATTAACACGCTGCGGCGAAGTAAATATGTGAATAAAAACAGTGAACCGTTGAGAAGTTTTTTCGTGCGACACTCGTGAATGGTGAGCCTTCCTTGTCTCTTGTATCGACAATGGAGCTACAGCCGGGGTAACCGCGGAAACACTAATTTGGTGCTAAGCAGTCAGACAAGATGCTTGTTCTCGTGCTTATCACTGCGCTCGACAGCGTCGCATTCGCGATTCTGTGCTGGTAAGTCGCCGCCAGCTCTCGCATACTCGCACACTCGTCACTCTAAACGCTGTTGGCCGGAATCGCTGCGTCAGTCTCGCGTTTTGTTCGTAGTCGAGCTGTCGTGTGGCTGGCGAGGCATACAGGCAACAATTGCTCTCACGTCTCGAAGCTCTTACAAAGTTTCACACCGAAATACATGTTTCGAAAAACCTTTCGATCCTTTGAGCTCTTAGTATTGCTTATTGTTAGTAAACCTAGCTAGTTACGCTTCGTCAATCGTAATTAAAATGCATGTTCTTCTCTTTTCTATTTCAGGCTTTTATGGCAGCTGATACTCTATACTGAAATGTAAGTACCAAGTCTTTCTGATTAATAGAAGATAAGTTCTTTTAGTTATATATGTTACGTATAATGGTTTACGATAGCTCGTCAGTGCTTGCAAAGAGGGGAGATACACACACACAGCGCTCAGGGTGGACACAGCGCAGAGGTAGAGGGTGTGTGGGGCTGGTCGTCTCACTGGTGACGTCACTGACGTAGAAGCAGTTCCGTAACTGACTCTGACGTTGTAGTGTGACACGCGGCAATATCTGTCTTCTTGGTGATGATAGCAAATTAAAACACGACCGATTTCAGGCCCCTTAGCAGACGTCATGTAATGATCAATGTGGCGAGCGCGATCGTATAGGGTAGCAACATGTAGTCCATGAGATATGCCGGAAATCTCACGATACACATGCAGCTAATCACTTTAGTAGTAGTTAACTACCAGCATGAGAGACCGACGTACTTCGTTAAATTGTACTGAAGCATCGTTTTAACATATGTTAAATGTCGCTTGTGGCACAGTAATTAGTACATGACAAATTCGCACATCCGATATGTTGTAGTATTCCTGTGTGTCGCACCGTTTACTCGTAGTCTGCAAACGCTTAGTGTGAGGTCATCAGATAATGTATTTTAGAAATAAGTCAGCTTGGTGCTGATAATGCTTTTGATAAGTAGGTTTGTTATACGTACAAATCTCTTCTCACAAGAATGACACTGTTTAAGTGTAATATATTTTGGAATAGTTATGCACATAATGTCTTCCAAAACAATTCAATTTTGTTTCGGTTTTTTTCTTTTTAGATGGCGATCGGAAATGGACTTGCTGGAAGCTAATTTGGAGGAATATGTACTGGACATCGAGGCTGACCTGGCAGAAGAGGTGCATCTCTTCGAGGTGTTCCCTGACGAGATGGATTATTCAGATACAGATCTATGGTGGATTGACGAACTTATGCCAGAAGAAGATTGGTTAGCCGATGTGAGGGAGATGGTGGAGGACGAAGACGCTTCTCCTGAGGGAGAAGTAGTTGTCATACAGTCGCTTCGTTCGCCTTTCGTCAATGAAAATTGAAGTATCGATGTGAAAATTATAACATCGAACAAAACAAGAGCAGACATTTCATTGACAAGCTGTTTACTCTTAATTTTAATATTACAGCAAAATAATGGAATAACATTTTGATAATACTGATTTCAAAATATTCTGAGATTACATTAAATACATGGTGCGAAGCTTTGTGTACAGCTTGGATAGAAATCAGACTTTACTTGTAAAATTTCAAGAATACAAAATACACACATGGGCTGAAAGAAGGGTAACACATGTTTCTAATCTATCCTTGCACGTGTTTTTCAACATACTTATGGAGGAAGAAATAAAGCAAACCAAAGATAATTTGGAATCTGAAATAAAGATGGGGACAAGAAATAAAAACTTTAAGGCTTGCCGATAACATTGTCACTCTGTCAGAGACGGCAGTGAACTTGAGGAAGATAACTTGAACCGAATGCATAGTGTGTAGGAAACGGGTTACGAGATCTTCAGTAAAAGTGAACATAGGTATGTTCTACCGACTAGATGCCTGTGTTGGACAGGGGGAGTTTAAGAAAAGTGTATTACCTGCAAGCATATAGCACCGTTCGCTGTTTCACATCAGAGTTCACTACACACGCCTACTAAAAATCACCCTACTGCCTGGATAACCGAAGCCAATACACGCTATCACAGCTGATGGAAAAAAAGGCGTCATAGTTATAACTATACTTCGAAATTCTCGCGAAAAAAACTAGCACACGTACTGAACAGGTAATAATGCATCACATGTACTGGGGAAAGCGTCGTCCTAAAAGACTGCAGTGTAACATGTGTTCTCCACCATGTACAATCGCAGGCCCCAACGCCTCTAGATCTAAGAAAAATAAAAACTTTTGTTTAACGTCATGTAGGGCACTCCAGCAGGGACTGGACAAGAGCCACAGTATCGTGGAGAACTCATCAGCCATTCTGTGAGGGATTATTTAACATCAACTCTACTCCTATAATGAAGCAGATATCAACAAAAGGAGGGAAAAATCATTCACAATGACGATAAGTGTTCTCTTTCCACGAAAATAGACAAAGTCCAGTTTCACTTAGCTTTATTAGTAATATCTATATTGTTTTTCACATTCAGCTGAGAAACGTATCATGTCTGTTAATACATTTACATTGAAACTAGATAGAGAAAATAGAGAAAACTGATATTTTCACCCATGAACACTAATGTCAGTGACGTAATAGATTAGAAATCACCCCTATAATTTACATAGTCAAATAAGGTGTTTCTCACATCTAGAGAACCAGCACACGAGTCTTCCATGTGCTAGATGTACACACCACAATGGATCTTCTCTCAACTCAATAATGACGTGAAATGCGAAGAAGCAGCCAGCAGAACAATTTACATGGGGGGGAATAATGCCTAGTGCTAACACACATCCATATTGAACCTTCTCAAATTACCACTTGATCACGAAAGCTGTCCCACGCATACTAAATATTAGTTCGCTATTCGACTGTCTACAAGACTACACGGTTAACTGAACTACATTCCTGCATTGCAACAGCACTCTTCACTTGGACGGCACCTGCCATTAGCGGCAAACGTGAATCATTCCTGCCATAGGCCACTCATTGACAGAATCATCCTATGAAATCGGTTACATATATATTTGATCGCTATACTTACAATTCAATGTTACCATTGCGGATTCAGTTGAGTGACATTCAACAATGAGCGAAGTATCGGAAATACACCCTGTTGACGGCTGTGGCTCTGGAAATAGAAATATCTTACCATTCTTATGACTTTACATACTCTTCCCTTTGCTATCACAGTATTTGACGTCAAATCCATACCTTCCTTATGACTGGGCATAGTCATCTCGTTTGCACATGTCAGAACACAAACACATACTTCATAATCGTGATGCTCATGGTGAACCTGTCATACATCCCCTACTACTAAGTATAATACGTCGTCAATGGCTGATTGCCGACGATACGAAATAATACTGGCCGAAAATCAACCATTGGTGGGCATGTCTCATGAGTTTTTCTTGCGAGTGGTACCACTGTGTGTTAGAAAGCGAGGCGTAATCGTCTTACAAACCGTCAGATGTTAAAAAACACGACCATATTACCATCACAAGCAGTTTGCTTCTACAGGTGCATACAAGTATCCATGTTAGAAGCTATACTGTCTGTATAAATCGAGGTACGACATAACCTGTGCATGAGGTGGTTCTTTTGTCCAGACAAATACCGTGACACAGAAGATAGACGGTGATCCCTGGAGTATATTGTATCAGACCAGCACTGATGTTACAAGTCGCCGATGATGCAACCTCGTAATACAATTACCCAATTTACAAAGTGATTCACCTAAGGAACGTGGTATGAAACCAGTATTTCTAACTCCCTCACGCCACCGCCACTAGATGTTTCTCCAGTTTTTGTAATGAATTCTATCTCGATGCCATGACAGAGGTGATATATCCAGTGATATATCCACAGAGCTATAGGTGATGGTTGATTTAGAAGGGTCACAAACAGTAGATGGAGAGCTGATAGAGGTCATAAGAAATCTACACTAACTTTTCGGATCTCTAATGCCATGCTATCCGCTATCTCCCCATTGAAGCACATACATGCGTTGGACCCTATGGAGAAGTCCATCAGTGATTACAGTCCTTAGTGAACCATATTTTTGGCACGCTCATATCTCAAAATGAGTTACCTTTCTCGAACCTATCTGTACAGTAAAATTCCAGCCTCGTTTTTGGTAGTCCCTATGCATCCTGCAACAGCACCCTCAGACCCTGCGCTTCCATCCCTGCAGCTTTGCGCATGTGATCGTTCCAATGTAAGTCCGAACTGAGCAGAAGTCGGACGTAATTATGACTACCACCTTCTGCATCCCGTGTGGAAACAGGCTAAGCTGCGTTACTGCGACAGGACTGTGTTTTGAGCTTTACATGGAAATGGAAACGGGTTGAAGGACAAGGATTTTTGCTACTGCACTGTCGTGCGTCCGCAAACTACATACAAGTACTACAGATCCGTGTTCATTCCCATCTATCTCCCCAACATGACATCTTCGTTATTTTGTACCATCCAACAGAGAAAAGTTATGAAGTATAAAAGCTCCACTAACTTCATCCGATAGATAACTCCATAAGATTTTAACCGCGCCCCTTCCTCCACATATCGAAAACAAATACCGCATGCATGCAGGTTTTGAGCGTACGTGACGATCCTATTAAATATAGAGGTATTAATCAACTGCACAGGCCAGTTTAATGTTTCATCACCTGTACTGTAGGAGGATGACCGTACCCCACGGATTATGCTGTAAGTCGCAAGACCCTGTCACCCTGTCTCATTGTTTGAAACGTTGATTTTTTCTCCCCTAACATGCTTTGTACACTGCCAAAGATTATATTTTTCCGCCACGACTTCGAGGTCAGTGTCATGTTCTAAACTGACATTAACACGATCTGATCCACGGCCTCTCGCAGAAAACAGAAACTATGAGCAGCCGACACTTTCTGCAGGACCTGACCATCATTTTGCACTCAAGCACATACAGTGCAACTTGTTCTTGATTTGTTTGATTGATGGAGCTGCTATCTGCTATACAACCTACTGTACTCCCCTCACTTACGCCCTCGTGAGTTCGACTAGATTTCTAAACTAAAGGAAACACTTCACAGCATTCGCTTCAGAACTGTTACGAATTCGTCGGCCAACAGACCGCGCCGCTCGAACTGTCAACACAGCTGCCACTGCTAAGAATATCCTACGGGTTCCACATTGCTGGCAACGGGTTATACACAATGATGGTGACTACTCTGAACGTCAGTAAAACTTTAAAACTCGTATATATTAATTATGAGCTATAAATAAGTAGTTGCCTCTATTAAAGTTCCAACCCTCGTACTTAGAAAAAAAATAATTACTGTACATTTGGGGTAATTGGTCGATAGTACCCGTAAGGACGGATCCACAGAGCATTTTTCATACTAGCGGAACGATGGAACATTCTAGAGAGAGAAGACGAAGTTGCTGCAATTCTACTAATTCTGTATTTGTAAGCAGGCTGTTGTGTTATTGTTTCGTGTATGTGTAATGTTTAATCCCATTTAGCCTACATTGAACTTTTTTCGATTGTTTTATCCGTTGGTATCAGTTGAGGGAGATTTACTGCTTTTGATGCATGTACCATGGAGGAGAATGAGCGATCACCAAAGAGTGAGAGAGAGAGAGGGGGGGGGGGGGAGGGAAAGGGAATCAAGGGTGGCGATCCTGAGATGTTGTCAGTTCCGACTGCGTGCCTACTCCTCGCTACGATTCTGTACGGTAGGTCGTGTCCATCACACAGCTGAATAATCAGGCTCGGTCACATAGTTGTATCTGCCTCTCTGCCTGAGACATCTGTAGCTATTCACTTGCGAGGGTTCACTTAGTTTACAAATTACCCCGTCGCTGCGCTTGAGCTCCGAGGACACAGCTAAGTATGCGTTTTTGGTGTGCTGAGTAGCACTGTGGATATTGTTCGTTGCTGCTGGACGCTACACCCCCAACTCACGACTCTCGCGTATCCACATCACGGCGCAAACAATACAGTGTGCGTCCAATCAATTTTAGAGGATTGCCTGATCAATAGTGTAGAAATAATGACCAATATCTGATAGTATTCTGCTGTTATAGTGAATAATCATCGTCAGTAAAAAGCAGTTGCTCTTAGTGGTCGTATTGCCTGGCAAAAACGCATTCCAGTGTTTGTCCTACATTGTTTTAGAAACACAAATACAGATTTATGTAAGGTCCAAACTAGCTTTTTCCGGAGTATTAAATGCTGTAACCTGTGTGGTAGTGTTATGTTCCATAAATCAGAGTCTATGCCCTGTTTGATTGTAGTTCTAATTATTTAACATGGGAACCCATTACATGAGCCTCCAAACAGCGATGCTGACACCTCTACCGTGTACTGTACGTAGGATGGATGGCTGTCTTTCTGTCGAAAGCAAACCAGTGTGGGCCGCATTACTTTCTTAGTGGCTGTTCTGATAGTGTTAAGAATATTCGAGAGTCTACTGGCATCAAATACGTGAACGCATGGAATAACTATTCACCCCAAGAGGGAGTGACTGTCTTCGTCGCAGAAGTAGGCAAGAATTTATATTTTCCTGATGCGTGAGGGAGATAATTACGTTGAGCAGACCTACACTATGTGATCAAAAGTATCCCGGAAAACTCCAAAATTATACGTTTTTCACATTGGGTGCATTGAACTGCCACCTACTGCCAGGTAATCCATATAAGCGATGTCAGTAGTAAGTAGACATGGTGACAGAGCAGAATGGGGTGCTTCCCGGAAATCACGGGCTTTGAATATGGTCAGGTGATATAGTGTCACATGTGTCATACGTCTGAAAGCGAGATTTCCACACTCCCTAGGCCCACTGTTGAAACGGTACAGTAGATTCCGCTCCATAAGCAGCAGGTTTCGCTGCTCGCTCGCACCGGGAAATAGAAACAGAGGCGGCTCCGCAGCCAATTTTATTACACGACGCGGCCGGCCGCGGGTGCAACAGAACCCATGTGGATGGGTGGAAAGAAATGTGTCAGGCTTCATAATACGTATTTATATGCGTCGTGTATCATGCATTTCTGGTACGTGAATGTGAATCTGCACATGAGCTTTCCTAATCCTCCTCACACCTTTCCGTAAAGCGTGGCCA
The DNA here is from genome assembly GCF_021461385.2 of Schistocerca piceifrons. Lineage (NCBI taxonomy): Eukaryota > Metazoa > Arthropoda > Insecta > Orthoptera > Acrididae > Schistocerca > Schistocerca piceifrons. Next base: position 123,878,170 of record NC_060142.1, read on the forward strand.
AATCTTTGTTGGGAAGTAGTTCGGTAATATAGTACTGCCAACCTTACTCCTGGTAGGGGATCAGAGAGACAGCACAGGCAGGTAAAAGTCAAAGACTTTCCAGTGTCACAAGATTTGGGGTGGAGAGGTTGGTCACGGTCAAGTGGTTCGACCACCCCCTACACTGGGGACCAGGAAGACTTCTGGGTGCCCGCCATAATCTTGTAAGTGTTACAGGAGCTGGGCAAGTGAGCAGACGTGCCCTCAGTGCGTCAGTCTCAATGTTCAAGCATGGAAGAGCCGTATTTCAATATTTGTACTAATTCTTTTATTTCCAGCTTCGGATTGTGTAAGGTAATGAATGTCCTCGTTTAATTCCGGAAATTTGACCCCCTGTGTTAAAGTATCTGTTCCCCAGTTTGCCCGTTATCCTCCTCACATAGTGAATGTTCTATGTAAAATATTGGGAGACTTTGGTGGTATACATTTGGCCAACGCAATTCCGTCTTACCCGTAGAAATGTGCGTGCAGATTACTATATAATATACCCGAGCTATAAGTTGTAAAACTGTAATATCTGTAAACTGAAACAATTGCTGCTATCGCTGTAAAGTCGAGTGATAATGTTAAGAATAAATAGGAAATCAACTGTCATCAATCTTTAACATACCTCACAAATCACAAAGAAGTCAAGTTAAAGGAATTTATTTAAAATAAAAGCTATAGAATGCAGGGACACACACACCAGCGTGTGAGACCTCCAGACCCTTGCCTAGTATCGTACAGAAAGGACACGCTCTCTAGGTAGCGCTCTCAAGCTCCTCTCCCCAGTTATCCGTTGCGCAATTTTGATTCAGGGCTTGACATCAACTTTCATCTGGCGAAAGTTGCAGATGGTCGTAATGTATAATAGGCAGACATCTGCGCAGGCCATCACACAGGAATTCAAAACTACATCAGGATCCACTGCAAGTACTATGACAGCTAGGCGGGAGGTGAGGAAACTTGGAATTCATGGTCGAGCTGCTGCTCATAAGCCCCTTGTGCTCAGAGCCATTTGAACCATTTTTTTAGCCTTATCTAGAGATAAGGAACCAGTATAACTGATCCTGTGATCAAAAAAGCAGCAGCAAAAGAATACAACATACTATACTGGTTCAGGTGTATGAATGACATCCTCTACTTAATGGATGAACCACAAACAAAAAGTGAAGAATTACATACTGACTTCAACAAGATGCATAGAAATATAAAATTCACTACACTTTCTGGATATAACAGTGAAAAGGAGAAACAATAAGCACATGTCTGAAATTCACCATGAACCTACATCAACTGACATTGTTATCTGCCAGTACTTGAACCACCCACACTCACAACAGCAAGCAAACTTCTACATATGCTCCATAGACTCAATACATTTCCACTAAACAAAGAAAACTACCAAAAAGAACTGGAGATAATAATGCAGATAGCCCGAAACAATGAGTATAATAGTGATATAGTCACAAAGCTGAACAACATAATCAAAAGTAAAATATAATCAGAAAGGGAAAAACCATTGACAACATCACAACAGGACCAAACACAACAAAAATCACTCAGTACCATAAAAAACTACACAAAATTCTTAGGAAAACATAAGAGAAAACACAAGATGGCACATAATGAAATAGAAACACTAACTCACACAAAAAATCACCAAAATTTTCGAAAGACAGGGACTATACACAGCATACACAACAAATAATTCTATCAAAAAATACACCCCAAAACTGACAATAAACCCAGATATATTCCAGAAATCAGGTATATTTGAATGAGAGTGTAACACTTGTGATGGCAGATATGTAGGACAAAAGGCAGAACGTTTGATGTGAGATACAAAGAACACATGAGAGCCTAGAAGTATGGACAAACCACTCTACATTTTCAGAACAATTGAGCGAACATTATCTCAAACCAATCACTAGAGGGAAAGATATGAAAATAATTAGAAGCAACAATGAAGGATATGTCATAACCCTGTTAGAAAATTACCACATACAGAGAACCAGAAAAGAAAACCCTGTTGAATGACCAAGTACACATACCAAACAACTCATTGTTTAATCTAATAAATAAAATAATAGAGGGCCGCTAGAACAGAGGACTATTGTTATGACAATAATACCCCCAACCCCCTTTCCACTCACTCACTGGTCCATGAAACATTTAAACCAAAACTCAAATCGAAAGGAAAAAAAATTCATGAATGTATATTCTCTGTTTCTCTCTCTCTCTGTCGATCACACACACACACACACACACACACACATACACACACACACACACACACACAGAAAACAGAGAGATATAAACGTAATAGAAAGAATAGGCGTTAGTTTCAACATATAATTCGCTTGGTTGGCAACATGTACGAGTATGTGTACGTGAACAAACCAAACAGTTTGAGATACACAGCGAACTCTGAGTAGTTATGGCTACATCAGTGTTATGTGTACGTAATTGACGGAAGACTGAGATTGATACTACATCACAAGATCAAGGGCAAACAAAACGAAAAGTCGGAAGAAAAATGTTCGCAACGCCAAAACATGCTTATGTTTTGTCAGTGGAACGGTAGTGCGACCTCCATTTGACCAGATGAGGGGAAACACCGATGCCAACTAAATACAGGAAGAACCATAGGTAGTCACTTATTTACACAAAAAGCGAGACACATATCAATACAAAAGTATACAAAAACTATATCATTATAGATTCCAATGATGTGCCTTAAAATGAAAAAAATCGAAACGCGTCTGTGAACAAAAAACACAATGCAGCAAGAGAAGGCGTTTTTTACTTACAAAACAAATATGCCGTGTAACATTCGACGTTATGCACATATAAGAGTGCAGACTCTCTCTCTCTTTCTGTCTCTCAGGGATGAGCTGTCATTATGAATTTACAAATTAAGCATCAAACATGCAAAGGCGAATAAATATTCAAGACACAGTGGTCGTCTGCTGCAACAAATTATCACTCACAATAAAAAGCATAAAAAGACACATATACGCAAAAGAATTGAAACGTGACATACTTGTTGCCTAATTCTTGTAGGACCCTTTTTTGTAAACAGTAGTGTCTTTATTTAAAGTGAACCTTTCACGACGAATTTTAGGTATCATCATTTCATTACAAAATACTTTACCAACACGAACGCGTTTCGGAGCTGTTCAAAATCTGCTGGCATTTTGTTGCAGCTTTTATTCGTAGGACATATGATTAATGAGCTGCTGGTTTAATTCGTCTCCTAGAATGCCTACCCTCCATTTGTCCACTCATGTTGAGAACAAACAGAACATATTCAACGACTAGAGATAGGACGATAATAGTCTCAGTATGTTCTGTAGAAATGATTAGCTGCTGAGTCACCTCAGTTCAGAATGTGTCCTGTTGCCTAATCGGCACACGTTCTACCATGGGCCCTAATAATTTGTTCCATGCATGATGGCATTGACTTGTAAAAGGTGTGAATGGCGTCCTTTGGTATAGACATCTACGCTACATTCAACTGGTTCTAAAGTTCATCTCTGGTGGTTGGCAATTGGGCACAGAGCTGCACCTGTCGTTTCACCATATCCCACAGTTTTCCAATTGGCGTCAAATCTGGTGATCTGACGGGCCACTGCAAAAGCGGAACATCCTGTGATGCTAAGAAGACACGAGGTCGTTCAGCAACATGTGATCGTGCATTGTCTTGCTGAAAAATGGCATCTGGGATGTTGTGGAGAAAGGGTATGGCAATGGTTCACAGGATGTCAGTGACGTAGATCACACTGGTCGCAGTGACCTGGACACACACCAGCTGTGATTCGTGGCTGTACCCAATAGCACCCCACACCACAAGGTCTTGAGTTGGCGCTGATTGTCTTGTGTGAATGCAGTCAATGTGATGCCGCTCCCCCTGCCTGCAGTGAACCAAAATGCAGCCATCATAATAAAAAAAAAAAAACAGAACCTAGATTAGACCGAATACACTACGTGATGCCACATTCTTCAAAGTTACACTGAGAAGTGGACTACAAGCATGTAACCCATGCCTTAATAAACGGCGATGGACTGTCATCCCTGATAGTGTACGATGTGTTACTGTTTCCAGCGTCGGTAGAGCTGAGGAGGACGCAGATCTGTCCTGCAACGCCACTTGGCTGAGGAGTCAATCATCTCAGGGGTGTGGTCTGTTCTGGTGCGACGTGACCCGTCTCGTCGTGTTCTACGGTGTTCCGGGAACCATTCTGCACACACCAGCTGCACTGCCCAAACACTTCGTCCCACACGACCAGCAATTTCTTGGATGGAAGCATCACAGTCTTTCGTGCTAACAATGCGCCCTCTTTCAAACTCACTGATTTGACGTGAGACTTCGAGTATACATCTGCGAGGAAGTTGTTAGCTCGGTTCAAGTTACACTGATCCATTACCATCGGTTTATAGCGACAACGAGAGTCGGAGGCGAATTTTACAGGTTAGTGGTGTTGCACCGCGATATCGATGTTGACCTTGCAGCTGAAGGCCGTCATGGATCCAATTCTACTCATTTATGCAGAACATACTATTTTAAATGTCCTGTGTATATCAGCGTCCTAACTCGAGTCTTTCACGGTGTTCAGTTTGGTCTGAAAGTGAGTGTAATTACAGTTCAATCCTGAAACTGACTTCGGAGTTTTAAAAATGAACTTAATGTACACCGTTGAATATACACGATACTGAGTTCACCGCTTTAGCTTGTTTTTTACTTGTAAAGTGGCAAGTCGTCTCACTTTCGAAGCTGGTAAAGACGTTTTAGGTAAAATAGTTGATAAAACTTTTTCAGTAAGTTTCCGAGTTGATTCATGCACACACTTTAATCTCTCCCATATTCAGAGTCTAGTCGATATAAATGCAGAACTTTACACACCTTATTAACAAAGTAACCACCAGGTTAATGAGCCCTGCAGTAAAGAAAAAGCCTAAGGTCCTCTCAACGTGAGGCGAGTGTTATTGTTTTGAACGCCATGTTCCCCTCACGTGCTGCAAACAGAACCATCAAGAAAATCAAAATGACGTCACGATTACACTAAGGCCCGTGAACTGTAGGTTACCCTTCCTGCCTGTGGTGGTTTCGACCCTTTTGTAGGTGTCGCAGTTACTGTGGGACTTGCGACCAAGCATTTTCGCACCGTTGGTTTTCCGACCAGAGCCACCGGCTGATTTACACCAGCTGTCCACCAGCAGCGGAAGTGTTGCCACCGTCAGTGTGGCAGTGCCCTCGCCGACATCCTTTGTTCCCGTACACTTCCATAGGCCTTTATACTTCCATAGAGCTAAGCTACTTGAATTCTATATAGGGCCGGTAATGAAAATAGTTACGACGAAAGGGAAGGTATGCCTTCTGGAGGTTAGTTACCGCTATCAGGTATACGGAAAACGTGATGCTTATACGAACTGCTTGTGCATGAACTCCGAATGGGGTGAGTGCCAAGGCCGTTTAAAAATTGCAGATGGTAGAATAATGGGTGAACAGTGACGTTCTTGCCCTTCTGACAAAGCAGATTTGCATTTTAAGAAAGGAATGTGTAACTGCAGGAAAAGAGTCCACGAAGAAAACACAGTGCTTGTTTGCAAATTTTGTAAGAAGGGATTTCAAGATTTGAAAGGCAAAGTTTTAATTTCGTCGTATGCAGCCCAAATTATGACTACAGCAAGACTTCATTGTGTAAAGTAAGTACGCATGCTGTTGGGACGAAAAAACCTTGGCTCTAGTTCACAGATTCAAGCGAGCGAAGACGTTTTGTAACTGACTGGAGGTAATAGTTTTTTTTAAAACTGACGATGGCTCCGTTTTTGACGAAATAAGCCTGGTGTTCGATTGTATAGAAGCTGGGAAAATTCTGTATGAAAAGGGAACTATTCTTCCGAAGGGAGGTTGGGGGGGGGGGGAGGGTGCGGCGGACGTCATCTGACAGTTGTTTGGAACAATTCAAACAAACAATTATATACGTTCCACGTTGACATCGAAATCACAGAAGAAGGGATATGCCGATTTATTTATTTTGCTCCCAGACAAAAGTCGAAAAACATACTCCATGCGGCTGTGGTTATTAATAATGGAGAAAATGCCCAGTGGAGAAAAGGTAATGAAGTTAACTGACAATATGTCAATCACTACACAGAGAGACAGAACCACGAACTCTGTGGAACTTTGGCGTACGGTATGAAAGTAAACTCCCCAATAAAAATATCTGAACGTATGAAGGATAAAGCAGTAAATGCTACCTTTGAAATTAAAGAACGATTTCATTGCCCTGCCCCTTCAGGAAAGAAAAAAAAATATCGATAGATCTAGACAAAAGGTAAAAAGATATTGCAATAACGAGATGGGTGACATATGAGGATGATGAAAACATTGCTTTGTTACAAAAAAATTGAGTGGAAATTTGAAATGGATAGAATAAAATGATAACTTTAATCATTATATCCGGTAATGTTAACTCACCAGGTTAGCCGAGAGCGCTAATGCGCTGCTTCCTGGACTCGGGCAGGCGCGCTTGCCCCCGATCCAACCCACCTGGCAGATTAACTACAAGGGCCAGTATACCGCCCAGCGTGGATGTGGTTTTCAGGCGGTTTTTTCACATCCCACTAGATGAATAAGAGGTTGATCCCCACTGCCAGCCTCTTTTACACGACTCGTAGACTTTTGAAAGGATTTGCACTATTTCACGATTTACACTAGACGCAGACAGCCGGGGTCCACTAATTCCGTCCTGGGGGGTTCGTGGTGGCGACAGGGATGGCATCTGGCCACCCTCCGACACCAACATGGCCAAATCCATAGTCACAGGTCGACGCCGCGATGAAGTGGGACATAGGCCCAAATGATATGATGATGTTTTTATCGAGTTATGCTCTAGAAAGGAGCAAAGGTGAAGGTAAAAAGAAAATAAAACAAGAAAAAATTGACCATGCCTCTGTATCCGCTAGTCCTATGCCTGGATAAAATGTGAAAGGGACTGTCTTATTGAAAAACGGTCAGCAGAGGCTCCACCACCATTAAGCTTTCATTGACGGTAGGTGTAGCCACGGCTAAAATATTTGTGCTCCGAAACACCACAATGACGTAATAAGTCGCAAAGCCCAAGGTCGGGAAGACCACGACACTGAATGCTTTCCTAACGGTCCCGGCTCACGGCGCCTCTGAAGCCGAAGACAGTGTGGAAATAAATGTGTGGGTTAACAATTTACATGTGATCGTTATTGCAGGCTTTATTGTCGAAAAGCTTATATATTTTCTTCAAAATAATGTTTATACATTAGACTCTCTCACAAATGCTTACACTCACCGCAGTTGGTATATTGGAGCCTCACACACGGAACTTTATTGAGTTCCCTTTTGTATACGGTAAATACAGGGTATTTTGTAACGACATTAAGCATGTTTCTAAAAGTACTGATGTGTGCCGGTTATATGTGCATGTATACTTACTCGATTTGTCTGAGGATGACACTTCTGTGACTGAATCGATGGTTAAATAGTCTCTTTGTCTAAAAGAACAAAACCACTCGAAGTCAAGCTGTTATTAACTGTCCAGTTCTAGTTTTCACAACGAAGTGCTGGACTATAACAACACCAACGGGTCACCCAGGCCATTTCACAGTTTCGCCTAAAGTTCGGCTAAATTGCTAGCGATGTTTGTTGACTGTCAAACGACGAGAGGCCTACATCTTGAATGCTTAGCAAGGGCGATTGGACAGTACCCGTCATAGTAAGAGCGGAATCTCAGGTGTGGTGGTTTTGGTTTTATTTACGCTTTAACGTGGCAGTATACAATCACCGTCCAGTTATCGATGGATATTAAGTATATCGTAGTGCCTTGAACTATTTCCTAAGAGAGACGGAGAACTCTTGCCATACTATCGATCTTTACCGATGAGACACCTGATCATGCCTGCAGCAAATGAAACTGTAAACCTATGTTTAGCTAGGATTGTGAAGCTAATGTCGTACAACCAGATCTTTTCTATCAGCGTGGAGGACAGTCTACACCAACAACCTCAGCTGTTAGTACGACTCACTTCGTCCCGTCCACGAGGACAACAACGCTCATAATTCTTTCCTGCCGTGCGACTTATATTGCGGAGGCACGCAAGTTAGGAATGTGTGCAAACTCCTGGCGGAAACCAGCATTTGTATAGGGGAAGCGTAAGCGACGAAGGTGGCCTTATTATGCGTCTAAACTGCCGCCGACGTCGTCTTTATAGTGACTGAATAGAAGTATTGTAGGTCTAATGGAAGATAAGGAATGGAACTCAAAATGCAAGCGACATTTCTTTACAATATAGACGTTTACGATTACCTTGGATCAAAGGACACACCGCTATCACACAGCATGAGATAATAGGACAAGTGGTACAATGGAGTGTGACCGGTCACGTTTACTGCACTTTAATACCACTGACTTTGTCTCTGCCTTGAAGTAGCAGACTTTACTGGAATGGAGAGAAATGTGATAGTAGCTGCAATTCCAAAGTTACGACTATATAGAACATTACAGCCTCCTGCATCTAAAAACAATCCATCTCCCAAGCTAGATTTTTGGAACGCGCTCGGTGGATACCAAAAGACAATCGAAAGAGGAACCTCGGGACATCTATCGAGTTTCTATCAAATCCAACGTTTATCTATCAAGTTGAGGCATTATCACCTTAACATTATATCGCGCTTATGGATATATGAAGAACAATCTTTAAACTACTGTAAAAGTGCAAGGAAAAGTATTTCGGCAAGTGCAACAGTTATTAAGTAAGTTTTGTTATCACACAGAGGCCCAATAAATATGTGAATAAAAGCAATCATTCGTTGAGCAGTTTTCTTACGCGACACTCCTGAGTGGCGAGCCTCCCTTGTCTCCTGTATCGACAATGGAGCTACAGCCGGGGTAACCACGGAAACACAAATTTGGTGCTAAGCAGTCAGACAAGATGCTTGTTCTCGTGCTTATCACTGCGCTCGACAGCGTCGCATTCGCGATTCTGTGCTGGTAAGTCGCCGCCAGCTCTCCCATACTCGCACACTCGTCACTCTAAACGCTGTAGGCCGGAATCGCTGCGTCAGTTTCGCGTTTTGGTCGTAGTCGAGCTGTCGTGTGGCTGGCGAGGCATACAGGCAACAATTGCTCTCGCGTCTCGAAGTTCTTACAAAGTTTCACACCGAAATACATGTTTCAGAAAACCTTTCGCTCCATTGAGCTCTTAGTACTGCTTATTGTTAGTAAATCTAACTACTTACCCTTCGTAAATCGTAATTTAAATGCATGTTCTTCTCTTTTCTATTTCAGGCTTTTATGGCAGCTCATACTCTCTACTGAAATGTAAGTACCAAGTCTTTCTGAATAATAGAAGATATGTTCCTTTAGTTATATATGTTACGTATAATGGTTAACGATAGCTCGTCAGTGCTTGCAAAGAGGGGAGATACAGATAAGATCGCCACACACAGTGCTCAGGGTGGACACAGCGCAGAGGTAGAGGGTGTGTGGGGCTGGTCGACTCACTGGTGACGTCACTGACGTAGAAGCAGTCCGTAACTGACTCTGACATTGTAGTGTGACACGCGGCAATATGTGTCTTCTTGGTGATGATGGCAAATTAAAACACGACCGATTTCAGTCCCCTTAACAGACGTCATGTAATGGTCAATGTGGCGAGCACGATCGTATAGGCTAGCAACACGCAGTCCAGAAGATATGCCAGTAGTGTCACGATACACATGCAGCTAATCACTTTAGTAGTAGTTAACTACCAGCATGACAGAACGACGTACTTCGTTAAATTGTATTGAACCATCGTCTTAACATATGTTCAATGTCGCTTGTGGCACAGTAAGTAGTACATGGCAAATTCGCACATCCGATATGTAGTAGTATTCCTGTGTGTCGCACCGTTTACTTGTAGTCTGCAATCGCTTAGTGTGAGGTCATCAGATAATGTATTTTAGAAATAAGTCAGCTTGGTGCTGATAATGCTTTTGATAAGTAGGTTTGTTATACGTACAAATCTCTTCTCACAAGAATGACACTGTTTAAGAGTAATATATTTTGGAATAGTTATCCACATAATGTCTTGCAAAACAATTTAATTTTGTTTTGGTTTTTTCTTTTTAGATGGCGATCGGAAATGGACTTGCTGGAAGCTGATTTGGAGGAATATGTACTGGACATCGAGGCTGACCTGGCAGAAGAGCTGCATCTCTTCGAGGTGTTCCCTGACGAGATGGATTATTCAGATACAGATCTATGGTGGATTGACGAACTTATGCCAGAAGAAGATTGGTTAGCCGATATGAGGGAGATGGTGGAGGACGAAGACGCTTCTCCTGAGGGAGAAGTTGTTGTCATACGAATACATTTCATTGCTATAAAGGAATTTGTAATTCCAAAACGTAAACTAATGGCTTTCCTTGAGTCTTTACTAGGTCAAGAAATAAATAACGTTTCTTAATTTTTTGTAACTGTTTTCATTACTTCCATGGACGAATAACTGTAATAGTAATGTAAGTATTCTGTGTCCAGCCTCCAGAAAATACTAAAAGTTTGGTATTTTTTGCATCTCTATACAGTCGCTACGTTCGCCTTCCGTCAATGAAAATTGAAGTATCGATGTGAAAATTATAACATCGAACAAAACAAGGCAGACATTTCATTGAGAAGCTGTTTACTCTTAATTTTAATATTACAGCAAAATAATGGAATAATATTTTGACAATATTGACTACAAAATACTCTGAGATTACATTAAATACATGGTGCGAAGCTTTGTGTACAGCTTGGAAAGAAATCAGACTTTACTTATAAATTTTAAAGAATACAAAATAAATGCTTGGGCTGAAGGAAGGCTAACACATGTTTCTAATCTATCCTTGCCCGTGTTATTCAACCTACTGATGGAGGAAGAAATAAAGCAAACCAAATATAATTTGGAATCTGAATTAAAGATGGGGATAAGAAAGATAAACTTTAAAGCTTGCCGTTAACATTGTCACTATGTCAGAGACGGCAGTGAACTTGAGGAAGATAACTTGAACCGAATGCGTAGTGTGTAGGAAACGGGTTACGAGATCTTCAGTAAAAGTGAACATGGGTATGTTCTACCGACTAGATACCTGTGTTGGACAGGGGGAGTTTAAGAAAAGTGTATTACCTGCAAGCATATAGCACCGTTCGCTGTTTCACATCAGAGTTCACTACACACGCCTACTAACAATCACCCTATTGCCTGGATAACCGAAGTCAATACACGCTATCACAGCTGATGGAAAAAAATGCGTCATAGTCATAACTATACTTGGAAATTCTCGCGAAAAAAACTAGCAACAGGTCATAATGCATCACATGTACTGGGGAAAGTGTCGTCCTAAAATACTGCAGTTTAACATGTGTTCTCCAACGTGTACAATCACAGACCCCAACGCCTCTAGATCTGAGAAAAATAAAAACTTTTGTTTTACGTCATGTAAGATACTCCAGCAGCGACTGGACAAGAGCCACAGTATCGTGGAGAACTCATCAGCCATTCTGTGACGGATTATTTAACATCAACTCTACTCCTATAATGAAGCAGATATCAACAAAATGAGGGAAAAAAACATTCACAATGATAGTAAGTGTTCTCTTTCCACGAAAATAGACAAAGGCCAGTTTCACTTAGCTTTATAAGCAAAATCTATATAGTTTTTCACATTCAACTGAGAAACGTATCATGTCTGTTAATACATTTACATTGAAACTAGATAGAGAAAATAGAGAAAACTGATATTTTCACCCATGAACACTAATGTCGGTGACGTAACAGATTCCAAATCACCCCTATCATTTACAAAGTCAAGTAAGGTGTTTCTCACATCTAGAGAACCAGCACACGAGTCTTCCGTGTGCTAGATGCACACACCATAATGGATCTTCTCTCAACTCAATAATGACGTGAAATGCGAAGAAGCAGCCAGCAGAACAATTTACATGGGAGGGAATAATGCCTAGCGCCAACACACATCCATACTGAATCTTCTCAAATTTCCACTTGGTCACGAAAGCTGTCCAACACATACTAAATATTAGTTCGCTATTCGACTGTCTAGAAGACTACACGGTTAACTGAACTACATTCCTGCATTGCAACAGCACTCTCCACTTGGACGGCACCTGCCATTAGCGGCAAACGTGAATCATTCCTGCCATAGGCCACTCATAGACAGAGTCATCCTATGAAATCGGTTACATATATATATATTTGATCGCTATACTTACTATTCAATGTTACCATTGCGGATTCAGTTGAGTGACATTCAACAATGAGCGAAGTATCGGAAATACACCCTGTTGACGGCTGTGGCTCTGGAAATAGAAATATCTTACCATTCTTATGACTTTACATACTCTTCCCTTTGCTATCACAGTATTTGACGTCAAATCCATACCTTCCTTATGACTGGACATAGTCATCTCGTTTTCACATGTCAGAACACAAACACATACTTCATAATCGTGATGCTCATGCTGAACCTGTCATACATCCCCTACTACTAAGTATAATACGTCGTCAATAGCTGATTGCTGACGATACGAAATAATACTGGCCGAAAATCAACCATTGGTGGGCATGTGTCATGAGTTTTTCTTGCGAGTGGTACCACTGTGTGTTAGAAAGCGAGGCGTAACCGTCTTACAAACCGTCAGATGTTAAAAACCACGACCTTATTACCATCACAAGCAGTTTGCTTCTACAGGTGCATACAAGTATCCATGTTAGAAGCTATACTGTCTGTATAAATCGAGGTACGACACAACCTGTGCATGAGGTGGTTCTTTTGTCCAGACAAATACCGTGACACAGAAGTATATTGTATGAGACCAGCAGTGAGGTTACAAGTCCCCAATGGTGCAACCTCATAATAAAATTACCCAATTTACAAAGTGATTCACCTAAGGAACGTGGTATGAAACCAGTATTTCTAACTCCCTCACGCCACCGCCACTAGATGTTTCTCCAGTATTTGTAATGAATTCTGTCTCGATGCCATGACAGAGGTGATATATTCAGTGATATATCCACAGAGCTATAGGTGATGGTTGATTGAGAAGGGTCACAAACAGTAGATGGAGAGCTGATAGAGGTCATAAGAAATCTACACTAACTTTTCGGATCTCTAATGCCATGCTATCCGCTATCTCCCCATTGAAGCACATACATGCGTTGGACCCTATGGAGAAGTCCTTCAATGATTACAGTCCTTAGTGAACCATATTTTTGGCACGCTCGTATCTCAAAATGAGTTACCTTTCTCGAACCTATCTGTACAGTAAAATTCCAGCCTCGTTTTTGGTAGTCCCTATGCATCCTGCAACAGCACCATCAGGCTCTGCACTACCATCCCTGCAGCTTTGCGCATGTGACCGTTCCAGTGTAAGTCGGAACTGAGCAGAAGTCGGACGTAATTATATCTACAACCTTCTGCATCCCGTGTAGAAACAGGCTAAGCTGCGTTACTGCGACAGGACTGTGTTTTGAACTTTACATGGAAATGGAAACAGGTTGAAGGACAAGGATTTTTGCTACTGCACTGTCGTGCGTCCGCAAACTACATACAAGTACTACAGATCCGTGTCCATTACCATCTATCTCCCCAATATGACATCTTCGTTATTTTGTACCACCCAACAGAGAAAAATTATGAAGTATAAAAGCTCCACTAACTTCATCCGATAGATAACTCGATAAGATTTTAACCGCACCCCTTCCTCCCACATATCGAAAACAAATACCGCATGCATGCAGGTCTTGAGCGTACGTGACGATCCTATTAAATATAGAGGTATTAATCAACTGCACAGGCCAGTTTAATGTTTCATCACCTGTACTGTAGGAGGATGACCGTACTCCACGGATTATGCTGTAAGTCGCAAGACCCTGTCACCCTGTCTCATTGTTTGAAACGTTGCTTTTTGCTCCTCTAACATGCTTTGTACACTGCCAAAGATTTTATTTTTTTGCTGCGACTTCGAGGTCAGTGTCATGTTCTAAACTGACATTAACACGTTCTGATCCACGGCCTCTCGCAGAAAACAGAAACTATGAGCAGCCGACACTTTCTGCAGGACCTGACCATCATTTTGCACTCAAGCACATACAGTGCAACTTGTTCTCGACTTGTTTGATCGATGGAGCTGCTATCTGCTATACAACCTACTGTACTCCCCTCACTTACGCCCTCGTGAGTTCGACTAGATTTCTAAACTAAAGAAAGCACTTCACAGCATTCGCTTCAGAACTGTTACGAATTCGTCGGGCAACAGACCGTGCCGCTCGAACTGTCAACACAGCTGCCACTGCTAAGAACATCCTACGACTTCCACATTGCTGGCAACGGGTTATGCACAATGATGGTGACTACTCTGAACGTCAGTAAAACTTTAAAACACGTATCTATTTTTTATGAGCTATAAATAAGTAGTTGCCTCTATTAAAGTTCCAACCCTCGTACTTAGAAAAAACATAATTACTGTACAGTTGGGGTAATTGGTCGATAGTACCCGTAAGGAGGGATCCACAGCGCATTTTTCTTACTAGTGGAACGATGGAACATTCTAGAGAGGGAAGACGAAGTTGCCGCACTCCCACTAATTCTGTATTTGTAAGCAAGCTGTTGTGTTACTGTTTCGTGTATGTGTAATGTTTAATCCCATTTAGCCTACATTGAACTTTTTTCGATTGTTCTATTCGTTGGTATCAGTTTAGGGAGATTTACTGCTTTTGATGCATGTACCATGGAGGAGAATGAGCGATCAGCAAAGAGAGCGAGAGAGAGAGAGAGAGAGAGAGAGAGAGAGAGAGAGAGAGAGAGTGGGAGGGGGGGGGGGGAGGGAAAGGGAATCAAGGGTGGCGATCCTGAGATGCTGTCAGACCCGACTGCGTGCCTACTCCTCGCTACGATTCTGTATGGTAGGTCGTGTCCATCACACAGCTGAATAATCAGGGTCGGTCAGATAGTTGTATCTGCCTCTCTGCCTGAGACATGTGTAGCTATTCACTTGCGAGGGTTCAGTTAGTTTACAAATTACCCCGTCGCTGCGCTTGAGTGCCGAGGACACAGCTAAGTATGCGCTTTTAGTGTGCTGAGTAGCATATTGTTCGTTGCTGCTGGACGCTACACCCCCAACTCACGACTCTGGCGTATCCACCTCACGGCGCAAACATTACAGTGTGCGTCCAATCAATTTTAGAGGATTGCCTGATCAATTGTATAGAAATAATGACCAATAGCTGATAGTACTCTGCTGTTATAGTGAATAATCATCTTCAGTAAAATGCAGTTGCTCTTAGTGGTCGTATTGGTGATATGGTGTCACATGTGTCATACGTCTGAAAGCGAGATTTCCACACTCCCTAGCCCCACTGTTGAAACGGTACAGTAGATTCCGCTCCATAAGCAGCAGGTTTCGCTGCTCGCTCGCACCGGGAAATAGAAACAGAGGCGGCTCCGCAGCCAATTTTATTACACGACGCGGCCGGCCGCGGGTGCAACAGAACCCATGTTGACGGGTGGAAAGAAATGTGTCAGGCTTCATAATACGTATTTATATGTGTCATTTATTAGCATTTCTTATACGTGGATGTGAATCTGCACAAGAACTTTCCTAATCCTCCTCACATCTTTCTATAAAGCGTGGCCAGAACTTTGTTGGGAAGTAGTTCTGTAATATAGTAGTGCCAACCATACTCCTGGTAGGGGATCAGAGAGACAGCACAGGCAGGTAAAAGTCAAAGACTTTCCAGTGTCACAAGATTTGGGGTGGAGAGGTTGGTCACGGCCAAGTGGTTCGACCACCCCTTCCACCGGGGCCCAGGAAGACCTCCACGTGCCCGCCATATTCTTGGAAGTGTTACAGAAGCCGGGTAAGTGAGCAGACGTGCCCTCAGTGCGTCTGTCTCAATGTTCAAGCGTGGAAGAGAGATATTTGAATATTTGTACTAATTCTTTTATTTTCAGCTTCGGAGTGCGTAAGGTAATGTATGTGCTCGTTTAATTCCGGAAATTTGACCCCCTGTGTTAAAGTATCTGGTCCCCAGTTTGCCCGTTATCCTCCTCACATAGTGAATGTCCTATGCAAAATATTGGGAGACTTTGGTGGTAAACATTTGGCCAACGCAATTCCGTCTTACCCGTAGAAAAGTGCGTGGAGATTACTATATAATATACCCGAGCTGTAAGTTGTAAAACTGTAATATCTATAAACTGAAACAATTGCTGCTATCGCTGTAAAGTCGAGTGATAATGTTTAGAATAAATAGGAAATCAACTGTCATCAATCTTTAACATACCTTAAAAATCACAAAGAAGTCAAGTTAAAGGAATTTATTTAAAATAAAAGCTATAGAATGCAGGAACACACACACAGCGTGTGAGACCTCCAGCCCCTTGCCTAGTATCGTACAGAAAGGACACGCTCTCTAGGTAGCGCTCTCGAGCTCCTCTCCCCAGTTATCCGTTGCGCAATTTTGATTCAGGGCTTGACATCAACTTTTATCTGGCGAAATATGAAGATGGTCGTAATGTATAATAGGCAGACATCTACGCAGACCATCTCACAGGAATTCAAAACTACATCAGGATCCACTGCAAGTACTATGACAGTTAGGCGGGAGGTGAGGAAACTTGGATTTCATGGTCGAGCTGCTGCTCATAAGTCCCGTAGTGCTGAGAGCCATTTGAACCATTTATTTTTGGCCCTTATCTAGAGATAAGTTACCAGTGTAACTGATCCTGTGATCAAAAAAGCAGCAGCAAAAGAATACAATATACTATACTGGTTCAGGTATATGAATGACATCCTCTACTTAATTGATGAACCACAAACAAAAAGTGAAGAATTACATACTGACTTCAACAAGGTGCATAGAAATATAAAATTCACTACACTTTCTGGATATAACAGTCAAAAAGAAAAACAGTAAGCACATGTCTGAAATTCACCATAAACCTACATCAACTGACATTGTTATCTGCCAGTACATGAACCACCCACACTCACAACAGCAAGCATACTTCTACATATGCTCCATAGACTCAATACATTTTCACTCAACAAAGAAAACTACCAAATGAACTGGAGATAATAATGCAGATAGCCTGAAACAATCAGTTTAATAGTGATATAGTAACAGAGCTGAACAACAAAATCAAAAGTAAAATATAATCAGAAAGGGCAAAACCATTGACAACATCACAACAGGACCAAAAACAACAAAAATCACTCAGTACCATAAAAAACTACACAAAATTCTTAGGAAAACATAAGGGAAAACACAAGATGGCACATAATGAAATAGAAACACTAACTCACACAAAAAATCACCAACATTTTCGAAAGATAGGGAACATACACAGTATACACAACAAATAATTCTATCAAAAAATACACCCCAAAACTGACAAGAAATCCAGAAATATTCCAGAAATCAGGTATATTTGAATGAGAGTGTAACACTTGTGATGGCAGATATGTAAAACAAAAGACAGAACGTTTGATGTGAGACACAAAGAACATATGAGAGCCTAGAAGTATGGACAAACCACTCTACATTTTCAGAACAATTGAGCGAACATAATCTCAAACCAATCACTAGAGAAAAAGATATGAAATTAATTAGAAGCAACAATGAAGGACATGTCATAACCCTGTTAGAAAATTACCACAAACAGAGAACTAGAAAAGAAAACCCTGTTCAATGACCAAGTACACATACGAAACAAATCATTGTTTAATCTAATAAATAAAATAATAGAGGACCGCTACAACAGAGGGCTATTGTTATGACAATATGCCCCCAACCCCTTTCCACTCACTCACTGGTCCATGAAACATTTAAACCAAAACTCAAATCAAAAGGGAAAAAAATCCATGAATGTATATTCTCTGTTTCTCTCTCTCTCTCTGTCGATCACACACACACACACACACACACACACACACACACACACACACACACACACACACAACGGACACACACAGACAACAGAGAGATATAAACGTGATAGAACGAATAGGCGTTAGTTTCAGCATATAATTCGCTTGGTTGGCAACATGTACGAGTATGTGTACGTAAACAAACCAAACAGGTTGAGATACACAGCGAACTCTGAGTAGTTATGACTACATCAGTGTTATGTCTACGTAATTGACAGAAGACTGAGATTGATACTACATCACAAGAACAAGGGCAAACGAAGTGAAAAGTGGGAAGAAAAATGTTCGCAACGCCAAAACATGCTTATGTTTTGTCAGTGGAACGGTAGTGCGACCTGCATTTGACCAGATGAGGGGAAACACCGATGCCAACTAAAAACAGGAAGAACCATAGGTAGTCACTTACTTACATAAAAAGCGAGATACATATCAACACAAAAGTATACCATAACTTTATCATTATAGATTCCAATGATGTGCCTTAAAACGAAAAAAGGCGAAACGCGTCTGTGAACAAGAAACACAATGCAGCAAGAGAAGGCGTTTTTTACTTACAAAACAAATATGCCGTGTAACATTCGATGTTCTGTGTGGTGTCACCGCCAGACGCCACGCTTGCTAGGTGGTAGCCTTTAAATCGGGCGCGGTCCGCTAGTATACGTCGGACCCGCGTGTCGCCACTATCAGTGATTGCAGACCGAGCGCCGCCAAACGGCAGGTCTAGAGACACGTCCTAGCACTCGCCCCAGTTGTACAGACGACTTTGCTAGCGATGCTACACTGACGAAGACTCTCTCATTTGCCGAGACTATAGTTAGCACAGCCTTCAGCTACGTCAATGGCTACGACATAGCAAGGCGCCATTACCAGTTTATATTGAGATTGTTTTATGTATCATCAAGAGCGATGTACACCAATTATGCATTAAAGTTAAGTATTCTACCAGTTACCTCCTATTTTTACTAGACTCAACTCCTATAACTGTTCCAGACCTCACGCCAGTCTGCGTGAGCTTAACGCGTGCACTTCGGCCTCCTCTGGCAAAACGGTGTTGGCTCTTCTGCCAACACAACATTATGCACATATAAGAGTGCAGACTCTCTCTCTTTCTGTCTCTCAGGGATGAGCTGTCATTATGAATTTACAAATTAAGCATCAAACATGCAAATGCGAATAAATATTCAAGACACGTTGGTCATCTGCTGCAACAAATTATCACTCACAATAAAAAGCATAAAAAGACACATATACGCAAAAGAATTAAAACGTGACATACTTTTTGCCTAATTCTTGTAGGACACTTGTTTTTGAAACAGTAATGTCTTCAATTAAAGTGAACCTTTCACGACGAATTTTAGGTATCATCATTTCATTACAAAATACTTTACCAACACGAACGCGCTTTCGAGCTGTTCAAAATCTGCTGGCATTTTGTAGCAGCTTTTATTCGTAGGACATATGATTAATGAGCTGCTGGTTTAATTCGTCTCCTAGAATGCCTACCCTCCATTTGTACACTCATGTTGAGAACAAACAGAACATATTCAACGACTAGAGATAGGACGATCATAGTCTCAGGAACCGCGCGACTGCTACGGTCGCAGGTTAGAATCCTGCCTCGGGCATGGATGTGTGTGATGTGCTTAGGTTAGTTAGGTTTAAGTAGATCTAAGTTCTAGGGGACTGTTGACCACAGCTGTTAAGTCCCATAGTGCTCAGAGCGATTTGAACCATAGTCTCAGGAAATGTGCATTAGTATGTTCTGTAGAAATAATTAGCAGCTGAGTCACCTCAGTTCAGCATGTGTCCTGTTGCCTAATAGGCACAAGGTGCGACATGGGCCCTAATAACTTGTTCCATGCATGATGGTACTGACGTGTATAAGGTGTGAATGGCGTTCTTTGGTATAGACATCTACGCTACATTCGACTGGATCTAATGTTCATCTCTGGTGGTTGGCAATTGGGCACAGGGCTGCACCTGTCGTTCCGCCATATCTCACAGTTTTCCAATTGGCGACAAGTGTGGTGATCTGACGGGCCATTGCAAAAGCGGAACATCCTGTGATGCTAAGAAGACATGAGATAGCGCAGCAACATGTGATCTTGCTTGTCTTGCTGAAAAATGGCTTCTGGGATGTTGTGCAGGAAAGGGTATGGCAATGATTCACAGGATGCAGATCACACTGGTCACAGTGCGCTGGACACACACCAGCTGTGATTTGTGGCTGTACCCAATAGAACCCCACTTCACAAGGCCTTGAGTTGGCACTGATTGTCTTCTGCTAATGCAGTCACTGTGATGCCGCTCCCCCTGCCTGCAGTGAACCAAAATGCGGCCATCATTTTCAAACAGAACCTGGATTGGACCGAATACTCTGCCTGTTGCCATTGCCGTCTAGCATGTTTCTCCACATTCGTCAGAGGTGGGCGTAGAATTGGACGACGAGCAAGTAACCCATGTCTTAATAAACGGCGACGGTCTTGTAAGGTGTCAGCCAAATCCGACACCTTCCATGAAAACCCTGATATGATAAGCAAATCCAGTAGTATGTCACATAGCTCCGAATAAATCGAGTAACGAGTGAGCAAATGGAATACCACAGACTAACACAAGAATGCCTAAATGCATGTCATACCTTCCCACCGTGGGACAGACGCAGTTCCGAGGGGACAAACGAGAACAGAAGCTGAGAGCAGAACCGTGTTAAGCTGGAAGGCCCTACGATAAGGGACGGACGGACACCCACGTCGCCAGCTAACTGCTAGGACCACACCACCAGCAAGTTTTAGCGTGAGAATTTTTCGCGTCTCTGTTACGTCAAGACCACCCCCCAGCCAATGTTAAAAGCTAGAGCCCTTCAGAAGAACAGTACAGATCTTACGATAACACAGAAAGGGCTACACCACCCGCAAGTTTTAGCGTGAGACTTTTTCGCGTCTCTGTTACGTTAGGCCCACCCCCCCGCCCATGTTAAAAGATAGAACCCTCCAAAAGAACAGTATAAACGTTACGATAACACTAAAGGACCACACCAGCTGCAAGTTTTAGCGTGAGACTTTTTCGCGTCTCTGTTATGTTGCAAACTTTAAAAACATTGCCCCACCACGAAAAGTATAACTTTTCTCATTGGATAGACAGAATTTTTGTAGGTGGAACTTAAGGATAACATTGAGACCCTGATTGGTCAGATGAAAACACAGCTAGATAGTTTTTTTTTAAACCAACTTCGGTAAATTGTAGTAAGGAGAAGTTAGAAAGAGTTGCTTCCGAGACGGCGAGGTGAACGGAGCTGTGCTGCCCGTCGCACCCTGACGAACACCGACAAGGTAATGAACGCACGCGATGCCGCATTTTTGAGCGCATAAGGCTTCACTCACAACCGCAGAAGTCTCATCTGTTACATCCCCTTTACGTAAAACTAGTGTCGATCGTCAATTAAAGCTCATGGTGTTCACATTTGCCACTTGAAGTAAAAATCTGGAATGCGATGATTTTTCTATTATATAGTTATTGAGAAGACACATCAGCCACTGTAATTTACGACAAGTTAGATAAGTAATTAAAGTTAATTGAGGGTCACTGTACACCATTTTGATAATTTGCTTTCTTGTGAAACTTAATTTAAACCTAGACTATAGATGTGATATGGCATAGGTCATCCTTCGATCCATTGTAGAACTTGGAAACCCATTCAGATTATATTCGTTCACATTTTTGTTGAACGCAGTTGGTTTTTACCATCCTGTATTAAAACATTTCCTTTTATCATTAGTGCAATTTATAAATGATGTTTTGTGAGTAGAATAAAATTTACAAAGGTAAATTTAACTGCTTTTTCGACGTTATTTTACCAGCTAACTAAAAATAGGAAAGCCTTGAACCCCTTCCACTAAATTTAGGTAGTATTAAGATTCTTTTACAGGGAGTGCAGTGGAGCTGACGCTGAAATCATTAAGTATTTGGTTATATCATCGCTAGTCTCACTGAACCCTTCTGAATTCTACATGTCATGTGTGGTCTGGCGTCTCCTTACCAGCAACAGGTGCCAAGTTCAAACTAGTCAATTCCCTAAAAAACACGCTCAGAGCGTCGTTGCGCGAAAGTGGTAGGGAGACACGATATAGAACAGACACCACGCACAATGTTTAGAGACTGTCATCCATGACGGTGTAAGATGTGTAAGTGAAGGAAAAGAGTCCACTAAGAAAACGCAGTGCTTGTTCAACAAATTTTTTAAGGAAGGATTTCAAGGTTTGAAAGACAAAGTTTTAATTTCGACACATGTAGCCCAAGTGATGACAACAGCAAGACGGCACTGAGTAAAGTAAGGATGGAAGCTGTTGAGGCGAACTAAAACCCTGGCACTATTCCGCAGATTCAACTGAGCGAGGACGTTTTGAAGCTGGATGAAGGTAACAGTTTTTTGAAAACTGACGATAGTTCTGTTTGCGACAAAATAATCCTGGTGTTCGATTGTGTAGAAGCTGGGAACATTCTATGCGAAAAGGGAGCTATTTTTGAGCGGGGGGCGGGGGGCGGGGGTGAGAGAGGTCATCTGACAGCTGTTTGGAACAGTTCAAACCACTATACACGTTACATGTTGACATCGAAATCACAGAAGAAGAAACGAAGGGATTTCCTGTTTTATTTATTTTGCTCCCAGAAAAAAGGCAAAAATTACTTTGCTTATTAATAATGGAGAAAATGCCCAGTGGAGAAAAGGTCATGAAGTTAACTGACTATATATCAAATCAGTACACGGAACCACACGGTCAATCAGTACACATAACGTGATAGTATACCAATTGAAATGTAGAATTTCTTTAACCAGTGACACAGAACCACGAATTCTGTCGTAGGTGTGCGTTCAGTACGAAACAGAACTCTCCAATGAATCATAAACATCAGAACGTGTGAAGGAAGAAGCAGTAAATGCCACATTTGAAATTGAAGAAGGATTTAATTGCCCTGCAACTTGAGAAAAAAAGATACGTTGGATCTAGACAAAAGGTAAAAAGATATTGCAATAACGAACTGTGCGACATAAGAAGAAGTTGGAGTCATGGCTTTGTTATAAAAACATTGAGTGAGAATTTAAAATGAATAAAATAATAAGTATAATTACTTTATCCAGTAATGTTGCAGAAAGGAACAACGGTAAAACTAAAAAGAAAATAAAGAAAATAATAAGTCAGAAACAAAAAAATATTGAACATGCTTCTGTAATAAGTGCATAGTAAGTCCTAAACATGGATAAAATGAGAAAGTGACTGTACATATTAAAAAGGGGTCAGCAGAGCGCTCCGCCAGTATTAAGCTTTCATTGACGGTCGGTATAGTCACGGCTAAAATATTTGTGCTCGGAAACCCCACGTTGACGTTACAGGTCGCATAGCCCAGGGTCGGGAAGCCCAAGACACCGAATGCTTTCCTAACGGTCCCAGCTCGTGGCATCTCTAAAGCCGAAGACAGCGTGGAAATAAATGTGTTGGTTAACAAATTACACTTTATCATTATTCCAGGCATTATTATAGAAAATTTTAACTATTTTATTCAAAATGTGGTTATACATTAGACTTTCTGACAAAACCTTACACTCACCGCAGTTGATATATAGCAGCCTCTCACACGGATCGGTGTTGAGTCCCCTTTTGTAAACAGTAAATACAGGATACCTTGAAACGAGATTAAACATGTTTAACAAAGTACTGATGTGTGCCGGTTATATGTGCTTGTATACTTACTCGATTAATCTGAGGATGACACTTCTGTGACTGTAACGTGGGTTAAACAGTCTCTTTGTGTGAAAGAACTAAACCGCTCGTAGTAAGACTGTTATTAACTGTCATGTTCTAGTCTTCACATGGAAGTGCTAGACTATAACAACACCAACGGGTCAGACAGGCCCTTTCACAGTTTGGCCTAGAGGTTGGCTACACTGCTGGTGCCGTTTGTTGACTGACAACCGACGAGGCGCCTACATCTTGAATCGTTAGCAAGCGACGTTGGACGGTTACTTGTCATAGTGAGTGCAGCATCTCAGGTGTGGAGGTTTTGGCTTTATTTCCGCTTTACAGTGGCATTATACAATCGTCATCCAGTTACGGAATCATATTACGTATATGGTAGTGCCCTGAGCTATTTTCTAAGCGAGACAGAGAAGTCACACACCGTGCTGTAAGATCTTGCCACAATAGCGATCTTTACCGATGAGACACATGATAATGCTTGCATCAATTGAAACTGTAAACCTAGGTTTAGCTAGGATTGTGAAGCTATAGTCGTAATACCAGATCTTTTGTATCAGCGTGGAGGACAGTGTACACCAACAACCTCAGCTGTTAATACGACCGACCTCGTCCCGTCCACTTGGACAGCAACGCTCATAATTCTTTCATGTCGTGCGACTTGTATTGCGGAGGTACGCAAGCTAGGAAAATGTGCAAACTCCTGGTGGAAAGCAACATCTGTATTGGGGAAGTGTAAGCAACGAAGAAGGCCTCATTATGCGTCTAAACTGCCACCGACGTCGTCTTTCTAGTGAGTGATTCTGGAAGAACTGTAGATCTACTAGAAGATAAGGAATGGAACTCAAAATGTAAGGGAAATTTCTCTAAAATATATTCACAAATACTTTGAATCAAAGGACACACCGCTATCACACAGCATGAGGTAATATGCCTAGTGGAAAAGCTGTGAGTGACAACACGTCAGCGTTACTGTACTTTAATACCACTGACGTCGTCTGTGCTTTGGTTTGGGTTGGGTGGTTTGGAGGAAGAGACCAAACAGCGAGGCCATGGGTCTCATTGGATTAGGGAAGGACGGGGACAAAGTCGGCCGTACCCTTTCAGAGGAACCATCCCAGCATTTGCGATTTAGGGAAATCACGGAAAACCTAAATCAGGATGGTCGGATGCGGGATTGAACCGTCGTCCTCCCGAATGCGAGTCCAGTGTGCTAACCACTGCGCCACCTCGCTCGGTCTCTCTGCCTTGAAGTAGCAAACTTTACTGGAATGGAAAGAAATGTGATAGTCGCTGCAATTCCAAGGATACGACTCTATAGAATAATACAGCCTTTTGCATCTAAAAACCATGTATCTCTCAAGCTAGATTACTTAAACGTCAAACATCTACAATACTATCCATCAGTTGGGACCAGATGTTACGCGTCACAGCTGTACAACTTAAAAAGTATGGAATTTTCGAATTGTGTGTCACAGACGAACTTTCCGGTCTCGACCACTTGATAAGCGGAAAATACTTGATACATTTTTACATTTTTAGTCAATGCAGGAATTTGTCAACCCACGTCTATTACGAAATTACCCTGGTAGGCACAGCGAAGCACGTCTTCCTACCTACATTTTTGGAACTCGCTGGGTGGATACCAAAAGACAACCGAAAGAGGAACCTCGGAACATCTGCGTAGCTTCTATCAAAACCAATGTTTTTAAATCAAGTATCGGCAATTTCACCTTAACTTTATGCCGCGCTTACGGATATATGAAGAAAATCCTTTAAACTATTATAATACTGCAATGTAAACTATGTCGGTCAGTGCAACAATCATTAAATATGTTTTGTTAACACGCAGCGGCGAAATAAATATATGAGTAAAAACAGTGATTCACTGAGAAGTTTTCTCTCGCGACACTCGTGAGTGGTGAGACCCCCTTGTCTCCTGTATCGACAATGGAGCTACAGCCAGGGTAACCGCGGAAACACTAATTTGGTGCTAAGCAGTCAGACAAGATGCTTGTTCTCGTGCTTATCACTGCGCTCGACAGCGTCGCATTCGCGATTCTGTGCTGGTAAGTCGGCGCCAGCTCTCTCATACTCGCACACTCGTCACTCTAAACGCTGTAGGCCGGAATCGCTGCGTCAGTCTCGCGTTTTGGTCCTAGTCGAGCTGTCGTGAGGCTGGCGAGGCATACAGGCAACAATTGCTCTCGCGTCTCGAATTTCTTACAAAGTTTCACACCGAAATACATGTTTCGGAAAACCTTTCGCTCCTTTGAGCTCTTAGTATTGCTTATTGTTAGTAAACCTAACTAGTTACCCTTCGTCAATCGTAATTAAAATGCATGTTCTTCTCTTTTCTATTTCAGGCTTTTATGGCAGCTGATACTCTATACTGAAATGTAAGTACCAAGTCTTTCTGATTAATGGAAGATAAGTTCTTTTAGTTATATATATTACGTATAATGGTGACGATAGCGCGTCAGTGCTTGCAAAGAGGGGAGATACACACACACAGTGCTCAGGGTGGACACAGCGCAGAGGTAGAGGGTGTGTGGGGCTGGTCGTCTCACTGGTGACGTCACTGACGTAAAAGCAGTCCGTAACTGACTCTGACGTTGTAGTGTGACACGCGGCAATATCTGTCTTCTTGGTGATGATAGCAAATTAAAACACGACCGATTTCAGTCCCCTTAGCAGACATGTAATGGTCAATGTGGCGAGCACGATC
The DNA here is from genome assembly GCF_021461385.2 of Schistocerca piceifrons. Taxonomy (NCBI): domain Eukaryota; kingdom Metazoa; phylum Arthropoda; class Insecta; order Orthoptera; family Acrididae; genus Schistocerca; species Schistocerca piceifrons. Next base: position 123,904,674 of record NC_060142.1, read on the forward strand.
GTATAGGCTAGCAACATGCAGTCCACGAAATATACCGGAAATGAAACGATACACATGCAGCTAATCACTTTAGTAGTAGTTAACTATCAGCATGAGAGACCGACGTACTTCCTTCAATTGCCTTGAAGCATCGTTTTAACATATGTTCAATGTCGCTTCTGGCACAGTAAGTAGTACATGGCAACTTCACACATCCGATATGTTGTAGTATTCTTGTGTGTCGCACCGTTTACTTGTAGTCTGCAAACGCTTAGTGTGAGGTCATCAGATAATGTATTTTACAAATAAGTCAGCTTGGTGCTGATAATGCTTTTGATAAGTAGTTTGTTATACGTACAAATCTCTTCTCACAAGAATGACACTGTTTAAGAGTAATATATTTTGGAATAGTTATCCGCATAATGTCTTCCAAAACAATTCAATTTTTTTTTCTTTTTAGATGGCGATCGGAAATGGACTTGCTGGAAGCTGATTTGGAGGAATATGTACTGGACATCGAGGCTGACCTGGCAGAAGAGCTGCATCTCTTCGAGCTGTTCCCTGACGAGATGGATTATTCAGATACAGATCTATGGTGGATTGACGAACTGATGCCAGAAGAAGATTGGTTAGCCGATGTGGGGGAGATGGTGGAGGACGAAGACGCTTCTCCTGAGGGAGAACTCGTTGTCATACGGATACATTTCATTGGTGTAAAGGAATTTGTAATTCCAAAACGTAAACTAATGGCTTTCTTTGAGTCTCTACTAGGTCAAGAAATAAATAACGTTTCTTGATTTTTTGTAACTGCTTTCATTACTTCCATGGACGAATAGCTGTAATAGTAATGTAAGTATTCTGTGTCCAGCCTCCAGAAAATACTAAAAGTTTGGTATTTTTTGCATCTCTATACTGTCGCTACGTTCACCTTTCGTCAATAAAAATTGAAGTATCGATGTGAAAATTATAACATCGAACAAAACAAGGGCAGACATTTCATTGAGAAGCTGTTTACTCTTAATTTTAATTTCATAGCAAAATAATGGAATTTTGACAATATTGACTACAAAATGTTATGAGATTACATTAAATACATGGTGCGAAGCATTGTGTACAGCTTGGACAGAAATCAGACTTTACTCGTAAAATTTAAAGAATACAAAATACACGCATAGGCTGAAAGAAGGGTAACACATGTTTCTAAGCTATCATTTCCCGTGTTATTCAACCTACTTATGGAGGAAGAAGTACAGCAAACCAAAAATAATTTGGAAAGCGCATTAAAGATGGGGACAAGAAAGAAAAACTTTAAGGCTTGCCGATAACATTGCCACTCTGTCAGAGAAGGCAGTGAACTTGAGGAAGATAACTTGAACCGAATGCATAGCGTGTAGGAAACGGGTTACGAGATGGACTTCAGTATAAGTGAACATGGCTACTAAGATGGTAAACTAAGGCACTAAAATATTATTCGTGTTTACTGTTTTCTCAGAAATGCCCTGCAACGTGCTGTTCAGAAGAGATCGCCGCCTACTCCTCCTCTTACGGATTTATGGACAGGAGTCATGGTGTCACTTTCCTCGGGCACCACTTCAGACAGTAGTCGACCCTATGCCACGTCGTGTTGTAGCACTTCTGCAAGCTCGCGGAGGCCCTACACGATATTGCGCATGTGTATCTGTTTTGCTCTCTGGTGTAGGTGGGTCGAATAACCAATGAAGATGTGTTCTGCGATTGGGAATTTGAAGAGCTCTAAGCCACAACGTGACTAAAAGAAGCTACGTACGAAGGGCGACCGTCAATAATGGGCCAGAAGCGCGCTATATGACTAAGGGAACCGATGCTTTACAACCAGAACACCACCATATCGGCAGTAGGATAGCCCTGTAGAGCTCGACAGTGCAGGGCTATCGTCAGTCCATTACCTATATATGGTACCAGAAAAGACGACACAGAGAGGTGGGGCTGGCAAGACGACGCCGACGGCAAACTTCTCCCAAGCAGGCTGGGCTGACTGTGAAGGTGATTCGCTGACGGTAGCAACAGACAACCCAGCAGCGTCGGTGCCATTTTAAGTTAGAACTATAACCAACGCTGGCAGACACGACAGAGCCACACAATGTACCAATACAAATTCAAATGACATAAGCTTCCATGAGCGATAGATATAGGCATAGGAACGAAGACAAGCATATTGGCTTGCCTATCTCAATATCAACGCCATTCGCTCGCAGAAAATGATATCTTTACCTAAAGTTGTGATATAAACGGCCATGGCGGACATAGACATCCTCCTTCTACAAGAAGTGCACAGCGACGAATTTCCCATGTGTGCAGATACAAAGCCTTAGTATTCCGTGCCTTCAAAACCACCAGCAGCATTACACAACGTCTTACTAAAGGCATCAGGGTAGGGGATATCTTGAACCGCGGGGGGGGGGATTGGCAGCGACGGTGCTTGGCGGGCCGCTCATTATATCTATGAACTGTCTAGTACAGACAGAACAGAAGAGCGTTCCCGCTTCTTCACACAGGAAATTGCCCTCTGTTACAATGACGCCACGATTATTTTATCCTAGGCGGCGATTTTAATTGTGTACTTGCACTGAATGATCACTTTTCTCGATGCACTCCGTTGCAAGAACTATGAATGTTGACATAGAACATGCATTTTTTTGACATGTGGGATCACGCCCATGGCCTCCACCCTGCATACACCCATGTAACGAGTTATTCCGATAGTCGTCTCGATGGAGTGTACACTGGTCTCCCACATCATTATGAATACCTACCTAATAACCGGTGTGTCTACCTTTGACACGGATAAAAACAGCGAAGTGTTGTGGCGTGGAAGCAGTGAGGCCTTGGTAGGTCCATGGATGCAGTTGGCATCACATCTACACACACAAGTCACTTAATTCTGCAATCAGTTTATGATACTCATTGGCCATCATGGTGCATTACATTTGAATGTTCACCAGGTCATAATGGAAAAATCACCAGCTTGTGTCCATTCTGCTGCACGGGTGTCAAGGAACTGCTCACCTGAAAGACGAAGCATTGTTGCTCCAGCATCGGCGTGATTAGGAAGGTATCAGGATTCATCAGACCATACAACGCTCTGTCACTGCACCAACTTCCTGAGCCGATGGTCATGTACCCATTTCAGTCATAGTTGCTGATGTCGTCTTGTTAACATTGATACATTCATGGGTCTCCCTGTGCAGGCGCATCGTTACCAGTGTTCAGACTCACTTGTACTGTGTTTAGTATTAAAATCTGAAGTTCATTCCGCCACAGTTCGCTGCCTGTCCTGTTTCACCAGTCTGCACAGCCTACGACGTGAGTCAACTGTGATGAGAAGTGACCTCCCAATCCCACGACGTCTGGACATGGTTTCACCTTGTTTCCACCATGTGTTGAAGAAACTCTACACAGCACTTCTCGAACAATCGAAAAGTCGTGCAGCTTCTGAAATACTCGGCCAGACTCAAATAGATTGTGCACACGCCCCTTTCCACGCACAAACACCACACTCAGCAATACTACATGCTCCATGCGTGTGTCTGACTAGCAGTCATTCCTGCCAGGTAATGCTGCTATCGCCTGCACGGGTTTATTAAAATAGCAAGTCATTATGATCAGTCTGATCAGAGTTTGTTACACACAATGTTGACACTGAGGTCCTCAGTGCGGAACTGTAGCTAGTAGCCTACGCTGACTATAAGACATTTAATGTATGATCTCCCTCCAGCAGCAGTACGTATGGCGAAGATACAGTCTGTGGAAATTGAATGTCGCCGACCTCAGAGACAATCCTTGCTCGGAAATCTTATGAACGACGCCGTTGGGCGCATGTCTCGACCCTACATTAGCGGATGGTTTTTGCCGAACTGGTGCTACGTTGTGAAAAGATAACATATGATCGTGAGCAGGCAGTGTGGCGACGTCATACGATGGACTTCTATTTCACAGTGCTGTAGGAATGCACTCACCAAGCACCTTCACCGGAGTGGCAAGTGGAGATACAACGAGTTAAACCAAAATTAAACCCATCATACCACCCTAAAGGTTCATTGCTTCAGGCGTGGAAACTAAACTAGGATATAGGAGGACACCCATTAACGTATCATATCATCAAGAAATTCAAAAGACGACGAAGAGCTCTGGTACATGCACTGAATAATGGAACACACCTAATGTTGCAATACCAAATGGGCAATGACTTTGAAGATCATTACAGTGAATTTGATGCTGCAGTGGATATCGATATGGCAGCCAATACACATACGATTTTCGGCACCATTGAATTTGGTGGATTAGGTTACTTAGGGTGAAGACCATTGATGGGGGGAGCAGTGAATAAATCACTGGGATCAAATGGGTCCCCTTGAAATTCTATAGGATCAGTAGATACATGACAGCATCCCGATGGACTGATATCTGCCATGAAATAATGTCTCCTGACCTTACCGTCAGCTTTGTGGAGGGGCTGCTTATTGCGATGCACTGGGTAATCTCACACGATCATATAGCGAGTGGCGGAGATATCGACATGTAGAAGAGCTTGGTGACTATCACGATATGACCGGCCTAGCAAAGACGTGCCGCCGCCACTGAGCACTATTGTCAATACGTTTTGATCAAGCTTTCAATGGAGTGAGTCTGAGTCTTGATGCACACGTGGTTTCCATGGCATTTATCTCTGTCGTGACGTGGTTACTCCACCATGATTTCTCCATAGTGCTTCTCAGTAGGTGTACGACGAAATCCCTCATTGTATCGAGATATGACATAAATTGGTGTCCCCTGATCTGTTACTCTGTGGCTCTCGTCACTGATCGACAGGTTTGAATTTGTGATGATATACGTTTAAGTGTGAACCATATACTGATGGCCTGGTGCTGGCAGTGCCGACTGATAACGACATGCATTTGGCTTTAGATTGGAGCCACAAATATAGAACGGCCACTAGCAGCCATAAAAATGTGGACAAATTGGTTGGCGATGTGTATTGCTGTCAGGCTATTGGAAGAGTATGTAGCACGTTTATGGCTCATTGATACCTTGGAATGCCTAGGAATTGTTGTTACCAACGGCACATGACGCACAGCAGTGTACAAATCCAACAGACTGCTACAAGCAGTCCACACAGGTGTCAACACGAACATCACGCAGGCCATACACATCCTCCAGCAGGTCAAACATGTAAACACATATCTGGTGTTACGGATTCTGCACTTTGCCCAGGTACTCCAGACGTTGGCGGTAGTAGCGCAATTCATATTGGCATACTTTGGTTCCTTTATGAGTGCAGGTCTACTTTTTAAAGTGAGATACAAATCCCAGGCCCCTGTCTCAGTTTGAGTTGATCGGGTCCTGTACATGTTCATGAAAGAGTGGTGGTGCTATGCATCAGCACAAAGTTATAGCTTTGCAGATGATACGAGACATGACTATTTTTTTTATTTTTTTTTTTTTTATTTTTTTTTTTTTTTGGCGGGGACTAAACAGGTGACTGATTAGAAATTTAATAGAAGAATTGCCACCAGTGGCCTTTCATGACATTTAACGGTCACTTCACCCTATACACAGTCTTTTTTATGTCGTATGTAGCTATATTCAGATAGCTCTGCCAGTAACCAGAACTGTGACTCAAGGTGATGCCTATCAGATACTAACTACAGGACAGCCTAGCAACCCCATTCTCAGGAGATATCCACATATCAATTGGCATGTGGTATGGCGATCAGTACAGTGTGTTTCCTTAGACACAGAGGCACAGACATGTGCAGTGTTGTACCTGACACACATGGTATACCTGTGACCTGATGGAGATTCATCTGATTGATTGATCATTATGCCCTATGTGCCAAACTCTAGACAATGATGAATACTGAATTCCACCCAGTCGCTAGGCAGAGGTGTGGAGCTTAATGACATAGATGATCACTTTCTTTCTGTGAGTGGGACAAGACATTGGACCAGCATTCCCAGACAGGACATACTTTTCATGCACTAAAACGAACCAAGTAACGTGGCTTCGATGCCACATGGTGCTCTATTTGTTCAGAGACGGAATAGAGAACACGCTAAAGTTCTGGGGCTTCTTGCAGCGATGGCATCTGAAGATCGTGTGCAGCCTGAAACACCAACAGCAGTTTCCTGTCTTCTTATGGAGTTCATTTCAGGACCTCCCACACAGCTTTAACGTCCAGGGTAGGAGAAGTTAAATTATCTCTGGATGGAAGAATGAATGGGATATGAGACTCGATAAGTAACATATACATGAGAGGATATACTCAGGCCAATGAGCAGCAGGCGGACAGGAAATCATGTTATTCATTGTGCTGTGTGTTTGTTCCTTTATGATAAGCGACAATAGTGTTCAGTTTATTATGTGATGTGCATATGAGTGCCAAGGGCCTTGCCAGTACCCATAAAATCACCAAAGTTAAGTGCTGTCAGGCTGGGCAAGCGCTTCGATGGATGGCCATCCAGTTTGCTGAGCACTGTTAGCAAGCGGGGTGCACTCAGCCCTTGTGAGGCAAACTGAGGAGCTACTTGATTGAGACGTAGCGGCTCCGGTCTCATAAACTGACATACAGCTGGGAGAACGGTGTGGTGACCACATGCTGCCACATATCCGTGTCCAGTGATGCCTGTGGGCTGCGGGTGACGTGACAGTTGGTCAGTACTGTGGGGCTACCATGCCTTGACTTGCGCCATAGGGTGGTGGGGTTTCGGGTTCCGCTGAATAGGTCAGGAGCACTACACTCAGCTGGCGGCTACATGGGCAGCGGAGGCTGTGTGGCGTGGACTGGGCTGTTTTTTAGGTTAGGAGGCCTCGGTAAAGTACGGGGTGGGCTGCAATCTCAAAGGGTGCATGGCAAACACAGGACGTGCTTGGATCAAGGAACAGTCGGAATTGTAGTTGTAAATTGTTGTAGTTGTGCTGGGAAAGTCCCTGAGCTTGAAGCGCTAATAGAAAGCACAGAAGCTGAAATCGTTATAGGTACAGAAAGCTGGCTAAAGCCTGAAATAAGTTCTGCAGAAATTTTTACAAGGTCTCAGACGGTGTTCAGGGAAGATAGATTAGGCAGAATTGGTTGTGGAGTGTTTGTGTCTGTCAGTAGTGGTTTATCTTGTAGTGAAGTCGAAGTAGATACTCCGTGCGAATTGGAATGGGTGGAGGTTATACTTAACAGCCGAACTACGTTAATAATTGGCTCCTTCTAACGACCCCCAGACTCCGATGATATAGTTACTGAACAGTTCAGAGAAAATTTGAGTCTCGTAACAAATAAATACCCCACTCATACGGTTATAGTTGGTGGGGACTTCAACCTCCCTCGATATGTTGGCAAAAATACTTGTTCAAAACCGGTGGTAGGCAGAAAACATCTTCCGAGATTGTCCTAAATGCTTTCTCCGAAAATTATTTCGAGCAGTTAGTCCACGAACCCACGCGAATTGTAAATGGTTGCGAAAACACACTTGACCTCTTAGTCACAAACAATCCAGAGCTGATAGAGACCATCATGACTGAAACAGGGATTAGTGATCACAAGGTCGTTGTAGCTAGGCTCAATACCGTTTCTTCCAAATCCACCAGAAACACACGCAAAATAATTTTATTTAAAAACGCGGATAAAGTGTCACTAGAAGCCTTCCTAAGAGACAATCTCCATTCCTTCCGAACTGACTATGCAAATGTAGACGAGATGTGGCTCAAATTCAAAGATATAGTAGCAACAGCAATTGAGAGATTCATACCTCATAAATTGGTAAGAGATGGAACTGCTCCCCCGTGGTACACAAAACAGGTCCGAACGCTCTTGCAGAGGCAACGGAGAAAGCATGCGAAGTTCAGAAGAACGCGAAATCCCGAAGTTTGGCTAAAATTTACAAACGCGCGAAATTTGGCACGGACTTCAATGCGAGATGCCTTAAATAGGTTCCACAACGAAACATTGTCTCGAAATTTGGTAGATAATTCGAAGAATTTACAACAGGATTTTCTGTGTCGAGATACCCTCTCGCTGAACCATTGAGCACCATTTATGCCAGCCGCCAGGGTGGAGAAATTACACATACATTGTGCAGATCTCTCTACCTCGTCTGGTGAAATGGTCTGGTGTAATGTCAGGAAAACAAGCGGAGCTCACTTATTCGCGACCTGGTGGTCACAATCGCACGATGGGTGGCATCCCTACCAGCATCTCGCTTGACTCGTTCGATATGCGAATCCTGGGGCGAGTTCTCCGTTATCTAGGTGTGTGCCAGAGTTACGTATTTTCATCGACGCGTCTCTAGAGGTGTATTTTGTAGCGCTGTCCTACACACAAACAAACACTTTGGTTGGAAGCATCCAATGTCACTTTGACGTCCCACATACTAATGTAGTGGTGCTTTACGTCCTGCTGTGTGATACGTGTATTATATAAAGCATCTCTGTCTAGAAATCGGTAGCGCGTATAGAGTTCTCTATGAAGTCACTATTGGTACGAATGATTACTTTTATAACACTATGACGTCCAACACTAGTAATGGAATGGTGTCTCAGCAACGAAAAATAAATCGGCAACATGCTGCATTGTTCTGGACTGACAAATTCACGACGTCTACGCAACGCATCACGACGTGCTACGACACGGTGCGCCACTGTGATGTGACGTCATGACGTGACGTGACGTATGTGACGTGACATTTTGTTTCGATGCGAGACGATGTTAACACCTTGTTGACACATAACTCGCATCATTGGGTACAATGTTTAAAACTGCGTAAAATACGGAAAAAATTCATAAAATATGGATGAATGGGATTACTTACGTATGTGTGTCAGTGACGTTTCGGCTAGAGGTTGTAAGGACGAAATATTAATCTGTTATAAAAATCGAATACATCTCAAGTAACATAATTTGTTATTAAGAAACAGACACGGAATACAACCTAACCGTATGCTGTTCAACTCCAGAGTGTCACAACTATAACAGATGGATTTGGGAAAGTGTGCTTTGATATCAGTGATATCTAATTAAAGCCCATACTGCATTGTGATTACCTGAGAGCATCAGGACGTCGTCGCGATGTCGGGAAGAGAGCAGTGTACCTTGCGTAACTGGACAAAAGAAAATCCCGGAAAAGAGTGAAAACTGGTAAAATTTGTGAAAATGTCAGATTATATGGAGTAATTAGAGTACTTACATATCTGCCTGGGTGCAGTCTCTGCTGGTTCCAGCTAATAGAGAACTCTTGTTAACAAATAGAACCCAACTGATGTGACATAACGTTATAAAAAAGGCACAGGCTACAACTTGTCTCCCTACGCTACCCAGCTCAAGAATGCATTCAGTTATAAAACAGGAACATTGTGGGAAAATGGTGATAAATACGTAAAATGTGGTCTAATAACAGTACTTTCAGATCTGACTCGATATGGTCTCTGCAGGAGTCACGTATCACGGTTGTTAACAAATTGAACTCAGGTGACATAATTTGTTATTAAGAGATAGCCACATCCTCTTGCTATACAGTCCAGCTCCATAACATCGCCTCACACTTCAGTGTCCCAGTTAAAAAACAGTGATTAATCCTCATGCTTCAAAGGGGTGGGGTGAGGAAAGGTAGACGGGTTTCCGCCATTTTTATGGCATGTGGTGTCTGTCCAATTACTTCATGATCTTGAATATCACTTGCACAGTTGCCTGGGTGCATCACCTAGGTGACCTTGAGAAATTTCCGGTCGATTCTGGGGAATAGCGAATGGGGATACAAGGACCTCCAGTGTATAACCTGAGACCGGTTTTCTATGTCTCGAGATAAGGAACCAGTTATAACTGACACATTGATTACAAAAACAGCTGCAAAAGAATACAACATACTATACTGTTTCAGGTAATGGATGACGTCCTCTGCTTAATAGACGAACCACAAACAAAAATTGAAGAACTACATACAGACATCAACAAGCTACATAAAAGTACAAAAACGACAATGGAATGAGAAGAGAACAACCAAATCAACTTTCTGGATATAACAGACAAAAAGCAAAACAATATGCATACGTTTGAATCTCACCATACACCAATAGTAACTGACATTATTACCCCCTAGTCACAAAAGCAAACAATACTTCTACACATTCTCCACAGACACAGTACAGTTTCACTTAACAAAGAAATCTACAAAAAAGAACTGGAGATAATAATGTAGAGAGCCTGAAACAATGAGTAAAATAGTGATATAGTCACAAAACTAAACAACAAAATCAAAATTAAAATATAATCAGAAAAGGCAAAACCATTAACAGTATCACAACAGGACCATACACAATAACAATCACTCATTACCATAACAACTACACAAAATTATTAGGAAAACATAAGAGAAAACAGGAGATGGCCCATAATGACATACAAACACAAACTCACACAAAAAATCACCAACGTTTTCAAAAGACAGGGAATAAACATAGCATACACAACAGACACGTCTATCAAAAATTACACCCCAAAACTGACCAAACACACGGATATATACGAGAAAGCAGGTATATTTCAATTACAGTGTAAAACTTATGTTGGCAGATAGATAGGACAAACAGGCAGAACGTTTGATGCGAGATACAAAAAATACATTAGAGCCTGGAGATATGGACAAACCACTCCACATTTGCAGAACGACTAAGTGAACACAATCACAAACCAAACACTAGAGAAGAAGACATAAATATAATTATAATCAACAATAAAAGACGTCTCATAAACCTGCAAGAAAATTTTCACACACAGAGAACCGAAGCAGAAAAGTAAACCGTGACGAATGATCAAATACAAATACCAAACAACTCGTTGTTTACACTAATAAATAAAATAATAGGGGAAAGCTACAGCAGAGGACTATTATCATGACAATAATGCCTCCCAACCCAACTTCCATTCACTCACTGGTCCTTGAACATCCCCGCGAACATTTAACCAAAACTCAAATCAAATGGAAAAAAATCCATGCATGTATTTTCTCTCTCTCTCTCTCTCTCTCTCTCTCTCTCTCGCTCTCTCTCGCTCTCTCTCTCTCTTCTCTCTCTCTCTCTCTCTCTCTCTCTCGCTCACACACACACACACACACACACACACACACAGAACTAACACATATAAACGTCATACCAACAAATACGCGTTAGTTTCAGCATATACATCGTTCGTTTGGCTACATGTACGTGTATGGAAACAAACCAAACAGGATGAGATACACAGTGAACTCAAAGTGATTATGAGTACATTAATGTTACGTGTATATAACTGACAAAAGACTGACAGTGATAGTACATCTCAAGAAGAAATTCAAACAAAATTAAAGGTGGGCAGAAAAATGTTCCCAACGCCAATACATGCTTATGTTTTGTCAGTGGAACGGTAGTGCGACCTCCATTTGACCAGATGAGGGGAAACACCGATGCCAACTAAAAACAGGAAGAACCATAGGTAGTCACTTATTTACATAAAAAGCGAGATACATATCAAAATAAAAGTATAGCATAACTGCATCATTGTAGAGCTGGCCAGAGTGGCCGAGCGGTTCTAGGCGCTTCAGTCTGGAACCGCGCGACCGCTACGGTCGCAGGTTCGAATCCTGCCTCGGGCATGGATGTGTGTGATGTCCTTAGGTTAGTTATGTTTAAGTAGTTCTAAGCTCTAGGGGACTGATGACTTCAGCAGTTAAGTCCCATAGTGCTCAGAGCCATTTGAAACATTTCATTATAGAGTCCAATGACGTGTCTTAAAATGAAAAAATGCGAAACGCATCTGTGAACATAAAATACAAAGCAGCGAGGGAAGGCCTTTTTGACTTACAAAGCAAAGTCATGTCTTCAATTAAAGTGCACCTTTCACCACCAATTTTAGGTTTCTTGTCATTTCATTAAGAAAATCTTTACCTACACGATCTCGTTTTTCAGCTGTTCAAAATCTGCTGGCGTTTGGTAGCAGCATTTATTCATAGGAAATTAATGAGCTTTTTGTTTAATTAGTCTCCTAGAATGGCTACCCACCATCTGTACACTCATGTTGAGAAAAACCGAACACCTTCAACGTCTAGAGATAGGACGATCATAGTCTCAGGAAACATACCTTAGTATGATCTGTAGAAATGATTAGCAGCTGAGTCACCTCAGTTCAGCGTGTGTCCTGTTGTCTAATAGGCACACATTCTACTATGGTCCCTAATAACTTGTTTCATGCAAGATGGTATTGACGTGTATAAGGTGCGAAAGGCGTCCTATGGTATAGACAAATGGTTCAATTGGCTCTGAGCACTATGGGACTTAACATCTGAGGTCATCAGTCCCTTGAACTTAGAACTACTTAAACCTAACTAACCTAAGGATTTCACACACATCCATGCCCAGGCAGGATTCGAACCTGCGACCGAAGCGGACGTGCGGTTCCAGACTGAAGCGCCTACAACCGCTCGGTGACAGCGGCGGGCTGGTGGTAGACATCTATGCTACATTAAACTGGTACTAAAGTTCATCTCTGGTGACTGGCAATTGAGCACAGGGCTACGCCTGTCGTTTCATCATATCCCATTGTTTTCCAATTGGCAACAAGTCTGGTGATCTGACGGGTCACTGCAAAAGCGGAACATCCTGCTAAGAAGACACGAGATCGTTCAGCAACATGTGATTGTGCACTGTCTTGCTGAAAAATGGCATCTGGGATGTTGTGCAGAAAGGGTATGGCAATGGTTCACTGGATGTCAGTGACGTAGATCACACTGGTCGCAGTGACCTGAACACACACCATCTGTGATTCGTGGCTGTACCCAATAGCACCCCACACCACAAGGTCGTGAGTTGGCGCTGATTGTCTTGTGTGAATGCAGTCAATGTGATGCCGCTCCCCCTGCCTGCAGTGAACCAAAATGCGGCCATCATAATAAAAAAAACAGAACCTAGATTCGACCGAATACACTACCTGATCCCATTGCCGTCTTTCATATATGTTTCCCCACATTCGTCAAAGGTAGGACGACGAGTATATAACCCATGCCTTAATAAACGGCGACGGACTGTCATCCCTGATAGTGTACGATGTGTTACACTATTCCACTGTTGCCCAAAAGCAGATCTGTCCAGCAATGGCATTTGGATGAGGCGTCAATATTCTCAGGTTGTGTGATCTGTTTCGGTGCGACCTGAACCGTTTCGTCGTGTTACACGGTCTTCTGTGAACCATTCTGCACACACCATCAGCACTGCCGAAACACTTCGTTCCACACGAGCAGCAATTTTTTGGATGGACGCATCACAGTCTTTCATGCTAACAATGCACCATCTTCCAAGCTCACAGATTTGACTTTACAGTTTGAGAATTCATTTGCGAGGCGTCCGGCAGCTCTGCTCAAGTTACACTGATCCATTACCTTCCGTGTATGTAATTACAGTTCAATCCTGAAACTGGTTTCGGAGTTTTAAAAATAAACTTAATGTACACCGTTGAATATATACGATACTGAGTTCAACTCTGACTGGCTTTAGCTTGTTTCTTTCTTCTAAATTAGCACGTCGTCTCACTTTTGGGGTTGATGAAGACGTTTAGGGAACATGGTTTGTAAAACTTTTTCAGTAAGTTTCCGAGTTGATTCATGCACACACATTAATCTCCCTGAGCCGTGGCGGCTCATATCCATAGTGCCACTCTGGTGGTTTATCTCTCGTGCCACGGTCAGGGTGGTAAGCAGCGCCCTCTGGGGCCTACGCGAGGAGTAACGGGGCTAAATTGCGGGGTGTCGGTGCCGTCCTAGGGCTAGACCTGTGATGTATGTTATGTTGAAAGGGAATTAACTGTACCATACTCAAGAGAGCGTTTAGTTTGTTTTAGGTCTGTACATGGAATGATGTTGATATTTTGTCGATTGCGGCAATAACTTCCTGTGTGGGGAGATCCTCTGAGGGACTTGTATTGTACTGTTGCAGTGCAGTCCATCTGAAACGTGCTGCTTAAAGCTTGGGACTGCACCCCTCTGATGTTATTTATTACCGTTTAATCTTAAATGTCTTGGATGTAATATGGTTGTTGAGGATTACGTAATTAATTTTGGTCGCTGGTTCCTTAAGGGGTCTATTTCGTTTTGAAATATGTGCTCGGTCAGAGCCTATTTAAATATGATTTTAACTTATCATTCAAAATTTCTAGTCTTGCTTTCTTAAAAGGCTTTCAGTTAAATGATTGCCATTTGCCTGTTTAAATGTTTGAGTGATTTAAAGGAAAACAACATTATTTTGTAATTTTGTACTGATTGTTCCTTTTGGGTAATACCTGACTTATATGTTCAATAAATGAGTTTCTAGTAAATGGTGATGCACTGTTCTATTGCTAGCCTACCCCTTCCACTCCACAGCCGATTGAGCTGCTTTGTGTCGAAATTGTGTTCAGAACACCCCGCTGACCTGACACCTCACTCCCACTTATTCAGAGTCTATGTGAATATTGGACTTTACAGATCTAATAAACAAAGTAACCACCAGGTTAATGAACGCTGCAGTAAAGAAAATCGTAACGTCTTCTCTACTTGAGGTGAATGCTATTGTTTTCAACGCCATGTTCGCCTCACGTGCTGCATGCAAACAGAACGACCACGAAAGTCAAAATGACGTCACGTCTACACGAAGGCTCGTGAACTGTAGGTTACCCTTCCTGACTGTGGTGATTTCGAACCTGTTGTGGGTGTCGCAGGTAGTGTGGGACATGCGACCAAGCATTTTCGTACCGTTAGTTTTCCGACCATAGCCACCTGCTGATTTACACCAGTTGTCCACCAGCAGCGGAAGTGTTGCCACCGTCAGGGAGGCAGTGCCCTCGCAGATAGCCTTTGTTCCCGTACACTTCCATAGGACTAAGCTGTTTGAATTCTATGTAGGATGGGTAATGAAGATAATTACGACGAAAGGGAAGGTATGCCGTCTGGTGGTTAGTTACCGCTACCGGTAGACGGAAAACGTGATGCTTATACGAACTGCTTGTGCATGAACTCCGAATGGGGTGAGTGCCGAGGCCCGTTTAAAAATTGCAGATGGCAGAATCATGGGTGAACAGTGACGTTCTTGCCCATCTGACAAAGCAGATTTGCATTTTAAGAAAGGAATGTGTAGGTGCAGAAAAGAGTGACTGATTCTAGGAGTACTGTAGATTTACTAGAAGATAAGGAATGGACCTCAAAGTGCAAGAAACATTTCTCTACAATATAGACGTCCACAATTACTTTGAATCAAAGGACACACCGCTATCACACAGCATGAGATAATAGGCCAAGTGGAAAAGTCGTGTGTGACAGGAGGTCACCGTTTCTTTACTTTAATACCACTAACGATGTCTCTGCCTTGAAGTAGCAGACATTACTGGAATGAAAAGAAATGTGATAGTCGCTGCAATTCCAAAGATACGACTCTATAGAACAGTACAGCTTCCTGCATATAGAAGAGCCTCATGCATCTAGAAACCATGTATCTCTCAAGCTAGATGATTCAAACTTCAAACATCTAAACTACTTTCCATCAGTTGGGACTAGATGTTACGCGTCACAGCTGTACAACTTAAAATTATGGAATTATCGTATTGTGTGTCACAGACGAACTTTCCGGCCTCGACCATTTGATAAGCGGAAAATGCTTGATACATTTTTAGACACTGCAGGAATTTGTCTACCCACGTCTATTACGAAAATGCCTGGTAGGCAGGCACAGCGAAGCACGTCATCCGTCCTACATATTTGGAACGCGCTGGGTGGATACCAAAAGACAACCGAAAGAGGAACCTCGGAACATCTGCGTAGTTTCTCTCAAAACCAACGTTTATACATGAAATATCGGCATTTTCACCTTAACTTTATGCCGCGCTTACGGATATATGAAGAACAATTATTAAGCTATTATAAAACTGCAATGTAAACTATGTCGGTCAGTGCAACAATGATTAAATATGCTTTATTAACACGCTGCGGCGAAGTAAATATGTGAATAAAAACAGTGAATCGTTGAGCAGTTTTATCGCGCGACACTCGTGAGTGGTGAGCCTCCCTTGTCTCCTGTATCGACAATGGAGCTACAGCCGGGGTAACCGCGGAAACACTAATTTGGTGCTAAGCAGTCAGACAAGATGCTTGTTCTCGTGCTTATCACTGCGCTCGACAGCGTCGCATTCGCGATTCTGTGCTGGTAAGTCGCCCCCAGCTCTCGCATCCTCGCACACTCGTCAATCTAAACGCTGTAGGCCGGAATCGCTGCGTCAGTCTCGCGTTTTGGTCGTAGTCGAGCTGTCGTGTGGCTGGCGAGGCATACAGGCAACAATTGCTCTCGCGTCTCGAAGTTCTTACAAAGTTTCACACCGAAATACATGTTTCGGAAAACCTTTCGCTGCTTTAAGCTCTTAGTATTGCTTATTGTTAGTAAACCTAACTAGTTACCCTTCGTCAATCGTAATTAAAATGCATGTTGTTCTCTTTTCTATTTCAGGCTTTTATGGCAGCTGATACTCTATACTGAAATGTAAGTACCAAGTCTTTCTGATTAATGGAAGATAAGTTCTTTTAGTTATATATGTTACGTATAATGGTTTACGATAGCTCGTCAGTGCTTGCAAAGAGGGGAGATACACACACACAGTGCTCAGGATGGACACAGCGCAGAGGTAGAGGGTGTGTGGGGCTGGTCGTCTCACTGGTGACGTCACTGACGTAGAAGAAGTCCGTAACTGACTCTGACATTGTAGTGCGACACGCGGCAATATCTGTCTTCTTGGTGATGATAGCAATTTAAAACACGATCGATTTCAGTCCCCTTAGCAGACGTCATGTAATGATCGATGTGGCGAGCACGATCGTATAGGGTAGCAACATGCAGTCCACGAGATATGCCGGAAAGGTCGCGATACACATGCAGCTAATCACTTTAGTAGTAGTTAACTATCAGCATGAGAGACCGACGTACTTCCTTAAATTGTATTGAAACGTCGTTTAAACATATTTTCAATGTCGCTTGTGGCACAAATTCACACATCCGATATGTTGTAGTATTCCTGTGTGTCGCACCGTTTACTTGTAGTCTGCAAACGCTTAGTGTGAGGTCATCAGATAATTTATTTTACAAATAAGTCAGCTTGGTGCTCATAATGCTTTTGATAAGTTGGTTTGTTATCCGTACTCCTTAAAAGACGTGCCATGACACAGTCATAAATTTTTATAAGTTTGAAATATCTCTTCACAGAAGAATGACACTGTTTACGGGTAATAGATTTTAGGATAGTTATCCACACAATATCTTCCAAAAATATCAATTTTATCTTCGTTTTTTTAGATGGCGATCGGAAATGGACTTGCTGGAAGTTGATTTGGAGGAGTATATACTGGACATCGAGGCTGACCTGGCAGAAGAGCTGCATCTCTTCGAGGTTTACCCGGACGAGATGGACTATTCAGATACAGATCTATGGTGGATTGACGAACTGATGCCAGAAGAAGATTGGTTAGCCGATGTGAGGGAGATGGTGGAGGACGAAGACGCTTCTCCCGAGGGAGAAGTCGTTGTCATACGGATACATTTCATTGCTATAAAGGAATTTGTAATTCCAAAACGTAAACTAATGGCTTTCTTTGAGTCTTTACTAGGTCAAGAAATAAATAACCTTTCTTGATTTTTTGTAACTGTTTTCGTTACTTCCATGGACGAATAGCTGTAATTGTAATGTAAGTATTCTGTGTCCAGCCTCCAGAAAATACTAAAAGTTTGGTATTTTTTGCATCTCTATACAGTCGCTACGTTCACCTTTCGTCAATGAAAATTGAAGTATCGATGTGAAAATTATAACATCGAACAAAACAAGAGCAGACATTTCATTGAGAAGCTGTTTACTCTTAATTTTAATTTCATAGCAAAATAATGGAATTTTGACAATATTGACTACAAAATGTTCTGAGATTACATTAAATACACGGTGCGAAGCTTTGTGTACAGCTTGGACAGAAATCAGACTTTACTTGAAAAATTTAAAGAATACAAAATACACGCATGGGCTGAAAGAAGGGTAACACATGTTTCTAAGCTATCATTTCCCGTGTTATTCACCCTACTTACGGAGGAAGAAATACAGCAAACCAAAAATAATTTGGAATGCGCATTAAAGATGGGGACAAGAAAGAAAAACTTTAAGGCTTGCCGATAACATTGTCACTCTGTCAGAGACGGCAGTGAACTTGAGGAAGATAACTTGAACCGAATGCATAGTGAGTAGGAAACGGGTTACGAGATCTTCAGTAAAAGTGAACATGAGTATGTTCTACCGACTAGATGCTGGTGTTGTACAGAGGGGAGTTTAAGAAAAGTGTATTACCTGCAAGCATATAGCATCGTTCGCTGTTTCACATCAGAGTTCACTACACACGACTACTAACAATCACCCTATTGCCTGGATAACCGAAGTCAATACACGCTATCACAGCTGATGGACTTCAGTATAAGTGAACATGAGTACTAAGATGGTAAATTAAGGCACTAAAATATTATTCGTGTTTACTGTTTTCTCAGAAATGCCCTGCAACGTGCTGTTCAGAAGAGATCGCCACCTACTCCTCCTCTTACGGATTTATGGACAGGAGTCATGGTGTCTCTTCCCTCGGGCACCACTTCAGACAGTAGTCGACCCTATGCCACGTCGTGTTGTAGCACTTCTGCATGCTCGCGGAGGCCCTACACGATATTACGCATGTGTATCTGTTTTGCTCTCTGGTGTAGGTGGGTCGAGTAACCAATGAAGATGTGTTCTGCGATTGGGAATTTGAAGAGCTCTAAGCCACAACGTGACTAAAAGAAGTTACGTGCGAAGGGCGACCGTCAATAATGGGCCAGAAGCGCGCTATATGACAAAGGGAACCGATGCTTTACAGCCTGAACACCGCCATATCGGCAGTAGGATAGCCCTGTAGAGCTCGACAGTGCAGGGCTATCGTCAGTCCATTACCTATATATGGTACCAGAAAAGACGACACAGACAGATGGGGCTGGCAAGACGACGCCGACGGCAAACTTCTCCCAAGCAGGCTGGGCTGACTGTGAAGGTGATTCGCTGTCGGTAGCAACACACAACCCAGCAGCGTCGGTGCCACTTTCAGTTAGAACTACTGTATAACCAACGCCAGCAGACACGACAGAGCCACACAATGTGCCAATACAAATTCAAATGACATATGCTTCCATGAGCGATAGATACATAGGCATAGGAACGAAGACAAGCATATTGGCTTGCCTCTCTCAATATCGACGCCATTCAGTCGCAGAAAATGATATCTTTACCTAAAGCTGTGATACAAACGGGGACGGCGGACATAGACATCCTCCTTCTACAAGAAGTGCACAGCGACGAATTTCCCATATGTGCAGATACAAAGCCTTAGTATTCTGTGCCTTCAAAACATTACACAACGTCTTACTAAAGGCATCAGGGTAGGAGATATCTTGAAACGTTCGGGGGGGGGGGGGGAGAGGGGGGGGAGAATTGGCAGCGACGACGGTGCTTGGCGGACGGCTCATTATATCTATGAACTGTCGAGTACAGGCAGAACAGAAGAGCGTTCCCGCTTCTTCACAGAGGGAATTGCCCCTCTGTTACAATGACGCCACGACTATTTTATCCTAGGCGGCGATTTTAATTGTGTACTTGCACTGAATGATCACTTTTCTCGATGCACTCCGTTGCAAGAACTATGAAAGTTGACACAGAACATGCATTTTTTTGACATGTGGGATCATGCCCATGGCCTCCATAAAGGATACACCCATGTACGAGTTATTCCGATAGTCGTCTCGATGGAGTGTACACTGGTCCTCCACATCATTATGAATACCTACCCAATAACCGGTGTGTCTACCTTTGACACGGATAACAACAGCGAAGTGTAGTGGCGTGGAAGCAGTGAGGCCTTGGTAGGTCCATGGAGGCAGTTGGCACCACATCTACACACACAAGTCAGTTAATTCTGCAATCAGTTTATGATACTCATTGGCCATCATGGTGCATTACATTTGAATGTTCACCAGACCATAATGGAAAAATCACCAGCTTGTGTCCATCCTGCTGCACGGGTGTCAAAGAACTGCTCACCTGAAAGACGAAGCATTGTTGCTCCAGCATCGGCGTGATTAGGAAGGTATCAGGATTCATCTGACTACACAACGCTCTGTCACTGCACCAACTTCCTGAGCCGATGGTCATGTACCCATTTCAGTCATAGTTGCTGATGTGTTGTTAACGTTGATACATTCATGGGTCGTTCTGCGGTGGCGCATCGTTACCAGTTTTCAGACTCACTTGTACTGTGCTTAGTATTAAAATCTGAAGTTCATTCCGCCACAGTTCGCTGCCTGTCCTGTTTCACCAGTCTGCACAGCTTACGACGTGTTACTACTGTAATGAGGGGTGACCACCCAGTCCCACGACGTCTGGACATGTTTTCCCCTTGTTTCCACCATGTGTTGAAGAAACTCTACACAGCACTTCTCGAACAACCGAAAACTCGTGCAGTTTCCGATATACTCGTGCTGACCCTCCAAGCCGTCACATCTGCCCTCGGCCAGACTCATATAGATTGCGCATATTCCTGATGCCACGCATGAACAACACACTCAGCGATACCACATGCAACATGCGTGTGTCTTATTAGCAGTCGTTCCTACCAGGTGACGCTGTTATCGCCTGGAGGGTTTATATCGATAGCAAGTCACTATGTTCAGGCTGATCAGAGTTTGTAACACACAATCTTCACACTGAGGTCCTCAATGCGGACATGTAGCTAGTAGCCTACGCTGACCATAAGACATCTAATGTATGATCTCCCTCCAGCAGCAGCAGGTATGGCGGAGCTACGGTCTTTGGAAGTTGAATGTCGCCGACCTCGGAGACAATCCCTGCTTGGAAATCTTGTGAACGACGCCGTTGGGCGTATGTCACGACCCTACATTAGCGGATGGTTTTTGCCAAACTGGTGCTACGTTGTGAAAAGATAACATATGATCGTGAGCAGGCAGGGTGGCGACGTCATATGATGGACTTCTATTTCACAGTGCTGTAGGAATGCGCTCATCAAGCACCTTCTCCAGAGTGGCAAGTGGGGATACAACGAGTTAAACCAAAACTAAACCCATCATGCCATCCCAAAGGTTCATTGCTTCAGGCATGGAAACTAAACTAGGATATAGGGGGACACCCATTAACGTATCATATCATCAGGAAATTCAAAAGACGACGAAGAGCTCTGGTACAAGCACTGAATAATGGAACACACCTAATGTTGCAATACGAAATGGGCAATGACTTTGTAGATCATTACAGTGAATTTAATGCTGCAGTGGATATCGATATGGCAGCCATTACACATACGATTTTCGGCACCATTGAACTAGGTGGATTAGGTTACTTAGGAAGAAGACCATTGATGGGGAGAGCAGTGAATAAATCACTGGGATCAAATGGGTCCCCTTGAAATTTGATAGGATCACCAGATACATGACAGCATCCCGATGGACTGATATCTGCCATGAAATAATGTCTCCTGACCTGCCCTTACCGTCAGCTTTGTGGAGGGGCTGCTTATTGCGATGCACAAACCTTCAAGTGGCACCCAGATAACGTACTAACGTCAGCTGATACTGCTTAACTGCGACTTTAAAATATCTCAGTCTATTAACAGCATGCATCCATTGAAAATTGCACTGGGTTATCTCACTCGATCATATAGCGAGTGGCGGAGATATCGACATCTAGAAGAGCTTGGTGACTATCACGATATGATCGGCCTAGCAAAGGCGTGCCGCCGCCACGGAGCAATATTGTCAATGCGTTTTGATCAAGCTTTCAATGGCGTGAGTCTGAGTCTTGATGCACACGTGGTTTCCATGGCATTTATCACTGTTGTGATGTGGTTACTCCACCATGATTTCTCCATAGTGCTTCTCAATAGGTGTACGACGAAATCCCTCATTGTATCGAGATACGACAGAAATTGGTGTCCCCTGATCTGTTACTCTGTGGCTGTCGTCACTGATCGGCAGGTTTGAATTTGTGATGATATACGTTTAAGTGTAAACCATATACTGATGGCCTGGTGCTGGCAGTGCCGACTGATAACGACATGCATGTGGCTTTAGATTGGATCCACAAATATAGAACGGCCACTAGCAGCCATATAAATGTGGACAAATTGGTTGGTGATGTGTATTGCTGTCAGGCTATTGGAAGAATATGTAGCACGTTTATGGCTCATTGATACCTTGGAATGCCTAGGAATTGTTGTTACCAACGGCACATGACGCACAGCAGTGTACAAATGTAACAGACTGCTACAAGCAGTCCACACAGGTGTCAAACCGAACATCCCGCAGGCCTTACACATCCTCCAGCAGGTCAAACATGTAAACACATATCTGGTGTTACGGATTCTGCACTTTGCCCAGGTACTCCAGACGTTGGCGGTAGTAGCGCAATTCATATTGGCATACTTTGGTTCCTTTATGAGTGCAGGTCTACTTTTTAAAGTGAGATACAAATCCCAGGCCCCTGTCTTAGTATGAGTTGATCGGGTCTTGTACATGTTCATGAAAGAGTGGTGGTGCTATGCATCAGCACAAAGTTATAACTTTGGAGATGATACGAGACATGACTGATTAGAAATTTAATAGAAGAATTGCCACCAGTGGCTTTTCATGACATTTAACGGTCACTTCACCCTATACACAGTCTTTTTTATGTCGTATGTAGCTATATTCAGATAGCTCTGCCAGTAACCAGAACTGTGACTCAAGGTGATGCCTATCAGATACTAACTACAGGACAGCCTAGCAACCCCATTCTCAGGAGATATTCACATATCAATTGGCATGTGGTATGGCGATCAGTACAGTGTGTTTCCTTAGACACAGAGGCACAGACATGTGCAATGTTGTAACTGACATACATGGTATACCTGTGACCTGATGGAGATTCATCTGATTGATTGATCATTATGCCCTATGTTCCAAACTCTAGACAATGATGAATACTGAATTGCACCCAGTCGCTAGGCATAAGTGTGGAGCTTAATGACACAGATGATCATTTTTTTTTTTTCTGTCAGTGGGACAAGACATTGTACCAGCATTCCCAGACGAGACATACTTTCCATGCACTAAAACGAACCAAGTAACGTGGCTTCGATGCCACATGGTGCTCTATTTGTTCAGAGACGGCACAGAGAACACGCTGAAGTTTTGCGGCTTCTTGCAGCGATGGCATCTGAAGATCGTGTGCAACCTGAAACACCAACAGCAGTTTCCTGACTTCTTATGGGGTTCATTTCAGGACCTCTCACATAGCTTTAACGTCCAGGGTAGGAGAAGTTAAATTATCTTTGGATGGAAGAATGAATGGGATATGAGACTCGATAAGTAATATATATATGAGAGGATGTACTCAGGCCAATGAGCAGCAGGCGGACAGGAAATCATGTTATTCATTATGCTGTGTGTTTGTTCCTTTACGATAAGCGACAATAGTGTTCAGTTTATTATGTGATGTGCATATGAGTGCCAAGGGCCTTGCCAGTTCCCATCAAATCACCAAAGTTAAGTGCTGTCAGGCTGGGCAAGCGCTTGGATGGGTGGCCATCCAGTTTGCTGAGCACTGTTGGCAAGTGGGGTGCACTCAGCCCTTGTGAGGCAAACTGAGGAGCTACTTGATTGAGAAGTAGCGGCTCCGGTCTCATAAACTGATATACTGCTGTGAGAACGGTGTGGTGACCACATGCTCCCACATATCCGTGTCCATGATGCCTGTGGGCTGAGGGTGACGTGACAGTTGGTCAGTACTGTGGGGCTACCATGGCCTGTTCAGGAGGAGTATACTTTTAGTTTTGCACATGAGTAGGGCAGCTTTGCATGTTGAGGCCCCATATCAGATAGAACTGTTTTATGATCTCAAGATGAAAACATCTGCTGTCAGGTTATACACTTCTGCTCTTAGGTTCCCCCACTCTCTCTCCCCTGTGGATCTGTCAGTTGATCAAGGTCACACAGGGGAAACATAATGAGAATTGTGAGAGTTATATTCAAGGTGAAGATGTGACTCTATAGTTGTATGGAATATTGTTTAAATAATTTAGAAAATCTGTGGATTATTGGTTATTTCAACAATTTAGAGGATTCAAGGCAGTTCTGCACTTAGAAATCCAGTGTGCACTCCGTGTGCATTCCGGGTGGAGTCATTCCTGATGTGGAAAGGGTCCTTCCGGATGCCATGAAGAGCACAGGGTGCAGCCAGCTGCAGGTGGTGGCACATGTCGGCACTAATGCCGTGTGTCGCTTTGGATCTGAGGAAATTCTCTCTGGATTCCAGCGGCTATCTGATTTGGTGAAGGCTGCCTGACTTGCTTACGAGATGAAGGCAGAGCTCACCATCAGCAGCATCGTTGACAGAACCGACTGCGGACCATTGGTGCAGAGCCGGGTGGAGAGTCTGAATCAGAGGCTCAGACGGTTTTGCGACCGTGTTGGCCGCAGATTCCTTGACTTGCGCCATAGTGTGGTGGGGTTTCGGGTTCCGCTGAATAGGTCAGGAGCACTACACTCAGCTGGCGGCTACACGGGCAGCGGAGGCTGTGTGGCGTGGACTGGGCGGTTTTTTAGGTTAGGAGGCCTCGGTAAAGTACGGGGTGGGCTGCAATCTCAAAGGGTGCATGGCAAATACAGGACGTGCTTGGATCAAGGAACAGTCGGAATTGTAGTTGTAAATTGTTGTAGTTGTGCTGGGAAAGTCCCTGATCTTGTAGCGCTAATAGAAAGCACAGAAGCTGAAATCGTTATAGGTACAGAAAGCTGGCTAAAGTCTGAAATAAGTTCTGCAGAAATTTTTACAAAGTCTCAGACGGTGTTCAGGGAAGATAGATTAGGCAGAATTGGTTGTGGAGTGTTTGCGTCTGTCAGTAGTGGTTTATCTTGTAGTGAAGTCGAAGTAGATACTCCGTGCGAATTGGTATGGGTGGAGGTTATACTTAACAGCCGAACTACGTTAATAATTGGCTCCTTCTACCGACCCCCAGACTCCGATGATATATAGTTGCTGAACAGTTCAGAGAAAATTTGAGTCTCGTAACAAATAAATACCCCACTCATACGGTTATAGTTGGTGGGGACTTCAACCTTCCCTCGATATGTTGGCAAAAATACTTGTTCAAAACCGGTGGTAGGCAGAAAACATCTTCCGAGATTGTCCTAAATGCTTTTTCCGAAAATTATTTCGAGCAGTTAGTCCACGAACCCACGCGAATTGTTAATGGTTGCGAAAACACACTTAACCTCTTAGCCACAAACAATCCAGAGCTGATAGAGACCATCATGACTGCAACAGGGATTAGTGATCACAAGGTCGTTGTAGCTAGGCTCAATACCGTTTCTTCCAAATCCACCAGAAACAAAGGCAAAATAATTTTATTTAAAAACGAGGATAAAGTGTCACTACAAGCCTTCCTAAGAGACTATCTCCAATCCTTCCGAACTGACTACGCAAATGTAGACGAGATGTGGCTCAAATTCAAAGATATAGTAGCAACAGCAATTGAGAGATTCATACCTCATAAATTGGTAAGAGATTGAACTAATCAACCGTGGTACACAAAACAGGTCCGAACGCTGTTGCAGAGGCAACGGAGAAAGCATGCTAAGTTCAGAAGAACGCGAAATCCCGACGATTGGCTACAATTTACAGACGCGCGAAATTTGGCACGGACTTCAATGCGAGATGCCTTTAATAGGTTCCACAACGAAACATTGTCTCGAAATTTGGTAGAAAATCCGAAGAAATTCTGGTCGTATGTAAAGTACACTAGCGGTAAGATGCAGTCAATACCTTCGTTACGCAGTGCCGGTGGTACTGTTACCGACGACTGTGCCGCTAAAGCGGAGTTATTGAACGCAGTTTTCCCAAATTCCTTCACCAGGGAAGACGAATGGAATATTCCAGAATTTGAACACGAACAGCTGCTAGCATGAGTTTCTTAGAGGTAGATACCTTAGGTATTGCGAAGCAGCTCAAATCGCTTGATACGGGCAAGTCTTCAGGTCCAGATTGTATACCGATTAGGTTCCTTTCAGATTACGCTGATACAATAGCTCCCTACTTAGGAATCATATACAACCGCTCACTCACCGATAGATCTGTACCTACAGATTGGAAAATTGCGCAGGTCGCACCAGTGTTTAAGAAGGGTAGTAGGAGGAATCCATTGAACTTCAGACCTATATCATTGACGTCGGTTTGCAGTAGGGTTTTGGAGCATATACTGTATTCAAACATTATGAATCACCTCGAGGGGAGCGATCTATTGACACGTAATGTTTCAGAAAACATCGTTCTTGTGCAACGCAGCTAGCTCTTTATTCGCCCGAAGTAATGGGCGTTATCGACAGGGGATTTCAAGTTGACTCCGTATTTCTAGATTTCCGGAAAACTTTTGACACCGTTCCTCACAAGCGACTTCCAATCAAGCTGCGGGCCTACGGGGTATCGTCTCAGTTGTGCGACTGGATTCGTGATTTCCTGTCAGGAAGGTCGCAGTTCGTAGTAATAGGCGGCAAATCATCGAGTAAAACTGAAGTGATATCACGTGTTCCCCAGGGAAGCGTCCTGGGACCTCTGCTGTTCCTGATCTATATAAATGACCTGGGTGACAATCTGAGCAGTTCTCTTAGGTTGTTCGCAGATGATGCTGTAATTTACCGTCTAGTAAGGTCATCCGAAGACCAGTATCAGTTGCAAAACGATGTAGAAAAGATTGCTGTATGGTGTGGAAGGTGGCAGTTGACGCTAAATAACGAAAAGTGTGAGGTGATCCACATGAGTTCCAAAAGAAATCCGTTGGAATTCGATTACTCGATAAATAGTACAATTCTCAAGGCTGTCAATTCAACTAAGTACCTGGGTATTAAAATTATGAACAACTTCAGTTGGAAAGACCACATAGATAATTTTGTGGGGAAGGCGAGCCAAAGGTTGCGTTTCATTGGCAGGACACTTAGAAGATGCAAAAAGTCCACTAAAGAGACAGCTTACACTACACTCGTTCGTCCTCTGTTAGAATATTGCTGCGCGGTGTGGGATCCTTACCAGGTGGGATTGACGGAGGACATCGAAAGGGTGCAAAGGGGGGCAGCTAGTTTTGTATTATCACGTAATAGGTGAGAGAGTGTGACAGATATGATACGCGAATTGGGGTGGAAGTCATTAAAGTACAGACGTTTTTCGTCGCGGCGAGATCTATTTACGAAATTTCAGTCACCAACTTTCTCTTCCGAATGCGAAAATATTTTGTTGAGCCCAACCTACATAGGTAGGAATGATCATCAAAATAAAGTAAGAGAAATCAGAGCTCGAACAGAAAGGTTTAGGTGTTCGTTTTTCCAGCGCGTTGTTCGGATGTGGAATAGTAGAGAGGTAGTATGATTGTGGTTCGATGAACCCTCTGCCAAGCACTTAAATGTGAATTGCAGAGTAGTCATGTAGATGTAGATGTAGATGTAGCCTGCTCTTCTCCTCCATGTCACCCAACCACGCACACCCTCCCCTTAACTCTTGTACCACTAACATCACGTTGATACAAAAAATTATGTAAATTATGTATATCTATATTCTTCACATGCATGGGGTAGTTTTTTTAAAAAATTTGTAGCATCCTATTGATCAGTTAAATCTATGGACTATAGTTAAAACAAAAGATCACTAGTAAAAAAAACTCATCCCACCAATCGACGTGTTATGCCATTGCCAGAGTCTTGGTGCACCAGTACACCAGTGACGATACAACTGTCAGCTACTAAGCAATGCACAGGTGTCTGTTCGGGTCACATAAGCATGAGGCAGTGGCATCCCTTTCATAATTGAAACCTCAGTATTTTCTAAGACTGCTCATGATGTCATTAAATTCGAATTCGTTAAAATATCTTTAAATTTCTATAAATTTGCTGAAATCTTCTTAGATTTGTTGAAATTTATTCTGTACCTACAGCATTAGTGTCGTGTTACCGCCACAAGAGGCTTTGATATCAGTGCTTGTTGAGCTGTCGGTGATCAATTAGCGAGATGATGGTACCAGACAGGTGGAGTCTTTATAGTTGTATTACATGCACTCATTCAGCTGAGGAATGTATCGACAGCTCACTGCATGAAGAGTGGAAGCGAGCATTGGTGCTTGAACATATGAAGAGGAAGAATACGTTCCTGCAAATAAATGCTTTGCGTTAAAGATGCATAACACAATGCATGGAAACATCTGAGTCTGCTGGAATTGTCTGTCATTTCTAAAACCTGCTTATAAGCTCCCACCACACAAGACAACTGCCTCCGATCCACCAGACGAAAGAACTGACCTAGTTCGCGAGTTCATTGCTAGAGGGCGCGCCGATTGGTCACATGATGGTGCGTTCAGTCCATAGGATAACATCATCATCATGACGTCACGTGTTTCTCTGAGCTGCACAACTGCCCCAGCCTCTTCATCCCCCTGCCGGTCTGGAGGGAAAAACTGGTGGTAGAAGGAATCAGCCTGTTTATTTAGGAACACATTTCACCTGTGTTCCATCATCTTTCGGGCGTGCACTCGGGACAGCGACAATTCTTCTTGCGATATTTCGGCTGGAAACCGCCCAGCCATCTTCAAGGCGAGTCGGAGACTGAGTTCATAGCGTTTGCGCGTGCCTATTCAAGAATCACATTTCACCTAGTTTATTTATTATGCTGATACAAAACACTCACCCTGCCGGCGGTCTGAAGGAGGAAAATTGGCCGAAAATGGAATCAGCGTGTTCTGGGCTGATGAAGAAAGAAACAATTGCACTTTATTGTTTTGTGGAACAATTTATTTAGCGACGGATTTCACCTAGTTTATTTATTACATTGATGCAAAACACTCACCCTGATGTGCTTGGGGTCACAATATACGGATTACAAACATGGAAACGACTCATCAATAATACATTACGCTGATGTACAGAGATGCAGACAACTGGTAAATTACCCAAATAATCCAGTACACACCATACAGAAGTGCAAACTACACGTATATCACCGAAATAATACACGCAAACACGTTCAGAATGCTTAAACACCCGAAAATAATTCCACAAACACTCAGTGCGCGTAAGAAACACAACTTATCAGTGACTCCAACACTGATTCTACTGGATGGAAAGCCTATGTGCACCCCCCTAACACCTGGGAACTGTACAGATGGGGGAGAGGAAGGTTAGGTTAGTGTACTTCACTCATTTTGCTCGGGACACTGTCGCAAATAACCATCCTAAATACGTAATTAATCACAAAGTTCCGCCCTAATTACACAACTTTATGCATAGTGCTGCACAAGGACGGCTTAAAATCCCTATATAGCGCAAAAGCTGACCATACCATTCCAGAATTTGTCTATTGAAGAAGTATTACTAGCTTAGATGGCGTTGATTATAACGCCTTTCATGACCCATAAAATTCAAATACGTAAGTGCTTTATTTTTTGCTGGATGTTTACGTGTTCTGAAAGACTAGCTTTAACGGATTATTCGGTAGTGACAGGATGTAATACTTCGAACTATACTTGAAGGAAAGACAGTCATGATCTATGTTGCTGTATAAAGCTAATCTCTGTATGCCTTTAGTTTTATCGTGGAGGCCGATTACACAAAGAAACAAAGCTACTTACAACCGATCTGACGGTGTAGTTCAGAATTACTCCGCCGGATGATTCAAACAATCTAACCTGCCTATGTTGCTTGCTACAGAATTAAGTGTGTGAAACTAGCTTTCTCATGCTCTCACGGCTGCGGCTGATAGAAACACCTGTACAGTTCCATTACACAGCACTAACGGCAGTATGGTATTACCTACCTTGGGTCTCCGCATCAATAGTTATTTATCACGTGCATAAGATGTTTAAAAATTTTGTGGTGAGTTAGAACGAAATACGAGGTTTGACTTACAGTCTGAGACACTTACCACTTTGGTTTAATGCATGCGAGCTGTAATTATCTAAGGAACACTTCCACTTCCAAATTAGACTCAGATTCATTATGTTTTATTAAATGCATATCCGGACTCTGGCAAGCTCCATGCTTGTACGGGGATCATGCGAATTCGGTATCTCCCTTCTCAAGAAGCACTCATAGTAAAGCACCAAGTGCCACTAACAAAAAGTAGAGCTACAGAGAGGAAAGCATCTAACTGTACAATTTCTATTTTCCCTTAATTTATGTTGACTATCTATGTCTGTTATCAGTACTTTTTTTGACGAAAAAGAGCTTTGGCTAGCATCTGGATTAATGCTACCAGTAACAAGTCCAGCATTACGTTATTGGAGCCTTGGAGAAGCCTTACGCTTAATAATGAGTGTATTAAAGCGACAAGGGATTCAGTGCTACGAAGGTTATATTGCTACAACCTTACTGCAACGAACCTCATACTGCTACAACTTTATAACCACATAAGTCTATTTCCTCTGGTGAGCGTGTAAGTGTCTGCTAGTTGCGACTGGTTCGCCTAGGTGGTCCAGAGAGAAAGGATGAAGGGGTGGGGGGGGCAGTTCTTGGCGCTTCAACTGTTAGCAACGATTGTCATCAAAGACGCCGGCGAGTTACGACAGGCTTTTCTGTGGCGGGATAACCTCTCGCTGAACCATTGAGCACCATTTATGCCAGCCGACAGAGTGAAGGAGGTTACACATACACTGTGCAGATCTCTCTACCTCGTCTGGTGAAATGGTCTGGTGTAATGTCAGGAAAACAAGCGGAGCTCACTTAATCGCGGCCTGGTGGTCACAATCGCACGATGAGTGGCATACCTACCAGCGTCTCGCTTGACTCGTTCGATATGCGAATCCTGGGGCGAGTTCTCCGTTATCTAGGTGTGTGCCAGACTTACATATTTTCATCGACGCGTCTCTAGAGGTGTATTTTGTAGCGCTGTCCTACACACAAACAAACACTTCGGTTGGAAGCATCCAATGTTACTTTGACGTCCCACATACTAATGTAGTCGTGCTTTACCTCCTGCTGTGTGATATGTGTATTATATAAAGCATCTCTGTCTAGAAATGGGTAGCGCGTATAGAGTTCTCTATGAAGTCACTATTTGTACGAATGATTACTTTTATAACACTATGACGACCAACACTAGTAATGGAATGGTGTCTCGGCAACGAAAAATGAATCGGCAACATCCTGCATTGTTCTGGACTGACAAATTCACGACGTCTACGCAACGCATCGCGACGTGCTACGACACGGTGCGCCACTGTGATGTGACGTCATGACGTGACGTGACGTGTGTGACGTGACATTTTGTCTCGATGCGAGACGATGTTAACACCATGTTGACACATTACTCGCATCATTGGGTACAATGTTTAAAACTGCGTAAAATACGGAAAAAATTCATAAAATATGGATGAATGGGATTACTTACGTATGTGTGTCAGTGACGTTTCGGCTAGTGGTTGTAA
Source organism: Schistocerca piceifrons (assembly GCF_021461385.2). Taxonomy (NCBI): domain Eukaryota; kingdom Metazoa; phylum Arthropoda; class Insecta; order Orthoptera; family Acrididae; genus Schistocerca; species Schistocerca piceifrons. The sequence continues at coordinate 123,936,216 of NC_060142.1, forward strand.
GGACGAAATATTAATCTGTTACAAATGAAATACATCTCAAGTAACATAATTTGTTATTAGCAAACAGACACGGAATACAACCTAACCGTATGCTGTTCAACTCCAGAGTGTCACAACTATAACAGATGGATTTGGGAAAGTGTGCTTTGATATCAGTGATATCTAATTAAAGCCCATACTGCATTGTGATTACCTGAGAGCATCACGACGTCGTCGCGATCTCGGGAAGAGAGCAGTGTATCTTGCGTAATTGGACAAAAGAAAATCCCGGAAAAGAGTGAAAATAGGTAAAATTTGTGAAAATGTGAGATTATATGGAGTAATTAGAGTACTTACATATCTGCCTGGGTGCAGTCTCTGCTGGTTCCAGCTAATAGAAAACTCTTGTTAACAAATAGAACCCAATTGATGTGACATAACGTTATAAAAAAGGCACAGGCTACAACTTGTCTTCCTACGCTATCCAGCTCAAGAATGCATTCAGTTATAAAACAGGAACATTGTGGGAAATTGGAGATAAATACGTAAAATGAGGTCTGATAACAGTACTTTCAGATCTGACTCGATATGGTCTCTGCAGGAGCCACGTATCACGGTTGTTAACAAATCGAACTCAGGTGACAAAATTTGTTATTAAGAGATAGCCACATCCTCTTGCTATTACAGTCCAGCTCCACAACATCGCCTCACACTTCAGTGTCCCAGGTAAAAAACAGTGATTAATCCTCATGCTTCAAAGGGGTGGGGTGAGGAAAGGTAGACGGGGTTTCCGCCATTTTTATGACATGTGACGTCTGTCCAATTACTTCATGATCTTGAATATCACTTGCACAGTTGCCTGGCTGCATCACCTAGGTGACCTTGAGAAATTTCCGGTCGATTCTGGGGAATAGCGAATGGGGATACAAGGACCTCCAGTGTATAACCTGAGACCGGTTGTCTATGTCTCGAGATAAGGAACCAGTTATAACTGACACATTGATTACAAAAACAGCTGCAAAAGAATGCAACATACTATACTGTTTCAGGTAATGGATGACGTCCTCTGCTTAATAGACGAACCACAAACAAAAATTGAAGAACTACATACAGACATCAACAAGCTACATAAAAATATAAAAACCACAATGGAATGAGAAGAGAACAACCAAATCAACTTTCTGGATATAACAGACAAAAAGCAAAACAATATGCATACGTTTGAAATTCACCGTACACCAACAGCAACTGACATTATTACCCCCTACTCACAAAAGCAAACAATACTTCTACACATTCTCCACAGACACATTACACTTTCACTTAACAAAGAAATCTACTAAAAAGAACTGGAGATAATAATGTAGAGAGCCTGAAACAATGAGTAAAATAGTGATATAGTCACAAAACTAAACAACAAAATCAAAACTAAAATATAATCAGAAAAGGCAAAACCATTAACAGTATCACAACAGGACCATACACAATAACAATCACTCATTACCATAACAACTACACAAAATTATTAGGAAAACATAAGAGAAAACAGAAGATGGCCCATAATGACATACAAACACAAACTCACACAAAAAAACACCAATGTTTTCAAAAGACAGGGAATAAACATAGCATACACAACAGACACGTCTATCAAAAATTACACCCCAAAACTGACCAAACACACGGATATATACGAGAAAGCAGGTATATTTCAATTACAGTGTAACACTTGTGTTGGCAGATACATAGGACAAACAGGCAGAACGTTTGATGCGAGATACAAAAAATACATTTGAGCCTGGAGGTATGGACAAACCACTCCACATTTGCAGAACGACTAAGTGAACACAATCACAAACCAAACACTAGAGAAGAAGACATAAAAATAATTAGAATCTACAATAAAAGACATCTCACAACCCTGCAAGAAAATTAGCACATACAGAGAACCGAAGCAGAAAAGTAAACCGTGACGAATGATCAAATACAAATACCAAACAACTCGTTGTTTACACTAATAAATAAAATAATAGGGGAAAGCTACAGCAGAGGACTATTATCATGACAATAATGCCGCCGAACCCAACTTCCATTCACTCACTGGTCCTTGAACATCCCCGCGAACATTTAACCAAAACTCAAATCTAATGGAAAAAAATCCATGCATGTATTTTCTCTCTCTCTCTCTCTTCTCTCTCTCTCTCTCTCTCGCTCACACACACACACACACACACACACACACACACACACACACACACACACACAGACAACAAACACATAAAAGTCATACCAACAAATACGCGTTAGTTTCAGCATATACATCGTTCGTTTGGCTACATGCACGTGTTTGGAAACAAACCAAACAGGATGAGATACACAGTGAACTCAAAGTGGTTATGAGTACATTAATGTTACGTGTATATAACTGACAAAAGACTGACAGTGATAGTACATCACAAGAAGAAATTCAAACAAAATTAAAGGTGGGCAGAAAAATGTTCCCAACGCCAAAACATGCTTATGTTTTGTCAGTGGAACAGTAGTGCGACCTCCATTTGACCAGATGAGGCGAAACACCGATGCCAACTAAAAACAGGAAGAACCATAGGTAGTCACTTATTTACATAAAAACCGAGATACATATCAATATAAGAGTATACCATAACTGCATCATTATAGAGTCCAATGACGTGTCTTAAAATGGAAAAATGCGAAACGCGTCTGTGAACATAAAATACAAAGCAGCGAGAGAAGGCCTTTTTGACTTACAAAGCAAATATACCGTGTAACATTCGATGTTATGCACATATAAGAGTGCAGACTCTGTCTCTTTCTGTCTCTCAGGGATGAGCTGTCATTATGAATTTACAAATTAAGCGTCAAACATGCAAATGCGAATAAATATTCAAGACACATTGATCGTCTGATGCAACAAGCTATCACTCACCATAAAAAGTATAAAAAGACCGACATATATGCAAAAGAACAAAAGCTGGCTTACTTTTTCCCTAATTCTTGTAGGACACTTGTTTTTGAAACAGTCATGTCTTCAATTAAAGTGCACCTTTCACCACCAATTTTAGGTTTCTTGTCATTTCATTACGAAAATCTTTACCTACACGATCTCGTTTTTCAGCTGTTCAAAATCTGCTGGCGTTTGGTAGCAGCATTTATTCATAGGAAATTAATGAGCTTTTTGTTTAATTAGTCTCCTAGAATGGCTACCCACCATCTGTACACTCATGTTGAGAAAAACCGAACACCTTCAACGTCTAGAGATAGGACGATCATAGTCTCAGGAAACGTACATTAGTATGATCTGTAGAAATGATTAGCAGCTGAGTCACCTCAGTTCAGCGTGTGTCCTGTTGTCTAATAGGCACACATTCTACTATGGTCCCTAATAACTTGTTTCATGCAAGATGGTATTGACGTGTATAAGGTGCGAAAGGCGTCCTATGGTATAGACAAATGGTTCAATTGGCTCTGAGCACTATGGGACTTAACATCTGAGGTCATCAGTCCCTTGAACTTAGAACTACTTAAACCTAACTAACCTAAGGATTTCACACACATCCATGCCCAGGCAGGATTCGAACCTGCGACCGAAGCGGACGTGCGGTTCCAGACTGAAGCGCCTACAACCGCTCGGTGACAGCGGCGGGCTGGTGGTAGACATCTATGCTACATTAAACTGGTACTAAAGTTCATCACTGGTGACTGGCAATTGAGCACAGGGCTACACCTGTCGTTTCATCATATCCCATTGTTTTCCAATTGGCGACAAGTCTGGTGATCTGACGGGTCACTGCAAAAGCGGAACATCCTGCTAAGAAGACACGAGATCGTTCAGCAACATGTGATCGTGCACTGTCTTGCTGAAAAATGGCATCTGGGATGTTGTGCAGAAAGGGTATGGCAATGGTTCACTGGATGTCAGTGACGTAGATCACACTGGTCGCAGTGACCTGAACACACACCATCTGTGATTCGTGGCTGTACCCAATAGCACCCCACACCACATGGTCGTGAGTTGGCGCTAATTGTCTTGTGTGATTGCAGTCAATGTGATGCCGCTCCCCCTGCCTGCAGTGAACCAAAATGCGGCCATCATACTAAAAAAAACAGAACCTAGATTCGACCGAATACACTACCTGATCCCATTGCCGTCTTTCATGTATGTTTCCCCACATTCGTCAAAGGTAGGACGACGAGTATATAACCCATGCCTTAATAAACGGCGACGGACTGTCATCCCTGATAGTGTACGATGTGTTACACTATTCCACTGTAGCCCTAGAGCAGATCTGTCCAGCAATGGCATTTGGATGAGGCGTCAATATTCTCAGGTTGTGTGATCTGTTCCGGTGCGAATTGACCAGTTTCGTCGTGTTACACGGTCTTCTGTGAACCATTCTGCACACACCATCAGTACTGCCGAAACACTTCGTCCCACACGAGCAGCAATTTTTTGGATGAACGCATCACAGTCTTTCATGCCAACAATGCGCCATCTTCCAAGCTCACAGATTTGACTTTACAGTTTGAGAATTCATTTGCGAGGCGTCCGGCAGCTCTGCTCAAGTTACACTGATCCATTACCTTCCGTGTGTGTAATTACAGTTCAATCCTGAAACTGGTTTCGGAGTTTTAAAAATAAACTTAATGTACACCGTTGAATATATACGATACTGAGTTCAACTCTGACTGGCTTTAGCTTGTTTCTTTCTTCTAAATTAGCACGTCGTCTCACTTTTGGTGTTGATGAAGACGTTTAGGGAACATGGTTTGTAAAACTTTTTCAGTAAGTTTCCGAGTTGATTCATGCACACACATTAATCTCCCTGAGCCGTGGCGGCTCATATCCATAGTGCCACTCTGGTGGTTTATCTTTCGTGCCACGGTCAGGGTGGTAAGCAACGCCCTCTGGGGCCTACGCGAGGAGTATCGAGGCTAAATTTGTAGGGTGTCGGTGCCGTCCTAGGGCTAGACTTGTGATGTATGTTATGTTGAAAGGGAATTAACGGTACCATACTCAAGAGAGATTTTAGTTTGTTTTAGGTCTGTACATGGAATGATGTTGATATTTTGTCGATTGCGGCAATAACTTCCTGTGTGGGGAGATCCTCTGAGGGACTTGTATTGTACTGTTGCAATGCAGTCCATCTAAAACGTGCTGCTTAAAGCTAGGGACTGCAGACCTCTGATGTTATTTATTACTGTTTAATCTTAAGTGTCTTGGATGTAATATGGTTGTTGAGGATTACGTAATTAATTTTGGTCGCTGGTTCCTTATGGGGTCTATTTCGTTTTGAAATATGTGCTCGGTCAGAGCCTATTTAAATATGATTTTAACTTATCACTCAAAATTTCTAGTCTTGCTTTCTTAAAAGGCTTTCAGTTAAATGATTGCCATTTGCCTGTTTAAATGTTTGAGTGATTTAAAGGAAAACAATACTATTTTGTAATTTTGTACTGATTGTTCCTTTTGGGTAATACCTGACCTCTATGTTCAATAAATGAGTGTCTAGTGAATGGTGATGCACTGTTCTATTGCTAGCCTACCCCTTCCACTCCACAGCAGATTGAGCTGCTTTGTGTCGAAATTGTGCTCAGAACACCCCGCTGACCTGATACCTCACTCCCACTTATTCAGAGTCTATGTGAATATTGAACTTTACACATCTTATTAACAAAGTAACCTCCAGGTTAATGAACGCTGCAGTAAAGACAAATCGTAACGTCTTCTCTACTTGAGGTGAATGCTATTGTTTTCAACGCCATGTTCGCCTCACGTGCTGCATGCAAACAGAACGACCACGAAAGTCAAAATGACGTCACGTTTACACGAAGGCTCGTGAACTGTAGGTTACCCTTCCTGACTGTGGTGATTTCGACCCTTTTGTGGGTGTCGCAGGTAGTGTGGGACATGCGACCAAGCATTTTCGTACCGTTAGTTTTCCGACCAGAGCCACCTGCTGATTCACACCAGTTGTCCACCAGCAGCAGAAGTGTTGCCACCGTCAGGGAGGCAGTGCCCTCGCCGATAGCCCTTGTTCCCGTACACTTCCATAGGGCTAATCTAATTGGATTCCATGTAGAATGGGTAATGAAGATAATTACGACGAAAGGGAAGGTATGCCGTCTGGAGGTTAGTTACCACTACCGGTAGACGGAAAACGTGATGCTTATACGAACTGCTTGTGCGTGAACTGCGAATGGGGTGAGTGCCGAGGCCGTTTAAAAATTGCAGGTGGCAGAATCATGGGTGAACAGTGACGATCTTGCCCATCTGACAAAGCAGATTTGCATTTCAAGAAAGGAATGTGTAGGTGCAGGAAAAGAGTGACTGACTCTAGAAGTACTGTAGATTTACTAGAAGATAAGGAATGGACCTCAAAGTGCAAGAAACATTTCTCTACAGTATAGACGTCCACAATTACTTTGAGTCAAAGGACACACCTCTATCACACAGCATGAGATAATAGGCCAAGTGGGAAAGTCATGTGTGACAGGAGGTAACCGTTTCTTTACTTTAATACCACTAACGATGTCTCTGCCTTGAAGTAGCAGACATTACTGGAATGAAAAGAAATGTGGTAGTCGCTGCAATTCCAAAGATACGACTCTATAGAATAGTACAGCTTCCTGCATATAGAAGAGCCTCATGCATCTAGAAACCATGTATCTCTCAAGCTAGATGATTCAAACTTCAAACATCTAAAATACTTTCCATCAGTTGGGACTAGATGTTACGCGTCACAGCTGTACAACTTAAAAAGTACGGAATTATCGTATTGTGTGTCACAGACGAACTTTCCGGCCTCGACCACTTGATAAGCGGAAAATGCTTGATACATTTTTAGACACTGCAGGAATTTGTCTACCCACGTCTATTACGAAAATGCCCTGGTAGGCAGGCACAGCGAAGCACGTCATCCTACCTACATATTTGGAACGCGCTGGGTGGATACCAAAAGACAACCGAAAGAGGAACCTCGGAACATCTGCGTAGTTTCTATCAAAACCAACGTTTATACATGAAGTATCGTCATTTTCACTTTAACTTTATGCCACGCTTACGGATATATGAAGAACAATTATTAAACTATTATAATACTGCAATGTAAACTATATCGGTCAGTTCAACAATGATTAAATATGGTTTATTAACACGCTGCGGAGAAGTAAATATGTGAATAAAAACAGTGAATCGTTGAGCAGTTTTTCCGCGCGACACTCGTGAGTGGTGAGCCTCCCTTGTCTCCTGTATCGACAATGGAGCTACAGCCGGGGTAACCGCGGAAACACTAATTTGGTGCTAAGCAGTCAGACAAGATGCTTGTTCTCGTGCTTATCACTGCGCTCGACAGCGTCGCATTCGCGATTCTGTGCTGGTAAGTCGCCGCCAGCTCTCTCACACTCACACACTCGCCACTCTAAACGCTTTAGGCCGGTATCGCTGCGTCAGTCTCGCGTTTTGGTCGTAGTCGAGCTGTCGTGTGTCTGGCGAGGCATACAGGCAACAATTGCTGTCGCGTCTCGAAGTTCTTACAAAGTTTCACACTGAAATACATGTTTCGAAAAACCTTTCGCTCCTTTGAGCTCTTAGTATTGCTTATTGTTAGTAAACCTAACTAGTTACCACTCGTCATTAGTAATTAAAATGCATGTTCTTCTCTTTTCTATTTCAGGCTTTTATGGCAGCTCATACTCTCTACTGAAATGTAAGTACCAAGTCTTTCTGATTTATAGAAGATATGTTCATTTAGTTATATATGTTACGTATATTTGTTGACAATAGCGCGTCAGTGCTTGCAAAGAGGGGAGATACAGATACGATCGCGAACTACAGTGCTCAGGGTGGACACAGCGCAGAGGTAGAGGGTGTGTGGGGCCGGTCGTCTCACTAGTGACGTCACTGACGTAGAAGCAGTCCGTAACTGACTGACATTTTAGTGTGACACGCGGCAATATCTGTCTTCTTGGTGATGATAGCAAATTAAAACACGACCGATTTCAGTCCCTTAGCAGACGTCATGTAATGGTCAATGTGACGAGCACGATCGTATAGGCTAGCAACATGCAGTCCAGAAGATATGCAAGTAGTGTCACGATACACATGCAGCTAATCACTTTAGTAGTAGTTAACTACCAGCATGACAGACCGACGTACGTCGTTAAATTGTATTGAACCATCGTCTTAACATATGTTCAATGTCGCTTGTGGCACAGTAAGTAGTACATGGCAAATTCGCACATCCGATATGTAGTAGTATTCCTGTGTGTCGCACCGTTTACTTGTAGTCTGCAAACGCTGAGTGTGAGGTCATCAGATAATGTATTTTAGAAATAAGTCAGCTTGGAGCTGATAATGCTTTTGATAAGTAGGTTTGTTATACGTACAAATCTCTTCTCACAAGAATGACACTGTTTAAGAGTAATATATTTTTGAATAGTTATCCACATAAAGTCTTCCAAAACAAGTCAATTTTGTTTTGGTTTTTTCTTTTTAGATGGCGATCGGGAATGGACTTTCTGGAAGCTGATTTGGAGGAATATGTACTGGACATCGAGGCTGACCTGGCAGAAGAGCTGCATCTCTTCGAGGTGCTCCCTGACGAGATGGATTATTCAGATACAGATCTATGGTGGATTGACGAACTGATGCCAGAAGAAGATTGGTTAGCCGATGTGAGGGAGATGGTGGAGGACGAAGACGCTTCTCCTGAGGGAGAAGTCGTTGTCATACGAATACATTTCATTGCTATAAAGGAATTTGTAATTCCAAAACGTAAACTAATGGCTTTCTTGGAGACTCTACTAGGTCAAGAAATAAATAATGTTTCTTAATTTTTTGTAACTGTTTTCATTACTTCCATGGACGAATAGCTGTAGTAGGGATGTAAATATTCTGTGTTCAGCCTCCAGAAAATACTAAAAGTTTGGTATTTTTTGCATCTCTATACAGCCGCTACGTTCGCCTTTCGTCAATGAAAATTGAAGTATCGATGTGAAAATTATAACATCGAACAAAACAAGGCACACATTTCATTGAGAACCTGTGTACTCTTAATTTTAATATTACAGCAAAATAATGGAATAACATTTTAACAATATTGACTACAAAATATTCTGAGATTACATTAAATACATGGTGCGAAGCTTTGTGTACAGCTTGGACAGAAATCAGACTTTACTTATAAATTTTAAAGAATACAAAATAAATGCTTGGGCTGAAGGAAGGCTAACACATGTTTCTAATCTATCCTTGCCCATGTTATTCAACCTACTGATGGAGGAAGAAATAAAGCAGACCAAAGATAATTTCGAATCTGAATTAAAGATGGGGACAAGAAAGAAAAACTTTAAAGCTTGCCGATAACATTGTCACTCTGTCAGAGACGGCAGTAAACTTGAAGAAGATAACTTGAACCGAATACATAGTGTGTGGAAACGGGTTACGAGATCTTCAGTAAAAGTGAACATGAGCATGTTCTACCGACTAGATGCTGGTGTTGTACAGAGGGGAATTTAAGAAAAGTGTATTACTTGCAAGGATATAGCATCGTTCGCTGTTTCACATTAGAGTTCACTACACACGCCTACTGACAATCACCCTATTGCCTGGATAACCGAAGCCAATACACGCTATCACAGCTAATGGAAAAAAATGCGTCATAGTTACAACTACACTTCGAAATTCTCGCGAAAAAAACTAGCACACGTACTGAACAGGTCATAATGCTTCACATGTACTGGGGAAAGTGTCGTCCTAAAGGACTGCAGTTTAACATGTGTTCTCCACCATGTACAATCACAGGCCCCAACGCCTCTAGATCTGATAAAAATAAAAACTTTTGTTTAACGTCATGTAGGACACTCTAGCAGGGACTGGACAAGAGCCACAGTATCGTGGAGAACTCATCAGCCATTCTGTGAGGGATTATTTAACATCAACTCTAAGCCTATAATGAAGCAGATATCAACAAAAGGAGGGAAAAAAACATTCACAATGATAATAAGTGTTCTCTTTCCACGAAAATAGACAAAGTCCAGTTTCACTTAGCTTTATGAGCAAAATCTATGTAGTTTTTCACATTCAACTGAGAAACGTATCATGTCTGTTAATACATTTACATTGAAACTAGATAGAGAAAATAGAGAAAACTGATATTTTCACCCATGAACACTAATGTCGGTGATCGAATCACCCCTATAATTTACAAAGTCAAATAAGGTGTTTCTCACATCTAGACAACCAACACACGAGTCTTCCATGTGCTAGATGATGTGTCGGCACTTCTGTCGACACAGTGTTATTTTGAGGGGGCCGATAGGCACGCTATAAGCTCACGCAGAATATCTTGAAGTCTGGAACAGGTCGCTCAATGAATTGCTATAAAGAAAAGTACGTTGCATTGGGAATACTGAACTTTTAATCCGTCATTGGTTTACAACGTTCTTGATGAGACATTTCATACGATAACTATCAAACTATGTAAGGCTAATGGCGCCTTCTAGGTCGTAGCCATGGACTTAGCTGAAGGCTATTGTAACTATCTCTCGGCAAATGAGAGAAAGGCTTCGTCAGTATAGTCGCTAGCAATGTCGTCGTACAACTGGGGCGAGTGCTCGTCCGTCTCTCGAGACCTGCCTTGTGGTGGCGCTCGGTCTGCGATCACACAGTGGCGACACGCGGGTCCGACATGTACTAAATAGACCGCCGCCGATTTAAGCTACCACCTAGCAAGTGTGGTGTCTGGCAGTGACACCACACTAGATGCACACACCACAATGTATCTTCTGTCAACTCAATAAAGACGTGAAATGCGAAGAAGCAGCCAGCAGAACAATTTACATGGGAGGGAATAATGCCTAGAGCCAACACACATCCATATTGAATCTTCTCAAATTTCCACTTGATCACGAAAGCTGTCCAACACAGACTAAATATCAGTTCGTTATTCGACTGTCTAGAAGACTACACGGTTAACTGAACTACATTCCTGCATTGCAACAGCACTCTCCACTTGGACGGCACCTGCCATTAGCGGGAAACGTGAATCATTCCTGCCATAGGCCACCCATAGACAGAATCATCCTATGAAATCGGTTACATATATTTGTGATCGCTATACTTACAATTCAATGTTAATATTGCGGATTCAGTTGAGTGACATTCAACAATGAGCGAAGTATCGGAAATACACCTTGTTGACGGCTGTGGCTCTGGAAATAGAAATATCTTACCATTCTCATGACTTTACATACTCTTCCCTCTGCTATCACAGTATTTGACGTCAAATCCATACCTTCCTTATGACTGGACATAGTCATCTCGTTTGCACATATCAGAACACATACACATACTTCATAATACAGATGCTCATTATGAACTTGTCATACATCCCCTACTACTAAGTATAATACGTCGTCAATAGCTGATTGCTGACGATACGAAATAATACTGGCCGAAAACCAACCATTGGTGGGCATGTCTCATGAGTTTTTCTTGCGAGTGGTACCACTGTGTGTTAGAAAGCGAGGCGTAATCGTCTTACAAACCGTCAGATGTTAAAAAAACACGACCATATTACCATCACAAGCAGTTTGCATCTACAGGTGCATACAAGTATCCATGTTAGAAGCTATACTGTCTGTATAAATCGAGGTACGACATAACCTGTGCATGAGGTGGTTCTTTTGTTCAGACAAATACCGTGACACAGAAGATAGACGGTGATCCCTGGAGTATATTGTGTCAGACCAGCAGTGAGGTTACAAGTCACCGATGGTGCAACCTCATAATAAAATTACCCAATTTACAAAGTGATTCACCTAAGGAACGTGGTATGAAACCAGTATTTCTAACTCCCTCACGCCACCGCCACTAGATGTTTCTCCAGTATTTGTAATGAATCCTGTCTCGATGCCATGACAGAGGTGATATATCCAGTGATATATCCACTGAGCTATAGGTGATGGTTGATTGAGAAGGGACACAAACAGTAGATGGAGAGCTGATAGAGGTCATAAGAAATCTACACTAACTTTTCAGATCTCTAATGCCATGCTATCCGCTATCTCCCCATTGAAGCACATACATGCGTTGGACCCTATGGAGAAGTCCTTCAATGATTACAGTCCTTAGTGAACCATATTTTTGGCACTCTCATATCTCAAAATGAGTTACCTTTCTCGAACCTATCTGTACAGTAAAATTCCAGCCTCGTTTTTGGTAGTCCCTATGCATCCTGCAACAGCACCATCAGGCTCTGCACTACCATCCCTGCAGCTTTGCGCATGTGATCGTTCCAGTGTAAGTCGGAACTGAGCAGAAGTCGGACGTAATTATATCTACAACCTTCTGCATCCCGTGTAGAAACAGGCTAAGCTGCGTTACTGCGACAGGACTGTGTTTTGAGCTTTACATGGAAATGGAAACATGTTGAAGGACAAGGATTTTTGCTACTGCACTGTCGTGCGTCCGCAAACTACATACAAGTACTACAGATCCGTGTCCATTCCCATCTATCTCCCCAATATGACATCTTCGTTATTTTGTACCACCCAACAGAGAAAAATTATGAAGTATAAAAGCTCCACTAACTTCATCCGATAGATAACTCGATAAGATTTTAACCGCGCCCCTTCCTCCCACATATCGAAAACAAATACCGCATGCATGCAGGTTTTGAGCGTACGTGACGATCCTATTAAATATAGAGGTATTAATCAACTGCACAGGCCAGTTTAATGTTTCATCACCTGTACTGTAGGAGGATGACCGTACCCCACGGATTATGCTGTAAGTCGCAAGACCCTGTCACCCTGTCTCATTGTTTGAAACGTTGCTTCTTTCTCCTCTAACATGCTTTGTACACTGCCAAAGATTATATTTTTCCGCCACGACTTCGAGGTCAGGGTCATGTTCTAAACTGACATTAACACGATCTGATCCACGGCCTCTCGCAGAAAACAGAAACTATGAGCAGCTGACACTTTCTGCAGGACCTGACCATCATTTTGCACTCAAGCACATACAGTGCAACTTGTTCTTGATTTGTTTGATTGATGGAGCTGCTATCTGCTATACAACCTACTGTACTCCCCTCACTTACGCCCTCGTGAGTTCGACTAGATTTCTAAACTAAAGGAAACACTTCACAGCATTCGCTTCAGAACTGTTACGAATTCGTCGGCCAACAGACCGCGCCGCTCGAACTGTCAACACAGCTGGCACTGCTAAGACTATCCTACGACTTCCACATTGCAGGCAACGGGTTATAGACAATGATGGTGACTACTCTGAACGTCAGTAAAACTTTAAAACACGTATCTATTTTTATGAGCTATAAATTAGTAGTTGCCTCTATTAAAGTTCCAACCTTCGTACTTAGAAAAAACATAATTACTGTACAGTTGGGGTAATTGGTCGATAGTACCCGTAAGCAGGGATCCACAGCGCATTTTTCTTACTAGTGGAAAGATGGAACATCCTAGAGAGAGAAGACGAAGTTACCGCACTCCCACTAATTCTGTATTTGTAAGCAAGCTGTTGTGTTATTGTTTCATGTATGTGTAATGTTTAATCCCATTTAGCCTACATTGAACTTTTTTCGATTGTTCTATCCGTTGGTATCAGTTGAGGGAGATTTACTGCTTTTGATGCATGTACCATGGAGGAGAATGAGCGATCAGCAAAGAGTGAGAGAGAGGGGGGGGGGGGGCGGGAGGGAAAGGGAATCAAGGGTGGCGATCCTGAGATGTTGTCAGTCCCGACTGCGTGCCTACTCCTCGGTACGATTCTGTACGGTAGGTCGCGTCCATGACACAGCTGAATAATCAGGCTCGGTCAGATAGTTGTATCTGCCTGTCTGCCTGAAACATCTGTAGCTATTCACTTGCGAGGGTTCGGTTAGTTTACAAATTACCCCGTCGCTGCGCTTGAGCTCCGAGGACACAGCTAAGTATGCGTTTTTGGTGTGCTGAGTAGCACTGTGCATATTGTTCGTTGCTGCTGGAAGCTACACCCCCAACTCACGACTCTGGTGCATCCACCTCACGGCGCAAACAATATAGTGTGCTTCCAATCAATTTTAGAGGATTGCCTGATCAATAGTGTAGAAATAATGACCAATATCTGATAGTATTCTGCTGTTATAGTGAATAATCATCGTCAGTAAAAAGCAGTTGCTCTTAGTGGTCGTATTGCCAGGCAAAAACGCATTCCAGTGTTTGTCCTACATTGTTTTAGAAACACAAATACAGATTTATGTAAGGTCCAAACTGGCTTTTTCCGGAGTATTAAATACTGTAACCTGTGTGGTAGTGCTATGTTCCATAAATCAGAGTCTATGCCCTGTTTGATTGTATTTCTAATTATTTAACATGGGAACCCATTACATGAGCCACCAAACAGCGATGCTGACACCTCTACCGTGTACTGTACGTAGAATGGATGGCTGTCTTTCTGTCGAAAGGAAACCAGTGTGGGCCGCATTACTTTCTTAGTGGCTGTTCTGATAGTGTTAAGAATATTCGAGAGTCTAGTGACATCAAATATGAGAACGCACGGAATAACTATTCATCCCAAGAGGGAGTGATTGTCTTCGTGGCAGAAGCAGGCAAGAATTTATACGTTCCTGATGCGTACGGGAGATAATTACGTTGAGCAGACCTACACTATGTGATCAAAAGTATCCCGGAAAAGTCCAAAATCATACGTTTTTCACATTAGGTGCATTGAACTGCCACCTAGTGCCAGGTAATCCATATAAGCGATGTCAGTAGTCAGTAGACATGGTGACAGAGCAGAATGGGGTGCTTCCCGGAAATCACGGGCTTTGAATGTGTTCAGGTGATATGGTGTCACGTGTGTCATACGTCTGAAAGGGAGATTTCCACACTCGCTAGGCCCACTGTTGAAACGGTACAGTAGATTCCGCTCCATAAGCAGCAGGTTTCGCTGCTCGCTCGCACCGGGAAATAGAAACAGAGGCGGCTCCGCAGCCAATTTTATTACACGACGCGGCCGACCGCGGGAGCAACAGAACCATGTGGACGGGTGGAAAGAAATGTGTCAGGCTTCATAATACGTATTTATATGTGTCGTGTATTATGCATTTCTTGTACGTGGATGTGAATTTGTACATGAACTTTTCTAATCCTCCTCACACCTTTCCGTAAAGCGTGGCCAAATCTTTGTTGAGAAGTAGTTCTATAGTATAGTAGTGCCAACCTTGCTCCTGGCTAGGGGATCACAGAGACAGCACAGGCGGGTAAAAGTCAAAGACTTTCCAGTGTCACAAGATTTGGGGTGGAGAGGTTGGTCACGGGCAAGTGGTTCGACCACCCCATCCACCGGGGCCCAGGAAGACCTCCGGGTGCCCGCCATAATCTTGTAAGTGTTACAGAAGCTGGGTAAGTGAGCAGACGTGCCCTCAGTGCGTCTGTCTCAATGTTCAAGCATGGAAGAGAGGTATTTGAATATTTGTACTAATTCTTTTATTTCCAGCTTAGGATTGTGTAAGGTAATGAATGTGCACGTTTAATTCCGGAAATTTGACCCCCTGTGTTAAAGTATCTGGTCCCCAGTTTGCCCGTTATCCTCCTCACATAGTGAATGTCCTATGTAAAATATTGGGAGACTTTGGTGGTATACATTTGGCCAACGCAATTCCGTCTTACCCGTAGAAATGTGTGTGCAGATTACTATATAATATACACGAGCTATAAGTTGTAAAACTGTAATATCTGTAAACTGAAACAATTGCTGCTATCGCTGTAAAGTCGGGTGATAATGTTTAGAATAAATAGGAAATCAACTGTCATCAATCTTTAACATACCTTAAAAATCACAAAGAAGTCAAGTTAAAGGAATTTATTTAAAATAAAAGCTATAGAATGCAGGGACACACACATCAGCGTGTGAGACCTCCAGCCCCTTGCCTAGTATCCTACAGAGAGTGCACGCTCTCTAGGTAGCGCTCTCAAGCTCCTCTCCCCAGTTATCCGTTGCGCAATTTTGATTCAGGGCTTGACATCAACTTTCATCTGGTGAAAGCTGAAGATGGTCGTAATGTATAATAGGCAGACATCTACGCAGACCATCACACAGGAATTCAAAACTACATCAGGGTCCACTGCAAGTACTATGACAGTTAGGCGGGAGGTGAAGAAACTTGCTAATAAGCCCGTTGTGGTCAGAGCCATTTGAACCATTTTTTTTGTCCTTATCTAGAGAAGAGATAAGGAACCAGTATAACTGATCCTGTGATCAAAAAAGCAGCAGCAAAAGAATACAACATACTACACAGGTTCAGGTATATGAATGACATCCTCTACTAAATGGATGAACCACAAACAAAAAGTGAAGAATTACATACTGACTTCAACAAGATGCATAGAAATATAAAATTCACTACACTTTCTGGATATAACAGTCAAAAAGAGAAACAATAAGCACATGTCTGAAATTCACCATGAACCTACATCAACTGACATTGTTATCTGGCAGTACTTGAACCACCCACATGACAACAGCAAGCATACTTCTACATATGCTCCATAGACTCAATACATTTTCACTCAACAAAGAAAACTACCAAAAAGAGCTGGAGATAATAATGCAGATAGCCCGAAACAATGAGTATAATAGTGATATAGTCACAAAGCTGAACAACAAAATCAAAAGTAAAATATGATCAGAAAGGGAAAAACCATTGACAACATCACAACGGGACCAAACACAACAAAAATCACTCAGTACCATAAAAAACTACACAAAATTATTAGGAAAACATAAGAGAAAACACAAGATGGCACATAATGAAATAGGAACACTAACTCACACAAAAAGTCACCAACATTTTCGAAAGACAGGGAATATACACAGCATACACAACAAATAATTCTATCAAAAAATACTCCCCAAAACTGACAAGAAACTCAGATATATTCCAGAAATCAGGTATATTTGAATGAGTGTGTAACACTTGTGATGGCAGATATGTATGACAAAAGGCAGAACGTTTGGTGTGAGATACAAAGAACACAAGAGAGCCTAGAAGTATGGACAAACCGCTCTACATTTTCAGAACAATTGAGCGAACATAATCTCAAACCAATCACTAGAGAAAAATATACGAAAATAATTAGAAGCAACAATGAAGGACATGTCATAACCCTGTTAGAAAATTACCACATACAGAGAACCAGAAAAGAAAACCCTGTTGAATGCCCAAGTACACATACCGAACAACTCATTGTTTAATCTAATAAATGAAATAATAGAGGACCGCTACAACAGAGGACTATTGTTATGACAATAATGCCCCCAACCCCCTTTCCACTCACTCACTGGTCCATGAAACAGTTAAACCAAAACTCAAATCAAAAGGAAAAAAAAATCCATGAATGTATATTCTCTGTTTCTCTCTCTCTCTGTCGATCACACACACACACACACACACACACACACACACACACACACACACACACACAGACAACAGAGAGATATAAACGTAATAGAACGAATAGGCGTTAGTTTCAGCATATAATTCGCTTGGTTGGCAACATGTACGAGTATGTGTACGTAAACAAACCGAACAGGTTGAGATACACAGCGAACTCTGAGCAGTTCGGCTACATCAGTGATATGTCTACGTAACTGACAGAAGACTGAGATTGATACTACATCACAAGAAGAAAATCAAACAAAATTAAAGGTAGGCAGAAAAATGTTCGCAACGCCAAAACATGCTTATGTTTTGTCAGTGGAACGGTAGTGCGACCTCCATTTGACCAGATGAGGGGAAACACCGATGCCAACTAAAAACAGGAAGAACCATAGGTAGTCACTTACTTACACAAAAAGCGAGATACATATCAATACAAAAGTATACAATAACTGTATCATTATAGATTCCAATGATGTGCCTTAAAATGAAAAAAGGCGAAACCCGTCTGTGAACAAAAAACGCAATGCAGCAAGAGAAGGCGTTTTTTACTTACAAAACAAATATGCCGTGTAACATTCGATGTTATGCACATATAAGAGTGCAGACTCTCTCTCTCTTTCTGTCTCTCAGGGATGAGCTGTCATTATGAATTTACAAATTAAGCATCAAACATGCAAGTGCGAATAAATATTCAAGACACATTGGTCATCTGTTGCAACAAATTACCACTCACAATAAAAAGCATAAAAAGACACATATACGCAAAAGAATTAAAACGTGACATACTTTTTGCCTAATTCTTGTAGGACACTTGTTTTTGAAACAGTAATGTCTTCAATTAAAGGGAACCTTTCACGACGAATTTTAGGTATCATCATTTCATTACAAATAACTTTACCAACACGAACGCGCTTTCGAGCTGGTCAAAGTCTGCTGGCATTTTGTAGCAGCTTTTATTCGTAGGACATATGATTAATGAGCTGCTGGTTTAATTCGTCTCCTAGAATGCCTACCCTCCATTTGTACACTCATTTTGAGAACAAACAGAACATATTCAACGACTAGAGATAGGACGATCATAGTCTCAGGAAACGTACATTAGTATATTCTGTAGAAATGATTAGCAGCTGAGTCACCTCAGTTCAGCATGTGTCCTGTTGCCTAATAGGCACAAGGTGCCACATGGGCCCTAATAACTTGTTCCATGCATGATGGCATTGACGTGTAAAAAGTGTGAATGGTGTCCTTTGGTATAAACATCTACGCTTCATTCAAGTGGTTCTAAAGTTCATCTCTGGTGGTTGTCAATTGGGCACAGAGCTGCACCTGTCGTTTCGCCATATCCCACAGTTTCCCAATTGGCGACAAGTCTGGTGATCTGACGGGCCACTGCAAAAGCGGAACATCCTGTGATGCTAAGAAGACACGAGATCGTTCAGCAACATGTGATCGTGCATTGTCTTGCTGAAAAATGGCATCTGGGATGTTGCGAAGAAAGGGTATGGCAATGGTTCACAGGATGTCATTGACGTAGATCACACTGGTCACAGTGCCCTGACACAGCAGCTGTGATTTGTGGCTGTACCCAATAGTACCCCACACCACAAGGCCTTGAGTTGGCGCTGATTCTCTTGTGTGAATGCGCTCACTGTGATGCCGCTCCCCCTGTCTACAGCGAACCAAAATGTGCCATCATTTTCAAACAAACGGAAGCTGGATACGACCGAATACACTACCGGATGCCATTGCCACCTAGCATATTTCTCCACATTCTTCAATGTTACGCCGAGAAGTGGACGACAAGCATGTAACCCATGCCTTCATAAACGGCGATGGACTGTCATCCCTAATAGTGTACGATGTGTTACGCTTTCCAGCGTCGGTAGAGCCGAGGAGGACGCAGATCTGTCCAGCAATGCCATTTGGATGAGGAGTCAATCATCTCAGGGGTGTGGTCTGTTCTGGTGCAACGTGACCCGTCTCGTCGTGTTCTACGGTGTTCCGGGAACCATTCTGCACACACCAGTTGCACTGCCGAAACACTTCGTCCCACACGACCAGCAATTTCTTGGATGGATGTATCACAGTCTTTCATGCTAACAATGCGCCCTCTTTCAAACTCACTGATTTGACGTGAGACTTCGAGTATACCTCCGCGAGGCAGTTGGCAGCTCGGTTCAAGTTACACTGATCCACTACCATCGGTTTATAGTGACAACGAGAGTCGGAGGCAAATTTTACTGGTAGGTAGTGTTGCACGCGATATCGATGTTGACCTTGCAGCTGAAGGCCGTCAGGGATCCAATTCTACTCATTTCTGCAGAACATACGATTTTAAATGTCCTGTCTATATCAGCGTCCTAACTCGAGTCGTTCACGGTGTTCTGTTTGGTCTGAGAGTGAGTGTAATTACAGTTCAATCCTGAAACTGGTTTCGGAGTTTTAAAAATTAACTTAATGTACACCGTTGAATATGTACGATACTGAGTTCACCGCTGACTGGCTTTAGATTGTTTTTTACTTGTAAATTGGCAAGTCGTCTCACTTACGGAGCTGGTAAAAACGTTTTAGGTAAAATAGTTGATAAAACTTTTTCAGTAAGTCTCCGAGTTGAATGATGCACACACTTTAATCTCTCCCTTATTCAGAGTCTAGTCGATATAAATGCAGAACTTTAAACACCTTATTAACAAAGTAACCACCAGGTTAATGAGCCTTGCAGTAAAGAAAAAGCCTAAGGTCCTCTCAACGTGAGGCGAGTGTTATTGTTTTGAACGCCATGTTCCCCTCACGTGCTGCAAACAGAACCATCAAGAAAATCAAAATGACGTCACGATTACACTAAGGCCCATGAACTATAGGTTACCCTTCCTGCCTGTGGTGGTTTCGACCCTTTTGTAGGGGTCGCAGTTACTGTGGGACTTGCGACCAAGCATTTTCGCACCGTTGGTTTTCCGACCAGAGCCACCTGCTGATTTACACCAGTTGTCCACCAGCGGCGGAAGTGTTGCCACCGTCAGTGTGGCAGTGCCCTCGCAGACATCCTGTGTTCCTTTATACTTCCATAGAGCTAAGCTACTTGAATTCTATATAGGGCCGGTAATGAAAATAATTACGACGAAATGGAAGGTATGCCTTCTGGAGGTTAGTTACCGCTATTAGGTATACGGAAAACGTGATGCTTATACGAACTGCTTGTGCATGAACTCCGAATGGGGTGAGTGCCGAGGCCGTTTAAAAATTGCAGATGGCAGAATAATGGGAGAACGATGACGTTCTTGTTCATCTGACAAAGCAGATTTGCATTTTAAGAAAGGAATGTGTAACTGCAGGAAAAGAGTCCACGAAGAAAACACAGTGCTTGTTTTCCATATTTTCTAAGAAGGTATTTCAAGATTTAAAAGGCAAAGTTTTAATTTCGTCGTATGCAGCCCAAATTATGACTACAGCAAGACTTCATTGGGTAAAGCAAGTAGCTCCGTTTTTGACCAAATAAGCCTGGTGTTCGATTGTATAGAAGCTGGGAAAATTCTGTATGAAAAGGGAACTATTCTTCCGCAGGGCGGGGGGTGGGGGGGGGGGGTGGGAGGGGGTGGCGGACGTCGTCTGACAGTTGCTTGGAACATTTCAAACAATTATATACGTTTCAAAAAAATGGTTCAAATGGCTCTGAGCACTATGGGACTCAACTGCTGAGGTCATTAGTCCCCTAGAACTTAGAACTAGTTAAACCTAACTAACCTAAGGACATCACAAACATCCATGCCCGAGGCAGGATTCGAACCTGCGACCGTAGCGGTCTTGCGGTTCCAGACTGCAGCGCCTTTAACCGCACGGCCACTTCGGCCGGCGCAATTATATACGTTTCACGTCGACATCGAAATCAGAGAAGATGGGATATGCTGATTTATTTATTTTGCTCCCAGACAAAAGTCGAAAAACATACTCCATGCGGCTGTAGTTATTAATAATGGAGAAATTGCCCAGTGGAGAAAAGGTAATGAAGTTAACTGACAATATGTCAATCACTACACGGAACATGCTAGTATACCAATTGAAATGTTGAATGTTTTTAACCAGAGGGACAGAACCACGGACTCTGTGGATCTTTGGCGTACGGTATGAAAGTAAACTCGCCAATAAAAAAATCTGAACGTATGAAGGATGAAGCAGTAAATGCTACCTTTGAAATTAAAGAACGATTACATTGCTCTGCCCCTTCAGGAAAGAAAAAAAAAATATCGATAGATCTAGACAAAAGGTAAAAAGATATTGCAATAACGAGATGGGTGACATAAGAGGATGATGAAAACATTGCTTTGTTATAAAAAAATTGAATGGAAATTTGAAATGGATAGAATAGAATGATAACTTTAATCATTTTATCCGGTAATGTTGACTCACCAGGTTAGCCGAGAGCGCTAATGCGCTGCTTCCTGGACTCGGGTAGGTGCGCCGGCTCCGGATCCAACCCGCCTGGCAGATTAACTACAAGGGCCAGTATACCGCCCAGCATGGACGTGGTTTTCAGGCGGTTTTCCACATCCCACTAGATGAATAAGGGGTTGATCCCCACTGCCCGCCTCTTTTACACGACTCGTAGACTTTTGAAAGCATTCGCACTATTTCACGATTTACACTCGACGCAGACAGCTGGGGTACACTAATTCCGTCCTGGGTGGTTCGTGGTGGCGACAGGGATGGCATCTGGCCACCCTCCGACACCAACATGGCCTAATCCATAGTCACAGGTCGACGCCGCGACGACCATGCCTCTATATCCGCTAGTCCTAAGCCTGGATAAAATGTGAAAGGGACTGTCTTATTTAAAAACGGTCAGCAGAGGCTCCACCACCATTAAGCTTTCATTGACGGTATGTGTAGCCACGGCTGAAATATTTGTACTCCGAAACACCACAATAACGTAATAAGTCGCAAAGCTCAAGGTCGGGAAGACCACGACACTGAATGCTTTCCTGACGGTCCCGGCTCACGGCGCCTCTGAAGCCGAAGTCAGTGTGGAAATAAATGTGTTGGTTAACAATTTACATGTGATCGTTATTCCAGGCTTTATTGTCGAAAAGCTTATATATTTTCCTCAAAATAATGTTTATACATTAGACTTTCTGACAAATGCTTACACTCACCGCAGTTGGTATATTGGAGCCTCACTCACGGAACTTTATTGAATTCCCTTTTGTATACGGTAAATACAGGGTATCTTGTAACGACATTAAGCATGTTTCTAAAAGTACTGATGTGTGCCGGTTATATGTGCTTGTATACTTACTCGATTTGTCTCAGGATGACACTTCACTTCTGTGACTGAATCGAGGGTTAAATAGTCTCTTTGTCTAAAAGTACTAAACCACTCGAAGTCAAGCTGTTATTAACTGTCCAGTTCTAGTTTTCACAACGAAGTGCTGGACTATAACAACACCAACGGGTCACCCAGGCCCTTTCACAGTTTCGCCTAAAGTTCGGCTAAATAGCTAGCGACGTTTGTTGACTGACAAACGACGAGAGGCCTACATCTTGAATGCTTAGCAAGCGCGATTCGACAGTACTCGTCATAGTAAGAGCGGAATCTCAGGTGTAGTGGTTTTGGTTTTATTTATGCTTTAACGTGGCAGTATACAATCGCCGTCCAGTTATCGATGGATATTAAGTATATCGTAGTGCCTTGAACTATTTCCTAAGAGAGACGGAGAACTCTTGCCATAATATCGATCTTTACCGATGAGACACCTGATCATGCCTGGAGCAAATGAAACTGTAAACCTAGGTTTAGCTAGGATTGTGAAGCTATTGTCGTACAATCAGATCTTTTCTATCAGCGTGGAGGACAGTCTACATCAACAACCTCAGCTGTTAGTACGACTCACTTCGTCCCGTCCACGAGGACAACAACGCTCATAATTCTTTCCTGCCATGCGACTTATATTGCGGATGTATGCAAGTTAGGAATGTGTGCAAACTCCTGGCGGAAACCAGCATTTGTATAGGGGAAGCGTAAGCGACGAAGGTGGCCTTATTATGCGTCTAAACTGCCGCCGACGTCGTCTTTATAGTGACTGAATAGAAGTATTGTAGGTCTAATGGAAGATAAGGAATGGAACTCAAAATGCAAGCGACATTTCTTTACAATATAGACGTTTACGATTACTTTGGATCAAAGGAGACACCGCTATCACACAGCATGAGATATCTTAGAAACATGTGTTACCCTTCTTTCAGCCCATGCGTGTATTTTGTATTCTTTAAATTTTACAAGTAAAGTCTGATTTCTGTCCAAGCTGTACACAAAGATTCTCACCATGTATAGGACAAGTGGTATAGTGGAGTGTGACAGGTCACCTCTACTGTACTTTAATACCACTGACGTTGTCTCTGCCTTGAAGTAGCAGACTTTACTGGAATGGAGAGAATGTGATAGTAGCTGCAATTCCAAAGTTACGACTCTATAGAACATTACAGCTCCCTGCATCTAAAAACAATGTATCTCCCAAGCTAGATTTTTCGAACGCACTCGGTGGATACCAAAAGACAACCGGAAGAGGAACCTCGGGACATCTAACGAGTTTTTATCAAAACCAATGTTTATCTATCAAGTCGAGGCATTATCACCTTAACTTTATGTCGCGCTTATGGATATATGAAGAACAATCTTTACACTACTGTAAAAGTGCAAGGAAAAGTATTTCGGCAAGTGCAACAGTTATTAAGTAAGTTTTGTTATCACACAGAGGCCCAATAAATATGCGAATAAAAGCAATCATTCGTTGAGCAGTTTTCTTACGCGACACTCCTGAGTGGTGAGCCTCCCTTGTCTCCTGTATCGGCAATGGAGCTACAGCCGGGGTAACCACGGAAACACTAATTTGGTGCTAAGCAGTCAGACAAGATGCTTGTTCTCGTGCTTATCACTGCGCTCGACAGCGTCGCATTCGCGATTCTGTGCTGGTAAGTCGCCGCCAGCTCTCGCATCCTCGCACACTCGTTACTCTAAACGCTGTAGGCCGGAATCGCTGCGTCAGTCTCCCGTTTTGGTCGCAGGCGAGCTGTCGTGTGACTGGCGAGGCATACAGGCAACAATTGCTCTCGCGTCTCGAAGTTCTTACAAAGTTTCACACCGAAATACATGTTTCGGAAAACCTTTCGCTCCTTTGAGCTCTTAGTACTGCTTATTGTTAGTAAATCTAACTACTTACCCTTCGTCAATCGTAATTAAAATGCATGTTCTTCTCTTTTCTATTTCAGGCTTTTATGGCAGCTCATACTCTCTACTGAAATGTAAGTACCAAGTCTTTCTGAATAATAGAAGATATGTTCCTTTAGTTATATATGTTACGTATAATAGTTTACGATAGCTCGTCAGTGCTTGCAAAGAGGGGAGTTACAGATAAGATCGCCACACACAGTGCTCAGGGTGGACACAGCGCGGAGGTAGAGGGTGTGTGGGGCTGGTCGTCTCACTGGTGACGTCACTGACGTAGAAGCAGTCCGTAACTGACTCTGACATTGTAGTGTGACACGCGGCAATATGTGTCTTCTTGGTGACGATGGCAAATTAAAACACGACCGATTTCAGTCCCCTTAGCAGACGTCATGTAATGGTCAATGTGGCGAGCACGATCGTATAGGGTAGCAACATGCACTCCACGAGATATGCCAGTAGTGTCACGATACACATGCAGCTAATCACTGTAGTAGTAGTTAACTATCAGCATGAGAGACCGACGTACTTTCTTAGATTGTGTTGAAGCGTCGTTTAAACATATTTTCAATGTCGATTGTGGCACAGTAAGAAGTACATGACAAATTCACACATCCGATATGTAGTAGTATTCCTGTTGTCGCACCGTTTACTTGTAGTCTGCAAACGCTTAGTGTGAGGTCATCAGATAATGTATTTTAGAAATAAGTCAGCTTGGTGCTCATAATGCTTTTGATAAGTAGGTTTGTTATTCGTACTCCTTAAAAGACGTGCCATGACACAGTCATAAATTTTTATATGTTTGAAAAATCTCTTCACAGAAGAATGACACTGTTTAAGGGTAATAGATTTTAGGATAGTTATCCACACAATATCTTCCAAAAACATCAATTTTATCTTCGTTTTTTTAGATGGCGATCGAAAATGGACCTCCTGGAAGCTGATTTGGAGGAGTATATACTAGACGTCGAGGCTGACCTGGCAGAAGAGCTGCATCTCTTCGAGGTTTACTCGGACGAGATGGACTATTCAGATACAGATCTATGGTGGATTGACGAACTGATGCCAGAAGAAGATTGGTTAGCCGATGTGAGGGAGATGGTGGAGGACGAAGACGCTTCTCCTGAGGGAGAAGTCGTTGTCATACGGATACATTTCATTGCTATAAAGGAATTTGTAATCCCAAAACGTAAACTAATGGTTTTCTTTGAGTCTTTACTAGGTCAAGAAATAAATAATGTTTCTTGATTTTTTTGTAACTGTTTTCGTTACTTCCATGGACGAATAGCTGTAATAGTAATGTAAGTATTCTGTGTCCAGCCTCCAGAAAATACTAAAAGTCTGGTATTTTTTGCATCTCTGTACAGTCGCTACGTTCACCTTTCGTCAATGAAAATTGAAGTATCGATGTGAAAATTATAACATCGAGCAAAACAAGGGCAGACATTCCATTGAGAAGCTGTTTACCCTTAATTTCAATTTTATAGCAAAATAATGGAATAACATTTTGACAATATTGACTACAAAATGTTCTGAGATTACATTAAATACATGGTGAGAATCTTTGTGTACAGCTTGGACAGAAATCAGACTTTACTTGTAACATTTAAAGAATACAAAATACACGCATGGGCTGAAAGAAGGGTAACACATGTTTCTAAGCTATCATTTCCCGTGTTATTCAACCTACTTATGGAGGAAGAAATAAAGCAAACCAAAAAGAATTTGGAATGTGCATTAAAGATGGGGACAAGAAAGAAAAACTTCAAGGGTTGCCGATAACATTGTCACTCTGTCAGAGACGGCAGTGAACTTGAGGAAGATAACTTGAACCGAATGCATAGCGTGTAGGAAACGGGTTACGAGATGAATTTCAATATAAGTGAACGTGGGTACTAAGATGGTAAACTAAGGCACTAAAATATTATTCGTGTTTACTGTTTTCTCAGAAATGCCCTGCAACGTGCTGTTCAGAAGAGATCTCCACCTACTCCTCCT
Organism: Schistocerca piceifrons; assembly: GCF_021461385.2. Taxonomy (NCBI): domain Eukaryota; kingdom Metazoa; phylum Arthropoda; class Insecta; order Orthoptera; family Acrididae; genus Schistocerca; species Schistocerca piceifrons. The sequence goes on from NC_060142.1 coordinate 123,962,874, forward strand.
CTTACGGATTTATGGATAGGATTCATGGTGTCTCTTCCCTCAGGCACCACTACAGACAGTGGTTGACCCTATGCCACGTCGTGTTGTAGCACTTCTGCATGCTTGCGGAGGCCCTACACGATATTACGCATGTGTATCTGTCTTGCTCTCTGGTGTAGGTGGGTCGCGTAACCAATGAAGATGTGTTCAGCGATTCGGGATTTGAAGAGCTCTAAGCCACAACGTGACTAAAAGAAGCTACGTACGAAGGGCGACCGTCAATGGGCCAGAAGCGCGCTATATGACAAAGGGAACCGACACTTTACAGCCAGGACACCACCATATCGGCAGTAGAATAGCCCTGTAGAGCCCGACAGTGCAGGGCTATCGTCAGTCCATTACCTATATATGGTACCAGAAAAGACGACACAGACAGATGGGGCTGGCATGACGACGCCGACGGCAAACTTCTCCCAAGCAGGCTGGGCTGACTGTGAAGGTGTCCGCTGACGGTAGCAACGGGCAACCCAGCAGGGTCGGCGCCCCTTTAAGTTAGAACTACAACCAACACCAGCAGACACGACAGAGCCACAAAATGTGCCAATACAAATTCAAATGACATAAGCATCCATATGCGATAGATACATAGGCATAGGAACGAAGACAAGCATATTGACTTGCTTCTCTCAATATCAACGCCATTCCGTCGCAGAAAAGGATATCTTTACTTAAAGTTGTGATATAAACGGCGGACATAGACATCCTACTACAAGAAGTGTACATCGACGAATTTCCCATATGTGCAGGTACAAAGACTTAGTATTACGTGCCTTCATAACTGGCAGCAGCATTACATAACTTCTTACTAAAGGCATCAGGGTAGGGGATATTTTGCACCATTCGCCGTGGGATGGGGGAGCGGGAGGGGAGGATTAGCAGCGACGGCGCTTGATGGACGGCTCATTATATCTATGAACTGTCGAGTACAGACAGAACAGAAGAGCGTTCCCGCTTCTTCACAGAGGAAATTGCCCCTCTGTTGCAATGACGCCACGACTATTTTATCCTAGGCGGCGATTTTAATTATGTACTTGCACTGAATGATCACTTTTCTCGATGCACACCGTTGCAAGAACTATGAATGTTGACACAGAACATGCATTTTTTGGACATGTGGGATCATTCCCATGGCCTCCACCCTGCATACACCCATGTAACGAGTTATTCGGATAGTCGTCTCGATGGAGTGTACACTGGTCCTCCACATCATTATGAATACCTACCTAATAACCGGTATGTCTACCTTTGACACGGATAACAACCCTGTTGAATGATCAATCACCCACACCAAACAAGTCATTCTTTACGCTAATAAATAAAATAATAGAAAATGCTATAACAGAGGACTATTATCATAACAATAACGCCTCCCAACCCTCTTACCACTAACTTACTGGTCCATGAGCATCTCCGCAAAACATATAAACCAAAACTGAAATTAAATGCAAAAGAAATCCATGCATGTATCTTCTCACTCACTCACACTCTCTCTCTCTCTCTCTCTCTCTCTCTCTCTCTCTCTCCTACTCACACACACACACACACACACACACAGACAACAAACAGATGCAAATGTAATAGAAACGATAGGCGTTAGTTTCAGCATATAATTCGCTTGGTTAGCAACATGTACGTGTACATAAACAAATCAAACAGGATGAGATACACACTGAAGTCAAAGTAGTTATGGCTACAATAATGTTTTATATCAAAATAACTGACAAAAGACTGAGACTGATAGTACATCACAAGGACAAGTGTAAACAAAATGAAAAGTAGGAAGAAAAGTGTTCGCAACACCAAAACATGCTTATGTTTTGTCAGTGGAACAGTAGTGCGACCTCCAATTGACAAGATGAGAGGAAACACCTATGCCAACTGAAAACAGGAAGAACTATAGTTAGTCACATATTTACATGAAAAGCGAGATCCATATAAAAAAAGTATACCATAACTATCATTCTAGATTCCAATGATGTTCCTTAAAATGAAAAAAGACCAAACGCATCTGTGAACATCTATCACTCACAGTAAAAAGCATAACAAGACTGACTCATTTACAAGAGAATTAAAAGGTGGCTTACATTTTGCCTAATTCTTTTAGGACACTTGTTTTCAATCAATAATGTTGAGCCGTGGTAAAAATTGCTGTTTTAAAGAGAACGGCGCAACGCGTAGTGTGAAGTAGTAGCTCTCCGTTTCTGGCGGTGGCGCCGCTGTGGCAATCGCAGCTGTGGTGTCTCCTTCTGGTGGGAAAGGGGAAAGGTAGCCTGTTCACTTGCGTTTAGGGGGCGCTATGAGCTCGTCAGTTGGTCAGTCGGGGAGTCAGTCTGGAGTCAGTCTGGGTCAGTCTGGGTCAGTTTCTCGTTCCCAGCTTGCTAGTCGGTCTCTCGTCCGCTTTTGTTAGGCAGGTAGTGTCTGTCGTTCGGAGCTGCCTCTGTCATGTTTGTCGGATTTGGGGTGTTAACGAATTTATTGCTAGGAGTGTAACGGCCTAATTCCTGAAATATGTTTTGATCTTGCCTATCATCTTGAGAGGCGGTATCTATGTGCTGTAGAGCATGTTAACTTGTTTCGCCAAACTTGTATAATTTTATATAAGATTGCATTTCATGGGCTTTTATTTAAATGGTCATATTAGTATATAAAGTTGCCACCCTTCCACCGTAAGACTGCTTAGAAGTTAAAAACAAGTTGCACCTTCAGCGGCAAGGTTAATTTTTTTAAATTTCAGTGTTTTGTACCATTTCTATCCCTCCTACGGGGTGCATAGTTTGTATGCTTGTGTGATTTGTTAAACTTTTAGTTTAAAGTAATCTGATGAGTTGCAGATTTGCACCAGTGTAGTCTTTCAGAGGGTGTTGTGAGCGGCCGTCACTACGGCCGTGTCAAAAGAAAGCGGCAAGGTCCTCAGCCCGAAAACTCATACAGTCAAAAATTTGTTCTATCTGCCTCTAAATAAATTGTAACTTGATATTTAGATGGTGCTGTCTGATTATAATTTTAAATCTGTTCTTAAAAAAACGCTTTTAGAAAAAAAATTCCAGTTTGTTAAAGGCAATTCGATTATGATTTCATCAGTTACTCTCTTGATGAATCGCTAGTAAATAAAATAAATTTTAATAATATTCTTTGAAAATAAATTCACGGTTCAAATGTCTTCAGTTAAAGTGCACACTTCAACACAAGTTTTTGGTTTCTCCTCATTTCATTACAAAAAACTTTACCAACATGAACGTGTTTTCGAGCTGTTCAAAATGTGCTGGCATTTTGTAGCAGCATTTATTCAAAGGACATAAGAAAAATGAGCTGCTAGTTTAATTCGTCTCTTAGAATGGCTACCCACCATTTGTATACTCATGTTCAGAGCAATCAGAACACCTTCAACGGCTAGAGATAGGACGTTCATAGTCTCATGAAATGTACATTAGTCTGTTCTGTAGAAATGATTAGCAATTGAGTCACCTCAGTTCAGCATGTGTCCTGAATAGGCACATGTTTCGCCATTGGTCTTGATAATTTGTTCCATGCGTGATAGCATCGACGCATATTAGGTGCGAATGCCGTGTTGTGGCTGTGCTGCATTCACCTGCTTCCAAAGTTCATCTCTGATGATTGGCAATTGGGCACAGCACTGCACCTTTCGTTTCGCCACACCCCACAGTTTTCCAATTGGTGACAAGTCTGGTGATCTGACGGGCCACTGCAAAAGCGGAACATCCCGTGATGCTAAGAAGAAACGACATCGCGCAGCAACATGTGATAGTGCATTGTCTTGCAGAAAAATGGCATCTGGTATGTTGTGCAGAAATGGTATGGCAATGGTTCGCAGGATGTCATTGACATAGATCACACTGGTGACAGTACCCTGGACACACTCCAGCTGTGGTTTGTGGCTGTACCCAATAGTACTCCACACCACAAGGCCTTGAGTTGGTGCTGATTGTCTTGTGTGAATGCGCTCACTGTGATGCCGCTCCTACTGCCTGCAGTGAGCGGAAATGCGGCCACCATTTTCATACAAGCAGAAGCTGGATTCGACCGAATACACTACCTGATGCCATTGCCACCTAGCATCTTTCTCCACATTCGTCAAAGGTAGGCGAAGAAGTGGACGAGGAGCAAGTAACCCATGCCTTAATTATGGTGACGGACTATCATCCCTTATAGTGTACGTTCCACCGTTGCGGTAGAGCAGAGAAGGACGCAGATCTGTCCTGCAATGCTATTTGGATGAGGTGTCAATCTCCTCGTGGGTGTGGTCTGTTCTGGTGCGACCTGACCCATCTCGTTGTGTTCCACAGTCTTCTATGAACCATCCTGCACACACCAGCTGCACTGCCCAAACACTTCGTCCCACACGACCAGCAATTTCTTGGATGGATGCATCACAGTCTTGCCTGCCAACAATGCACCCTCTTTCAAACTAACTGATCTGACGCTACAGTTCGATCATACATCAGCGAGGCGTCCGGCAGCTCTGCTCAAGTCACACAGATCCATTACCTACGGTTTACAGCGACAACGAGAGCCGCAGGAAAATTTTACCGGTAGGTGGTGTTGCGCCGCGATATCGATGTTGACCTTCAACCTGAAGGCCGACATGGATCAAATTCTACTCATTTCTGCAAAACATACTATTGTACATATCCTGTGAATATCAACGTACTAACTGAAGTCGTTTAAGGTGTTTTGTTTCTTCTGAAAGTGATTCTAACTACAGTTCAATCCTGAAACTGGTTTTTCCCATATTCAGAGACTAGTCTACACGAATGCAGAACTTAATACATCTTATTAAGAAAGTAACTACCAGGTTAACGAACCCTGCAGTAAAGAAAAAGCGTAACGTCCTCTCTACTTGAGGTGAATGTTATTGTTTTGAACGCCATGTTTGCCTCACGTGCTGCGAACAGAACGATCGCGAAAGTCGATAGGCGGCCCTTTTCGTCTTCGGTACAGGGTGTGACGTCAAAATGACGTCACGTTTACACGAAGGCTCGTGTAGGTCACTCTCTCAGACTGTGATGGTTTTGATGCTTTTGTACGTGCCGCAGGTACCGTGGGAGCTGCTAATACCGTGAGTTTTCCGACCAGAGCCTCCCCCACTGCTGATTTACAACAGTTGTTCACCAGCAGCGGGAGTGTTGTTGTCGTCAGTGTCTGAGTGCACTCGCCGACAGCCTTCGTAACGAAATTAGCTGACTATATGATCAATTAAGACAGGGAACATGGTAGTATACCAATTGAAAGGTAGAGTGGTTTTAACCAGAGGCACACGACCACGAATCCTGCCGGAGGTTGGCGTACGGTACGAATCTAAACTCTCCAATAAATCAAAAACATTAGGTTATGAAGGAAAAAGCAGTAAATGCTACATTTGAAATTAAAAAAGCGTTTCATTGAACTGCCCCTTCAGAAAAGAAAAGAAGATAGATAGATGTATACAAAAGGAAAAAGATATTGCAATAACGAATAGGGTGAAGTAAGAGGATGTTGAAATCATGGCTATGTTATAAATGGGTAAAATAAGATGATAAGTCTAATCATTTTATCCAGTAATGTTAACTCACCAGGTTAGCTGAGAGCACTAATGCTGGACTCGGGCAGGCGCGCTTGCTCCGGATCGAAATCGCCTGGCGCATTAACGACGAGGGCCGGTATGCTGACCAGTCTGGATGTGGTTTTTAGGCAGTTTTCCACATCCCACTAGGTGAGTACCAGGAGGGTCCACAAGTCCCGCCCTAGTTACACGACTTGCAGCCATTTGAAAGCATTCGCACTATTTCATTGCTTACACTAGACGCAGACAATTCCATCTGGGGGGTTGATGGTGGCGACGTGATGAGCATCTGGTCACCGTTCGACAGTAAATTGCAAAATGTATAGTCTCAAGGTCGACGCCGCGTTAAAGTGGGACAAAGGCCCAAATGAAATGATAATGATGGCTTTATCCAGTAGTGTTGAGGAAAGAAACAAAGGTGATAGTAAAAAGAAAATAAAAAGTCAGAAACAAAAAAAAAATTGAGCATGCCTCTGTATTAGCCAGTCCTAAGATTGATTAAATGTGAAAGGGACTGTTCTTATTGAAAAAGGGTCAGCAGAGGCTCCGCCACTATTACAGCTTTCATTGACGGTCGGTGTAGCCACGGCTAAAATATTTGTGCTCGGAAACACCACGTTGACGTAACAGGTCGCAAAGCCCAGGGTCGGGAAGCCCACGACACTGAATGCTTTCCTAAGAGTCGCGGGTCGCGGCATCTATGAAGCCGAACACAGCTTGGAAATAAATGGGTTGGTTACAAAATTACACGACATAGTTATTCCAGGTTTTATTACCGAAAATCTTAACTATTTTCTTCAAAATCATGTTTATACATTACGTTTTCTGACAAAACCTTACACTCGCCGCAGTTGGTATACAGAAGCCACTCACACGGATCTGTGTTGAGTCCCTTTTTGTTTATAGTATATACAGTATATCTTGTAACGACATTAATCAGGTTTCTAAAAGTACTGATGTGGGCCAGTTATATGTGCCTGTATACTGAGACCGAGGAAGCACCTACATCTTGAATGCTTAGCAAGCGACGTTGGACGGTTACTTGTCATAGTAAGTGCAGAATCTGAGGTGTGGAGGTCTTGGTTTTATTTACGCTTTACCATGGCATTATACAATCGTCGTCTAGTTATCTATGCATACTACGTATATCGTAGTGCCTTGAACTATTTACTAAGCGAGACAGAGAATTCATACAACGTGCGTAAGATCTTGCCATAATATCGAACTTTACCCTTAAGATACACAATCATGATCCCGCTGGAGGTTCGAGTCCTCCCTCGGGCATAGGTGTGAGTGTTGATCTTAGTATAAGTAATTTCAAGTAGTGTGCAAGTGTAAGGACTGATGACCTCAGTAGTTTGGTTCCTTAAGAATTCACAGAAATATGAACATTTGAACATGATAATGCTCACAGCAAATGTAACTGCAATCCTAGGTTTTGCTAGGATTGTGAAGCTATTGTCGTACTACCAGATCTCTTCCATCAGCGTGGAGGACAGTGTACACCAACAACCTCAGCTGTTAATACGACTCACCTCGTCCCGTCCTCGTGGACAACGACGCTCACAATTCTTTCATGTCGCGCGACTTGTATTGCGCAGGTACGCAAGCTATGAAAATGTGCAACCTCCTGGCGGAAACCAGCATCTGTATTGGGGAAGTATTATGCGTCTAAACTCCCTCCGACGTCGTCTTTATAGTGACTGATTCTACAAGAACTGTAAATCTACTAGAAGATAAGGAATGAAACTCAAAATGTAAGCGATATTTCTCTACGATATAGACGTTCAAAATTACTTTGAATCAAAGGACACGCCGATATCAGACAGCATGAGCTAATAGGCCTAGTGGAAAAGTGGTGAGTGACAGGACGTCAGCGTTACTGTACTTTAATACCACTGACGTTGTGTCTGCATTGAAGTAGCAGATTTTACTGGAATGGAAAGAAAAGTAATAGTCGCTGCAAATCCAGAGATACAACTCTATAGAATAGTACAGCCTCCTATATGTAAAAACCATGTATCTCTCAAACTAGATTATTTATACGTCAAACATATACAATACTTTCCATCAGGTTGGGATCAGATGTTACACGTCACATCTGTACAGCTTAAAAAGTATGGTTCAAAAAGTATTGTATGACACAGACGAACTTTCCGGCCTCGACCACTTGATAAGCGGAAAATACTTGATACATTTTTAGTCATAGCAGGAATTTGTTTACCGACCTCTACTACGATAATGTTTTGGTAGGCAGGCACAGCGGAGCACGTCATCCTACCTAGATTTTTGGAACGCGCTGTGTGGTTAGCAACAGACAACCGAAACAGGATCCTCGGGACATCTGTAGAGTTTCTATGAAAACCAACGTTTATCTGTCAAGTCTCGGCATTTTCACCTTAACTTCATGTCGCGCTTGTGGATAAATGGTTCAAATAGCGCTGAGCACTTTGGGACTTAACATCTGTGGTCATCAGTCCCCTAGAACTTAGAACTACTTAAACCTAACTAGCCTAAGGACATGACACACATCCATACCCGAGGCAGGATTCGAACCTGCGACCGTAGTGGTCACGCGGTTCCAACTGAAGCTCCCAGAATCGCTTATGGATGAATGAAGAACAATTTTTAAACTATTATAAAACTGCAATGTAAACTATGTCGGTCAGTCCAACAATCATTAAATATGCTTCATTAACACGCAACGGCCAAATAAATATGTGAATAAAAACAGTGAATCGTTGAGCAGCTTTCTCGCGCGACACTCGTGAGTGGTGAGCCACCCTTGTCTCCTGTATCGACAATGGAGCTACAGCCGGGGTAACCGCGGAAACACTAATTTGGTGCTAAGCAGCCAGACAAGATGCTTGTTCTCGTGCTTATCACTGCGCTCGACGACGTCGCATTCGCGATTCTGTGCTGGTAAGTCGCCGCCAGCTCTCGCATCCTCGCACACTCGTCACTCTAAACGCTGTTGGCCGGAATCGCTGCGTCAAACTCGCGTTTTGGTCGTAGTCGAGCTGTCTTGTGACTGGCGAGGCATACAGACACCAATTGCTCTCGCGTCTCGCAGTTCTTACAAAGTTTCACACTCCGCTCCTTTGAGCTGTTAGTATTGCTTATTGTTAGTAAACCTAACTAGTTACCCTTCGTCAATCGTAATTTAAATGCATGTTCATCTCTTTTCTATTTCAGGCTTTTATGACAGCTCATACTCTTTACTGAAATGTAAGTACCAAGTCTTTCTGAATAACAGAAGATAAGTTCTTTTAGTTATATATGCTACGTATAATGGTTTACGATAGCTCGTCAGGGCTTGCAAAGGAGCAGATACAGATAAGATCGCCACAGATAAGATCGCCACACACAGTGCTCAGGGTGGACACAGCACAGAGGTACAGGGTGTGTGGGGCTGGTCGTCTCACTGGTGACTTGACTGACGTAGAAGCAGTCCGTTACTGACTCTGACGTTGTAGTGTGACACGTGGCAATATCTGTCTTCTTGGTGATGATAGCAAATTAAAACACGACCGATTTCAGTCCCCTTAGCAGACGTCATGTAATGGTCAATGTGGCGAGCACGATCGTATAGGGTAGCAACATGCAGTCCACGAGATAAACCGGAAATGAAACGATACACATGCAGCTAATCACTTTAGTAGTAGTTAACTATCAGCATGAGAGACCGACGTACTTCCTTAAATTGTCTTGAAGCATCGTTTTAACATATGTTCAATGTCGCTTCTGGCACAGTAAGTAGAACATGACAAATTCACACATCCGATATGTTGTAGTATTCCTGTGTGTCGCACGTTTACTAGTAGTCTGCAAACGCTTAGTGTGAGGTCACCAGATAATGTATTTTAGAAATATGTCAGCTTGGTGCTCATAATGCTTTTGATAAGTTGGTTTGTTATACGTACTCCTTAAAAGACGTGCCATGACACAGTCATAAATTTTTATAAGTTTGAAAAATCTCTTCATAGAAGAATGACTGTTTAATGGTGATAGATTTTAGGATAGTTATCCACACAATATCTTCCAAAAACATCAATTTTGTCTTCGTTTTTTTAGATGGCGATCGGAAATGGACTTGCTGGAAGCTGATTTGGAGGAGTATATACTGGACATCGAGGCTGACCTGGCAGAAGAGCTGCATCTCTTCGAGTTGTTCCCTGACGAGATGGATTATTCAGATACAGATCTATGGTGGATTGACGAACTGATGCCAGAAGAAGATTGGTTAGCCGATGTTAGGGAGATGATGGAGGAGGAAGACGCTTCTTCTGACGGAGAAGTCGTTGTCATACGGATACATTTCATAGCTATAAAGGAATTTGTAATTTCAAAACGTAAAGTAATGGCTTTCTTTGAATCTTTACTAGGTCAAGAAATAAATAACGTTTCTTGATTTTTTGTAATTGTTTTCATTACTTCCATGGACGAATAGCTGTAATTGTAATGTAAGTATTCTGTGTTCAGCCTCCAGAAAATACTAAAAGTTTGGTATTTTTTGCATCTCTATACAGTCGCTTGGTTCTCCTTTCGTCAACGAAAATTGAAGTATCGGTGTGAAAATTATAACATCGAACAAAACAAGGGCAGACATTTCATTGAGAAGCTGTTTACTCTTAATTTTTTTTTTTCATAGCAAAATAATGGAATAACATTTTGACAATATTGACTACAAAATGTTCTGAGATTACATTAAATTCATGGTGCGAAGCTTTGTGTACAGCTTGGATAGAGATCAGACTATACTTGTAAAATTTAAAGAATACAAAATAAATGCATCGGCTGAAAGAGGGGTAACACATGTTTCTAATCTAACTTTGTCCGTGTTATTCAAACTAGTTATGGAGGAAGAAATAAAGCAAACCAAACATAATTTGGAATGCGAATTAAAGATGGGGACAAGAAAGAAAAACTTTAAAGCTTGCCCATAACATTGTCACTCTGTCAGAGACGGCAGTGAACTTGAGGAAGATCACTTGAACGAAATGCATAGTGCCTAGGAAATAGGTTACAAGATTAAGGTAACTAAAAGTGGACATGGGTACTAAGATGTTAACTGAGACACTAAAAGCATTAGGCTAGGTTACCGTTTTCTGTGAAATACCCTTTAAGACAATAAAATAAATAAACGATGCACGACGAAGAAGTATGCAAATGGGAAGGAAATGTATCGAAGTGATGTCCAGGCAGACAACTGATTACAGTTTCAGAAAAACTGCAGGTTTATTCAAGAGAAAGAGCCTCTGTAACTGGGCAAGACAACAACGCGTTGGTCCACCTCTGGCACTTATGCAAGCAAGCACTTGTTTGTAGGGCACTGATTGAGAGACATGTCTTCCTGAGGGATATCGTGCCAAATTCCGTCCAGTTGGCGCGTTAGATCGCCATAATACTATCTGATAGGACTGCCCTGACCATAATGCTCCAAACGTTCTCAATAGGGGAGAGATCCAGCGACACTGCTCGCCATCATAGTTTCTGTGCAAGTAGCACGAAGGCATGCAATAGAAACTGTCGCCACTTGTGGGCAGGCATTATTTTGCTGAAATGTAAGCCCAGGAAGACTGACCATTGAGGGCAACAAAACGAGGCACAGAATTTCGCTGTAGTACCGTTGTGCTGTAAGGATGGCGCGGGTGACAACCAAAGGAGTCCTGCTATGAAATAAAACGGCAGTACTCCTTTTGTTGGGCCACATGGCGGCCGACGTGGACGTCGCTACGTCAACGCTCATATGAGCTCTAGACAGTCTTCGCTGGTTATTGGGGGCTGTTTAGAAGGAGGGCTCCTCACTGAGGACAGTGCTACTCCAGTCAATGAGGATCCATGGCCCGACACCACTGATAACGAAACTTTTTGGTGTACAGAGGTCAATGGAGGTCGGCGCAATGGGCGCTGTGAACTCAGCCTCCTCTCTGTGAGCCGCTTAGTAACGGCCCTTATGATCACCGAAGCATCAGTTGGACATCGGCAAAGTGTGACCCTGCAGTCGGCAACGCTTACATAAGACAACAAGTATTTGGATGCGTTACTGCTGCTACAATGGCAGGTTATCAAGATTTAAGTAAGTCTGAATGTCGTTTTATAGTCGGCGCACGAGTGACGGGACGCAGCAACTCAGAGGTAGCGATGAAGTGGCAGTTTTCCCGTATTACAATTTCACGAGTGTACCGTGATATCAGAAATCCGGAAAAACATCAAACCTCCGACATCGCTGAAGCAGGAGCAAGATCCTGCAAGAATGGGACCAAAGACAACTGAAGTGAATCGTTAAATGTGACAGAATTGCAACCCTTCCGCAAACTGCTCAAGATTTCAGTGCTGAGTCATCAACATGTGTCAGCGTGGGAGCCATTCTGCGAAACAGCATCGATATGTGCTTTTAGAGCCAAAGGACAACTGGTCCATCCTTGATGACTTCACGACAAGAAGCTTTACGCCTCGCCTGGGCCCGTCAACATCGACTTTGGACTGTTGATGACTGGAAACATGTTGCCTGATTCTGTATCGAGCGGATGGCCGTGTACGAGTATGGAGACAACCTCATGAATCACTGGACCCTGCATGTCAGCAGGGGACTGTTCAAGCTGGTGGGGGCTCTGAATCCGTGTGGGGCGTCTGCAGTTGAAGTGATATGGAACCCCAGGTACTTCTAGATACGACTGTGATACGTGACACGTAAGTAAACATCCTGTCTGAACACTTGCATCCAGTCACGTCCATTGTGCATTCCGACGGACTTGGTTAATTCCAGCTGGACAAAGCGACACTCTACAAGTCCAGAATTGCTACAGTGTGGCTCCACGCACACTCATCTGAGTTTAAACACTTCCACTGGCCACCAAACTCCCGAGACATGAACATTATTGAGCATATCTGCCTTGCAACGCGCTGTTCAGAAGAGATCTCCACCTCCTCGTCCTCCTACGGATGTGTGGACCGTCCAGCAGGATTCATGGTGTCAGTTCCCTCCAGCACCACCTCAGACAGTAGTCGACCTTATCCCACGTCGTCTTGTAGCACTTCTGCATGCTCGAGGAGGCCCTACACGGTATTACGCATGTGTATCTGTTTTGCTCTCTGGTGTAGGTGGGTCGAGTAACCAATGAAGATGTGTTGCAGCGATTCGGGATTTGAAGAGCTCTAAGCAACAACGTGATTAAAAGAAGCTACGTACGAAGGGCGACCGTCAATGGGCCAGAAGCGCGCTATATGACAAAGGGAGCCGACACTTTACAGCCAGGACACCACCATATCGGCAGTAGAATAGCCCTGTAGAGCACGACAGTGCAGGGCTATCGTCAGTCCATTACCTATATATGGTACCAGAAAAGACGACACAGACAGATGGGGCTGGCATGACGACGCCGGCGGCAAACTTCTCCCAAGCAGGCTGGGCTGACTGTGAAGGTGATTCGCTGACGGTAGCAACAGACAACCCAGCAGCGTCGGTGCCACTTTAAGTTAGAACTACAACCAACGCCGGCAGACACGACAGAGCCACACAATGTGCCAATACAAATTCAAATGACTTAAGCTTTCATATGCGATAGATACATAGGCATAAGAACGAAGACAAGCATATTGACTTACTTCTCTCAATATCAACGCCATTCAGTCGCAGAAAAGGAAATCTTTACTTAAAGTTTTGATATAAACGGCGGACATAGACATCCTCCTAAAAGAAGTGTACATCGACGAATTTCCCATATGTGCAGGTACAAAGACTTAGTATTACGTGCCTTCAAAACTGGCAGCAGGATTACATAACTTCTTACTAAAGGCATCAGGGTAGGGGATATTTTGCACCATTCGCCGTGGGATGGGGGAGCGGGAGGGGAGGATTAGCAGCGACGGCGCTTGATGGACGGCTCATTATATCTATGAACTGTCGAATACAGACAGAACAGAAGAGCGTTCCCGCTCCTTCACAGAGGAAATTGCCCCTCTGTTACAATGACGCCACGACTATTTTATCCTAGGCGGCGATTTTAATTGTGTACTTGCACTGAATGATCACTTTTCTCGATTCACTCCGTTGCAAGAACTATGAATGTTGACACAGAACATGCATTTTTTTGACATGTGGGATCATGCCCATGGCCTCCACCCTGCATATACCCATGTAACGAGTTATTCCGATAGTCGTCTCGATGGAGTGTACAATGGTCCTCCACATCATTATGAATACCTACCTAATAACCGGTATGTCAACCTTTGACACGGATAACAACAGCGAAGTGTTGTGGCGTCGAAGCAGTGAGGCCTTGGTAGGTCCATGGAGGCAGTTGGCACCACATCTACGCACACAAGTCACTTAATTCTGCCATCAGTTTATGATGCTCATTTGCCATCATGGTGCCTTACATGTGAATGTTCGCCACACCATTATGGAACCACCACCAGTTTGTCTCCATCCTGCAGTACAGGTGTCAAGGAACTGCTCACCTGAAAGACGAAGCATTGTTGCCCCAGCATCGGCGTGATGAGGATGGTATCAGGATTCATCAGACCATACAACGCCCTGTCACTGCACCAACGTCCATAGCCGATGGTCATGTACCCATTTCAGTCATAGTTGCTGATGTCGTCTTGTTAACGTTGATACATTCATGGGTCGTTCTGCGGTGGCGCATCGTTACCAGTGTTCAGACTCACTTTCACTGTGCTTAGCATTAAAATCTGAAGTTCATTCCGCCACAGTTCGCTGCCTGTCCTGTTTCACCAGTCTGCACAGCCTACGACGTGAGTCAACTGTAATGAGAAGTGACCGCCCAATCCCACGACATCTGGATATAGTTTCACCTTGTTTCCACCATGTGTTGAAGAAACTCTACACAGCACTTCTCGAACAACCGAAAGGTCGTGCAGCTTCCGAAATACTCGGCCAGACTCACATAGATTGCGCACACGCCCCTGTCCACGCACAAACAGTACACTCAGCAATACTACATGCTCCATGCATGTGTATGACTAGCAGTCATTCCTGCCAGGTAATGCTGCTATCGTCTGGACGGGTTTATAAAAATAGCAAGTCATTATGATCAGTCTGATCAGAATTTGTTACACACAATGTTGACACTGAGGTCCTCAGTGCGGAACTGTAGCCTGTAGCCTACATTGATCGTAAAACATCTAGTGTATAATCTCCCTCCAGCAGCAGTACGTATGGCGGAGATACAGTCTTTGGAAATTGAATGTCGCCGACCTCAGAGACAATCCTTGCTTGGAAATCTTGTGAACGACGCCGTTGGGTGTATGTCACGACCCTACTTTAGCGGATGGTTTTTGCCAAACTGGTGCTACGTTGTGAAAAGATAACATATGATCGTGAGCAGGCAGTGTGGCGACGTCATACGATGGACTTCTATTTCACAGTGCTGTAGGAATGCACTCACAAAGCACCTTCTCCAGAGTGGCAAGTGGGGATACAACGAGTTAAACCAAAACTAAACCCATCATGCCATCCCAAAGGTTCACTGGTTCAGGCATGGAAACTAAACTAGGATATAGGAGGACACCCATTAACGTATCATATTATCAGGAAATTCAAAAGACGACGAAGAGCTCTGGTACAAGCACTGAATAATGGGACACACCTGATGTTGCAATACGAAATGGGCAATGACTTTGAAGATCATTACAGTGAATTTGATGCTGCAGTGAATATCGATATGGCAGCCATTACACATACGATTTTCGGCACCATTGAACTAGGTGGATTAGGTTACTTAGGGAGAAGACCATTGATGGGGAGAGCAGTGAATAAATCACTGGGATCAAATGGGTCCCCTTGAAGTTTTATAGGATCACCAGATACATGACAGCATCCCGATGGACTGATATCTCCCATGAAATAATGTCTCCTGACCTGCCTTACAGTCAGCTTTGTGGAGGGGCTGCTTATTGCGATGCACAAACCTTCAAGTGGCAACCAGATAACGGACTAACGTCAGCTGATACTGCTGAACTGCGACTTTAAAATATCTCAGTCTATTAACAGCATGCATCCATTGAAAATTGCACTGGGTTATCTCACACGATCATATAGCGAGTGGCGGAGATATCGACATCTAGAAGAGCTTGGTGACTATCACGATATGATCGGCCTAGCAAAGGCGTGCCGCCGCCACGGAGCACTATTCTCAATACGTTTTGATCAAGCTTTCAATGGCGTGAGTCTGAGTCTTGATGCACACGTGGTTTCCATGGCATTTATCACTGTCGTGATGTGGTTACTCCACCATGATTTCTCCATAGTGCTTCTCAATAGGTGTACGACGAAGTCCCTCATTGTATCGAGATACGACAGAAAATGGTGTCCCCTGATCTGTTACTCTGTGGCTCTCGTCACTGATCGACAGGTTTGAATTTGTGATGATACACATTTAAGTGTGAACCATATACTGATGGCCTGGTGCTGGCAGTGCCGACTGATAACGACATGCATGTGGCTTTAGATTGGATCCACAAATATAGAACGGCTACTAACAGCCATATAAATGTGGACAAATTGGTTGGTGATGTGTATTGCTGTCAGGCTATTTGAAGAACATGTAGCACGTTTATGGCTCATTGATACCTTGAAACGCCTAGGAATTGTTGTTACCAACGGCACACGACGCACAGCAGTGTACAAAAGCAACAGACTGCTACAAGCAGTCCACACAGGTGTCAACACGAACATCACGCAGGCCTTACACATCCCCCAGCAGGTCAAACATGTAAACACATATCTGGTGTTACGGGTTCTGCACTTTGCCCAGGTACTCCAGACGTTGGCGGTAGTAGCACAATTCATATTGGCATACTTTGGTTCCTTTATGAATGCAGGTCTACTTTTTAAAGTGAGATACAAATCCCAGGCCCCTGTCTTAGTATGAGTTGATCGGGTCCTGTACATGTTCATGAAAGAGTGGTGGTGCTATGCATCAGCACAATGTTATAACTTTGGAGATGATATGAGACATGACTGATTAGAAATTTAATAGAAGAATTGCCACCAGTGGCTTTTCATCACATTTAACAGTCACTTCATCCTATACACAGTCTTTTTTATGTCGTATGTAGCTATATTCAGATAGCTCTGCCAGTAACCAGACCTGTGACTCAAGGTGATGCCTATCAGATACTAACTACAGGGCAGCCTAGCAACCCCATTCTCAGGAGATATCCACATATCAATTGGCATGTGGTATGGCGATCAGTACAGTGTGTTTCCTTAGACACAGAGGCACAGACATGTGCAGTGTTGTACCTGACATACATGGTATACCTGTGACCTGATGGAGATTCATCTGATTGATTGATCATTATGCCCTATGTTCCAAACTCTAGACAGTGATGAATAGCGAATTGCACCCAGTCGCTAGGCAGAAGTGTGGAGCTTAATGACACAAATGATCATTTGTTTTTCTGTGAGTGGGACAAGACATTGGACCAACATTCCCAGAAAGGACATACTTTCCATGCACTAAAACGAACCAAGTAACGTGGCTTCGATGCCACATGGTGCTCTATTTGTTCAGAGACTGCACAGAGAACACGCTGAAGGTTTGGGGCTTCTTGCAGCGATGGCATCTGAAGATCGTGTGCAGCCTGAAACACCAACAGCAGTTTCCTGACTTCTTATGGAGTTCATTTCAGGACCTATCACATAGCTTTCCAGGGAGACCTCTCCAGGGTAGGAGAAGTTAAATTATCTTTGGATGGAAGAATGAATGGGATATGAGACTCGATAAGTAATATACAGTATATATGAGAGGATGTACTCAGGCCAATGAGCAGCAGGCGGACAGGAAATCATGTTATTCATTATGCTGTGTGTTTGTTCCTTTATGATAAGCAACAATAGTGTTCAGTTTATTATGTGATGTGCATATGAGTGCCAAGGGCCTTGCCAGTTCCCATCAAATCAGCAAAGTTAAGTGCTGTCAGGCTGGGCAAGCGCTTGGATGGGTGGCCATCCAGTTTGCTGAGCACTGTTGGCAAGTGGGGTGCACTCAGCCCTTGTGAGGCAAACTGAGGAGCTACTTGATTGAGAAGTAGCGGCTCCGGTCTCATAAACTGACATACAGCTGGGAGAACGGTGTGGTGAACACATGCTCCCACATATCCGTGTCCATGATGCCTGTGGGCTGAGGGTGACGTGACAGTTGGTCAGTACTGTGAGGCTACCATGGCCTGTTCAGGAGGAGTATACTTTTAGCTTTGCACATGAATAAGGCAGCTTTGCGTGTTGAGGCCCCAGATCTGATATAACTGTTTTGTGACCTCTAGATAAGATAAAAACATCTGCTGTCAGGTTATATACTTCTGCTCTTTGGTTCCCCCACTCTCTCTCCCCTGAGGATCTGTCAGTTGATCAAGGTCAACCAGGAGAAACATAATGAGAATTGTGAGAGTTATTTTCGAGGTGAAGATGTGACTCTATAGTTGCATGGAATATTGTTTAAATAATTTAGGCAATCTGTGGATTATTGGTTATATCAACAATTTAGAGGATTCAAGGCAGTGTATGGAATATATGAAAATTGGCGGCTCTTTGGTGGGGAGGAAGGATCGCATGCTTTTGTACCCCCTTAAACTATTGTACTATGTCTTGCATAAAAATTATGAAAATTAACCTATTGTTCTGCACTTAGAAATCCAGTGCGCATTCCGGGTGGAGTCATTCCTGATGTGGAAAGGGTCCTTCCGGATGCCATGAAGAGCACGGGGTGCAGCCAGCTGCAGGTGGTGGCACATGTCGGCACTAATGACGTGTGTCGCTTTGGAGCTGAGGTAATTCTCTCTGGATTCCAGCGGCTATCTGATTTGGTGAAGGCTGCCTGTCTTGCTTACGAGATGAAGGCAGAGCTCACCATCTGCAGCATCGTTGACAGAACCGACTGCGGACCTTTGGTGAGAAGCCGGGTGGAGGGTCTGAATCAGAGGCTGAGACGGTTTTGCGACCGTGTTGGCCGCAGATTCCTTGATTTGCGCCATAGTGTGGTGGGGTTTCGGGTTCCGCTGAATAGGTCAGGAGCACTACATTCAGCTGGCGGCTACACGGGCAGCGGAGGCTGTGTGGCGTGGACTGGGCGGTTTTTTAGGTTAGGAGGCCTCGGTAAAGTACGGGGTGGGCTGCAATCTCAAAGGATGCATGGCAAATACAGGACGTGCATGGATCAAGGAACAGTCGGAATTGTAGTTGTAAATTGTTGTAGTTGTGCTGGGAAAGTCCCTGAGCTTCAAGCGCTAATAGAAAGCACAGAAGCTGAAATCGTTATAGGTACAGAAAGCTGGCTAAAGCCTGAAATAAGTTCTGCAGAAATTTCTACAAAGTCTCAGACGGTGTTCAGGGAAGATAGATTAGGCAGAATTGGTGGTGGAGTGTTTGTGTCTGTCAGTAGTGGTTTATCTTGTAGTAAAGTCGAAGTAGATACTCCGTGCGAATTGGTAGGGGTGGAGGTTATACTTAACAGCCGAACTACGTTAATAATTGGCTCCTTCTACCGACCCCCAGACTCCGATGATATAGTTGCTGAACAGTTCAGAGAAAATTTGAGTCTCGTAACAAATAAATACCCCTCTCATACGGTTATAGTTGGTGGGGACTTCAACCTTCCCTCGATATGTTGGCAAAAACACTTGTTCAAAACCGTTGGTAGGCAGAAAACATCTTCCGAGATTGTCCTAAATGCTTTCTCCGAAAATTATTTCGAGCAGTTAGTCCACGAACTCACGCGAATTGTAAATGGTTGCGAAAACACACTTGACCTCTAAGCCACAAACAATCCAGAGCTGATATAGACCATCATGACTGAAACAGGGATTAGTGATCACAAGGTCGTTGTAGCTAGGCTCAATACCGTTTCTTCCAAATCCACCAGAAACAAACGCAAAATAATTTTATTTAAAAACGCGGATAAAGTGTCACTAGAAGCCTTCCAAAGAGACAATCTCCATTACCACCGAACTGACTATGCAAATGTAGACGAGATGTGGCTCAAATTCAAAGATATAGTAGCAACAGCAATTGAGAGATTCATACCTCATAAATTGGTAAGAGATTGAACTGATCAACCGTGGTACACAAAACAGGTCCGAACGCTGTTGCAGACGCAACGGAGAAAGCATGAGAAGTTCAGAAGAACGCGAAATCCCGACGATTGGCTACAATTTACAGACGCGCGAAATTTGGCACGGACATCAATGCGAGATGCCTTTAATAGGTTCCAAAACGAAACATTGTCTCGAAATTTGGTAGAAAATCCGAAGAAATTCTGGTCGTATGTAAAGTACACAAGCGGCAAGACGCAGTCAATACCTTCGCTACGCAGTGCCGATGGTACTGTTACCGACGACTGTGCCGCTAAAGCGGAGTTATTGAACGCAGTTTTCCCAAATTCCTTCACCAGGGAAGACGATTGGAATATTCCAGAATTTGAAACACGAACAGCTACTAGCACGAGTTTCTTAGAAGTAGGTACCTTAGGGGTTGCGAAGCAACTCAAATCGCTTGATACGGGCAGGCCTTCAGGTCCAGATTGTATACCGATTAGGTTCCTTTCAGATTAAGCTGATACAATAGCTCCCTACTTAGCAATCAAATACAACAACTCGCTCACCGATTGATCTGTACCTACAGATTGGAAAATTGCGCAGGTCGCACCAGTGTTTAAGAAGGGTAGTAGGAGGAATCCATCGAACTTCAGACCTATATCATTGACGTCGGTTTGCAGTAGGGTTTTGGAGCATATACTGTATTCAAACATTATGAATCACCTCGAGGGGAGCGATCTATTGACACGTAATGTTTCAGAAAACATCGTTCTTGTGCAACGCAGCTAGCTCTTTATTCGCCCGAAGAAATGGGCGTTATCGACAGGGGATTTCAAGTTGACTCCGTATTTCTAGATTTCCGGAAAACATTTGACACCGTTCCTCACAAGCGACTTTTAATTAAGCTGCGGGCCTATGGGGTATCGTCTCAGTTGTGCGACTGGATTCGTGATTTCCTGTCAGGAAGGTCGCAGTTCGTAGTAATAGACGGCAAATCATCGAGTAAAACTGAAGTGATATCAGGTGTTCCCCAGGGAAGCGTCCTGGGACCTCTGCTGTTCCTGATCTATATAAATGACCTGGATGACAATCTGAGCAGTTCTCTTAGGTTGTTTGCAGATGATGCTGTAATTTACTGTCTAGTAAGGTCATCCGAAGACCAGTATCAGTTGCAAAACGATTTAGATAAGATTGCTGTATGGTGTGGCAGGTGGCAGTTGACGCTAAATAACGAAAAGTGTGAGGTGATCCACATGAGTTCCAAAAGAAATCCATTGGAATTCGATTACTCGATAAATAGTACAATTCTCAAGGCCGTCAATTCATCTAAGTTCCTGGGTGTTAAAATTATGAACAACTTCAGTTGGAAGGACCACATAGATAATATTGTGGGGAAGGCGAGCCAAAGGTTGCGTTTCATTGGCAGGACACTTAGAAGATGCAAAAAGTCCACTAAAGAGACAGCTTACACTACACTCGTTCGTCCTCTGCTAGAATATTGCTGCGCGGTGTGGGATCCTTACCAGGAGGGATTGACGGAGGACATCGAAAGGGTGCAAAAGAGGGCAGCTCGTTTTGTATTATCACGTAATAGGTGAGAGAGTGTGACAGATATGATACGCGAATTGGGGTGGAAGTCATTAAAGCAAAGACGTTTTTCGTCGCGGCGAGATCTATTTACGAAATTTCAGTCACCAACTTTCTCTTCCGAATGCGAAAATATTTTGTTGAGCCCAACCTACATAGGTAGGAATGATCATCAAAATAAAGTAAGAGAAATCAGAGCTCGAACAGAAAGGTTCAGGTGTTCGTTTTTTCCGCGCGTTGTTCGGATGTGGAATAGTAGAGAGATAGTATCATTGTGGTTCGATGAACCCTCTGCCAAGCACTTAAATGTGAATTGCAGAGTAGTCATGTAGATGTAGATGTAGATGTAGCCTGCTCTTCTGCTCCATGTCACCCAACCACGCACACCCTCCCCTTAACTCTTGTACCACTAACATTACGTTGATACAAAAAATTATGCAAATTATGTAAATATATATTCTTCACATGCATGGGGTAGTTATTTAAAAAAATTTGTAGCATCCTATTGATCAGTTAAATCGATGGAGTACAGTTAAAACAAAAGATCGCTAGTAAAAAAACTCATCCCACCAATCGACGTGTTATGCCATTGCCAGAGTCTTGGTGCACCAGTGGTCCCCACGAAGTGACGATACAACTGTCAGCTACTAAGCAATGCACAGATGTCTGTTCGGGTCACATAACCATGAGGCAGTGGCATCCCTTTCATAATTGACACCTCAGTATTTTCTAAGACTGCTCATGATGTCATTAAATTCGAATTTGTTTAAATATCTTTAAATTTGTACAAACTTGCTGAAATCTTCTTAGATTTGTTGAAATTTTTTATGTACCTACAGCATTAGTGTCGTGTTACCGCCACAAGAGGCTTTGATATCAGTGCTTGTTGAGCTGTCGGTGATCAATTAGCGAGATGATGGTACCAGACAGGTGGAGTCTTTATAGTTGTATTACATGCACTCATTCAGCTGAGGAATGTATCGACAGCTCACTGCATGAAGAATGGAAGCGAGCATTGGTGCTTGAACATATGAAGAGGAAGAATACGTTCCTGCAAATAAATGATTTGCATTAAAGATGCATAACACAATGCATGGAAACATCTGAGTCTGCTGGAATTGTCTGTCATTTCTAAAACCTGCTTATAAGCTCCCACCACACAAGGCACAACTGCCTCCGATCCACCAGACCAAAGAACTGATCTAGTTGGCGAGTTCATTGCTAGAGGGCGCAGCGATGGGTCACATGATGGTGCGTTCAGTCCATAAGAGAACATCATCATCATGACGTCACGTGTTTCTCTGAGCTGCACAACTGCCCCAGCCTCCTCATCCCCCTGCCGGTCTGGAGGGGAAAACTGGTGGTAGAAGGAATCAGCCTGTTTATTTAGGAACATATTTCACCTATGTTCCATCGTCTTTCGGGCGTGCACTCGGGACAGCGACAATTCTTCTTGCGATATTCCGGCTAGAAACCTCCCAGCCATCATCAAGGTGAGTCGGAGACGGAGTTCATAGCGTTTGCGCGTGCCTATTCAAGAATCACAATTCACCTAGTTTATTTATTATGCTGATGCAAAACACTCACCCTGCCGGCGGTCTGAAGGAGGAAAATTGGCCGAAAATGGAATCAGCCTGTTCTGGGCTGATGAAGAAAGAAACAATTGCACTTTATTGTTTTGTGGAACAATTTATTTAGCGACGGATTTCACCTAGTTTATTTATTACACTGATGCAAAACACTGGTGCTTGGGGTCACAATATACAGATTACAAACATGGAAACTAATCATAAATAATACATTACGCTGATGTACAGAGATGCAGACAACTGGTAAATTACCCAAATAATCCAGTACACATCATACAGAAGTGCAAACTACTCGTAGATCACCGAAATAATACACGCAAACACGTTCAGAATGCTTAAACACCCGAAAATAATTCCACAAACACTCAGTGCACGTAAGAAACACAACTTATCAGCGACTCCAACACTGATTCTACTGGATGGAAAGCCTATGTGCACCCCCCTAACACCTGGGAACTGTACAGATGGGGGAGAGGAAGGTTAGGTTAGTGTACTTTATTTATTTTGCTCGGGACACTGTCGCAAATAACCATCCTAAATACGTAATTAATCACAGAGTTCCGCCCTAATTACACAACTTTAAGCATAGTGCTGCACAAGGACGGCTTAAAATCCCTATATAGCGCAAAAACTTACCATACCATTCCAGAATTTGTCTATTGAAGAAGTATTACTAGCTTAGATGGCGTTGGTTATAACGCCTTTCATGACCCATAAAATTCAAATACGTAAGTGCTTTATTTTTTGCTGGATGTTTACGTGTTCTGAAAGTCTAGCTTTCACGGATTATTCTGTAGTGACAGGATGTAATACTTCGAACTACACTTGAAAGAAAGACAGTCATGATCTATGTTGCTGTATAAAGCTAATCTCTGTATGCCTTTAGTTTTATCGTGGAGGCTGATTACACAAAGAAACAAAGCTACTTACAACCGATCTGACGGTGTAGTTCAGAATTACTCCGCCGGATGATTAAAACCATCTAACCTGCCTATGTTGCTTGCTACAGAATTAAGTGTGTGAAACTAGCTTCCTCATGCTCTCACGGCTGCGGCTGATGGAAACACCCGTACAGTTCCATTACACAGCACTAATGGCAGTATGGTATTACCTACCTTGGGTCTCCGCATCAATAGTTATTTATCATGTACATAAGATGTTTAAAAATTTTGTGTTGAGTTAGGACGAAATACGAGGTTTGACTTACAGTCTGAGACACTTACCACTTTGGTTTAATGCATGCGAGCTGTAATTATCTAAGGAACAGTTCCACTTCCAAATTAGACTCAGATTGATTATGTTTTATTACATGCATATCCGGACTCTGGCAAGCTCCTTACTTGTAAGGGGATCATGCGAATTCGGTATCTCCCTTCTCAAGACGCACGCATAGTAAGGCACCAAGTGCCACTAACAAAAAGTAGAGCTACAGAGAGGAAAGCATCTAACTGTACAATTTCTATTTTCCGTTAATTTATGTTGACTATCTATGTCTGTTATCAGTACTGTCTTTCACGAAAAAGAGCTTTGGCCAATTTGAGTTCACATTATACTAGCATGTGGATTAAGTCCAGCATTACGTTATTGGTGCCTTGGAGATGTCTTACGCTTAATAATGAGTGTATTAAAGCGACAACTGATTCACTGCTACGAAGCTTATATTGCTACAACCTTACTGCTACGAACCTCATACTGCTACAACTTTATAACCACATGTCTATTTCCTCTGGTGAGCGTGTATGTGTCTGCTAGTTGCGACTGGTTCGCCTAGGTGGTACAGAGAGAAAGGATGAAGGGGTGGGGAGGGCAGTTCTTGGCGCTTCAACTGTTAGCAACGATTGTCATCAAAGACGCCGGCGAGTTACGACAGGCTCTTCTGTGGCGGGATACCCTCTCGCTGAACCATTGAGCACCATTTATGCCAGCCGACAGAGTGAAGGAGGTTACACACACTTTGTGCAAATCTCTTTACCTCGTCTGGTGAAATGGTCTGGTGTAATGTCAGGAAAACAAGCGGAGCTTACTTATTCGCGACCTGGTGGTCACAATCGCACGATGAGTGGCATCCCTACCAGCGTCTCGCTTGACTCGTTCGATATGCGAATCCTGGGGCGAGTTCTCCGTTATCTAGGTGTGTGCCAGATTCACATATTTTCATCGACGCGTCTCTAGAGGTATATTTTGTAGCGCTGTCCTACACACAAACAAACACTTCGGTTGGGAGCATCCAATGTTACTTTGACGTCCCACATACTAATGTAGTCGTGCTTTACCTCCTGCTGTGTGATACGTGTATTATATAAAGCATCTCTGTCTAGAAATCGGTAGCGCGTATAGAGTTCTCTATGAAGTCACTATTTGTACGAATGATTACTTTTATAACACTATGACGTCCAACACTAGTAATGGAATGGTGTCTCAGCAACGAGAAATAAATCGGCAACATCCAGCATTGTTCTGGACTGACAAATTCACGACGTCTACGCAACGCATCACGACGTCCTACGACACGGTGCGCCACTGTGATGTGACGTCATGACGTGACGTGGCGTATGTGACGTGATATTTTGTCTCGATGCGAGGCGATGTTAACACCATGTTGACACATAACTCGCATCATTGGGTACAATGTTTAAAACTGCGTAAAATACGGAAAAAATTCATAAAATATGGATGAATGAGATTACTTACGTATGTGTGTCAGTGACGTTTCGGCTAGTGGTTGTAAGGACGAAATATTAATCTGTTACAAATGAAATACATCTCAAGTAACATAATTTGTTATTAACAAACAGACACGGAATACAACCTAACCGCATGCTGTTCAAGTCCAGAGTGTCACAACTATAACAGATGGATTTGGGAAAGTGTGCTTTAATATTAGTGATATCTAATTAAAGCCCATACTGCATTGTGATTACCTGAGAGCATCAGGATGTCGTCGCGATCTCGGGAAGAGAGCAGTGTATCTTGCGTAATTGGACAAAAGAAAATCCCGGAAAAGAGTGAAAATAGGTAAAATTTGTGAAAATGTGAGATTATATGGAGTAATTAGAGTACTTACATATCTGCCTGGGTGCAGTCTCTGCTGGTTCCAGCTAATAGAAAACTCTTGTTAACAAATAGAACCCAATTGATGTGACATAACGTTATAAAAAAGGCACAGGCTACAGCTTGTCTCCCTACGCTACCCAGCTCAAGAATGCATTCAGTTATAAAACAGGAACATTGAGGGAAATTGGTGATAAATACGTAAAATGTGGTCTAATAACAGTACTTTCACATCTGACTCGATATGGTCTCTGCAGGAGTCGCGTAACACGGTTGTTAACAAATCGAACTCAGGTGACATAATTTGTTATTAAGAGATAGCCACATCCTCTTGCTATAGAGTCCAGCTCCATAACATCGCCTCACACTTCAGTGTCCCAGTTAAAAAAGAGTGATTAATCATGCTTCAAAGGGGTGGGGTGAGGAAAGGTAGACGGGTTTCCGCCATTTTTATGACATGTGACGTCTGTCCAATTACTTCATGATCTTGAATATCACTTGCACAGTTGCCTGGGTGCATCACCTAGGTGACCTTGAGTAATTTCCGGTCGATTCTGGGGAATAGCGAATGGGGATACAAGGACCTCCAGTGTATAACCTGAGACCGGTTGTCTATGTCTCGAGATAAGGAACCAATTCTGACAGACACATTGATTACAAAAACAGCTGCAAAAGAATACAACATACTATACTGTTTCAGGTAATGGATGACGTCCTCTGCTTAATAGACGAACCACAAACAAAAATTGAAGAACTACATACAGACATCAACAAGCTACATAAAAATACAAAAACCACAATGGAATGAGAGGAGAACAACCAAATCAACTTTCTGGATATAACAAACAAAAAGCAAAACAATATGCATACGATTGAAATTCACCGTACACCAACAGCAACTGGCGTTATTACCCCCTACTCACAAAAGCAAACAATACTTCTACACATTCTCCACAGACACATTACGGTTTCACTTAACAAAGAAAACTACTAAAAAGAACTGGAGATAATAATGTAGATAGCCTGAAACAATGAGTAAAATAGTGATATAGTCACAAAACTAAACAACAAAATCAAAATTAAAATATAATCAGAAAAGGCAAAACCATTAACAGTATCACAATAGGACCATACACAATAACAATCACTCATTACCATAACAACTACACATAATGATTAGGAAAACATAAGAGAAACAGAAGATGGCCCATAATGACATACAAACCCTACTCACACAAAAAATCACCAACGTTTTCAAAAGACAGGGAATAAACATACCATACACAACAGACACGTCTATCAAAAAATACACACCAAAACTGACCAAACACACGGGTTTATACGAGAAAGCAGGTATATTTCAATTACAGTGTAACACTTGTGTTGGCAGATACATAGGACAGACAGGCAGAACGTTTGGTGCGAGATACAAAAAATACATTAGAGCCTGGAGGTATGGACAAACCACTCCACATCTGCAGAACGACTAAGTGAACACAATTACAAACCAAACACTAGAGAAGAAGACATAAAAATAATTAGAATCTACAATAAAAGACATCTCATAACACTGCAAGAAAATTATCACATACAGAGAACCGAACCAGAAAAGTAAACCGTGACGAATGATCAAATACAAATACCAAACAACTCGTTGTTTACACTAATAAATAAAATAATAAGGGAAAGCTACAGCAGAGGACTATTATCATAACAATAATGCCTCCCAACCCAACTTCCATTCACTCACTGGTCCTTGAACATACCCTCGAACATTTAACCAAAACTCAAATCAAATGGAAAAAAATCCATGCATGTATTTTCTCTCTCGCTCTCTCTCTCTCTCTTTCTGTCTGTCTCTCTCTCTCTCTCTCTCTCTCTCTCTCTCACACACACACACACACACACACAGATATAAACGTCATACCAACAAATACGCGTTAGTTTTAGCATATACGTCGTTCGGTTGGCTACATGTACGTGTATGGAAACAAACAAAACAGGATGAGATACGCAGTGAACTCAAAGTGGTTATGAGTACATTAATGTTACGTTTATATAACTGACAACAGACTGAGAGTGATAGTACATCACAAGAAGAAATTCAAACAAAATGAAAGGTGGGCAGAAAAATGTTCGCAACGCCAAAACATGCTTATGTTTTGTCAGTAGAACGGTAGTGCGACCTCCATTTGACCAGATGAGGGGAAACACCGATGCCAACTAAAAACAGGAAGAACCATAGGTAGTCACTTATTTACATAAAAAGCGAGATACATATCAAAACAAAAGTATACCATAACTGCATCATTATAGAGTCCAATGACGTGTCTTAAAATGGAAAAATGCGAAACCCGTCTGTGAACATAAAATACAAAGCAGCGAGAGAAGGCCTTTTTGACTTACAAAGCAAATATACCGTGTAATATTCGATGTTATGCACATATAAGAGTGCAGACTCTGTCTCTTTCTGTCTCTCAGGGATGAGCTGTCATTATGAATTCACAAATTAAGCACCAAACATGCAAATGCGAATAAATATTCAAGACACATTGATCGTCTGATGCAACAAGCTATCACTCACCATAAAAAGTATAAAAAGACCGACATATATGCAAAAGAATCAAAAGCTGGCTTACTTTTTGCCTAATTCTTGTAGGACACTTGTTTTTGAAACAGTCATGTCTTCATTTAAAGTGCACCTTTCACCGCCAATTTTAGGTTTCTTGTCATTTCATTACAAAAAACTTTACCAACACGAACTCGTTTTTGAGCTGTTCAAAATCTGCTGGCATTTGATAGCAGCATTTATTCATAGGAAATTAATGAGCTGCTGCTTTAATTCGTCTCCTAGAATGGCTACCCATCATTTGTACACTCATGTTGAGAAAAGAACAGAACACCTTCAACGACTAGAGATAGGACGATCATAGTCTCAGGAAATGTGCATTAGTATATTCTGTAGAAATTATTAGCAGCTGAGTCACCTCAGTTCAGCGTGTGTCCTGTTGTCTAATAGGCACACATTCTACTATGGTCCCTAATAACTTGTTTCATGCAAGATGGTATTGACGTGTATAAGGTGCGAAAGGCGTCCTTTGGTATAGACAAATGGTTCAAATGGTTCTGAGCACTATGGGACTTAACATCTGAGGTCATCAGTCCCTTGAACTTAGACCTACTTAAACCTAACTAACCTAAGGACTTAACACACATCCATGCCCAGGCAGGATTCGAACCTGCGACCGTAGCGGTAGCGCGGTTCCAGACTGAAGCGCCTACAACCGCTCGGTGACAACGGCGGGCTGGTGTAGACATCTACGCTACATTAAACTGGTACTAAAGTTCATCTCTGGTGGCTGGCAATTGAGCACGGGGCTACACCTGTCGTTTCATCATATCCCATTGTTTTCCAATTGGCGACAAGTCTGGTGATCTGACGGGTCACTGCAAAAGCGGAACATCCTGTGATGCTAAGAAGACATGAGATCGTTCAGCAACATGTGATCGTGCATTGTCTTGCTGAAAAATGGCATCTGGGATGTTGTGCAAAAAGGGTATGGCAATGGTTCACAGGATGTCAGTGACGTAGATCGCACTGGTCACAGTGCCCTGGACACAGCAGCTGTGATTTGTGGCTGTACCCAATAGTACCCCACACCACAAGGCCTTTAGTCGGCGATGATTGTCTTGTGTGAATGCGCTCACTGTGATACCGCTCTCCCTGTTTACAGCGAACCAAAATGTGCCATCATTTTCAAACAAACAGAAGCTGGATACGACCGAATACACTACCTGATGCCATTGCTACCTAGCATATTTCTGCCCATTCTTCAAATTTACGCCGAGAAGTGGTCGACAAGCATGTAACCCATGCCTTAATAAACGGCGACGGACTGTCATCCCTGATTGTGTACGATGTGTTACACTATTCCACTGTTGCCCTAGAGCAGATCTGTCCAGCAATGGCATTTGGATGAGGCGTCAATATTCTCAGGATGTGTGATCTGTTCCGGTGCGACCTGACCCGTTTCGTCGTGTTACACGGTCTTCTGTGAACCATTCTGCACACACCATCAGCACTGCCAAAACACTTCGTCCCACACGAGCAGCAATTTTTTGGATGGACGCATCACAGTCTTTCATGCCAACAATGCGCCATCTTCCAAGCTCACTGATTTGACTTTACAGGCGAGGCGTCCGGCAGCTCTGCTCAAGTTACAATGATCCATTACCTTCCGTTTACAGCGACAACGAGAGCCGCAGGCAAATTTTACTGGTAGGTGGTGTTGCACCGCGATATCGATGTTGACCTTGCAGCTGCAATCCGACATGGATCAAATTCTACGCACTTCTGCAGAACATACTATTGTACATGTCCTGTGAATATCAGCGTCCTAACTCGAGTCGTTCACGGCGGTCTGTTTCTTCTGACAGTGAATGTATTTATATTTAAATCCTGAAACTGGTTTCGGAGTTTTAAAAATAAACTTAATGTACACCGTTGAATATATTCGATACTGAGTTCAACTTTGACTGGTTTTAGCTTGTTTCTTTCTTCTAAATTAGCAAGTCGTCTCACTTTTGTGGTTGATGAAGACGTTTAGGGAACATGGTTTGTAAAACTTTTTCAGTAAGTTTCGGAGTTGATTCATGCACACACATTAATCTCCCTGAGCCGTGGCGGCTCATATCCATAGTGCCACTCTGGTGGTTTATCTTTCGTGCCACGGTCAGGGCGGTAAGCAACGCCCTCTGGGGCCTACGCGAGGAGAAACGACGCTAATTTGCGGGCTGTCGGTGCCGTCCTAGGGCTAGACCTGTGATGTATGTTATGTTGAAAGGGAATTAACTGTACCATACTCAAGAGAGCTTTTAGTTTGTTTTAGGTCTGTACATGGAATGATGTTGATATTTTGTCGATTGCGGCAATAACTTCCTGTTTGGGGAGATCCTCTGAGGGACTTGTATTGTACTGTTGAGTGCAGTCCATCTGAAACGTGCTGCTTAAAGCTTGGGACTGCAGACCTCTGATGTTATTTATTACTGTTTAATCTTAAATGTCTTGGATGTAAAATGGTTGTTGACGATTATGAAATTAATTTTGGTCGCTGGTTCATTAAAGGAAGTATTTCGTTTTAAAATATGTGCTCGGTCAGAGCCTATTTAAATATGATTTTAACTTATCATTCAAAATTTCCAGTCTTGCTTTCTTAAAAAGCTTTCAGTTAAATGATTGCCATTTGCCTGTTTTAATGTTTGAGTGACTTAAAGGAAAACAATATTATTTTGTAATTTTGTACTGATTGTTCCTTTTGGGTAATACCTGACTTATATGTTCAATAAATAAGTGTCTAGTAAATGGTGATGCACTGTTCTATTGCTAGCCTACCCCTTCCACTCCACAGCCGATTGAGCTGCTTTGTGTCGCAGGTAGTGGGGGACATGCGACCAAGCATTTTCGTACCGTTAGTTTTCCGACCAGAGCCACCTGCTGATTTACACCAGTTGTCCACCAGCAGTGGAAGTGTTGCCACCGTCAGGGAGGCAGTGCCCTCGCCAATAGCCTTTGTTCCCGTACACTTCCATAGGGCTAAGCTATTTGAATTCTATGTAGGATGGGTAATGAAGATAATTACGACGAAAGGGAAGGTATGCCGTCTGGAGGTTAGTTACCGCTACCGGTAGACGGAAAACGTGATGCTTATACGAACTGCTTGTGAGTGAACTGCGAATGGGGTGAGTGCCGAGGCCGTTTAAAAATTGCAGATGGCAGAATCATGGGTGAACAGTGACGATCTTGCCCATCTGACAAAGCAGATTTGCATTTTAAGAAAGGAATGTATAGGTGCAGGAAAAGAGTGACTGATTCTAGAAGTACTTTAGATTTATTGGAAGATAAGGAATGGACCTCAACGTGCAAGAAACATTTCTCTACAATATAGACGTCCACAATTACTTTGAATCAAAGGACACACCGCTATCACACAGCATGACATAATAGGCCAAGTGGAAAAGTCGTGTGTGACAGGTGGTCACCGTTTCTTTACTTTAATACCACTAACGATGTCTCTGCCTTGAAGTAGCAGACATTACTGGAATGAAAAGAAATGTGATAGTCGCTGCAATTCGAAAGATACGACTCTATAGAATAGTACAGCTTCCTGCATATAGAAGAGCCTCATGCATCTACAAACCATGTATCTCTCAAGCTAGATGATTCAAACTTCAAACATCTAAAATACTTTCCACCAATTGGGACTAGATGTTACGCGTCACAGCTGTACAACTTAAAAAGTATGGAATTATCGTATTGTGTGTCACAGACGAACTTTCCGGCCTCGACCACTTGATAAGCGGAAAATGCTTGATACATTTTTAGACACTGCAGGAATTTGTCTACCCACGTCTATTATGAAAATGCCCTGGTAGGCAGGCACAGCGAAGCACGTCATCCTACATACATATTTGGTACGCGCTGGGTGGATACCAAAAGACAACCGAAAGAGGAACCTCGGAATATCTGCGTAGCTTCTATCAAAACCAACGTTTATACATGAAGTATCGGCATTTTCACCTTAACTTTATGCCGCGCTTACGCATATATGAAGAACAATTATTAAACTATTATAAAACTGCAATGTAAACTATGTCGGTCAGTGCAACAGTGATTAAGTAAATATGTGAATAAAAACAGTGAATCGTTGAGCAGTTTTTTCGCGCGACACTCGTGAATGGTGAGCCTCCCTTGTCTCTTGTATCGACAATGGAGCTACAGCCAGGGTATCCGCGGAAACACTAATTTGGTGCTAAGCAGCCAGACAAGAAGCTTCTTCTCGTGCTTATCACTGCGCTCGACAGCGTCGCATTCGCGATTCTGTGCTGGTAAGTCGCCGCCAGCTCTCTCATACTCGCACACTCGTCACTCTAAACGCTGTTGGCCGGAATCGCTGCGTCAGTCTCGCGTTTTGTTCGTAGTCGAGCTGTCGTGTGGCTGGCGAGGCATACAGGCAACAATTTCTCTCGCGTCTCGAAGTTCTTACAAAGTTTCACACCGAAATACATGTTTGGGAAATCCTTTCGCTCCTTTGAGCTCTTAGTATTGCTTATTTTTAGTCAACCTAGCTAGTTACCACTCGTCAATGGTAATTAAAATGCATGTTCTTCTCTTTTCTATTTCAGGCTTTTATGGCAGCTCATACTCTCTGCTGAAATGTAAGTACCAAGTCTTTCTGATTAATAGAAGATAAGTTCTTTTAGTTATATATGTTACGTATATTTGTTGACAATAGTGCGTCAGTGCTTGCAAAGAGGGGAGATACAGATAAGATCGCCATACACAGTGCTCAGGGTGGACACAGCACAGAGGTAGACAGTGGGTGGGGCTGGTCGTCTCACTGGTGACGCCACTGACGTAGAAGCAGTCAGTAACTGACTCTGACATTGTGGTGTGACACGCGGCAATATCTGTCTTCTTGGTGATGATAGCAAATTAAAACACGACCGATTTCAGTCCCCTTAGCAGACGTCATGTAATGGTCAATGTGGCGAGCACGATCGTATAGGGTAGCAACATGCAGTCCACGAGATATGCCGGAAATGAAACGATACACATGCAGCTAATCACTTTAGTAGTAGTTAACTATCAGCATGAGAGACCGACGTACTTCCTTAAATTGTCTTGAAGCGTCGTTTTAACATATGTTCAATCTCGCTTCTGGCATAGTAAGTAGTACATGACCAATTCACACATCCGATATGTTGTAGTATTCCTGTGTGTCGCACAGTTTACTTGTGGTCTGCAAACGCTTAGTGTGAGGTCATCAGATTATTTATTTTAGAAATAAGTCAGCTTGGTGCTGATAATGCTTTTGATAAGTTGGTTTGTTATACGTTCTCCTTAAAAGACGTGACATGACACAGTCATAAATTTTTATAAGTTTGAAAAATCTCTTCACAGAAGAATGACACTGTTTAAGGGTAATAGATTTTAGGATAGTTATCCACACAATATCTTCCAAAAACATCAATTTTATCTTCGTTATTTTAGATGGCGATCGGAAATGGACTTGCTGGAAGCTGATTTGGAGGAGTATATACTGGACATCGAGGCTGACCTGGCAGAAGAGCTGCATCTCTTCGAGGTGCTCCCTGACGAGATGGATTATTCAGATACAGATCTATGGTGGATTGACGAACTGATGCCAGAAGAAGATTGGTTAGCCGATGTGAGGGAGATGGTGGAGGACGAAGACGCTTCTCCTGAGGGAGAAGTCGTTGTCATACGAATACATTTCATTGCTATAAAGGAATTTGTAATTCCAAAACGTAAACTAATGGCTTTCTTTGAGACTCTACTAGGTCACGAAATAAATAACGTTTCTTAATTTTTTGTAACTGTTTTCATTACTTCCATGGACGAATAGCTGTAATAGTAATGTAAGTATTCTGCGTTCAGCCTCCAGAAAATACTAAAAGTTTGGTATTTTTTGCATCTCTATACAGTCGCTACGTTCGCCTTTCGTCAATGAAAATTGAAGTATCGATGTGAAAATTATAACATCGAACAAAACAAGAGCAGACATTTCATTGAGAAGCTGTCTACTCTTAATTGTAATATTACAGCAAAATAATGGAATAACATTTTGACAATATTGACTACAAAATATTCTGAGATTACATTAAATACATGGTGCGAAGCTTCGTGTACAGCTTGGACAGAAATCAGTCTTGTTCCCCCTGCCACCGAACTTCGCTAATTCCCACTATATCTAACTTTAACCTGTCCATTTCCCTCTTTAAATTTTCTAATCTATCTGCCCGATTATGGGATCTGACAGTCCATGCTCCGATCCGTAGAAGGCCAGTTTTCTTTCTCCTGATAACACAGCTCTAAAAATGGAAATATATTTACAATGTGCAGCCAGTATTTTTTTTTTCTTTTTTGGCCTGTATGTCGAAATTTTTTTCGACGATATATGGGATTGTAGCACGCTCGTCAGATATGCCCTTTCACTCACTATATTGTAAAATTAGATCGGACGCCAGTATATGTTACAGTTATACTGATAGAAAAACCAGTTTTGTGGGATTCTTGATGAGATATATAATATAGTAAGTTCTGGAATTTATCGTATACTAACCCATTTGAGGCGCTGAGAATCATAAAGGACATCATCGTCGATTGTGAGATTGTAGCATTTCTTCATGCTTCTGACATCTGTTGGTCTTATGGTGGGTCAGGTTTCGCTGTGCTGAAGGCCCACATTACCTAATACGGGGTGTTCAAAAAGCCTCTCCGCAGTGCTGTATGATAGCCGCGCGTGCCGTATGGTTGTTCGCCTGCCTGGATTACTTCCCTTCAAGTGGACTCTCCCAACATTCCACTGTTTCGTTTATTACGAGTTAACGTGAACATTTAAGATTAGTTTCTTTGTTCGTTTGTTTCGTTTTTGTTAGTGTTAAAAAGCTAACCATTGAAGAACATGTGTTATTAGTGTTCCAAGTGTTCAAAGCTGGCGGCAAATACACAGTTTCAGTTAGTCAGACATTTAATTCAGTTTTCCCGCATACAACACTCCCACATCGCGATACTGTGCGAGATTCGATTAACAAATTTCGAAGTATGGGTGCAGTGACAGATACACGGAGAAGTGGTCGTTCTAGCGTTCTGTCTGAGGATAAACTACTCGATATTTCCGATAAAATGTCCATGAGTCCGAAGAAGTCAGTAAGAAAACTCGCCCAGGAAATCGATGTTAGTGTCGGAACGGCCCACACAACTCTAAGGAAAAAATTAGAACTTTTCCCATACAAAGTGACAATGGTGCATCTGCAGAACCTACATTGAAGCAGGAATGTAAGTACTCTCATTACACTATCTATAATATAAAAATGAATCGCAAAATGTGTTGGTAAGCGCATAACTCAACAACGTCTCGACCAATTTGGCCAAATCTTTTTTTAAAATGTTCGTTGAAGTTTATAAAATAAATAAAATAAAATAAAATAAAATATTAATTATTTTTATCTGTATGATTGGCTCTCCTATGAGTCGTCAGGTTTTGATTATTCGGTATCAGACGCTTGACAATGGCTTTTTCGTAAAGGCAATGTTACTCGTAGTTGACCGTGAAATAAAACTGAAATAATCGGACTTCGTAATTAAATCGTTTCCAAAGACTGCTGCGGTAGGTGCGGACTCATAAACTAAATCTCAATATTACAATAATTTGCCAGCCATGCCAAAACGTCGTACAGAGGTGATTGTCTACTAAACAAAAAATTACACAGTTAGTTAAATCAGATATATTCAATGAATAAGCCTACAGTTCATAATCCTACTTACTTTTATAAATATAAGTTCTTTACAGAATCGAGTGCCTAGTATGGTTGCAACTCGCAGTAATTTTCTATATCATGAAATATGGCGGTGTGCCAGACAATAAACTAAAATACGTGCTTCTCGCACCACTTCAACGAGAGCTCTTCCTTTTTTTTTTAATCAAACATACGACTAACGAAAATGTACTTTTGTTTTATCAGCGACACAGCGCTGCAGTTGTGTGCCATAGGCTTTATTTATTTGTCACTGATTATTTATTTAATTAATATCTCGCGTTTCCGAGGAAACTCACGCTCGGCATGCAAATGTGCCTTTATAAGTTCAAGGATGGTTTTTACGGCGAGAAAAATTAGAATTATTGCTGGAAAAACCCTAAAAATAGCCCTTTTCTTTTTCCTATACAAATGATTTGTAACTAAAACGTAGTCAATTTGAGCTTTATTGCTATGGTATAAAGTTCATATTAAAATGAATCGCAAAATGTGTTGGTAAGCGCATAACTCAACAACGCCTCGACCAATTTGGCCAAATCTTTTTTTAAAATGTTCGTTGAAGTTCAAGGATGGTTTTTACGGCGAGAAAAATTAGAATTATTGCTGGAAAAACCCTAAAAATAGCCCTTTTCTTTTTCCTATACAAATGATTTGTAACTAAAACGTAGTCAATTTGAGCTTTATTGCTATGGTATAAAGTTCATATTAAATTACAAGCACTCACTGTTGTCTAAGCAATGTAGGTGTGTTCCTAACGTCAAAGATCATATCTATCAAAACAATGTGCGTGTGTGCGTTGGAGCACAGAATACATAGTTGGAGAAGTTTAATGTCGCGTTCCGAAACTCGCGTTTCTTTTGTATTAGTTTCGGCACGCGAGATAAAATGCATCAGTTTCCACGTCATTACATCAGTCAAACAAAAATCGCGTTACAATTCGTACGGCTTAAAAGGATTTGACTTCAAGTCATATAAAATTTAAAAAAAAAAAAAGTTGTCTGTGACCTAATCTACTGAGTTTGTTTTGTCAACTGATACACGAAACAAATTCGTGTTTTGTGCAGAGT
The DNA here is from genome assembly GCF_021461385.2 of Schistocerca piceifrons. Taxonomy (NCBI): domain Eukaryota; kingdom Metazoa; phylum Arthropoda; class Insecta; order Orthoptera; family Acrididae; genus Schistocerca; species Schistocerca piceifrons. The sequence continues at coordinate 124,000,166 of NC_060142.1, forward strand.
GTTTACTTAGTTAGTGTTTGTTTAGTTCGTGATTAGTGAAAAACTAATTTATATTTGATATGCCTCCTATAAGACGAAGCAATTTAGGTAGAAGAACCAGAAATGCTACAAACCAAGCTAATTACCGATCTAATCGTACGGCACAAGAACGTGACGACGGAAATGAACGTGAAAGAATTCGGATATCACAAACGCGTGAAGCGCGAGCGCGACATTCAACTAATAATCGCGCAAGTTTGAATCGAGCTGCTTTCAGTTACGATGTGTCAATTGACTACAGTAACTACCAATGTGTTGTTATTGGTTCTATGAACTCGGTTTGCTCACACTGTAAGGCATTAAAATACAAAAACGAAGCCAATGGATTGTGTTGCGCAAATGGTAAAGTGAAATTGATACCATTGGACCCACCACCAGAACCATTGTACTCATTGGTTTCAGGAATAGGAACAGATTCTATACACTTTTTGACACATATCCAACAATATAACAATTGCTTTCAAATGACTTCATTTGGGGCAACAAATGTAGTTCGGGAAAATTTTATGCCAACTTTCAAGGTATGTATTATAGCAGTTACTCATAATTATTTTAGCGAACAAAATTTTCTGTCACAAAAGTTAAGATGTGTCACTAATCTTCAATTTCTTAATCACTTATATATCACTTAGTCATCATATTATATGGTGATTCAGTTTCAGTGACACTTTTATTATATTTTGTATTTGATAGATATTAGTTCAAACTAAATATATACTTCTTAAGATCAAATATTATTTAAGTTTGATCACTGACAATCCATTAATTTATACCACACCATAATATTTTATTTTATTTACAGATACAAGGGCAAATATATCACAGAGCAGGTTCACTGTTACCAGTGTCAGATAGCGACAACAAATTCCTGCAAATTTATTTTATGGGCAATTCACCACAAGAAATTGATCTGCATTGTGCACATAACAATTTAGTAAAGAGGTCTATTGTAGAACAATTACAAACTTTATTTCATCAACACAATCAATTGATTATATTATTTAAAACTGCCCTGGATCTGATGCCATCCGATAATCACAAAATTGTAATCAGAGCTGATAAAACACCTGCAGGTCAACATACAAGACGTTTTAATGCACCAACTATTGATGAAGTTGCTATCGTTGTAGTTGGAGAAAACTTGGAATCCCGTGATATTGTTTTACATCGTCGGAATGATCAATTACAACGTATAAAGGAAACACACCGCTCATATGATGCACTGCAATATCCCATTATATTTTGGCAAGGTGAAGATGGCTACGATTTCTCAATAAAAATGATAAATCCCATTACAGGTAACTAAAATATTAATTTAGCTATGGCGATAATATCTCAGTCATTATATTATGTATTTTAATTTTATATTTGAATGTTATTAAAAGAAAATCTATTTACAGGTTCTGAAACCAACAAAAAAGCCAGTTCAATGAACTATTATTCATACCGCCTAATGATTCGGGAAAATGAAGAAAATCACATATTGAAATGTCGGCGATTATATCACAAATATGTTGTTGACATGTATGTAAAAATTGAAACGGAGAGATTAACATTCATCAGGTTGAATCAAACAAAACTCTGATATGAAGAGTATATTCACCTTCGAGATGCGATTAATACTGATGGAAATGCACAGAATGTCGGTCGGATGACTATTCTTCCAGCAACATACATCGGAAGCCCTCGGCATATGCAGGAATATGCTCAAGATGCCATGTCGTATGTTCGTCATTATGGTACAGCAGATTTGTTCATCACATTTGCATGCAATCCGCAATGGATAGAAATCAAGCAGGAGTTATTCCCTGGGCAATCACCCATTGATCGTCATGATATTACAGCCAGAGTCTTTAGACAAAAGTTGAAATCTTTAATGGATTTCATCGTAAAACATAATGTGTTTGGTGAGACACGCTGCTGGATGTATTCTGTGGAGTGGCAGAAACGAGGATTGCCACATGCACACATTTTGATTTGGTTGGTTGAAAAGATAAGGCCAAATGAAGTTGATGCAGTGATATCAGCTGAAATCCCTAATGTACAAGTAGATCCTGGATTGCATGAGGTAGTTATCAAAAACATGATACATGGTCCCTGTGGAACTCTTAATCAAAATTCACCGTGTATGATGGATGGTAAATGTTCCAAACGATATCCACGGACATTAATATCGGAAACAATTACTGGTAATGACGGTTATCCATTGTATCGTCGCAGATCGACAGCAGACAATGGAAAATCAACAATTGTCAAATTAAATCAACAAGATATTGAAATAGATAATCGTTGGATTGTTCCATATTCACCCATTTTATCAAAGACATTCAAAGCACACATCAACGTTGAATCTTGCCATTCAGTGAAATCTATTAAATACATTTGCAAATATGTAACCAAAGGGAGTGATATGGCTGTGATTGGAATTGGTGCAGAGAATTCCAATGATGAAGTTACCCAATACCAAATGGGCCGCTATGTCAGTAGTAATGAAGCAGTTTGGCGAATATTTTCTTTTCCTATTCATGAGAGACACCCTTCTGTTGTTCACTTAGCTGTGCATTTAGAAAATGGACAAAGAGTGTATTTTACAGCACAGAACGCAGTACAAAGAGCTGCTCAGCCACCATCTACTACATTAACCAGTTTTTTTGAGACATGCCAAAACGATCATTTCGCACAAACATTGCTATATTCTGAAATGCCAAAATATTATACCTGGAATCAATCCTCGAGGAGATTTATACGACGGAAACAAGGAAAACCAGTTCCAGGATATACAGATGTATATTCCACCGATGCGATTGGCCGGATTTATTCAGTACATCCAAGCAATGATGAATGTTTTTATTTACGACTGCTATTAGTCAATGTACGTGGCCCAACATCATTCCAACAGTTACGAACTGTTCATGGTGAATTGTGTGGATCCTACAGAGAAGCCTGTCAACGTTTGCAATTGCTTGAAAATGACGCTCATTGGGAGCAAACTCTCAATGATGCTGTAATATCATCACACGCTCATCAAATACGAACATTGTTTTCTATAATCATATCTACATGCTTCCCATCAAACCCAATTGATTTGTGGATCAAGTACAAAGATTATATGTGTGATGATATTTTGTATCAAATACGGAATAGAATGGGAAATCCAAATATACAAATCAGTGAAGAAATTTACAATGAAGCATTGATTTCAATTGAGGACATGTGCTTGATAATGTCAAACAAACTATTAATTCAATTAGGCCTGACCGCGCCCAATCGTCCAATGCATGACGCTTTTAACCAAGAGTTGCATCGAGAAAAACTGTATGATCTCAACGCTTTGAAAGAATTAATTCAAACAAATCTTCCACTGTTAACTGAACAACAGAAGTATGTATTTGAAACTCTTATGAAAGTAACAAATGATGAAACTGGAGGGATTTACTTCTTAGATGCACCTGGTGGTACAGGAAAAACTTTTTTGATTTCATTAATATTAGCAACAATTCGCTCACAAAATAAAATTGCACTTGCACTCGCTTCGTCGGGAATCGCAGCAACTTTGCTTGAAGGTGGTCGAACAGCCCATTCAGCACTAAAATTGCCATTAAATATGCAAAGCAATGAAACTCCAACCTGCAACGTTTCGAAGAACTCTGCAATGGCAAAGGTTTTGCAGCAATGTAAATTGATTGTTTGGGATGAATGCACGATGGCACATAAAAAATCTTTGGAGGCTTTAGACAGAACCTTAAAAGATCTACGGAGCAATAATAACCGATTTGGTGGTGCAATGATTTTATTAGCAGGAGATTTTCGTCAAACATTGCCAGTGATTCCACGATCAACGCCAGCTGATGAACTCAATGCATGTCTAAAGTCCTCCAATTTGTGGAAACATGTCAAAGTACTTCATTTAAGCAAGAATATGCGTGTCGAGTTGCGAAATGACCAATCTGGAAACATATTCTCTAAACAACTCATTGACATTGGTAATGGCAAATGTCCTATAGACATGTCGACTGGCTGCATTAACTTTCCTCAAAGTTTTTGTCAGTTAACTCGATCAAAAGATGAACTTATCCAGAAGGTGTTTCCAGATGTTTCTCAAAATTACAGAAACCATGATTGGTTGAGCGAACGAGCTATACTGGCTGCAAAAAACATAGATGTAAATGAATTAAATTTCAAAATTCAAGAACAAATTACAGGCGAATTGAGGATATATAAATCAGTTGATTCGGCTACTAGTCAAGATGATGTAGTCAACTATCCACCGGAATTTTTAAACTCGCTGGATTTGCCAGGATTGCCACCTCACAATCTTCAATTAAAGGTTGGATCGGTGGTTATAATGTTGCGAAATATCAACCAACCGCGTCTTTGCAACGGTACACGGTTAGCGATAAAAAAATTACTAAACAATGTGATAGAAGCAACTATACTCAAAGGAAAGTATAAAGGAGAAGATGTTCTCATACCGCGCATCCCAATGATTCCGACTGATGTGCCATTTGAGTTTAAACGACTACAGTTTCCAGTGCGGCTTGCTTTTGCTATGACTATAAACAAGTCCCAGGGGCAATCATTAAGTGTTTGTGGTATTAATCTAGAAAACCCATGTTTCTCACATGGTCAATTGTATGTTGCCTGTTCCCGTGTTGGAAAACCATCAGATTTGTTTATCTATGCGCCAGGTAATCAAACAAAAAACATCGTATACCACAAAGCACTACAATGATAATAATAATAATTATGATTCACATGATTAACAATAAAGCGATTACTTACTTTTAAATCCTTATATATGTTTTATTTAATTATTTTTTATTCACAACGCCCTATCACCAGGGTGACGGTTCTGTTCAGGAGAATTTTTTTAAATACGTAGGCAAAAAAACTGCCATATTACAAATCTTTTTGACAGGACGAAGTCTGTCGGGTCAGCTAGTATTTTATATATTTTCCATTCATTTTTCATAATTGTTCTATATTGTAACCGGAAGCTGTGTGATACTGAGTTGCATAGGAAAAGGTTGAGGCTGTGTCTATTTGTCTATTTACACACATCAAAAAAAGTTTTGCATCACCCCAGTTCCCAGAACTCCTGAAGTTAGACGTTGACTGTGGATATTGTATCACTGTCCATTTGACTGATCAGAAACGTCACTGAACCCACCCACAGATGTAAACAACCATGCATGAGCAGCACATATTAGTCGGAGGGGGTCCAAAAGCCAATCAGTTTCAGTCATACCACCAGGAAGGAGGTACATGGCTTGTGTTGTCTGTAATTCAACCATTCCTAGATTTCGGTTCGATCACGTCCGCATTGTTACTTGGTGATAGGAAGGGCTCTCAACAAAGGAAATGTCCAGGTGTCTCGGAGTGGACCAAGCTGATGTTGTCTGGACACGGAGGAGATACAGAGAGACAGGAACTCAGGCTGCCCAAGGGCTACTACTGCACTGGATGACCGCTACCTACGGATTATGACTCGGAGGAACCGTGACCGCAACGCCACCATATTGAATAACGCTTTTCGTGCAGTCACATGATGTCGTTCTACGACTCAAACTGTGCACAATAGGCTACATGATGCGCAACTTCACTCCCGACGTCCATGGCGAGGTCGATCTTCGCAACCACGACACCATGCAGCGTAGTACAGATGGCCCCAACAACATGCCGAACGGACGGCTCAGGTTTGGCATCACGTTCTCTTCAGCGATGAGTGTCGCATATGCCTTCAACCAGACAATCGTCGGAGACGTTTGGAGACAACCAGGTCAGGCTGAACGCCTTAGACACACTGTCCAGCGATTGCAGCAAGGTGGAGGTTCCCTGCTGTTTTCAGGTGGTATTATGTGGGGCCGACGCAAGCCGCTGGTGGTCATGGAAGGTATGCTACGTGAATGCCATCCTCCGACCGATAGTGCAACCGTATTGGCAGCATATTGGCGAGTCATTCGTCTTCATTGACGACAAGTCGCTCCCTCATCGTGCACATCTTGTGAATGACTTCCATCACAAGACATCTATCGACTAGAGTGGCCAGCATATTCTCCAGACATGAAGCAGGCGTACTTGCCTGGGATGGACTGAAAAGGGCTGTTTATGGATGACGAGACCCACCATCCACTCTAAGGAATCCACGCTGAATCCCCGTTGAGGAGTGGAAAAAAAAAATGGCTCTGAGCACTATGGGACTTAACATCTATGGTCATCAGTCCCCTAGAACTTAGAACTACATAAACCTGACTAACCTAAGGACATCACACAACACGCAGTCATCACGAGGCAGCTATCCCTGACCTCGCCGGGAATCGAACGCGGGAACCCGGGCGTGGGAAGCGAGAACGCTACCGCACGACCACGAGCTGCGGACAAGGAGTGGAAGAATCTGGACCAACAGTGCCTTGATGAATTTGTAAATAGTATGCCACGATAAATACAGACATGCATCAATGTAAGAGGTCGTGCTACTGGGTATTAGAGGTACTGGTGTGTTCAGCAACCTGGACCACCACCTCTGAAGGTCTCGCTGTATGGTGGTACAACAAGCAATGTGTGGTTTTCATGAGCAATTAAAAGGGCGGCAATGATATTTATGTTGACCCCTATTCCAATTTTCTGTACAGGTTCCAGAAATCTCGGAACCGAGGTGATGCAAACCTTTTCTGGTGGGTGTATTTATAACAAATGACGTTGAGTCACATCATTTGGGTTCTATTTGTTAACAACGATTCAGTATTATTTATAATCACCAGAGACCACACCTAGCAGATATGTAAGTACTCTCATTATTCTATAATTCCCCACATTTTCTCTAATTTTTCCTATTTTCGCCCGTTTCAGGATATTCCCCAATTTTACACATTTTCTCCAATTACACAAGATCCAATGCACTGTTCCTGGCGTCGTGTCAACATGATGATGCTCGAGGCAAACAATGCAGTAGGGGCTCCCATCAGATATCATTGATACTGAAGCACACCTCCCCGACTCCATCTTTTGTAACTGGGACACTCTGGAGCTGGACAGTGTAGGGTCAAGTTGCATTCCATGTCTGGCTGTTATTAATAAATTATGTTACTTGAGATCTGTTTGTTGATAATAGTTCAATATTTAGTCATCAAAGTCACCTGCAGAAGCTTCAGACGGACAGATATGTAACTAATGTCATTCATCCAAAATTCTAGATATTTATTTCTATATTTTCTGCAGCTTTACACACTATACAAAATTACGCGTTACTTGTCAACACCACATCAATAACGTGTCACATCGCATCACGACGTCACATCACAAAGTCGCATCGTGTGGCAGTGCAAGGCGGCAGCCCTCTGGCCTCGTCATACACTTATTAAAGGCCATCAGACGAGCCTGCCTTGCATTTCTAACACCTGAATTGCATACATGCAAGTTAATGTCATTTCGCTATCGCTTTACAATGTTTCACAATGTAGGTATTCAGATGCTATGTACTGGCATGTACGTGATCGGGAAGAAAATGCATGCACTTCATTATTCTGCTCATTTGAAGCAGGAGACGAGCGGAAATTTTGGGCTGTGAGGAAGCCAGCCGCACACAATAACAGGAGGTGGTGGGGGGACATCCGGTCACTGGGAACTGCGGACAGAGTCCCGACCCCTGGCTGGCGGATTTCTCTTTTGATGACGGGTCTCAAGGGCCAGAGCGACGGACGCTCGCTATTTTTACAGCAGCTGAGAGCAGTTTCCTCTCGAAAGACTCATGTTATGTGCGGGAACGCGGCAGCTCAGCGGCAGAGCTGTGTCATTGTTTAGGATGTTTCTCGTAAGTGGTTGGCGTGCTCCACTGGATAGATGACAGAATGGCGTCACATGTATCAACCCAATTATCTTATTCCTTTGGCTCCCGTCACCATAAAGCTTCCCTCGCAAATTCCTGACGGAGGATATGAAATGCTGCTCGACTGTTAGGTCAGCACACGTTTGTCGTCACCATTGAGCATTGGCGGGAAGGAATGATACTGACGCCTAGGTTGATGGACTATGGTACTGAATTTGTTGTAAGGCTATAATTGGTGAAAGCTTTGTTCATCGGCAATGACAGGTAGAGTTCCAACGCAAGGGGGGCGGTAGTTGTCTGGGCATGGGGGGAAGAAGAATTTAGGAGCTGGTTCCTGGCTGCCGAAGGAGTCGGTAGCGTACTTTGCCGCCCTCGCCGTGGAGTAATTTCATTCACAGTTTTTACTTCTCCGGTCACCTGGACAAACACTTAATTTTTTTCCCCGCTTCAATCAGTCTCCAAGTCGGAGCCCGACTCGATGCAGCGCAGCCCACCACGAGTAGCAGCCGACACCAGGACGCCGCATTGTGCCGTACTGTCGGCAATATACGCAGCTCCAACCTGTAGGGTTTCAGTTGATTTATCAGCCTCCCAGAATTGGAGCGAGGTTTCACAGCGGTGGAATCTGTAAGACCACTTTTCCTCATTAGGTGATATCGTGGTATTGCATCTGATTCATCATTTCTTTATCGTTATTACACATTTCACCTGTTCTCTTTTCCCCCCTTCCCGCTGTAGAGAAGACTGCTAGATTGCATGCCATGTCGTTTGTACGAGGTTCTTGCCAACACATATACCAAGGACTATTTACATGTTTGGTTTATGTTAGTATACATGACTGTTCCTTGTACAAATTCATGATCAATTTTGTGTTCCATTTAAAAAAAATAAAAGTAAATATAATTTTAGAATGGTATTTATCAGCTAAACAGTCACACCCACCAGAATTCTTCACAATCGTCATTTCTGGAGGGGAACTTTGATCACTTAATTTGATGAATGAATTATGTGAGAAAGTAGCCACCCCAAGTAGGATTTATATCAAGGCCATTACAAGAATGAATTTTTAAGGTGGCAGAATAAATGGTCAGATTCACACCGTACATGAGACCTTTACAAATCGCATTGAGAAGGTAAAGATGACACCTAACGTAAATCGACAGTTATGAGAACATTTGCCTATCAATATGTAATGCAAAAAGGGTTGACAGTAAATCGACGGTAACTAACACACCATTCCTATACAATGCATGTCTTTGAGCAGAAGGTAGAACAGGGAATGCGGGTCGAGTCGTTTTTCCGTTTGAAAAGCCAGCTCCACAATGACGTAGCAAAGCTGTGCTGTGGGAGTTACGCCAGAAACCACTTAAAGGGGTGGCAGGAAGGAGTACAGCGACCCCGGGCCAGGTGATTCAAGCAGGAGGACTGCCTGTAGCGAGGTATCTGCTCAAGGGCACAGAAGAAGCTTTAGAAAACTGAGTTTCGGAATTCTCATGGGATACGAACATAAGCAAGTGACGCATTTTCCTCTAGCGAGTGTGACACATGGAAAGGTCAATGTACTATAGGCGTCCAGAACAGGCACAAAACGGCTGATCGGAAGTAACGCACTAGGAAGGAGAAAAATACTGAAGTATCGACGCAGTTTGATAGAAGGGACATTGCGATTGGTAGAGAGTGTCTCTACAAAATAAGAGAAATGCTCCTATTGGTCGAAAAAGCCGTGACATTAAAAAGGAACCCAAGTGGAGGGAGGCAGTTCTTCCATGAGTAGGAGAAGAGAGAAATTTTTCAGAGGGACTCTTCTCTGAACTGATGTCAAGTGCAGAATGGAGCGCTTAACGCTCTGTACGATGCAGAGAAGAAATTGGTGTGGACACTGCATGCACAGCGGCTGCACTCCAGCTAAAGAATTACCTGTAGCAACGCTTAACTCCAACTGTGGAGAAACGAACCAGCCAAATTAGTTAATTGTTCTTGCGAGAACTGAGAGGGCACTATAATATGCACGCTGCTCCAACCATGCATGTGTATATCGCCACATAATAAGACTAGGGCTGAGTACGTTTTCTCGCATAACGAGAAACAGAGGGAAAGTTTCTGCTGGAAAGTTCAGCAAAGGCCATATTAGTTTTGTAGGAATTTCAGTGGGAGAGAGGGGTCTTGCAGACAGCAGCACGTTGCAGCTTAAGGTAAATACCATGTGTACAGGCATAAGCTTTGTTGGTTCACCAGCTTGCGTCCACTGTAAACTCGAGCAGCCTTGGGTAATGTTGCGCTCAAATTTGTCACTTTACTATCCATCCAATATTGACTTGATTGTCATCGTAAATACTACCGAACTTTGAACCGGAATCGGACGATTTTCGTAGTACTGACCAACATCATAACATATGTGTAGGAGGAATTTTGTAAACAACCCCAATTAAACTTTCGCATTATTGTGCTTAGGATTAATGTAAAGAAACTTCCACATAAACTTTCATAATATTGCGTTTAGGATTAATGTGCTTTCAGAGAGTTACTATTTAACATTGTTGTGTATAAACTTATTTCACTTTTTGACGTTGGCAAGATGCGTTATCCATTGCGCTGTTTTTGTGTTGGCGAGTTGTAAACTGTGTGAAAAGCTGTAATTTGGTGAGAAATATTGCGACATTAAACTTGTCATTTCTCCTCACACAGTTGTTCTCAATTCTAGAATAAGCAAAAACAAACCACACCCTTACACATTACACAACTTCTGCATATTGAGTTTAAATCCACGTGGGTATGATTTGTATAACATCATGATTCTGACCCAAAACTTGCATATTAGTTAAGAGTTCCAGAATAGAAGACATGCATCTAGTTTCTGGGCACATCGTATACCATCAGGTTGGTGTCATGGTGTTGTCACTTGGTCAGAATGTAGCATGGTCCCGATTTGGGTATCATTGCTAAGTCACTATTCCATTACTAGTGTGTAACGTCATAGTGCTATAAACAAAGACATTGGTAGAAATAGTGACGCAATCGAGAGCTCTATAAGTGCTACCGATTTCTGATGAAAGATACTGTATGTAAAACAAATACCACACCACACCAGGTGAACCAACACTTTATTACTAGATTATGGGACGTCACAGCAAAGGTGGATGCGCCCGCATTAGGTGTTGTATGTTTCTAATGATGGATGCAGCGTGCGGTACGTCAGGCAATATTGTTCAGGCTCTATTCAGCATTCTGTGAATCTGAGGACATTGTTTGGGGCGGATGGATGTGGGCAAAGTGCAGGATAATGCTTGGGTGGGATTTACTTCACATTTCCCCCACCACCACGCCATGCTGTCTGAGTGCGAGGAGGGGGACCACGGGAACACTGCGACCGTGTCGCAATTAAATGGGAGTGCAGTCGCACTGTTTACTATTTGGTTTTGTATTTCACATTTCCCAACAACATAGGCCACTAACAAAACAAACTTTCAGCGTTATTTAATTATTTTTGGCATTCTGAAGACTTAATACAATCTTTATCTGATGCAAACAGACACGGGCAAATTCAAAGAGCTTCGCACTCAAGATGACAAGTAATCGTGACTAATTTAGCTTGAGAAGCGAGAAAGATCTTTCACACAAATATGTCGATCGAAATATTGTAGCAGTTTTGCAACCTCTTTATGGACACTTAGAAACCCTACCTGAGGAAAACAGCGTAGACGCCCTGGGCAGTTTTAACACTAAAAGATATGCTATTAAAACGGGAATCACCATTTAGTTACATCAGCATATGCACAGGGGTGTTTTAAATTGAAATGGGAAACGATCTCCAAAAAGCACGGAAAAAAAGGATCGTATGGCATCGTTGGCCATTAGGCCCCATCTGCGGAAGCTCGGCCGTCAAATGCAAGTCTTATTTCAGTCGACGCCACTTGGGCGACTTTCGCGCCGGTGATGAGGATGAAATGATGATGAGGACAACACAACACTCAGTGCCCGAGCGCAGAAAATCTCCCACCCGGCCGAGAATCGAACCCGTGCCCGCTTGCATAGGAGACAGCACGTTACGACCCAGCAAAGAGGGCGGACAAAGCACGGAGACAGATGTAAGATTGATACTGTCCTCGATATCTTTGTGAAACTATCCTTGCAATTCTTTCAAAGCTACTATGAATTTTTCAGATCTCGCGTTTTCTTTAACTGCAGTGAGCTACAGGAAGTGAACTGTTTTTGTCGAATGTGTCACTCCTGCAACCCCATTTTCTTTTTAAATACATCCCCATCAAATCAGAAGGAAGTTACGTTGCAGTGTCTTATTTTGGGCAGTGTGCAGTCAAGTCCACGTAAAATTGCAATGTCTGCCATCCATTCCGGTTGTTCTAATATTCGTTCCTGCAGTTTTTTTTCCTTCATCGACTCAACAATAGCGATTTTTAAATCGAAAAATCGTCCAAGCATGCTCCTTGACATAACCAACGTACTATGCAGTAACAAATGAAGTCTCCATATTCTTCGTTCAGTTCCACTGAAAACGGTTGCACCTGACAACTGAATAATGCGTGCGACTTCAGAAATTTTTAGTGTTCATACGACCAATTTCTTCACGTGTTCCAGGCCTGCAAAATTAGCACAAAGTGCTTTATTTATATACAGAACAGTGGATTCCGTCTGTCGGTCGATCGATCGATTGCTCTTTCGCTGTCAACTAGAACTTTAATTTCCGTCTGCGTGGCACTGTTATGTCGTTTCATAACAAATACGCAGTTCTTGTTGTTACGCGAATAGAGAACCCTCATTCATTTCAAAGGATTGCCACCGTAGGTCGCTAGACTACCGCGTTTTGTGCAAACAGCCTTTGCACCTGTGAACGTCCTTCAGACCACGAACAAACAGCGGAGGTTAAATAGTGCTGACAGAACTATTGTGCCGAACTCAGAGAGCAGTTGCCGCATCGCAAAGCTAAATGAGATGTCGCGCTGCTTCGGGTACTTCCACGGAGAACCGAGAAAAGCCGAGAGACGGGTCGGGCGTAGCTACCCCACTGCCCGTACGGGCAGCACGCACCACGCCTGAAGTCTGGAACGCCGTGGCCGGCCCTGATATGGAAGATGAATCCTCCTACATTAGGACCAATGTTGCTGCCGTCGCCGCCGACTGGAACGACGTCTCCGGCGTCAGTGGGGAGAGGTACTGAAAGGCCTTCCTAGAAAAGGTTAGGTTAGGTTGGGAAGCCAATGCGTGAAATAGCGTAGATGTGTTGTGCGTTTTGACAGCAGAATAACGCAACACAGCACCTCCAGGAGCAATAAATGTACGTGTGTCTGTGTTTTAGCGTTGGTTTTGGCACTTATTCTTGCCATTTTTATGAATAAGTATATACTCTGGCTGAATTCGGACTCCCTATCAGAGTTGAATAGAATAAAAAATAGCAAACCACAGCTGATTATGTAAGCAATAAGAATATATTTATTTTTGCACACTTATATATGGAATATGGAAAAAATGGACAGATATTGAGCAATGTGAGAAATATAAAAATTCGGTAGAAATTCTGAATATGGTGTGATCACACAGGATATCTCCATTTATACTAAGACTGCAGGAGCAATGCTGTCAAAATGTCTGGGGAGAACTCTTGGATGCTTTTCTAGAAAGCTATGAGGATGACTGATCGTTTAGAATCAATTCTCCTCCAAATCGGATCAGATATGTCCTAAAGGCTGCAAGAGAGAGCGCTTGTCGTAGACCCTTTGGAAAAATAACGTTGTTTGTTATCTATATGGAGTGATGGATGGACATGGCGTCACAGGTATACTTAGAGAGAACAAAATCAGTATACGGATGGGGTAATCGGTCGATAGCAGCCTTAACGAGTAGACAGAGGAATCCACAGCGCATTTGCCTCTCTAGTGGAACGATTGTGCGTCCTAGAAAGTCAAAACGAAATTGTCACGCTCCCGCTAATAATGTACGTGTGAGGAATCTGTTGTGTTACTCCTTGGTGTTTGTGTAATTTTTAGATCGATTTAGCGTAAATGGAACCTTTTTACCGATTGTTCTATCCCGTGCTATCAGCTGTGGGAGATGTAATGCTTTCGATGCATATACAATTGTGTTTTATAGGAGAATTCACGATCACTGAACAGAGAGAGACCGAGACAGAGATAGAGAGAGAGACGGAATTAGGGGCGGTGATCCTCAGATGTTGTCAGTCAAAACTGCGTGCCTACTCCTCGCTACGATTCTGTACGGTACGTGGTGTCTATCACACAGCTGAATAATCAGGCTCGGTCAGACAGCTGTATCTGCCTGTCTGCCTTCTACATCCGAAACCGTCCGATTGCGAGGGTTCTGTTAGTTTACAAATCACGTCGACTCTGGGCTTGAGCTCCGAGGACACAGCTAAGTATGCGTTTTTGGTGTGCTGCGTAGCACTGTGCATATTGCTCGTTGTTGCTGGACGCTACACCCCCAACTGACGACTCAGGCGTATACACCTCACAGCGCAAACAAGATAGTGTGAGTCGAATTACATTTAGAAGATTGCGTGATCGATAGTGTAGCCATGATGACCAATATCCGATAGTATTCTGCTGTTATAGTGAATAATCATGGTTAGTAAAAAGCAATTGCTCTTGGTGGTCGAATTCCCTGACTAAGACGCATTCCAGTGTTTGTCCTACACAGTTTTAGAATCACAAATACAGATTCATATAACATCCAAACCGGCTTTTCTCCGGAGTATTAAATACTGTAACCTGTGTGGGTGTGCTATGTTCCATAAGATCAAAGTCTATAATTGATTTTAATGTTATGCTCTCTCTGCCTATAGTTGTAATTATTTATCATGGGAACCCATTACAACAGCAACCAATAGCTCTACTGTGGATTCTACGTTGGATGGAATGCTGTCTTTCTTTCGAAAGTAAACCAGCATGGGATGCATTACTTCCTCAGTGGCTGTGCTGACAGTGTTAAGAATATGCGAGAGTCTAGCGACCTCATATATGAGAACGTACGGAACAACTGTACATCCATAGAGGGACTGACTGTCTTGCTGGCAGAAATAGACAAGAATTTATACCTTCCTGATGCGTAAGGGAGATAATTACTTTGAGCAGACTTACACTATGTGATGAAAAGTATCCGGAAACTTCCAAAAACATACGTTTTTCATATTTGGTGTATTGTACTGCTACCTACTGCCAGGTACTCCATATCAGAAACCTCAGTAGTCATCAGACATCGTGAGAGAGCAGAATGGGGCGCTCCCCGGAAATCACAGACTTTGAACGTGGTCCGGTGCTTGGGTCTTACTTGTGACATACGTCTGTACGCCATGTTTCCACACTCTCAAACATTCGTAGATTCACTGTTTTCGATGTGATAGTGAAGTGGAGCACAAAAGCGTACAGGCCGACCTCGTCTTTTGACTGACACAGACCGCCGACAGTTGAAGAGGGTCGTAATGTGTAATAGGCAGACATCTTTCAAGAGCATCAAGCAGGAATTCCAAACTACATCAGGATCCAGCGCAAGTACTATGAAACTTAGGTGGGAGATGAGATAACTTGGGCTGCCATTCCACAAGAAACCTTCCAGCACCTGATTGAACGTATGCCTGCGTGAGTGGAAGCTGTCATTAAGGCTAAGGGTGGGCCACAACCATATTGAATTCCAAGCATTACCAATGCAGTGCGCCACGAACTTGTAAATCATTTTCAGCCAGGTGCCCGGATACTTTTCATCGCATAGTGTATTAAAATTATCGTATATGCAATGCTAAGATCATTCTACAGTTTGTCTTTTGAGGAAGTATCAATAGCTTAGATGACGTTGATTATAACGCGTTTCATGACCCCTAAAATTCAAATACATAAGTGCTTTATTTTTTGCTGGATGTTTACGTGTTGTGAAAAACTAACTTTAACAGATTATTCTGCAGTGACAGGATGTAATACCTCGAACTATACTTGAAAGATAGACAGTAATGATCTATGATGGTGTATAAAACTATTCGCTGTGTGCCTATAGTTTTAAAGTGGAAGCCGATTACACAAAGAAACAAAGCTACTTACCACCGATATGATGCTGTAATTCAGAGTTACTCCGCCAGATGATGAAACCATCTATCCTGCCCATGTTACTTCCTACAGAATCAAGTCTGTGAAACTAGTTTTCTTATGCCCTCACAGCTATGGCTGATGGAAACATCCCGAGCGGTTCTAGGCGCTACAGTCTGGAACCACGCGACCCCTACGCTCGCAGGTTGGAATCCTGCCACGGGCATGGATGTGTGCGATGTCCTTAGGTTGGGTTTAAGTAGTTCAAAGTTGTAGGGGCTGATGACCTCAGAAGTTAAGTCACATAGTGCTCAGACCCATTTTTTGATGGAAACATCGTCCTTCCAGATCTGTTACGATTCTATTACACAGCGCTAATGGTAGTATGGTATTACCTACAATTGGTCTCCGAATCAATAGTTATTTATCAAGTACATAGGTTGTTTAGGAATTTCGTGGCGTGTTATGACAAAATACGAGGTCTGAATTACAGTCTCAGACACTTACAACTTTGGTTTAATGGATGCCTGCTGTAATTATTTCAAGAACACTTCCACTTCCAAATTAGATTCAGATTCATTATGTTTTATTAAATGCTTATCCGTACTCTGGGCTGCTTATTGCTTATAAGGGGATCATGCGAATTCGGTATCTCTCTTCTCAAGTCACACACACAGACACACAGTAAGGCCCCTAATAAAAAGTAGAGGTATAGAGAGGAAAGCATCTAACTATACAAGTTCTATTTTCCTTTACGTTATGTTGACAATCTCTGCCTGTTCTTAGTACTGCTTTTCCCGAAAAAGAGCTCTAGCCAATTTGAGCTCACATAATGCTAGCATGTGGATTAATGCTACCAGTAACAGGTCCAGCATTACGTTATTGGTGCCTTGGAGAAGTCTTACGCTTAATAATGAGTGTGTTAAAGCGACAAGCGATTCACTGCTACGAAGATTATATTGCTACAACCTTACTGCTACGAACCTCATACTGCTACAACCTTTTAACGACATAAGTCGATTTCCTCTGGTGAGCGTGTAAGTGTCTGCGAGTTGCGACTGGTTCGCCTCGGTGGTCCAGAGAGAAAGTATGGTGGGGTGGGGAGTGCAGTGCTTGGAGCTTCAACCGTTGGCTACGATTGTCTGCAAAGGCGCTGGTGAGTTACGACAGGCTTTTCTGCGGCGGGATACCCTCTCACTAAACCATGGAGCACCATCTGTGCCAGCCGCCAGAGTGAAATAGATTACACATATATTGTGCAACCTCTCTACCTCGCCTGATGAGATGGTCTGGTGTAATGTCAGGAAAACATGCGGAGCTGTCTTATTCGCGACATGGTGATGCTTGGGCGAGTTGTCCGTTATCTAGGTGTGTGCCAGACTTACATAATTTCATCGACGCGTCGGCATCTGCTTACCGCTATTATCGTGGGGAGGAGATCTCTCGGCGAGAACTAATATAGCACCAATGCCTGGCGCCAGACCGGAGAGGACTATAAAGTAACTTTTCGGCAGTAGGTGAGTAGTGTGTCCGCAAACATAGGCGTTCTCGGCTAGACGCCAACACAACCGGGTCTGAGGGATGGATTCCCCCTTGGACAAATTCATTTTCGTTTCTTACGTCTGTAGAGGTGTATTTTGTAGCGCTTTGCTACACACATACAGAAACTTTGGTTGGAAGCATCGAAGTGTTACTGTGACGTGCCATAATCTTGTAATGTAGTGATGAATTACCTACTGCTGTGTGATATTTGTGTTATATAAAGCATCTCTGGATGGAAATCAGTAGCGCGTGTAGAATTCTCTATGACGTCACTATTTGTACGAATGTTTTCATTTCTAACACTATGACGTCCAACACTAGTACTCGAGTGGTGTCCTAGCAACGACAAATAACTCGGCAACATCCTGCATTGTTCTCGACTGGCAACTACACGACGTCTATGCAACGCATCACGACGTGCCACGACACGTTGCGCCACTGTGATGTGACGTCATGACGTGACGTGACGTATGTGACGTAACGGTTTTGTCTCGATGCAAGGCAATGTTGACACCATGTTGACACTTAACTCGCATCATTGTGTACAATGTGTAAAACTGCGTAAAATACGGAAAAAATTCGTAAAATATGGGTGAATGAGATTACTTACTTATCTGTGTCAGTGACGATTCTGCTAGTGGTGGTGAGGACGAAATATTAACCTGTTATAAATGAAATAGATCTCAAGTAACATAAATAGTTATTAACAAACAGTCACGGAATACAACCTAACCCTAAGCTGTTCAGCTGCAGAGTGTCACAAATATTACAGATGGATTTGGGGAAGTGTGCTTCAATATCAGTGATATCTAATTAAAGTACATACTGCAATGTGATTTCCTGAGAGCATTATGGCGTCGTCGCGACGTCTGTAAGTCAGCAGTGTATCTTGCGTAACTGCACAAAAGAACATCCCGAAAAGGTTGAAAATAAATATAATTGCGGAAAATGTGGGATAATATGGAATAAAAAGAGTACTTACATATCTGCCTGGGTGTATTCTTTAGTGGTTCCACTGACTACAAAACTGTTGTTAACAAATAGATCCTAATTGATGTGACATAACGTAATTTGTTATAAACAAATAGACACAGGCTACAACATCTCTCCCTACGCTACCCAACTCCAGAATGCATCCAGTTATAAAACAGGAACATTGTAGGAAATTGGTGAAAAATACGTAAAATGTGGGATAATGAGAGTACTCACATATCTGACTCGATGTGGTCTCTGCAGTTGTCATGTAATGCTGTTGTTGACAAATAGAACTGAGGTGATATAATTTGTTGTTAAGAGATAGACACATCCTCTTCCTATGCTGTCCAGCTCCACAATAACGCCTCGCACTTAAGTGTCCCAGTTAAAAAACTGTAACGTCTGATGAGGGAGCTTAATCCTCATGCTTGAAAGCGGCAGGGTGTGGAGAGGTAGAGGGTGTTGCCGCCACTTTTATGACATGTGACGACTTAAGAATTACATGATCTTGACTGTAACTTGCACAGTTTCCTGGGTGCATACCCAAGGTGATCTTGACTAATTCCTGCTCATTCCCTGGGAATAGGGAATGGGAAAAGAAGGACCTCCAGTGTATAACCTGAGACCGGTTGTCCTTACCTAGAGAAAATGAACTAGTTATAACTTATCCAGTGATCACAAAACAGCAGGAAAAGAATCCAACATCCTGTACTGGTTCACGTATATGGATGACATCCTCTGCTTAATAGATGAACCACAAACAAAAATTGAAGAATTACATACCGACATCAACAAGGTATATAAAAATATAAAATTCACACTGGAAAGAGAACAACCAAATTAACGTTCTGGATATAACAATGAAAAAGCAAAACAACAAGCATATGTTTGAAATTCACTGTTAACCGCTAGCAACTGACGTTATTATCCCCCAGTACTTCAACCACTCACACTCACAAAACCAAGCAATACTTCAACAGGTGCTCCATAGATTCAATACAGTGTCAAACAACGAAAACTACCAAAACCAATTGGAGATCATAATGCAGATAGCCCGAAACAAGGGGTACAACAGTGACATAGTTACAACGTTAAACAACAAAATCAATAGTAAAATATAATCAGAAAAAGGCAAAACCATTGACCACATCACAACAGAACCACACACAGTCACAATCACTCAGTACTATAACAACTACGCAAAATTATTAGGAAAACAAGAGAAAACACAAGATGGCACATAATGACACACAAACACAAACTCACAAAAAAAAATCACCAAGTTTTTCAAAAGACAAGGAATAAACTTAGGTTGCACAACAGACAATTATATCAAAAAATACACCCCAAACCTAACAAAAACCGCAGATATATACCAGAAAGCAGATGCATTTCAATTACAGAGTAACACTTGTGATGGCAGATACATAGAACAAACAGGCAGTACATTTTCTGTGACATACAAAGAACACATGAGAGCCTGGAAGTATGGACAAACCACTCCACATTTGCAGAACAACTAAGAGAACACAATCACAAACCAACCACTTGAGAAGAAGACATGAAAATAATTAGAATCGTCAATAACAAACATGTCATAACCTTGCAATAAAATTACCACATACAGAGAAACGAAGCAGAAAAGAAAACCCAGTTGAATGATGAAGTACACAAACCAAACAACTCATTTTTACGCTAATAAATAAAATAAAAGAGCAACGTCAGAACAGAGGACTATTATCATGACAATAATGCCTCCCAACTCGATTTCCACTCACTCGCTGGTCCATGAATGTCTCCTCAAAACATTTAAACCAAAACTCAAATCAAAATGGAAAAAATTCCGTGCATGAATATTCTCTCTCTATCTCTATCTCTCTTTCTCTCTCTTTCGCTCACAAACACACACACACACACACACACACACACAAACACACATACACACACACGACAACAGACGACATCAACGTAATAGAAACGAAAAGGCGCTAGTTTCAGCATATACTTCGTTCGGTTGGCAACGTGTACGTGTACGTAAACAAACCAAAAAGGATGAGATACACATTGAAGTCAAAGTAGTTAAGGCTACATCAGTGTTATGTCTGTATAACTGACAGAAGACTGAGAGTGACAGTGCGTCACAAGAACAGGTGCAAACAAAGTGAAAAGTGGGAAGAAAAATGTTCGCAAGAGTAAAATATGCTTATGTTTTGTCAGTCGAAAGGTAGTGCGACCTCCATTTGACCAGATGAGAGGAAACACCGTTGCCAACTAAAAACAGGAAGAACCATAGCTAGTCATTTATGTACATAAGAAGCAAGTATATATCAACACAAAAGTATGCAATAAATGTATTATTATAGATTCCACAGATGTGCCTTAAAAATGATAAAGGCGAAACGCGTCTGTGAACATAAAACACAATGCAGCAAGAGAAGGCGTTTTTTACTTACAAAACGAATACGTTGTGTAACATTCGATGTTATGCATATATAGGAGTGGGGACGCTCTCTCTCTCTCTCTCTCTCTCTCTCTCTCTCTCTCTCTTTCCCTCAGGGATGAGCTGTCATTATGAATAATTTACAAATTAAGCATCAAACATGCAAATGCAAATAAATATTCAAGACACATTTAACATATGCTGTAACAAACTATCACTCACAATGAAAAGCATAAAAAGACTGACACATTTGCAAAAGAATTAAAAGATGTCTTTCTTTTCGCCAAATTCTTTTAGGACAATTGTTTTTGAAACAATAGTGTCTTCAATTAAAGTGCACGATTCAGCACCAATTTTAGGTTTATCGTCATTTCATTACAAAAAACTTTACCATTTTGAACGCGTTTTCGAGCTGTTCAAAATGTGCTGGCATTTTGTAGCAGGATTTATTCATAGGACACAAGGTCGATGATCTGCTGGTTTAATTCGTCTCCTAGAATGCCTACCCACCATTTGTACACTCATGTTCAGAACACACAGAACACCTTCAACGACCGGAGATATGACGATCATAGTCTGAGGAAATGTACATTAGTATGTTCTGTAGAAATGAATAGCAATTGAGTCACCTCAGTTGAGCATGTGTCCTGTTGCCTAATAGGCACACATTCGGCTATGGTCCCTAATAACTTGTTTCATGCAAGATGGCACTGACGTGTATAAGGTGTGAATGGCGTTCTTTGGTATAGACATCTACGCTACATTCAACTGGGTCTAAAGTTCATCTCTGGTGGTTGGCAATTGGGCACAGGGCTGCACCTGTCGTTCCACCATATCTCACAGTTTTCCAATTGGCGACAAGTCTGGTGATCTGACGGGCCATTGCAAAAGCGGAACATCCTGTGATACTAAGAAGACATGAGATCGCGCAGCAACATGTGATCGTGTATTGTCTAGTTGAAAAATGGCTTCTGGGATGTTGTGCAATGATCCGCAGGATGCAGATCACACTGGTCACAGTGCCCTGTGAGCTGTGATTTGTGGCTGTACCCAATAGAACCCCACATCACAAGGCCTTGAGTTGGCACTGATTTTCTTGTGTGAATGCAGTCACTGTGATGCCGCTGCCCCTGCCTGCAGTGAACCAAAATGCGGCCATCATTTTCAAACAGAACCTGGACTGGACCGAATACTCTACCTTATGCCATTGCCGTCTAGCATGTTTCTCCACATTCGTCAGAGGTGGGCGTAGAAGTGGACGACGAGCAAGTATCCCATGTCTTAATAAACGGCGACGGACTTGTAAGGTGTCAGGCAAATCCAACACCTTCCATCAAAACCCTGGCATGATAAGCAAATCCAATAGTATGTCACATAGCTCCGAATAAATCGAGTAACAAGTGAGCAAATGGAATACCATAGACTAACACAAGAATGCCTAAATGCATGTCATACCTTCCCACCGTGGGATAGACGCAGTTCCGAGGGAAGAAGCCGAGAGCAGAACCGTGTTAAACTGGAAGACCCTACAATAAGGGACGGACGGACACCCACGTCGCCAGCTAACTGCTAGGACCACACCACCCGCAAGTTTTAGCGTGAGACTTTTCGCGTGTCTGTTACGTCAAGACCACCCCCCAGCCAATGTTAAAAGCTAGAGCCCTTCAGAAGAACAGTATAGATCTTACGATAACACAAAAAGGACTACACCACCCGCAAGTTTTAGCGTGAGACTTTTTCGCGTCTCTGTTACGTTAGGACCACCCCCCAGCCCATGTTAAAAGATAGAGCCCTCCAAAATAACAGTATAGATGTTACGATAGCACTAAAGGACCACACCAGCTGCAAGTTTTAGCGTGAGACTTTTTCGCGTCTCTGTTACGTTGCAAACTTTTAAAACAAGCCCCACCACGAAAAGTATAACGTTTCTCATTGGGTAGACAGAATTTTTGTAGGCGGAGCTTAAGGTTAACATTGAGATCCTGATTGGTCAGATGAAAACACAGCCAGATAGTATTTTTAAACCAACTTCGGTAAATTGTAGTAAGGAGAAGTTAGAAAGAGTTGCTTCCAAGACGGCGAGGTGAGCGGAGCTGTGCTGCCTGCCGCCCCTTGACAAACACCGACAAGGTAATAAACGCACGCGATGCCGCATTTTTGAGCGCATAAGGCCTCACTCAGAACTGCAGAAGTCTCATCTGTTACATCCCCTTTTTGCGTAATACTAGTGTCGATCGTCAATTAAAGCTCATGGTGTTCACATTTGCCACTTGAAGTAAAAATCTGAAACGCGATGATTTTTCTGTTATATAGTTATTGAGAAGCCACATCAGCCACTGTAATTTACGACAAGTTAGATAAGTAATTAAAGATAATTGAGGGTCACTGTAGAACATTTTGATAATTTGCTTTTTTGTGAAACTTAATTTAAACCTATAGATGTGATATGGCATAGGTCATCCTTCGATCCATTGTAGAACTTGGAAACCCATTCAGGGAATATTCGTTCAGATTTTTGTTGAACGCAGTTGGTTTTTACCATCCTGTATTAAAACATTTCCTTTTATCATTAGTGCAATTTATAAACGATGTTTTGTGAGTAGAATAAAATTTCCAATGGTAAACTTAACTGCTTTTCCGACGTTATTTTACCAGCTAACTACAAATACGAAAGCCTTGAACCCCTTCCACTAAATTTAGTTAGTATTAAGATTCGTTTACAGGGAGTGCAGTGGAGCTGACGCTGAAATCATTAAGTATTTGGTTATATCATCGCTAGTCTCACTGAACTCATCTGAATTCTACATGTCATGTGTGGTCTGGCGTCTCCTTACCAGCAACAGGTCCCAGGTTCAAACTAGTCAATTCCCTAAAAAACACGCTCAGAGTGTCGTTGCGCGAAAGTGGTAGGGAGACACGATATAGAACAAACAGACACCACGCAGCATGTTTAGAGACTGTCATCCCTGACGGTGTAAGATGTGTAAGTGAAGGAAAAGAGTCCACGAAGAAAACGCAGTGCTTGTTTAACTAATTTTTTAAGGAGTGATTTCAAGATTTGAAAGACATAGTTTTAATTTCGACACATGTAGCCCAAGTTATGACAACAGCAAGATGGCATTGAGTAAAGTAAGGAGGGAAGCTGTTGAGGCGAACTAAAACCCTGGCACTATTTCGCAGATTCAACTGAGCGAGGACGTTTTGAAGCTGGATGAAGGTAACAGTTTTTTTGAAAACTGACGATAGTTCTGTTTGTGACAAAATAATCCTGGTGTTCGATTGTGTAGAAGCTGGGAACATTCTATGCGAAAAGGGAGCTATTTTTGAGCGTGGGGCGGGGAGGGGGGGGGGGGTGAGAGAGGTCATCTGACAGCTGTTTGGAACAGTTCAAACCACTATACACGTTACATGTTGACATCGAAATCACAGAAGAAGAAACGAAGGGATTTCCTGTTTAATTTATTTTGCTCCCAGAAAAAAGGCAAAAAATACTTTGCTTATTAATAATGGAGAAAATGCCCTGTTTAGAAAAGGTCATGAAGTTAACTGACTATATATCAAATCAGTACACGGATCTACACAGTCAATCAGTACACATTACGTGATAGTATACCAATTAAAATGTAGAATTTTTTTAACCAGTGGCACAGAACCACGAATTCTGTCGTAGGTGTGCGTTCAGTACGAAACTGAACTCTCCAATAAATCAAAAACATCAGAACGTGTGAAGGAGGAAGCAGTAAATGCCACATTTGAAATTGAAGAAGAATTTAATTGCCCTGCAACTTGAGAAAAAAAGCTACTTAGGATCTAGACAAAAGGTAAAAAGATATTTCAATAACGAATTGTGCGACATAAGAAGAAGTTGGAGTCATGGCTTTGTTATAAAAACATTGAGTGAGAATTTAAAATGAATAAAATAATAAGTATAATTATTTTATCCAGTAATGTTGCAGAAGGGAACAACGGTAAAACTAAAAAGAAAAGAAAAAGTCAGAAACAAAAAAATATTGAACATGCTTCTGTAATAAGTGGATAGTAAGTCCTAAACATGGATAAAATGAGAAAGTGACTGTACATATTAAAAAGGGGTCAATAGAGGCTCCGCCAGTATTTAGCTTTCATTGACGGTCGGTATAGTCACAGCTAAAATATTTGTGCTCGGAAAGACAGCGTGGAAATAAATGTGTTGGTTAACAAATTACACGTGATCATTATTCCAGGCTTTATTATAGAAAATCTTAACTATTTTATTCAAAATCTGGTTATACAGGGTGATTCAAAAAGAATACCACAACTTTAGGAATTTAAAACTCTGCAACGACAAAAGGCAGAGCTAAGCACTATCTGTCGGCGAAGTAAGGGAGCTATAAAGTTTCATTTAGTTGTACATTTGTTCGCTTGCGGCGCTGTTGACTAGGCGTCAGCGTCAGTTGATGCTAAGATGGCGACCGCTCAACAGAAAGCTTTTTGTGTTATTGAGTACGGCAGAAGTGAATCGACGACAGTTGTTCAGTGTGCATTTCGAACGAAGTATGGTGTTAAACCTCCTGATAGGTGGTGTATTAAACGTAGTATAAACAGTTTACAGAGAATGGGTGTTTCTGGAAAGGGAAAAGTTCTGGACGGCCGAGAACGAGTGATGAAAATCCAGCAAGCATTTGTTCGCAGCCCAGGAAAATCGACTCGCAGAGCTAGCAGAGAGCAGCAAATTCCACAATCAACTGTATGGAGAGTCCTACGAAAAAGGTTAGTTATGAAACCTTATCGTCTGAAATTGGTTCAAGCACTGTCTGCAGCTGATAAGATTAAAAGAATCGATTTCTGTGATTTTATCCTTGCTCAAATGGAAACAGATGAATCTTTCGTTTCAAAGATTGTGTTTAGTGATGAAGCAACTTTGCACACTAACGGGAAAGTCAACCGTCACAATGTCTGTATATGGGGCACTGAGAATCCGCGGGAAACAACTCAGTATGAACGTGACTCGCCTAAGGTGAACGTTTTCTGTGCCATTTCAGCCAATAAAGTTTTTGGTCCCTTTTTCTTCGAAGGTGCTACTGTAACTGGACTACAGTATCTGGAGATGTTAGAGAATTGGCTGTTCCCTCAGCTCGAACAAGAAGCACAACAATTCATATTTCAGCAGGATGGAGCGCCACCACATTGGCACTTATCTGTCCGTAACTACCTGAACGTCAACTACCCGAGGCGATGGATCGGCCGCCAGGCAGCCCGTGACAGGGCACTTCATCACTGGCCTCCAAGAAGCCCTGATCTTACCCCCTGCGATTTTTTCTTATGGGGGTATGTTAAGGATATGGTGTTTCGGCCACCTCTCCCAGCCACCATTGATGATTTGAAACGAGAAATAACAGCAGCTATCCAAACTGTTACGCCTGATATGCTACAGAGAGTGTGGAACGAGTTGGAGTATCGGGTTCATATTGCTCGAGTGTCTGGATGGGGCCATATTGAACATCTCTGAACTTGTTTTTGAGTGAAAAAAAACCTTTTTAAATACTCTTTGTAATGATGTATAACAGAAGGTTATATTATGTTTCTTTCATTAAATACACATTTTTAAAGTTGTGATATTCTTTTTGAATCACCCTGTACATTAGACCTTCTGACAAAACCTTACACTCACCGCAGTTGATCTATAGCAGCCTCTCACACGGATCGGTGTTGAGTCCCCTTTTGTAAACAGTAAATACAGGATACCTTGAAACGAGATTAAACATGTTTAACAAAGTACTGATGTGTGCCGGTTATATGTGCTTGTATACTTACTCGATTAATCTGAGGATGACACTTCTGTGACTGTAACGTGGGTTAAACAGTCTCTTTGTGTGAAAGAACTAAACCACTCGTAGTAAAACTGTTATTAACTGTCATGTTCTAGTCTTCACATGGAAGTGCTAGACTATAACAGCACCAACGGGTCAGACAGGCCCTTTCACAGTTTGGCCCAGAAGTTGGCTACACTGGTGGCGCCGTTTGTTGACTGACAACCGACGAGGCGCCTACGTCACATGATAATGCTTGCGTCAATTGAAATTGTAAACGTAGGTTTAGCTAGGATTGTGAAGCTATAGTCGTAATACCAGATCTTTTGTATCAGCGTGGAAGACAGTGTACACCAACAACCTCAGCTGTTAATACGACCGACCTCGTCCCGTCCACGTGGACAGCAACGCTCATAATTCTTTCATGTCGTGCGACTTGTATTGCGGAGGTACGCAAGCTAGGAAAATGTGCAAACTCCTGGTGGAAAGCAACATCTGTATTGGGGAAGTGCAAGCGACGAAGAAGGCCTCATTATGCGTCTAAACTGCCACCGACGTCGTCTTTCTAGTGAGTGATTCAAGAAGAACTGTAGATCTACTAGAAGAAAAGGAATCGAACTCAAAATGTAAGCGAAATTTCTCTAATATATATTCACAAATACTTTGAATCGAAGGACACACCGCTATCACACAGCATGAGGTAATATGCCTAGTGGAAAAGCTGTGAGTGACAACACGTCACCGTTACTGTACTTTAATACCACTGACGTCGTCTGTGCTTTGGTTTGGGTTAGGTGGTTTGGAGGAAGAGAGCAAACAGCGAGGTCATGGGTCTCATTGGATTAGGGAAGGATGGGGAGAAAGTCGGCCGTACCCTTTCATAGGAACCATCCCAGCATTTGCGATTTAGGGAAATCACGTAAAACCTAAATCAGGACGGTCGGACGCGGGATTGAACCGTCGTCCTCCCGAATGCGAGTCCAGTGTGCTAACCACTGCGCCACCTTGCTCGGTCTCTCTGCCTTGAAGTAGCAAACTTTACTGGAATGGAAAGAAATGTGATAGTCGCTGCAATTCCAAGGATACGACTCTATAGAATAATACAGCCTTTTGCATCAAAAAACCATGTATCTCTCAAGCTAGATTATTTAAACGTCAAACATCTACAATACTTTCCATCAGTTAGGACTAGATGTTACGCGTCACAGCTGTACAACCTAAAAAGTATGAAATTTTCGAATTGTGTGTCACAGACCAACTTTCCGGTCCCGACCACTTGATAAGCGGAAAATGCTTGATACATTCTTAGACACTGCAGGAATTTGTCTACCCACGTCTATTACGAAAATGCCCTGGTAGGCAGGCACAGCGAAGCACGTCACCCTACCTACATATTTGGTACGCGCTGGGTGGATACCAAAAGACAACCGAAAGAGGAACCTCGGAACATCTGCGTAGTTTCTCTCAAAACCAACGTCTTTAAATCAAGTATCGGCATTTTGACCTTAAGTTTATGCCGCGCTTACGGATACATGAAGAACAATTATTAAACTATTATAAAACTGCAATGTAAACTATGTCGGTCAGTGCAACAATGATTAAATATGTTTTATTAACACGATGAGGCGAAGTAAATATGTGAATAAAGACAGTCAATCGTTGAGCAGTTTTTCGCGCGACACTCGTGAGTGGTGGGACTCCCTTGCCTCCTGTATCGACAATGGAGCTACAGCCAGGGTAACCGCGGAAACACTAATTTGGTGCTAAGCAGTCAGACAACATGCTTGTTCTCGTGCTTATCACTGCGCTCGACAGCGTCGCATTCGCGATTCTGTGCTGGTAAGTCGGCGCCAGATCTCTCATACTCGCACACTCGTCACTCTAAACGCTGTTGGCCGGAATCGCTGCGTCAGTCTCGCGTTTTGGTCGTAGTTGAGCTGTCGTGTGACTGGCGAGGCATACAGGCAACAATTGCTCTCGCGTCTCGAATTTCTTACAAGGTTTCACACCGAAATACATGTTTCGGAAAACCTTTCGCTCCTTTGAGCTCTTAGTACTGCTTATTGTTGGTAAACCTAACTAGTTACCCTTCGTCAATCGTAATTAAAATGCATGTTCTTCTCTTTTCTATTTCAGGCTTTTATGGCAGCTCATACTCTCTACTGAAATGTAAGTACCAAGTCTTTCTGAATAATAGTAGATAAGTTCATTTAGTTATATATGTTACGTATAATGGTTGACGATAGCTCGTCAGTGCTTGCAAAGAGGGGAGATACAGATAAGATCGCCACACACAGTGCTCAGGGTGGACACAGCACAGAGGTAGAGGGTGGGTGGGGCTGATTGTCTCACTGGTGACGTCACTGACGTAGAAGCAGTCCGTAACTGACTCTGACATTGTGGTGTGACACGCGGCAATATCTGTATTCTTGGTGATGATAGCGATTTAAAACACGACCGATTTCAGTCCCCTTAGCAGTCGTCATGTAATTGGCAATGTGGCGAGCACGATTGTATAGGGTAGCAACATGCAGTCAACGAGATATGCCGGAAATGAAACGATACACATGCAGCTAATCACTTTAGTAGTAGTTAACTATCAACATGAGAGACCGACGTACTTCCTTAAATTGTCTTGACGCATCGTTTTAACATATGTTCAATGTCGCTTGTGGCACAGTAAGTAGTACATGGCAAATTCGCACATCCGATATGTTGTAGTATTCCTGTGTGTCGCACCGTTTACTTGTAGTCTGCAAACGCTTAGTGTGAGGTCATCAGATAATTTATTTTAGAAATAAGTCAGCTTGGTGCTGATAATGCTTTTGATAAGTTGGTTTGTTATACGTACTCCTTAAAAGACGTGCCATGACACAGTCATAAATTTTTATACGTTTGAAAAATCTCTTCACAGAAGAATGACACTGTTTAAGGTAATAGATTTCAGGATAGTTATCCACACAATATCTTCCAAAAACATCAATTTTATCTTCGTTTCATTAGATGGCGATCGGAAATGGACTTGCTGGAGCTGATTTGGAGGAATATGTACTGGACATCGAGGCTGACCTGGCAGAAGAGCTGCATCTCTTCGAGGTGCTCCCTGACGAGATGGATTATTCAGATACAGATCTATGGTGGATTGACGAACTGATGCCAGAAGAAGATTGGTTAGCCGATGTGAGGGAGATGGTGGAGGAGGAAGACGCTTCTTCTGATGGAGAAGTCGTTGTCATACGCATACATTTCATTGCTATAAAGGAATTTGTAATTTCAAAACGTAAAGTAATGGCTTTCTTGGAGTCTCTACTAGGTCAAGAAATAAATAACGTTTCTTGATTTTTTTGTAACTGTTTTGGTTACTTCCATGGACGAATAGCTGTAATTGTAATGTAAGTATTCTGTGTCCAGCCTCCAGAAAATACTAAAAGTTTGGTATTTTTTGCATCTCTATACAGTCGCTACGTTCACCTTTCGTCAATGAAAATTGAAATATCGATGTGAAAATTATAACATCGAACAAAACAAGGGCAGACATTTCATTGAGAAGCTGTTTACTCTTAATTTTCATTTCATAGCAAAATAATGGAATTTTGACAATATTGACTACAAAATGTTATGAGATTACATTAAATACATGGTGCGAAGCTTTGTGTACAGCTTGGACAGAAATCAGACTTTACTTGTAAAATTTAAAGAATACAAAATACACGCATAGGCTGAAAGAAGGGTAACACATGTTTCTAAGCTATCATTTCCCGTGTTATTCACCCTACTTACGGAGGAAGAAATACAGCAAACCAAAAATAATTTGGAATGCGCATTAAAGATGGGGACAAGAAAGAAAAACTTTAAGGCTTGCCGATAACATTGTCACTCTGTCAGAGACGGCAGTGAACTTGAGGAAGATAACTTGAACCGAATGCATAGTGAGTAGGAAACGGGTTACGAGATCTTCAGTAAAAGTGAACATGAGTATGTTCTACCGACTAGATGCTGGTGTTGTACAGAGGGGAGTTTAAGAAAAGTGTATTACCTGCAAGCATATAGCATCGTTCGCTGTTTCACATCAGAGTTCACTACACACGACTACTAACAATCACCCTATTGCCTGGATAACCGAAGTCAATACACGCTATCACAGCTGATGGACTTCAGTATAAGTGAACATGGGTACTAAGATGGTAAACTAAGGCACTAAAATATTATTCGTGTTTACTGTTTTCTCAGAAATGCCTTGCAACGTGCTGTTCAGAAGAGATCTCCACCTACTCCTCCTCTTACGGATTTATGGACAGGATTCATGGTGTCACTTCCCTCGGGCACCACTTCAGACAGTAGTCGACCCTATGCCACGTCGTGTTGTAGCACTTCTGCATGCTCGCGGAGGCCCTACACGATATTACGCATGTGTATCTGTCTTGCTCTCTGGTGTAGGTGGGTCGAGTAACCAATGAAGATGTGTTCAGCGATTGGGAATTTGAAGAGCTCTAAGCCACAACGTGACTAAAAGAAGTTACGTGCGAAGGGCGACCGTCAATAATGGGCCAGAAGCGCCCTATGTGACAAAGGGAACCGACACTTTACAGCCAGGACACCACCATATCAGCAGTAGAATAGCCCTGTAGAGCTCGACAGTGCAGGGCTATCGTCAGTCCATTACCTATATACGGTACCAGAAAAGACGACACAGACAGATGGGGCTGGCAAGACGACGCCGACGGCAAACTTCTCCCTAGCAGGCTGGGCTGACTGTGAAGGTGGTCCGCTGACGGTAGCAACAGACAACCCAGCAGCGTCGGTGCCACTTTAAGTTAGAACTATAACCAACGCCGGCAGACACGACAGAGCCACAAAATGTACCAATACAAATTCAACTGACATAAGCTTCCATATGAGATTGATACATAGGCATAGGAACGAAGACAAGCAGATTGACTTGCTTCTCTCAATATCAACGCCATTCAGTCGCAGAAAAGGATATCTTTACTTAAAGTTGTGATATAAGCGGCGGAGATAGACATCCTCCTACAAGAAGTGTACATCGACGAATTTCCCTTATGTGCAGGTACAAAGACTTAGTATTACGTGCCTTCAAAACTGGCAGCAGCATTACATAACTTCTTTTTAAAGGCATCAGGGTAGGGGATATTTTGCACCATTCGCCGTGGGATAAGGGGGGTGGGCGGGCGGGGAGGATTACCAGCGACGGCGCTTGATGGACGGCTCATTATATCTATGAACTGTCGAGTACAGACAGAACAGAAGAGCGTTCCCGCTTCTTCACAGAGGAAATTGCCCCTCTTTTACAATGACGCCATGACTATTTTATCCTAGGCGGCGATTTTAATTGTGTACTTGCACAGAATGATCACTTTTCTCGATGCACTCCGTTGCAAGAACTATGAATGTTGACACAGAACATGCATTTTTTTGACATGTGGCATCATGCCCATGGCCTCCACCCAGCATACACCCATGTAACGAGTTATTCCGATAGTCGTCTCGATGGAGTGTAGACTGGTCCTCCACATCATTATGAATACCTACCTAATAACAGGGATGTCTACCTTTGACACGGATAACAACAGCGAAGTGTAGTGGCGCGGAAGCAGTGAGGCCTTGGTAGGTCCATGGAGGCAGTTGGCACCTCATCTACACACACAAGTCACTTAATTCTGCGCTCTGTTTATGATGCTCATTTGCCATCATGGTGCCTTACATGTGAATGCTCGCCACACCATTATGGAACCACCACCAGTTTGTCTCCATCCTGCAGTACAGGTGTCAAGGTACTGCTCACCTGAAAGACGAAGCATTGTTGTCCCAGCATCGTCGTGATGAGGATGGTATCAGGATTCATCAGACCATACAACGCCCTGTCACTGCACCAACGTCCATAGCCGATGGTCATGTGCCCGTTAAAGTCATAGTTGCTGATGTCGTCTTGTTAACATTGATACATGCATGGGTCGTTCTGCGGTGGCGCATTGTTACCAGTGTTCAGACCCACTTTCACTGTGTATAGCATTAAAATCTGAAGTTCATTCCGCCACAGTTCGCTGCCTGTCCTGTTTCGCCAGTCTGCACAGCTTACGACGTGTTACTACTGTAATGTGAAGTGACCGCCCAATCCCACGACGTCTGGACATGGTTTCACGTTGTTTCCACCATGTGTTGAAGAAACTCTACACGGCACTTATCGAACCACCGAAAAGTCGTGCAGCTACCGAAATACTCGGCCAGACTCACATAGATTGCGCACACGCCCCATTCCACGCACAAACAGCACAATCAGCAATACTACATGCTCCAAGCATGTGTATGAATAGCAGTCATTCCTGCCAGGTAATGCTGCTATCGTCTGGACAGGTTTATAAAAATGGCAAGTCATTATGCATTATGATCAGTCTGATCAGAGTTTGTTACACACAATGTTGACACTGAGGTCCTCAGCGCGGAACTGTAGCCTGTAGCCTACATTGACCGTAAGACATCTAAGGTATAATCTCCCTCCAGCAGCAGTACGTATGGCGGAGATACAGTCTTTGGAAATTGAATGTCGCCGACCTCAGAGACAATCCTTGCTTGGAAATCTTATGAACGACGCCGTTGGGCGTATGTCACGACCCTACATTAGCGGATGGCTTTTGCCAAACTGGTGCTACGTTGTGAAAAGATAACATATGATCGTGAGCAGGCAGTGTGGCGACGTCATACGATGGACTTCTATTTCACAGTGCTGTAGGAATGCACTCACCAAGCACCTTCTCCAGTGTGGCAAGTGGGGATACAACGAGTTAAACCAAAATTAAACCCATCATGCCACCCCAAAGGTTCATTGCTTCAGGCATGAAAACTAAACTAGGATATAGGACACCCATTAACGTATCATATCATCAAGAAATTCAAAAGACGACGAAGAGCTGTGGTACAAGCACTGAATAGTGGAACACACCTAATGTCGCAATACGAAATGGGCAATGACTTTGAAGATCATTACAGTGAATTTGATGCTGCAGTGGATATCGATATGGCAGCCATTACACATATGATTTTCGGCAACATGGAACTAGGTGGATTAGGTTACTTAGGGTGAAGACCATTGATGGGGGAGCAGCGAATCAATCACTGGGATCAAATGGGCCCCCTTGAAATTTGATAGGATCACCAGATACATGACAGGATCCCGATGGACTGATATCTGCCATGAAATAATGTCTCCTGACCTGCCCTTACCGTCAGCTTTGTGGAGGGGCTGCTTATTGCGGTGCACAAACCTTCAAAAGGCACCCAGATAACGGACTAACGTCAGCTGATACTGCTTAACTGCGACTTTAAAATATCTCAGTCTATTGACAGCATGCATCCATTGAAAATTGCACTGGGTTATCTCACACGATCACACAACGAGTGGCGGAGATATCGACATCTAGAAGAGCTTGGTGACTATCACGATATGATCGGCCTAGCAAAGACGTGCCGCCGCCACGGAGCACTATTGTCAATACGTTTTGATCAAGCTTTCAATGGAGTGAGTCTGAGTCTTGATGCATACGTGGTTTCCATGACATTTATCACTGTCGTAATGTGGTTACTCCACCATGATTTCTCCATAGTGCTTCTCAATAGGTGTACGACGAAATCCCTCATTGTATCGAGATACGACAGAAATTGGTGCCCCCTGATCTGTTACTCTGTGGCTCTCGTCACTGATCGACAGGTTTGAATTTGTGATGATATACGTTTAAGTGTGAACCATATACTGATGGCCTGGTGCTGGCAGTGCCGACTGATAACGACATGCATGTGGCTTTAGATTGGATCCACAAATATGGAACGGCCACTAGCAGCCAAATAAATGTGGAAAAATTGGTAGGTGATTTGTATTGCTGACAGGCTATTGGAAGAATATGTAGCACGTTTATGGCTCATTGATACCTTGGAATGCCTAGGAATTGTTGTCACCAACGGCACATGACGCACAGCAGTGTACAAATGCAACAGACTGCTACAAGCAGTCCACACAGGTGTCAACACAAACATCACGCAGGTCTTACACATCCTCCAGCAGGTCAAACACGTAAACACATATCTGGTTTTAACGATTCTGCACTTTGCCCAGGTACTCCAGACTTTGGCTGTAGTAGCGCAATTCATATTGGCATACTTTGGTTCCTTTATGAGTGCAGGTCTACTTTTTAAAGTGAGATACAAACCCCAGGCCCCTTTCTTAGTATGAGTTGATCGGGTCCTGTACATGTTCATGAAAGAATGGTGGTGCTATGCATCAACACAAAGTTATAACTTTGGAGATGATATGAGACATGACTGATTAGAAATTTAATAGAAGAATTGCCACCAGTGGCTTTTCATCACATTTAACAGTCACTTCACCCTATACACAGTCTTTTTTATGTCGTATGTAGCTATATTCAGATAGCTCTGCCAGTAACCAGACCTGTGACTCAAGGTGATGCCTATCAGATACTAACTACAGGACAGCCTAGCAATCCCATTCTCAGGAGATATCCACATATCAATTGGCATGTGGTAGGGCGATCAGTACAGTGTGTTTCCTTAGACACAGAGGCACAGACATGTGCAGTGTTGTACCTGACATACATGGTATTCCTGTGACCTTATGAAGATTCATCTGATTGATTGATAATTATGCCCTATGTTCCAAACTCTAGGCAATGATGAATACTGAATTGCACCCAGTCGCTAGGCAGAAGTGTGGAGCTTAATGACACATATGATCACTTTTTTCTCTGTGAGAGGGACAAGACATTGGACCAGCATTCCCAGACAGGACATACTTTCCATGCACTAAAACGAACCAAGTAACGTGGCTTCGATGCCACATGGTGCTCTATTTGTTCAGAGACTGCACAGAGAACACGCTGAAGTTTTGGGGCTTCTTGCAGCGATGGCATCTGAAGATCGTGTGCAGCCTGAAACACCAACAGCAGTTTCCTGACTTCTTATGGAATTCATTTCAGGACCTCTCACATAGCTTTAACGTCCAGGGTAGGAGAAGTTAAATTATCTTTGGATGGAAGAATGAATGGGATATGAGACTCGATAAGTAATATACAGTATATATGAGAGGATGTACTCAGGCCAATGAGCAGCAGGCGGACAGGAAATCATGTTATTCATTATGCTGTGTGTTTGTTCCTTTATGATAAGCAACAATAGTGTTCAGTTTATTATGTGATGTGCATGTGAGTGCCAAGGGCCTTGCCAGTTCCCATAATCACCAAAGTTAAGTGCTGTCAGGCTGGGCAAGCGTTTGGATGGGTGGCCCTCCAGTTTGCTGAGCACTGTTGGCAAGTGGGGTGCACTCAGCCCTTGTGAGGCAAACTGAGGAGCTACTTGATTGAGAAGTAGCGGCTCCGGTCTCATAAACTGACATACAGCTGGGAGAACGGTGTGGTGACCACATGCTGCCACATATCCGTGTCCAGTGATGCCTGTGGTCTGAGTGTGATGTGACAGTTGGTCAGTACTGTGGGGCTACCACGGCCTATTCAGGAGGAGTGTACTTTTAGTTTTGCACATAAGTAAGGCAGCTTTGCGTGTTGAGGCCCCAGATCTGATATAACTGTTTTGTGATCTCTAGATAAGATAAAAACATCTGCTGTCAGGTTATATACTTCTGCTCTTTGGTTCCCCCACTCTCTCTCCCCTGTGGATCTGTCAGTTGATCAAGGTCACACAGGGGAAACATAATGAGAATTGTGGGGGTTATATTCAAGGTGAAGATGTGACTCTATAGTTGTATGGAATATTGTTTAAATAATTTAGATAATATGTGGATAATTGGTTGTTTCAACAATTTAGAGGATTCAAGGAAGTGTATGGAATATATGAAAATTGGCGGCTCTTTGGTGGGGAGGAAGGATCGCATGCTTTTGAACCCCCTTAAACTATTGTACTATGTCTTGCATAAAAATTATGAAAATTAACCTATTGTTCTGCACTTAGAAATCCAGTGCGCATTCCGGGTGGAGTCATTCCTGATGTGGAAAGGGTCCTTCCGGATGCCATGAAGAGCACAGGGTGCAGCCAGCTGCAGGTGGTGACACATGTCGGCACTATCGACGTGTGTCGCTTTGGATCTGAGGAAATTCTCTCTGGATTCCAGCGGCTATCTGATTTGGTGAAGGCTGCCTGTCTTGCTTACGAGATGAAGGCAGAGCTCACCATCTGCAGCATCGTTGACAGAACCGACTGCGGACCTTTGGTGCAGAGCCGGGTGGAGGGTCTGAATCAGAGGCTCAGACGGTTTTGCGACCGTGTTGCCCGCAGATTCCTTGACTTGCGCCATAGTGTGGTGGGGTTTCGGGTTCCGCTGAATAGGTCAGGAGCACTACACTCAGATGGCGGCTACACTGGTAGCGGAGGCTGTGTGGCGTCGACTGGGATGTTTTTTAGGTTAGGAGGCCTCGGTAAAGTACGGGGTGGGCTGCAATCTCAAAGGATGCATGGCAAATACAGGACGTGCTTGGATCAAAGAACAGTCGGGATTGTAGTTGTATATTGTTGTAGTTGTGCTGGGAAACTCCCTGAGCATGAAGCGCTAATAGAAAGCACAGAAGGTGAAATCGCTATAGGTACAGAAAGCTGGCTAAAGCCTGAAATAAGTTCTGCAGAAATTTTTACAAAGTCTCAGACGGTGTTCAGGGAAGATAGATTAGGCAGAATTGGTGGTGGAGTGTTTGTGTCTGTCAGTAGTGGTATATCTTGTAGTGAAGTCGAAGTAGATACTCCGTGCGAATTGGTATGGGTGGAGGTTATACTTAACAGCCGATCTAAGTTAATAATTGCCTCCTTCTACCGACCCCCAGACTCCGATGATATAGTTGCTGAACAGTTCAGAGAAAA
Source organism: Schistocerca piceifrons (assembly GCF_021461385.2). NCBI lineage: Eukaryota > Metazoa > Arthropoda > Insecta > Orthoptera > Acrididae > Schistocerca > Schistocerca piceifrons. Next base: position 124,037,711 of record NC_060142.1, read on the forward strand.
TTTGAGTCTCGTAACAAATAAATACCCCACTCATACGGTTATAGTTGGTGGGGACTTCAACCTTCCCGCGATATGTTGGCAAAAATACTTGTTCAAAACCGGTGCTAGGCAGAAAACATCTTCCGAGATTGTCCTAAATGCTTTCTCCGAAAATTATTTCGAGCAGTTAGTCCACGAACCCACGCGAATTGTAAATGGTTGCGAAAACACACTTGACCTCTTAGCCACAAACAATCCAGAGCTGATAGAGACCATCATGACTGAAACAGGGATTAGTGATTACAAGGTCGTTGTAGCCAGGCTCAATACCGTTTCTTCCAAATCCACCAGCAACAAACGCAAAATATTTTTTTTAAAAAACGAGGATAAAGTGTCACTAGAAGCCTTCCTAAGAGACAATCTCCATTCCTTCCGAACTGACTATGCAAATGTAGACGAGATGTGGCTCAAATTCAAAGATATAGTAGCAACAGCAATTGAGATATTCATACCTCATAAATTGGTAAGAGATTGAACTGATTAACCGTGGTACACAAAACAGGTCCGAACGCTGTTGCAGAGGCAACGGAGAAAGCATGCGAAGTTCAGAAGAACGCGAAATCCCGACGATTGGCTACAATTTACAGACGCGCGAAATTTGGCACGGACTTCAATGCGAGATGCCTTTAATAGGTTCCACAACGAAACATTGTCTCTAAATTTGGTAGAAAATCCGAAGAAATTCTGGTCGTATGTAAAGTACACAAGCGGTAAGACGCAGTCAATACCTTCGCTACGCAGTGCCGATGGTACTGTTACCGACGACTGTGCCGCTAAAGCGGAGTTATTGAACGCAGTTTTCCCAAATTCCTTCACCAGGGAAGACGAATGGAATATTCCAGAATTTGAAACACGATCAGCTGCTAGCATGAGTTTCTTAGAGGTAGATACCTTAGGTATTGCGAAGCAACTCAAATCGCTTGATACGGGCAAGTCTTCAGGTCCAGATTGTATACCGATTAGGTTCATTTCAGATTACGCTGATACAATAGCTCCCTACGTAGCAATCATATACAACAGCTCGCTCACCGATAGATCTGTACCTACAGATTGGAAAATTGCGCAGGTCGCACCAGTGTTTAAGAAGGGTAGTAGGAGGAATCCATCCAACTTCAGACCTATATCATTGACGTCGGTTTGCAGTAGGGTTTTGGAGCATATACTGTATTCAAACATTATGAATCACCTCGAAGGGAGCGATCTATTGACACGTAATGTTTCAGAAAACATCGTTCTTGTGCAACGCAGCTAGCTCTTTATTCGCCCGAAGTAATGGGCGCTATCGACAGGGGATTTCAAGTTGACTCCGTATTTCTAGATTTTCGGAAAACTTTTGACACCGTTCCTCACAAGCGACTTCTAATCAAGTTGCGGGCCTATGGGGTATCGTCTCAGTTGTGCGACTGGATTCGTGATTTCCTGTCAGGAAGGTCGCAGTTCGTAGTAATAGACGGCAAATCATCGAGTAAAACTGAAGTGATATCAGGTGTTCCCTAGGGAAGCGTCCTGGGACCTCTGCTGTTCCTGATCTATATAAATGACCTGGATGACAATCTGAGCAGTTCTCTTAGGTTGTAATTTACCGTCTAGTAAGGTCATCCGAAGACCAGTATCAGTGGCAAAGCGATTTAGAAAAGATTGCTGTATGGTGTGGCAGGTGGCAGTAGACGCTAAATAACGAAAAGTGTGTGGTGATCCACATGAGTTCCAAAAGAAATCCGTTGGAATTCGATTACTCGATAAATAGTACAATTCTCAAGGCTGTCAATTCAACTAAGTACCTGGGTGTTAAAATTATGAACAACTTCAGTTGGAAAGACCACATAGATAATATTGTGGGGAAGGCGAGCCAAAGGTTGCGTTTCATTGGCAGGACACTTAGAAGATGCAACAAGTCCACTAAAGAGGCAGCTTACACTACACCCGTTCGTCCTCTGTTAGAATATTGCTGCGCGGTGTGGGATCCTTACCAGGTGGGATTGACGGAGGACATCGAAAGGGTGCAAAAGAGGGCAGCTCGTTTTGTATTATCACGTAATAGGTGAGAGAGTGTGATAGATATGATACGCGAATTGGGGTGGAAGTCATTAAAGCACAGACGTTTTTCGTCGCGGCGAGATCTATTTACGAAATTTCAGTCACCAACTTTCGCTTCCGAATGCGAAAATATTTTGTTGAGCCCAACCTACATAGGTAGGAATGATCATCAAAATACAGTAAGAGAAATCAGAGCTCGAACAGAAAGGTTTAGGTGTTCGTTTTTCCCGCGCGTTTTTCGGATGTGGAATAGTAGAGAGATAGTATGATTGTGGTTCGATGAACCCTCTGCCAAGCACTTAAATGTGAATTGCAGAGTAGTCATGTAGATGTAGACGCAGATGTAGCCTGCTCTTCTGCTCCATGTCACCCAACCACGCACACCCTCCCCTTAACTCTTGTACCACTAACATTACGTTGATACAAAAAATTATCCAAATTATGTAAATCTATATTCTTCACATGCATGGGGTAGTCTTTTTTTAAAAATTTGTAGCATCCTATTGATCAGTTAAATCGATGGACTATAGTTAAAACAAAAGATCGCTAGTAAAAAAACTCATCCCACCATTCGACGTGTTATGCCATTGCCAGAGTCTTGGTGCACCAGTGGTCCCCACGAAGTGACGATACAACTGTCAGCTACTAAGCAATGCACAGGTGTCTGTTCGGGTCACATAAGCATGAAGCAGTGGCATCCCTCTCATAATTGACACCTCAGTATTTTCTAAGACTGCTCATGATGTCATTAAATTCGAATTTGTTTAAATATCTTTAAATTTGTATAAATTTGCTGAAATCTTCTTAGATTTGTTGAAATTTATTACGTAGCTACAGCATTAGTGTCGTGTTACCGCCACAAGAGGCTTTGATATCAGTGCTTGTTGAGCTGTCGGTGATCAATTAGCGAGATGATGGTACCAGACAGGTGGAGTCTTTATAGTTGTATTACATGCACTCATTCAGCTGAGGAATGTATCGACAGCTCACTGCACGAAGAATGGAAGCGAGCATTGGTGCTTGAACATATGAAGAGGAAGAATACGTTCCTGCAAATAAATGCTTTGCATTAAAGATGCATAACACAATGCATGGAAACATCTGAGTCTGCTGGAATTGTCTGTCATTTCTAAAACCTGCTTATAAGCTGCCACCACACAAGACACAACTGCCTCCGATCCACCAGACGAAAGAACTGACCTAGTTCGCGAGTTCATTGCTAGAGGGCGTGCCGATTGGTCACATGATCGTGCGTTCAGTCCATAGGAGAACATCATCATCATGACGTCACGTGTTTCTCTGAGCTGCACAACTGCCCCAGCTTCCTCATCCCCCTGCCGGTCTGGAGGGGAAAACTGGTAGTAGAAGGAATCAGCCTGTTTTTTAGGAACACATTTCACCTATGTTCCATCATCCTTCGGGCGTGCACTCGGGACAGCGACAATTCTTCTTGCGATATTTCGGCTAGAAACCTCCCAACCATCTTCAAGGTGAGTCGGAGACGGAGTTCATAGCGTTTGCGCGTGCCTATTCAAGAATCACATTTCACCTAGTTTATTTATTATGCTGATACAAAACACTCACCCTGCCGGCGGTCTGAAGGAGGAAAATTGGCCGAAAACGGAATCAGCCTGTTCTGGGCTGATGAAGAAAGAAACAATTGCACTTTATTGTTTTCTGGAACAATTTATTCAGCGACTGATTTCACCTAGTTTATTTATTACATTGATGCAAAACACTCACCCTGATGTGCTTGGGGTCACAATATACAGATTACAAACATGGAAACTACTCATAAATAATACATTACTCTGATGTACAGAGATGCAGACAACTGGTAAATTACCCAAATAATCCAGTACACATCATACAGAAGTGCAAACTACTCGTAGATCACCGAAATAATACACGCAAACACGTTCAGAATGCTTAAACACCCGAAAACAATTCCACAAACACTCAGTGCGCGTAAGAAACGCAACTTATCAGTGACTCCAACACTGATTCTACTGGATGGAAAGCCTATGTGCACCCCCCTAAGACCTGGGACTGTACAGATGGGGGAGAGGAAGCTTAGGTTAGTGTACTTTATTTATTTTGCTCGGGACACTGTCGCAAATAACCATCCCAAATACGTAATTAATCACAGAGTTCCGCCATAATTACACAACTTTATGCATAGTGCTGCACAAGCACGGCTTAAAATCCCTATATAGCGCAAAAACTGACCATACCATTCCACAATTTGTCTATTGAAGAACTATTACCAGCTTAGATGGCGTTGATTATAACGCCTTTCATGACCCATAAAATTCAAATACGTAAGTGCTTTATTTTTTGCTGGATGTTTACGTGTTCTGAAAGACTAGCTTTAACGGATTATTCTGTAGTGACAGGATGTAATACTTCGAACTATACTTGAAAGAAAGACAGTCATGATCCATGTTGCTGTATAAAGCAAATCTCTGTATGCCTTTAGTTTTATCGTGGAGGCCGATTACAGAAAGAAACAAAGCTACTTACAACCGATCTGGCGGTGTAGTTCAGAATTACTCCGACGGATGATTCAAACCATCTAACCTGCCTATGTTGCTTCCTAGAGAACTAAGTGCGTGAAACTAGCTTTCTCATGCTCTCACGGCTGCGGCTGATGGAAACACCTGTACAGTTCCATTACACAGCAATAATGGCAGTATGGTATTACCTACCTTAGGTCTCCGCAACAATAGTTATTTATCACGTACATAAGATGTTTAAAAATTTTTGTGGTGAGTTAGGACGAAATACGAGGTTTGACTTACAGTCTGAGACACTTACCACTTTGGTTTAATGCATGCGAACTGTAATTATCTAAAGAACACTTCCAAATTAGACTCAGATTCATTATGTTTTATTTAATGATTATCCGGACTCTGGCAAGCTTCGTACTTGTAAGGGGACCATGCGAATTCGGTATATCCCTTCTCAAGACGCACCCATAGTAAGGCACCAAGTGCCACTAATAAAAAGTAGACCTACAGAGAGGAAAGCATCTAACCGTACAAGTTCTATTTTCCTTTACGTTATACCTATCTATGCCTATTCTCAGTACTGTCTTTCACGAAAAAGAGCTTTGGCCAATTTGAGTTCACATTATACTAGCATGTGGATTAATCCTAGCAGAAACATGTCCAGCATTACGCTATTGGTGCCTAGGAGAAGTCTCCCGCTTAATAAGGAGTGCGTCACACTGACAAGGGATGCACTGCTACGAAGCTTATATTGTTACAACCTTACTGCTGCGATACTCATAGTGCTACAACCTCATAACCACCTAGGTCAATGTCCTCTGGTGAGCGTGTAAGTGTCTGCGAGTTGCGACTGGTTCGCCTCGGTGGTCAAGAGAGAAAGGATGAATGGGTGGGAAGGGCAGTGCTTGGCGCTTCAACTGTTGGCAACGATTATCTGCAAAGACGACGGCGAGTTACGACAGGCTTTTCTGTGGCGGGATAACCTCTCGCTGAACCATTGAGCACCATTTATGCCAGCCGACAGAGTGAAGGAGGTTACACACACTTTGTGCAAACCTCTCTACCTCGTCTGGTGAAATGGTCTGGTGTAATGTCAGGAAAACAAGCGGAGCTCACTTATTCGCGACCTGGTGGTCACAATCGCACGATGAGTGGCATCCCTACCAGCATCTCGCTTGACTCGCTCGATATGCGAATGCTGGGGCGAGTTCTCCGTTATCTAGGTGTGTGCCAGACTTATATATTTTCATCGACGCGTCGGGATCTGCTTGCCGTTATTAACGTGGGGAGGAGATCCCTCAGCCAGAACTGATATAGCAGCAATGTCTGGGGCCAGAATGGAGAGGATTATACCGCAAAATTTCGGCAGTTCGTGGGTAGTGTGTCCGCAAACGTCGGAGTTCTCGGCTACACGCCAACATAACTGAGTCTGAGTGACGGATTCCACTGTGGGCAAATTCATTTTCCAGGTGTATTTTGTAGCACTGTGCTACACACAAACTAACACTTCGGTTGGAAGCATCCAATGTTACTTTGACGTCCCACATACTAATGTAGTCGTGCTTTACGTCCTGCTGTGTGATATGTGTATTATATAAAGCGTCTCTGTCTAGAAATAGGTAGCGAGTATAGAGTTCTCTATGAAGTCACTATTTGTACGAATGATTACTTTTATAACACTATGACGTCCAACACTAGTAATGGAATGGTGTCTCAGCAACGAAAAATAAATCGGCAACATTCTGTATTGTTCTCGACTGACAAATTCATGACGTCTACGCAACGCGTCACGACGTGCTACGACACGGTGCGTCACTGTGATGTGACGTCATGACGTGACGTGACGTATGTGACGTGACATTTTGTCTCGATGCGAGACGATGTTAACACCATGTTGACACATAACTCGCATCATTGGGTACAATGTTTAAAACTGCGTAAAATACGGAAAAAATTCATAAAATATGGATGAATGAGATTACTTACGTATGTGTGTCAGTGACGTTTCGGCTAGTGGTTGTAAGGACGAAATATTAATCTGTTACAAATGAAATACATCTCAAGTAACATAATTTGTTATTAACAAACAGACACGGAATACAACCTAACCGTATGCTGTTCAACTCCAGAGTGTCACAACTATAACAGATGGATTTGGGAAAGTGTGCTTTAATATCAGTGATATCTAATTAAAGCCCATACTGCATTGTGATTACCTGAGAGCATCAGGACGTCGTCGCGATCTCGGGAAGAGAGGAGTGTACCTTGCGTAACTGGACAAAAGAAAATCCCGGAAAAGAGTGAAAATAGGTAAAATTTGTGAAAATGTGAGATTATATGGAGTAATTAGAGTACTTACATATCTGCCTGGGTGCAGTCTCTGCTGGTTCCAGCTAATAGAAAACTCTTGTTAACAAATAGAACCCAACTGATGTGACATAACGTTATAGAAAAGGCACAGGCTACAACTTGTCTCCCTACGCTACCCAGCTCAAGAATGCATTCAGTTATAAAACAGGAACATTGTGGGAAATTGGTGAAAAATACGTAAAATATGGTATAACGAGAGTACTTACAGATCTGACTCGGTATGGTCTCTGCAGGAGTCACGTAACACGGTTGTTAACAAACCCAACTCAGGTGAAATAATTTGTTATTAAGAGATAGCCACATCCTCTTGCTATTACTGTCCAGCTCCATAACATCGCCTCACACTTCAGTGTCCCAGTTAAAAAAGAGTGATTAATCCTCATGCTTCAAAGGGGTGGGGTGAGGAAAGGTAGACGGAGTTTCCGCCATTTTTATGACATGTGATGTCTGTCGAATTACTTCATGATCTTGGATATCACTTGCACAGTTGCCTGGGTGCATCACCTAGGTGACGTTGAGAAATTTCCGGTCGATTCTGGGGAATAACGAATGGGGATACAAGGACCTCCAGTGTATAACCTGAGACCGGTTGTATATGTCTCGAGATAAGGAATCAGTTACAACTGACACATTGATTACAAAAACAGCTGCAAAAGAATACAACATACTATACTGTTACAGGTAATGGATGACGTCCTCTGCTTAATAGACGAACCACAAACAAAAATTGAAGAACTACATACAGACATCAACAAGCTACATAAAAGTACAAAAACCACAATGGAATGAGAAGAGAACAACCAAATCAACTTTCTGGATACAACAGACAAAAAGCAAAACAATATGCATACGTTTGAAATTCACCGTACACCAACAGCAACTCACATTATTACCCCCTACTCACAAAAGCAAACAATACTTCTACACATTCTCCACACACACATTACAGTTTCACTTAACAAAGAAATCTACTAAAAAGAACTGGAGATAATAACGTAGGTAGCCTGAAACAATGAGTAAAATAGTGATATAGTCACAAAACCAAACAACAAAATCAAAATTAAAATATAATCAGAAAAGGCAAAACCACTAACAGTATCACAACAGGACCATACACAATCACAATCACTCATTACCATAACAACTACACAAAATTATTAGGAAAACATAAGAGAAAATCACAAACGTTTTCAAAAGACAGGGAATAAACATAGCATACACAACAGACACGTCTATCAAAAAATACACCCCAAATCTGACCAAACACTCGGATATATACGAGCAAGCAGGTATATTTCAATTACAGTGTAACACTTGTGTTGGCAGATACATAGGACAAACAGGCAGAACGTTTGATGCAAGATACAAAAAATACATTAGAGCCTGGAGGTATGGACAAACCACTCCACATTTGCAGAACGACTAAGTGAACACAATCACAAACCAAACACTAGAGAAGAAGACATAAAAATAATTAGAATCAACAATAAAAGACATCTCATAACCCTGCAAGAAAATTATCACATACAGAGAACCGAACTTGAAAAGTAAATCGTGATGAATGATCAAATACAAATACCAAACAACTCGTTGTTTACACTAATAAATAAAATAATAGGGGAGAGAAACAGCAGAGGACTATTATCATGACAATAATGCCTCCCAACCCAATTTCCATTCACTCACTGGTCCTTGAACATCCCCGCGAACATTTACCCAAAACATAAATCAAATGGCAAAAAATCCATGCGTGTATTTTCTCTCTCTTTCTCTTTCTCTCTCTCTCTCTCTCTCTCTCTTTCTCACGCTCTCTCTCTCTCACACACACACACATACACACACACACACACAGACAACAAACAGCCATAAACGTCATACCAACAAATACGCGTTAGTTTCAGCATTTACATCGTTCGGTTGGCTGCATGTACGTGTATGGAAACAAACCAAACAGGACGAGATACACAGTGAACTCAAAGTGGTTATGAGTACATTAATGTTACGTGTATATAACTCACAAAAGACTGACAGTGATAGTACATCACAAGAAGAAATTCAAACAAAATGAAAGGTGGGCAGAAAAATGTTCCAAACGCCAAAACATGCTTATGTTTTGTCAGTGGAACGGTAGTGCGACCTCCATTTGACCAGATGAGGGGAAACACCGATGCCAACTAAAAACAGGAAGAACCTTAGGTAGTCACTTATTTACATAAAAAGCGAGATACATATCAAAATAAAAGTATACGATAACTGCATCATTATACAGTCCAATGACGTGTCTTGAAATGGAAAAATGCGAAACGCGTCTGAGAATATAAAATACAAAGCAGCGAGAGAAGGCCTTTTTGACTTACAATACAAGTATGCCGTGTAACATTCGATGTTATGCACATATAAGGATACAGACTCTCTCTCTTTCTGTCTCTCAGGGATGAGCTGTCATTATGAATTTACAAATTAAGCTCAAACATGCAAATGCGAATAAATATTCAAGACACATTGATCGTCTGATGCAAAAAGCTATCACTCACCATAAAAAGTATAAAAAGACCGACATATATGCAAAAGAATCAAAAGCTGGCTTACTTTTTGCCTAATTCTTGTAGGACTCTTGTTTTTGAAACAGTCATGTCTTCAATTAAAGTACACCTTTCACCACCAATTTTAGGTTTCTTGTCATTTCATTACAAAAATCTTTACCAACACGAACTCGATTTTGAGCTGTTGAAAATCTGCTGGCGTTTGGTCGCAGCATTTATTCATAGGAAATCAATGAGCTAGTGGTTTAATTCGTCTCCTAGAATGGCTACTCACCATTTGTTCACTCATGTTGAGAAAAACAGAACACCTTCAACGACTAGAGATAGGACGATCATAGTCTCAGGAAATGTGTATTAGTATGTTCCGTAGAAATGATTAGCAGCTGAGTCACCTCAGTTCAGCATGTGTCCTGTTGTCTAACAGGCACACATTCTACTATGGTCCCTAATAACTTGTTTCATGCAAGATGGCATTGACGTGTATAAGGTGCGAAAGGCGTCCTATAGTATAGACAAATGGTTCAATTGGCTTTGAGCACTATGGGACTTAACATCTGAGGTCATCAGTCCCTTGAACTTAGAACTACTTAAACCTAACTAACCTAAGGATTTCACACACATCCATGCCCAGGCAGGATTCGAACCTGCGACCGAAGCGGTCGCGCGGTTCCAGACTGAAGTGCCTACAACCGCTCGGTGACTGCGGCGGGCTGGTGTAGACATCTACGCTACATTAAACTGGTACTAAAGTTCATCTCTGGTGACTGGCAACTGAGCACAGGGCTACACCTGTCGTTTCATCATATCCCATTGTTTTCCAATTGGCGACAAGTCTGGTGATCTGACGGGTCACTGCAAAAGCGGAACATCCTGCTAAGAAGACACGAGATCGTTCAGCAACATCTAATCGTGCACTGTCTTGCTGAAAAATGGCATCTGGGATGTTGTGCAGAAAGGGTATGGCAATGGTTCACAGGATGTCAGTGACGTAGATAACACTGGTCGCAGTGACCTGAACACACACCATCTGTGGTTCGTGGCTGTACCCAATAGCACCCCACACCACAAGGTCGTGAGTTGGCGCTGATTGTCTTGTTTGAATGCAGTCAATGTGATGCCGCTACCCCTGCCTGCAGTGAACCAAAATGCGGCCATCATAATAAAAAAAAAACAGAACCTAGATTCGACCGAATACACTACCTGATCCCACTGCCGTCTTTCATGTATGTTTCCCCACATTCGTCAAAGGTAGGACGACGAGTATCTAACCCATGCCTTAATAAACGGCGACGGACTGTCATCCCTGATAGTGTACGATGTGTTACACTATTCCACTGTTGCCCTAGAGCAGATCTGTCCAGCAATGGCATTTGGATGAGGCGTCAATATTCTCAGGTTGTGTGATCTGTTCCGGTGCCAACAATGCGCCATCTTCCAAGCTCACTGATTTGACTTTACAGTTTGAGCATTCATTTGCGAGGCGTCCTTCAGCTCTGCTCAAGTTACACTGATCCATTACCTTACGTTTACAGTGACAACGAGAGCCGCAGGCAAATTTTACTGGTAGGTGGTGTTGCACCGCGATATCGATGTTGACCTTGCAGCTGCAATCCGACGTGAATCAAATTCTACGCACTTCTGCAGAACATACTATTGTACATGTCCTGTGAATATCATCGTCCTAACTCGAGTCGTTCACGGTGTTCTGTTTGGTCTGAAAGTGAGTGTAATTACAGTTCATTCCTGAAACTGGTTTCGGAGTTTTAAAAATAAACTTTATGTACACCGTTGAATATATACGATACTGAGTTCAACTCTGACTGGCTTTAGCTTGTTTCTTTCTTCTAAATTAGCACGTCGTCTCACTTTTGGGGTTGATGAAGACGTTTAGGGAACATGGTTTGTAAAACTTTTTCAGTAAGTTTCCGAGTTGATTCACGCACACACATTAATCTCCCTGAGCCGTGGCGGCTCATATCCATAGTGCCACTCTGGTGGTTTATCTTTCGTGCCACGGTCAGGGCGGTAAGCAGCGCCCTCTGGGGCCTACGCGAGGAGAAACGACGCTAAATTGCGGGGTGTCGGTGCCGTCCTAGGGCTAGACTTGTGATGTATGTTATGTTGAAAGGGAATTAACTGTACCATACTCAAGAGAGCTTTTAGTTTGTTTTAGGTCTGAACATGGAATGATGTTGATATTTTGTCGATTGCGGCAATAACTTCCTGTGTGGGGAGATCCTCTGAGGGACTTGTATTGTAATGTTGCAGTGCAGTCCATCTGAAACGTGCTGCTTAAAGCTTGGGACTGCAGCTCTCTGATGTTATTTATTACTGTTTAATCTTAAATGTCTTGGATGTAATATGGTTGTTGAGGATTATGTAATTAATTTTGGTCGCTGGTTCCTTAAAGGAAGTATTTCGTTTTAAAATATGTGCTCGGTCAGAGCCTATTTAAATATGATTTTAACTTATCATTCAAAATTTCTAGTCTTGCGTTCTTAAAAGGCTTTCAGTTAAATGATTGCCATTTGCCTGTTTAAATGTTTGAGTGACTTAAAGGAAAACAATGTTGTTTTGTAATTTTGTACTGATTGTTCCTTTTGGGTAACACCTGACTTATATGTTCAATAAATGAGTGTCTAGTAAATGGTGATGCACTGTTCTATTGCTAGCCTACCCCTTCCACTCCACAGCCGATTGAGCTGCTTTGTGTCGAAATTGTGTTCAGAACACCCCGCTGACCTGACACCTCACACACTCTTATTCAGAGTCTATGTGAATATTGATCTTTACACATCTTATTAACAAAGTAACCGCCAGGATAATGAACGCTGCAGTAAAGAAAAATCGTAACGTCTTCTCTACTTGAGGTGAATGCTATTGTTTTCAACGCCATGTTCGCCTCACGTGCTGCATGCAAACAGAACGACCACGAAAGTCAAAATGACGTCACGTTTACACGAAGGCTCGTGCACTGTAGGTTACCCTTCCTGACTGTGGTGATTTCGACCCTTTTGTGGGTGTCGCAGGTGGTGTGGGACATACGACCAAGCATTTTCGTACCATTAGTTTTCCGACTAGAGCCACCTGCTGATTTACACCAGTTGTCCACCAGCAGTGGAAGTGTTGCCACCGTCAGGGAGGCAGTGCCCTCGCCGATAGCCTTTGTTCCCGTACACTTCCATATGGCTAACCTATTTGGATTCTATGTAGGATATGTAATGAAGATAATTACGACGAAAGGGAAGGTATGCCGTCTGGAGGTTAGTTACCGCTACCGGTAGACGGAAAACGTGATGCTTATACGAACTGCTTGTGCGTGAACTGCGAATGGGGTGAGTGCCGAGGCCGTTTAAAAATTGCAATGGCAGAATCATGGGTGAACAGTGACGATCTTGCCCATCTGACAAAGCAGATTTGCATTTTAAGAAAGGAATGTGTAGGTGCAGGAAAAGAGTTACTGATTCTAGAAGTACTGTAGATTTACTAGAAGATAAGGAATGGACCTCAAAGTGCAAGAAACATTTCTCTACAATATAGACGTCCACAATTACTTTGAATCAAAGGACACACCGCTATCACACAGCATGAGATAATAGGCCAAGTGAAAAGTCGTGTGTGACAGGAGGTCACCGTTTCTCTACTTTAATACCACTAACGATGTCTCTGCCTTGAGGTAGCAGACATTACTGGAATGAAAAGAAATGTGATAGTCGCTGCAATTCGAAAGATGCAACTCTATAGAATAGTACAGCTTCCTGCATATAGAAGAGCCTCATGCATCTAGAAACCATGTATCTCTCAAGCTAGATGATTCAAACTTCAAACATCTAAAATACTTTCCATCAGTTGGGACTAGATGTTACGCGTCACAGCTGTACAACTTAAAAAGTATGGAATTATCGTATTGTGTGTCACAGACGAACTTTCCGGCCTCGACCACTTGATAAGCGGAAAATGCTTGATACATTTTTAGACACTGCAGGAATTTGTCTACCCACGTCTATTACGAAAATGCCCTGGTAGGCAGGCACAGCGAAGCACGTCACCCTACCTACATATTCGGTACGCGCTGGGTGGATACCAAAAGACAACCGAAAGAGGAACCTCGGAACATCTGCGTAGTTTCTAACAAAACCAACGTTTATACATGAAGTATCGGCATTTTCACGTTAACTTTATGCCGCGCTTACGGTTATATGAAGAACAACTATTAAACTATTATAAAACTGCAATGTAAACTATGTCGGTCAGTGCAATGATTAAATATGCTTTATTAACACGCTGCGGAGAAGTAAATATGTGAATAAAAACAGTGAATCGTTGAGCAGTTTTTCCGCGCGACACTCGTGAGTGGTGAGCCTCCCTTGTCTCCTGTATCGACAATGGAGCTACAGCCGGGGTAACCGCGGAAACACTAATTTGGTGCTAAGCAGTCAGACAAGATGCTTGTTCTCGTGCTTATCACTGCGCTCGACAGCGTCGCATTCGCGATTCTGTGCTGGTAAGTCGCCGCCAGCTCTCTCACACTCACACACTCGCCACTCTAAACGCTGTAGGCCGGTATCGCTGCGTCAGTCTCGCGTTTTGGTCGTAGTCGAGCTATCGTGTGGCTGGCGAGGTATACAGGCAACAATTGCTCTCGCGTCTCGAAGTTCTTATAAAGTTTCACACCGAAATACATGTTTCGGAAAACCTTTCGCTTCTTTGAGCTCTTAGTATTGCTTATTGTTAGTAAACCTAACTAGTTACCATTCGTCAATCGTAATTAAAATGCATGTTCTTCTCTTTTCTATTTCAGGCTTTTATGGCAGCTCATACTCTATACTGAAATGTAAGTACAAAGTCTTTCTGATAAATAGAAGATAAGTTCTTTTAGTTATATATGTTACGTATAATGGTTTTCGATAGCTCGTCAGTGCTTGCAAAGAGGGGAGATACACACACACAGTGCTCAGGGTGAACACAGCGCAGAGGTAGAGGGTGTGTGGGGCTGGTCGTCTCACTGGTGACGTCACTGACGTAGAAGCAATCTGTAACTGACTATGACACTGTAGTGTGACACGCGGCAATATCTGTCTTCTTGGTGATGATAGCAAATTAAAACACGACCGATTTCAGGCCCCTTAGCAGACGTCATGTAACGATCAATGTGGCGAGCGCGATCGTATAGGGTTGCGACATGTAGTCCATGAGATATGCCGGAAATGTCACGATACACATGCAGCTAATCACTTTAGTAGTAGTTAACTACCAGCATGACAGACCGACGTACTTCGTTAAATTGTATTGAAGCATCGTCTTAACATATGTTGAATGTCGCTTGTGGCACAATAAGTAGTACATGACAAATTCGCACATCCGATATGTAGTAGTATTCCTGTGTGTCGCACCGTTTACTAGTAGTCTGCAAACGCTTAGTGTAAGGTCATCAGATAATGTATTTTAGAAATAAGTCAGCTTGGTGCTGATAATGCTTTTGATAAGTAGGTTTGTTATACTTACAAATCTCTTCTCACAAGAATGACACTGTTTAAGAGTAATATATTTTGGAATAGTTATCCACATAATGTCTTCCAAAACAATTTAATTTTGTTTTGGTTTTTTCTTTTTAGATGGCGATCGGAAATGGACTTGCTGGAAGCTGATTTGGAGGAATATGTACTGGACATCGAGGCTGACCTGGCAGAAGAGCTGCATCTCTTCGAGGTGCTCCCTGACGAGATGGATTATTCAGATACAGATCTATGGTGGATTGACGAACTGATGCCAGAAGAAGATTGGTTAGCCGATGTGAGGGAGATGGTGGAGGACGAAGACGCTTCTCCTGAGGGAGAAGTCGTTGTCATACGGATACATTTCATTAGTGTAAAGGAATTTGTAATTCCAAAACGTAAAGTAATGGCTTTCTTTGAGTCTTTACTAGGTCAAGAAATAAATAACGTTTCTTAATTTTTTGTAACTGTTTTCATTACTTCCATGGACGAATAGCTGTAATAGTAATGTAAGTATTCTGTGTTCAGCCTCCAGAAAATACTAAAAGTTTCGTATTTTTTGCATCTCTATACAGTCGCTTCGTTCGCCTTTCGTCAATGAAAATTGAAGTATCGATGTGAAAATTACAACATCGAACAAAACAAGGCAGACATTTCATTGAGAAGCTGTTTACTCTTAATTTTAATTTCATAGCAAAATAATGGAATAACATTTTGACAATATTGACTACAAAATATTCTGAGATTACATTAAATACATGGTGCGAAGCTTTGTGTACAGCTTGGATAGAAATCAGACTTTACTTATAAATTTTAAAGAATACAAAATAAATGCTTGGGCTGAAAGAAGGCTAACACATGTTTCTAATCTATCCTTGCCCGTGTTATTCAACCTACTGATGGAGGAAGAAATAAAGCAAACCAAATATAATTTGGAATCTGAATTAAAGATGGGGACAAGAAAGAAAAACTTTAAAGCTTGCCGATAACATTGTCACTCTGTCAGAGACGGCAGTGAACTTGAGGAAGATAACTTGAACCGAATACATAGTGTGTAGGAAACGGGTTACGAGATCTTCAGTAAAAGTGAACATGGGTATGTTCTACCGACTAGTGTTGTACAGAGGGGAGTTTAAGAAAAGTGTATTACCTGCAAGCATATAGCATCGTTCGCTGTTTCACATCAGAGTTCACTACACACGCCTACTAACAATCACCCTATTGCCTGGATAACCGAAGTCAATACACGCTATCACAGCTGATGGAAAAAAATGCGTCATAGTCATAACTATACTTGGAAATTCTCGCGAAAAAAACTAGCAACAGGTCATAATGCATCACATGTACTGGGGAAAGTGTCGTCCTAAAATACTGCAGTTTAACATGTGTTCTCCAACGTGTACAATCACAGACCCCAACGCCTCTAGATCTGAGAAAAATAAAAACTTTTGTTTTACGTCATGTAAGATACTCCAGCAGCGACTGGACAAGAGCCACAGTATCGTGGAGAACTCATCAGCCATTCTGTGACGGATTATTTAACATCAACTCTACTCCTATAATGAAGCAGATATCAACAAAATGAGGGAAAAAAACATTCACAATGATAGTAAGTGTTCTCTTTCCACGAAAATAGACAAAGGCCAGTTTCACTTAGCTTTATAAGCAAAATCTATATAGTTTTTCACATTCAACTGAGAAACGTATCATGTCTGTTAATACATTTACATTGAAACTAGATAGAGAAAATAGAGAAAACTGATATTTTCACCCATGAACACTAATGTCGGTGACGTAACAGATTCCAAATCACCCCTATCATTTACAAAGTCAAGTAAGGTGTTTCTCACATCTAGAGAACCAGCACACGAGTCTTCCGTGTGCTAGATGCACACACCACAATGGATCTTCTCTCAACTCAATAATGACGTGAAATGCGAAAAAGCAGCCAGCAGAACAATTTAAATGGGAGGGAATAATGCCTAGCGCCAACACACATCCATATTGAATCTTCTCAAATTTCCACTTGATCACGAAAGCTGTCCAACACATACTAAATATTAGTTCGCTATTCGACTGTCTAGAAGACTACACGGTTAACTGAACTACATTCCTGCATTGCAACAGCTCTCTCCACTTGGACGGCACCTGCCATTAGCGGCAAACGTGAATCATTCCTGCCATAGGCCACTCATAGACACAATCATCCTATGAAATCGGTTACATATATATTTGATCGCTATACTTACAATTCAATGTTACCATTGATGATTCAGTTGAGTGACATTCAACAATGAGCGAAGTATCGGAAACACACCCTGTTGACGGCTGTGGCTCTGGAAATAGAAATATCTTACCATTCTTATGACTTTACATACTCTTCCCCTTGCTATCACAGTATTTGACGTCAAATCAATACCTTCCTTATGACTGAACATAGTCATCTCGTTTGCACATGTCAGAACACAAACACATACTTCATAATCCTGATGCTCATGGTGAACCTGTCATACATCCCCTACAACTAAGTATAATACGTCGTCAATGGCTGATTGCCGACGATACGAAATAATACTGGCCGAAAATCAACCATTGGTGGGCATGTCTAATAAGTTTTTCTTGCGAGTGGTACCACTGTGTGTTAGAAAGCGAGGCGTAATCGTCTTACAAACCGTCAGATGTTAAAAACACGACCATATTACCATCACAAGCAGTTTGCTTCTACAGGTGCATACAAGTATCCATGTTAGAAGCTATACTGTCTGTATAAATCGAGGTACGACACAACCTGTGCATGAGGTGGTTCTTTTGTCCAGACAAATACCGTGACACAGAAGTATATTGTATGAGACCAGCAGTGAGGTTACAAGTCCCCAATGGTGCAACCTCGTAATAAAATTACCCAATTTACAAAGTGGTTCACCTAAGGAACGTGGTATGAAACCAGTATTTCTAACTCCCTCACGCCACCGCCACTAGATGTTTCTCCAGTATCTGTAATGAATTCTGTCTCGATGCCATGACAGAGGTGATATATCCAGTGATATATCCACAGAGCTATAGGTGATGGTTGACTTAGAAGGGTCACAAACAGTAGATGGAGAGCTGATAGAGGTCATAAGAAATCTACACTAACTTTTCAGATCTCTAATGCCATGCTATCCGCTATCTCCCCATTGAAGCACATACATGCGTTTGACCCTACGGAGAAGTCCTTCAGTGATTACAGTCCTTAGTGAACCATATTTTTGGCACTCTCATATCTCAAAATGAGTTACCTTTCTCGAACCTATCTGTACAGTAAAATTCCAGCCTCGTTTTTGGTAGTCCCTATGCATCCTGCAACAGCACTCTCAGACCCTGCGCTACCATCCCTGCAGCTTTGCGCATGTTATCGTGCATTGTCTTGCTGAAAAATGGCTTCTGGGATGTTGTGCAGAAAAGGGTATGGCAATGATTCACAGGATGCAGACCACACTGGTCACAGTGCCCTGGACACACACCAGCTGTGATTTGTGGCTGTACTCAATAGAACCCCACTTCACAAGGCTTTGAGTTGGCACTGATTGTCTTGTGTGAATGCAGTCACTGTGATGCCGCTCCCCCTGCTTGCAGTGAACCAAAATGCGGCCATCATTTTCAAACAGAACCTGGATTGGACCGAATACTCTACCTGATGCCATTGTCGTCTAGCATGTTTCTCCACGTTCGTCAGAGGTGGGCGTAGAAGTGGACGACGAGCATGTAACCCATGTCTTAATAAACGGCGACGGACTTGTAAGGTGTCAGGCAAATCCGACACCTTCCATGAAAATCCTGACATGATAAGCAAATCCAGTAGTATGTCACATAGCTCCGAATAAATCGAGTAACGAGTGAGCAAATGGAATACCACAGACTAACACAAGAACGCCTAAATGCATGTCATACCTTCCCACCGTGGGACAGACGCAGTTCCGAGGGGACAAACGAGAACAGAAGCCGAGAGCAGAACTGTGTTAAGCTGGAAGGCCCTACGATAAGGGACGGACGGACACCCACGCCGCCAGCTAACTGCAAGGACCACGCCACCCGCAAGTTTTAGCGTGAGACTTTTTCGCGTCTCTGTTACGTCAAGACCGCCACCCAGCCAATGTTAAAAGCTAGAGCCCTTCAGAAGAACAGTATAGATGTTACGATAACACTAAAGGATCACTACAGCTGCCATTTTTAGCGTGAGACTTTTTCGCGTCTCTGTTACGTTGCAAACCTTAAAAACATTGCCTCACCACGAAAAGTATAACTTTTCTCATTGGATGGACAGAATTTTTGTAGGCGGAGCTTAAGGTTAACATTGAGACCCTGATTGGTCAGATGAAAACACAGCCAGATAGTTTTTTTAAAACCAACTTCGGTAAGTTGTAGTAAGGAGAAGTTAGAAAGAGTTGCTTCCGAGACGACGAGGTGAGCGGAGCTGTGCTGCCTGCCGCCCCCTGACGAACACCGATAAGGTAATGAACGCACGCGATGCCGCTTTTTTGAGTGCATAAGGCCTCACTCAGAACTGCAGAAGTCTCATCTGTTACATCCCCTTTACGTAATACTAGTGTTGATCGTCATTTAAAGCTCATGGGGTTCACATTTGCCACTTGAAGTAAAAATCTGAAACGCGATGATTTTTCTGTTATATAGTTATTGAGAAGCCACATCAGCCACTGTAATTTACGACAAGTTAGATAAGTAATTAAAGATAATTGAGGGTCACTGTAGACCATTTTGATAATTTGCTTTTTTGTGAAACTTAATTTGAATCTAGATTATATATGTGATATGGCATAGGTCATCCTTCGATCCATTGTAGAACTTGGAAACCCATTCAGGGAATATTCGTTCACATTTTTGTTGAACGCAGTTGGTTTTTACCATCCTGTATTAAAACATTTCCTTTTATCATTAGAGCAATTTATAAACGATGTTTTGTGAGTAGAATAAAATTTCCAATGGTAAACTTAACTGCTTTTTCGACGTTATTTTACCAGCGAACTACAAATACGAAAGCCTTGAACCCCTTCCACTAAATTTAGTTAGTATTAAGATTCTTTTACAGGGAGTGCAGTAGAACTGACGCTGAAATCATTACGTATTTGGTCGTATCATCGCTAGTCTCACTGAATTCTTCTGAATTCTACATGTCATGTGTGGTCTGGCGTCTCCTTACCGGCAACAGGTCCCAGGTTCAAACTAGTCAATTCCCTAAAAAACGCGCTCAGAGTGTCGTTGCGCGAAAGTGGTAGGGAGACACGATATAGAACAAACAGACACCACGCAGGATGTTTAGAGACTGTCATCCCTGACGGTGTAAGATGTGTAAGTAATAGAGAAGAGTCCACGAAGAAAACGCAGCACTTGTTTAACAAATTTCTTAAGGAGGGATTTCAAGATTTGAAAGACAAAGTTTTAATTTCGACACATGTAGCCCAATTTATGACAACACCAAGACGGCATTGAGTAAAGTAAGGAGGGAAGCTGTTGACGCGAACTAAAACCCTGGCACTATTTCGCAGATTCAACTGAGCGAGGACGTTTTGAAGCTGGATGAAGTTAACAGTTTTTTGAAAACTGACGATAGTTCTGTTTGTGACAAAATAATCCTGGTGTTCGATTGTGTAGAAGCTGGGAACATTCTAAGCGAAAAGGGAGCTATTTTTGAGCGGGTCGCGCGGGGGGGGGGGGGGGGAGGGGGTGAGAGAGGTCATCTGACAGCTGTTTGGAACAGTTCAAACCACTATACACGTTACATGTTGACATCGAAATCACAGAAGAAGAAACGAAGGGATTTCCTGTTTCATTTATTTTGCTCCCAGAAAAAAGGCAAAAAATACTTTGCTTATTAATAATGGAGAAAATCCCCTATGTAGAAAAGGTCATTAAGTTAACTGACTATATATCAAATCAGTACACGGAACTACACGGTCAATCAGTACACATTACGTGATAGTATACCAATTAAAATGTAGAATTTTTTTAACCAGTGGCACAGAACCACGAATTCTGTCGTAGGTGTGCGTTCAGTACGAAACTGAACTCTCCAATAAATCAAAAACATCAGAACGTGTGAAGGAGGAAGCAGTAAATGCCACATTTGAAATTGAAGATGGATTTAATTGCCCTGCAACTTGAGAAAAAAAGCTACATTGGATCTAGACAAAAGGTAAAAAGATATTTCAATAACGAATTGTGCGACATAAGAAGAAGTTGGAGTCATGGCTTTGTTATAAAAACATTGAGTGAGAATTTAAAATGAATAAAACAATAAGTATAGTTATTTTATCCAGTAATGTTGCAGAAGGGAACAACGGTAAAACTAAAAAGAAGATAAAGAAAATAAAAAGTAAGTAACAAAAAATATTGAACATGCTTCTGTAATAAGCGCATAGTAAGTCCTAAACATGGATAAAATGAGAAAGAGACTGTACATATTAAAAAGGGGTCAGCAGAGGCTCCGCCAGTATTAAGCTTTCATTGACGGTCGGTATAGTCACGGCTAAAATATTTGTGCTCGGAAACCCCACGTTGACGTTACAGGTCGCATAGCCCAGGGTCGGGAAGCCCAAGACACCGAATGCTTTCCTAACGGTCCCAGCTCGTGACATCTCTAAAGCCGAAGACAGCGTGGAAATAAATGTGTTGGTTAACAAATTACACGTGATCATTATTCCAGGCTTTATTATAGAAAATCTTAACTGTTTTATTCAAAATCTGGTTTTACATTAGGCTTTCTGACAAAACCTTAAACTCACCGCAGTTGATATATAGCAGCTTCTCACACGGATCAGTGTTGAGTCCCCTTTTGTAAACAGTAAATACAGGATACCTTGAAACGAGATTAAACATGTTTAACAAAGTACTGATGTGTGCCGGTTTTATGTGTTTGTATACTTACTCGATTAATCTGAGGATGACACTTCTGTGACTGTAACGTGGGTTAAACAGTCTCTTTGTGTGAAAGAACTAAACCGCTCGTAGTAAAACTGTTATTAACTGTCATGTTCTAGTCTTCACATGGAAGTGCTAGACTATAACAACACCAACGGGTCAGACAGGCCCTTTCACAGTTTGGCCTAGAGGTTGGCTACACTGCTGGCGCCGTTTGTTGACTGACAACCGACGAGGCGCCTACATCTTGAATCGTTAGCAAGCGACGTTGGACGGTTACTTGTCATAGTGAGTGCAGCATCTCAGGTGTGGAGGTTTTGGCTTTATTTTCGCTTTACAGTGGCATTATACAATCGTCATCCAGTTACGGAATCATATTACGTATATGGTAGTGCCCTGAGCTATTTTCTAAGCGAGACAGAGAAGTCACACACCGTGCTGTAAGATCTTGCCACAATAGCGATCTTTACCGATGAGACACATGATAATGCTTGCATCAATTGAAACTGTAAACCTAGGTTTAGCTAGGACTGTGAAGCTATTGTCGTAATACCAGATCTTTTGTATCAGCGTAGAGGACAGTGTACACCAACAACCTCAGCTGTTAATACGACCGACCTCGTCCCGTCCACGAGGACAACAACGCTCATAATTCTTTCATGTCGTGCGACTTGTATTGCGGAGGTACGCAAGCTAGGAAAATGTGCAAACTCCTGGTGGAAAGCAACATCTGTATTGGGGAAGTGTAAGCGACGAAGAAGGCCTCATTATGCGCCTAAACTGCCTCCGACGTCGTCTTTCTAGTGAGTGATTCTAGAATAACTGTAGATCTACTAGAAGATAAGGAATGGAACTCAAAATGTATGCGAGATTTCTCTAAAATATATTCACAAATACTTCAATCAAAGGACACACCACTATCACACAGCATGAGGTAATATGCCTAGTGGAAAAGTTGTGAGTGATAACACGTCACCGTTACTGTACTTTAATACCACTGACGTCGTCTGTGCTTTGGTTTAGGTTGGGGTTTTTATAGGACGAGACCAAACAGCGAGGCCATGGGTCTCATTGGATTAGGGAAGGACGGGGAGAAAGTCGGCCGTGCCCTTTCAGAGGAACCATCCCAGCATTTGCGATTTAGGGAAATCACAGAAAACCTAAATCAGGATGGTCGGACGCGGGATTGAACCGTCGTCCTCCCGAATGCGAGTCCAGTGTGCTAACCACTGCGCCACCTCGCTCGGTCTCTCTGCCTTGAAGTAGCAGACTTTACTGGAATGGAAAGAAATGTGATAGTCGCTGCAATTCCAAGGATACGACTCTATAGAATAATACAGCCTTTTGCATCAAAAAACCATGTATCTCTCAAGCTAGATTATTTAAACGTCAAACATCTACAATACTTTCCATCAGTTGGGACCAGATGTTACGCGACACAGCTGTACAACTTAAAAAGTATGGAATTTTCGAATTGTGTGTCACAGACGAACTTTCCGGTCCCGACCACTTGATAAGCGGAAAATACTTGATATATTTTTAGTTTTAAAATCAAGTATCGGCATTTTCACCTTAACTTTATGCCGCGCTTACGGATATATGAAGAACAACCTTTAAACTATTATAATACTGCAATGTAAACTATGTCGGTCAGTGCAACAATCATTAAGTATGTTTTGTTAACACGCAGCGGCGAAATAAATACATGAATAAAAACAGTGATTCACTGAGAAGTTTTCTCACGCGACACTCCTGAGTGGTGAGCCTCCCTTGTCTCCTGTATCGACAATGGAGCTACAGCTAGGGTAACCGCGGAAACACTGATTTGGTGCTAAGCAGTCAGACAACATGCTTGTTCTCGTGCTTATCACTGCGCTCGACAGCGTCGCATTCGCGATTCTGTGCTGGTAAGTCGCCGCCAGCTCTCTCATACTCGCACACTCGTCACTCTAAACGCTGTAGGCCGGTATCGCTGCGTCAGTCTTGCGTTTTGGTCGTAGTCGAGCTGTCGTGTGGCTGGCGAGGCATACACGCAAAAATTGCTCTCGCGTCTTGAAGTTCTTACTAAGTTTCACACCGAAATACATGTTTCGGAAAACCTTTCGCTCCTTTGAGCTCTTAGTATTGCTTATTGTTAGTAAACCTAACTAGTTACCCTTCGTCAATCGTAATTAAAATGCATGTTCTTCTCTTTTCTATTTCAGGCTTTTATGGCAGCTCATACTCTCTACTGAAATGTAAGTACCAAGTCTTTCTGATTAATAGAAGATAAGTTCCTTTAGTTATATATGTTACGTATAATGGTTTACGATAGCTCCTCAGTGCTTGCAAAGAGGAAAGATACAGATAAGATCGCCACACACAGTGCTCAGGGTGGACACAGCACAGAGGTAGAGGGTGGGTGGGGCTGGTCGTCTCACTGGTGACGTCACTGACGTAGAAGCAGTCAGTAACTACTCTGACATTGCAGTGTGACACGCGGCAATATCTGTCTTCTTGGTGATGATAGCGATTTAAAACACGACCGATTTCAGTCCCCTTAGCAGTCGTCATATAATGGTCAATGTGGCGAGCACGATTGTATAGGGAAGCAACATGCAGTCCACGAGATATGCCGGAAATGAAACGATACACATGCAGCTAATCACTTTAGTAGTAGTTAACTATCAGCATGAGAGACCCACGTACTTCCTTAAATTGTCTTGAAGCGTCGTTTTAACATATGTTCAATGTCGCTTCTTGCACAGTAAGTAGTACATGACAAATTCACACATCCGATATGTTGTAATATTCCTGTGTGTCGCACCGTTTACTTGTAGTCTGCAAACGCTTAGTGTGAGGTAATCAGATAATTTATTTTAAAAATAAGTCACCTTGGTGCTGATAATGCTTTTGATAAGTTGGTTTGTTATACGTACTCCTTAAAAGACGTGCCATGACACAGTCATAAATTTTTATACGTTTGAAAAATCTCTTCACAGAAGAATGACACTGTTTAAGGGTAATAGATTTTAGGATAGTTATCCACACAATATCTTCCAAAAACATCAATTTTATCTTCGTTTCATTAGATGGCGATCGGAAATGGACTTGCTGGAAGCTGATTTGGAGGAATATGTACTGGACATCGAGGCTGACCTGGCAGAAGAGCTGCATCTCTTCGAGGTGCTCCCTGACGAGATGGATTATTCAGATACAGATCTATGGTGGATTGACGAACTGATGCCAGAAGAAGATTGGTTAGCCGATGTGAGGGAGATGGTGGAGGAGGAAGACGCTTCTTCTGATGGAGAAGTCGTTGTCATACGGATACATTTCGTTGCTATAAAGGAATTTGTAATTTCAAAACGTAAAGTAATGGCTTTCTTGGAGTCTCTACTAGGTCAAGAAATAAATAACGTTTCTTGATTTTTTTGTAACTGTTTTCGTTACTTCCATGGACGAATAGCTGTAATAGTAATGTAAGTATTCTGTGTCCAGCCTCCAGAAAATACTAAAAGTTTGGTATTTTTTGCATCTCTATACAGTCGCTACGTTCACCTTTCGTCAATGAAAATTGAAGTATCGATGTGAAAATTATAACATCGAACAAAACAAGGCCAGACATTTCATTGAGATGCTGTTTACTCTTACTTTTAATTTCATAGCAAAATAATGGAATTTTGACCATATTGACTACAAAATGTTATGAGATTACAGTAAATACATGGTGCGAAGCTTTGTGTACAGCTTGGACAGAAATCAGACTTTACTTGTAAAATTTAAAGAATTCAAAATACACGCATGGGCTGAAAAAAGGGTAACACATGTTTCTAAGCTATTCAACCTACTTATGGAGGAAGAAATACAGCAAACCAAAAATAATTTGGAATGCGCATTAAAGATGGGGACAAGAAAGAAAAACTTTGTGGCTTGCCGATAACATTGTCACTCTGTCAAAGACGGCAGTGAACTTGAGGAAGATAACTTGAACCGAATGCATAGTGTGTAGGAAACGGGTTACGAGATGAACTTCAGTATAAGTGAACATTGGTACTAAGATGGTAAACTAAGGCACTAAAATATTATTCGTGTTTACTGTTTTCTCAGAAATGCCTTGCAACGTGCTGTTCAGAAGAGATCTCCACCTACTCCTCCTCTTACGGATTTATGGACAGGATTCATGGTGTCACTTCCCTCGGGCACCACTTCAGACAGTAGTCGACCCTATGCCACGTCGTGTTGTAGCACTTCTGCATGCTCGCGGAGGCCCTACACGATATTGCGGATGTCTATCTGTTTTGCTCTCTGGTGTAGGTGGGTCGAGTAACCAATGAAGATGTGTTGCAGCGATTCGGGATTTGAAGAGCTCTAAGCCACAACGTGACTAAAAGAAGCTACGTACGAAGGGCGACCGTCAATAATGGGCCAGAAGCGCGCTATATGACAAAGGGAACCGATGCTTTACAGCCTGAACACCGCCATATCGGCAGTAGAATAGCCCTGTAGAGCTCGACAGTGCAGGGCTATCGTCAGTCCATTACCTATATATGGTACCAGAAAAGACGATACAGACAGATGGGGCTGGCAAGACGACGCCGACGGCAAACTTCTCCCAAGCAGGCTGGGCTGACTGTGAAGGTGATTCGCTGACGGTAGCAACAGGCAACCCAGCAGCGTCGGTGCCACTTTAAGTTAGAACTATAACCAACGCCAGCAGACACGACAGAGCCACACAATGTGCCAATACAAATTCAAATGGCATATGCTTCCCATGAGCGATAGATACATAGGCATAGGAACGAAGACAAGCATATTGGCTTGCCTCTCTCAATATCAACGCCATTCAGTCGCAGAAAATGATATCTTTACCGAAAGTTGTGATACAAACGGCGACAGCGGACATAGACATCCTCCTTCTACAAGAAGTGCACAGCGACGAATTTCCCATATGTGCAGATACAAAGCCTTAGTATTCCGTGCCTTCAAAA
The DNA here is from genome assembly GCF_021461385.2 of Schistocerca piceifrons. Classification (NCBI taxonomy): domain Eukaryota; kingdom Metazoa; phylum Arthropoda; class Insecta; order Orthoptera; family Acrididae; genus Schistocerca; species Schistocerca piceifrons. The sequence goes on from NC_060142.1 coordinate 124,064,590, forward strand.
CATTACACAACGTCTTACTAAAGGCATCAGGGTAGAGGATATCTTGAAGCGTCCGGGGGGGGGGGGGGGGGGGGGACGGCTCATTATATCTATGAACTGTCGAGTACAGGCAGAACAGAAGAGCGTTCCCGCTTCTTCACAGAGGAAATTGCCCCTCTGTTACAATGACGCCACGACTATTTTATCCTAGGCGGCGATTTTAATTGTGTACTTGCACTGAATGATCACTTTTCTCGATGCACTCCGTTGCAAGAACCATGAATATTGACACATAACATGCATTTTTTTTGACATGTGGGACCATGCCCATGGCCTCCACCCTGCATACACCCATGTAACGAGTTATTCCGATAGTCGTCTCGATGGAGTGTAGACTGGTCCTCCACATCATTATGAATACCTACCTAATAACCGGTGTGTCTACCTTTGACACGGATAACAACAGCGAAGTGTTGTGGCGTGGAAGCAGTGAGGCCTTGGTAGGTCCATGGAGGCAGTTGGCACCACATCTACACACACAAGTCACTTAATTGGCCATCATGGTGCATTACATTTGAATGTTCACCAGACCATAATGGAAAAACCACCAGCTTGTGTCCATCCTGCTGTACGGGCGTCAAGGAACTGCTCAGCTGAAAGACGAAGCATTGTTGCTGCAGCATCGGCGTGATTAGGAAGGTATCAGGATTCATCAGACCATACAACGCTCTGTCACTGCACCAACTTCCTGAGCCGATGGTCATGTACCCATTTCAGTCATAGTTGCTGATGTGTTGTTAACATTGATACATGCATGGGTCGTTCTGCGGTGGCGCATCGTTTCCAGTGTTCAGACTCACTTGTACTGTGCTTAGCATTAAAATCTGAAGTTCATTCCGCCACAGTTCGCTGCCTGTCCTGTTTCACCAATCTGCACAGCCTACGACGTGTTACTACTGTAATGAGGGGTGACCGCCCAACCACGACGTCTGGACATGGTTTCACCTTGTTTCCACCATGTGTTGAAGAAACTCTACACAGCACTTCTCGAACAACCGAAAAGTCGTGCAGTTTCCGAAATACTCGTGCTGACCCTCCAAGCCGTCACATCTGCCCTCGGCCAGACTCATATAGATTGCGCATATTCCTGATGCCACGCATGAACAACACACTCAGCGATACCACATGCAACATGCGTGTGTCTGATTAGCAGTCGTTCCTACCAGGTTACGCTGTTATCGCCTGGAGGGTTTATATCGATAGCAAGTCAGAATGTTCTGGCTGACCAGAGTTTGTAACACACAATGTTAACACTGAGGTCCTCAATGCGGACATGTAGCTAGTAGCCTACGCTGACCATAAGACATCTAATGTATGATCTCCCTCCAGCAGCAGCAGGTACGGCGAAGCTACGGTCTTTGGAAGTTGAATGTCGCCGACCTCTGGACAATCTTTGCTTGGAAATCTTGTGAACGACGCCGTTGGGCGTATGTCACGATCCTACTTTAGCGGATGGTTTTTGCCAAGCTGGTGGTACGTTGTGAAAAGGTAACATATGATCGTGAGCAGGCAGTGTGGCGACGTCATACGATGGACTTCCATTTCAGAGTGTTGTAGGAATGCACTCACCAAGCACCTTCTCCAGAGTGGCAAATGGGGATACAACGAGTTAAACCAAAACTAAACCCATCATGCCACCCCAAAGGTTCATTGCTTCAGGCATGGAAACTAAACTAGGATGTAGGGGGACACCCATTAACGTATCATATCATCAAGAAATTCAAAAGACGACGAAGAGCTCTGGTACAAGCACTGAATAATGGAACACACCTAATGTTGCAATACGAAATGAGCAATGTCTTTGAAGATCATTACAGTGAATTTGATGCTGCAGTGGATATCGATATGGCAGCCATTACACATACGATTTTCGGCGCCATTGAACTAGGTGGATTAGGTTACTTAGGGTGAAGACCATTGATGGGGATCTCAGTGAATAAATCACTGGGATCAAATGGGTCCCCTTGAAACTTTATAGGATCACCAGATACATGACAGCATCCCGATGGACTGACATCTGCCATGAAATAATGTCTCCTGACCTGCCCTTACCGTCAGCTTTGTGGAGGGGCTGCTTGTTGCGATGCACAAACCTTCAAGTGGCACCCAGATAACGGACTAACGTCAGCTGATACTGCTTAACTGCGACTTTAAAATATCTCAGTCTATCAACAGCATGCAGCCATTGAAAATTGCACTGGGTTATCTCGCACGATCATATAGCGAGTGGCGGAGATATCGACATCTAGAAGAGCTTGGTGACTTTCACGATATGACTGACCGGCCTAGCAAAGACGTGCCGCCGCCACGGAGCACTATTCTCAATACGTTTTGATCAAGCTTTCAGTGGAGTGAGTCTGAGTCTTGATGCACACGTGGTTTCCTTGGCATTTATCACTGTCGTGACGTGGTTACTCCACCATGATTTCTCCATAGTGCTTCTCAATAGGTGTACGACGAAATCCCTCATTGTATCGAGATACGACAGAAATTGGTGTCCCCCGATCTGTTACTCTGTGGCTGTCGTCACTGACCGACAGGTTTGAATTTGTGATGATACACGTTTAAGTGTGAACCATGTACTGATGGCTTGGTGCTGGTAGTGCCGACTGAAAACGACATGCATGTAGCTTTAGATTGGATCCACAAATATAGAACGGCCACTAGCAGCCGTATAAATGTGGACAAGTTGGTTGGTGACGTATATTGCTGTCAGGCTATTGGAAGAATATGTAGCAAGTTTATGGCTCATTCATACCTTGGAATGCCTAGGAATTGTTGTTACCAACGGCACACGACGCACAGCAGTGTACAAATGCAACAGACTGCTACAAGCGGTCCACACAGGTGTCAACACGAACATCACGCAGGCCTTACACATCCTCCAGCAGGTCAAACATGTAAACACGTATCTGGTGTTACGGATTCTGCACTTTGCCCAGGTACTCCAGACGTTGGCGGTACTAGCGCAATTCATATTGGCATACTTTGGTCCCTTTATGAGTGCAGGTCTACTTTTTAAAGTGAGATGCAAATCCCAGGCCCCTGTCTTAGTGTGAGTTGATCGGGTACTGTACATGTTCATGAAAGAGTGGTGGTGCTATGCATCAGCACAATATTATAACTTTGGAGATGATATGAGACATGACTGATTAGAAATTTAATAGAAGAATTACCACCAGTGGCTTTTCATCACATTTAACAGTCACTTCATCCTATACACAGCCTTTTTTATGTCGTATGTAGCTACACTCCTGGAAATTGAAATGAGAACATCGTGAATTCATTGTCCCAGGAAAGGGAAACTTTATTGACACATTCCTGGGGTCAGATACATCACATGATCACACTGACAGAACCACAGGCACATAGACACAGGCAACAGAGCATGCACAATGTCGGCACTAGTACAGTGTATATCCACCTTTCGCAGCAATGCAGGCTGCTATTCTCTCATGGAGACGATCGTAGAGATGCTGGATGTAGTCCTGTGGAACGGCTTGCCATGCCATTTCCACCTGGCGCCTCAGTTGGACCAGCGTTCGTGCTGGACGTGCAGACCGCGTGAGACGACGCTTCATCCAGTCCCAAACATGCTCAATGGGGGACAGATCCGGAGATCTTGCTGGCCAGGGTAGTTGACTTACACCTTCTAGAGCACGTTAGGTGGCACGGGATACATGCGGACGTGCATTGTCCTGTTGGAACAGCAAGTTACCTTGCCGGTCTAGGAATGGTAGAACGATGGGTTCGATGATGGTTTGGATGTACCGTGCACTATTCAGTGTCCCCTCGACGATCACCAGTGGTGTACGGCCAGTGTAGGAGATCGCTCCCCACACCATGATGCCGGGTGTTGGCCCAGCTTCATGGAGACGGTTGCGAATGGTCCTCGCCGATACCCCATGAGCAACAGTGTCCCTAATTTGCTGGGAAGTGGCGGTGCGGTCCCCTACGGCACTGCGTAGGATCCTACGGTCTTGGCGTGCATCCGTGCGTCGCTGCGGTCCGGTCCCAGGTCGACGGGCACGTGCACCTTCCGCCGACCACTGACGAAAACATCGATGTACTGTGGAGACCTCACGCCCCACGTGTTGAGCAATTCGGCGGTACGTCCACCCGGCCTCCCGCATGCCCACTATACGCCCTCGCTCAAAGTCCGTCAACTGCACATACGGTTTACGTCGATGCTGTCGCGGCATGCTACCAGTGTTAAAGACTGCGATGGAGCTCCGTATGCCACGGCAAACTGGCTGACACTGACGGCGGCGGTGCACAAATGGTGCGCAGCTAGCGCCATTCGACGGCCAACACCGCGGTTCCTGGTGTGTCCGCTGTGCCGTGCGTGTGATCATTGCTTGTACAGCCCTCTCGCAGTGTCCGGAGCAAGTATGGTGGGTCTGACACACCGGTGTCAATGTGTTCTTTTTTCCATTTCCAGGAGTGTATATTCAGATAGCTCTGCCAGTAACCAGACCTGTGACTCAAGGTGATACCTATCAGATTATAACTACAAGACAGCCTATCAACTCCACTATGAGGAGCTATCCTCATATCAGTTGGCTTGTGGTATGGCGATACGTGCAGCATGTTTCCTTAGACACAGAGGCACAGACACGTGCAGTTTTGTACCTGACATAAATTGAATAGCTGCGACCTGATGCAGGCTCCATGTAATTCATCTCACTGATTGATCATTATGCCCTAAGTGCCAAACTCTAGACAATGATGAATACCGAATCACACGCAGTTCTTAGGCAGAAATGTGGAGCTTAATGACATAGATGATCACTTTTTTTCTGTGAGTGGGACACGACACTGGACCAGCATTCCCAGACAGGACATACTTTCCAAGCACTAAAACGAACCAAGTAACGTGGCTTCGATGCCACATGGTGCTCTATTTGTTCAGAGACTGCACAGAGAACACGCTGAAGTTTTGGGGCTTCTTGCAGCGATGGCATCTGAAGATCGTGTGCAGCCTGAAACACCAACAGCAGTTTCCTGACGTCTTATGGAGTTCATTTCAGGACCTCTCACATAGCTTTAACGTCCAGGGTAGGAGAAGTTAAATTATCTTTGGATGGAAGAATGAATGAAACTCGATAAGTAATATATATATGAGAGGATGTACTCAGGCCAATGAACAGCAGGCGGACAGGAAATCATGTTATTCATTATGCTGTGTGTTTGTTCCTTTATGATAAGCGACAATAGTGTTCAGTTTATTATGTGATGTGCATATGAGTGCCAAGGGCCTTGCCAGTTCCCATCAAATCACCAAAGTTAAGTGCTGTCAGGCTGGGCAAGCGCTTGGATGGGTGGCCATCCAGTTTGCTGAGCACTGTTGGCAAGTGGGGTGCACTCAGCCCTTGTGAGGCAAACTGAGGAGCTACTTGATTGAGAAGTAGCGGCTCCGGTCTCATAAACTGACATACAGCTGGGAGAACGGTGTGGTGACCACATGCTCCCACATATCTGTGTCCATGATGCCTGTGGGCTGAGGGTGACGTGACAGTTGGTCAGTACTGTGGGGCTACCACGGCCTGTTCAGGAGGAGTATACTTTTAGTTTTGCACATGAGTAAGGCAGCTTTGCATGTTGAGGCCCCAGATCAGATAGAAGTGTTTTATGATCTCAAGATAAAAACATCTGCTGTCAGGTTATATACTTCTGCTCTTTGGTTCCCCCACTCTCTCTCCCCTGTGGATCTGTCAGTTGATCAAGGTCTCACAGGAGAAACATAATGAGAATTGTGAGAGTTATATTCAAGGTGAAGATCTGACTCTATAGTTGTATGGAATATTGTTTAAATAATTTAGGCAATCTGTGGATTATTGGTAATATCAACAATTTAGAGGATTCAAGGCAGTGTATGGAATATATGAAAATTGGCAGCTCTTTGGTGGGGAGGAAGGATCGCATACTTTTGAACCCCCTTAAACTATTGTACTATGTCTTGCATAAAAATTATGAAAATTAACCTATTATTCTGCACTTAGAAATCCAGTGCGCATTCCGGGTGGAGTCATTCCTGATGTGGAAAGGGTCCTTCCGGATGCCATGAATAGCACAGGGTGCAGCCAGCTGCAGGTGGTGGCACATGTCGGTACTAATGACGTGTGTCGCTTTGGATCTGAGGAAATTCTCTCTGGATTCCAGCGGCTATCTGATTTGGTGAAGGCTGCCTGTCTTGCTTACGAGATGAAGGCAGAGCTCACCATCTGCAGCATCGTTGACAGAACCGACTGCGGACCTTTGGTGCAGAGCCGGGTGAAGGGTCTGAATCAGAGGCTCAGACGGTTTTGCGACCGTGTTGGCCGCAGATTCCTTGACTTGCGCCGTAGTGTGGTGGGGTTTCGGGTTCCGCTGAATAGGTCAGGAGCACTACACTCAGCTGGCGGCTACACGGGCAGCGGAGGCTGTGTGGCGTGGACTGGGCGGTTTCTTAGGTTAGGAGGCGTCGGTAAAGTACGGGGTGGGCTGCAATCTCAAAGGGTGCATGGCAAATACAGGACGTGCTTGGATCAAGGAACAGTCGGAATTGTAGTTGTAAATTGTTGTAGTTGTGCTGGGAAAGTCCCTGAGCTTGAAGCGCTAATAGAAAGCACAGAATCTGAAATCGTTATAGGTTCAGAAAGCTGGCTAAAGCCTGAAATAAGTTCTGCAGAAATTTTTACAAAGTCTCAGACGGTGTTCAGATAAGATAGATTAGGCAGAATTGGTTGTGGAGTGTTTGTGTCTGTCAGTAGTGGTTTATCTCGTATTGAAGTCGAAGTAGATTCTCCGTGCGAAATGGTATGGATGGAGGTTACACTTAACAGCCGAACTACGTTAATAATTAGCTCCTTCTACCGACCCCCAGACTCCGATGATATAGTTACGGAACAGTTCAGAGAAAATTTGAGTCTCGTAACAAATAAATACCCCACTCATACGGTTATAGTTGGTGGGGACTTCAACCTTCCCTCGATATGTTGGCAAAAATACTTGTTCAAAACCGGTGGTAGGCTGAAAACACCTTCCGAGATTGTCCTAAATGCTTTCTCCGAAAATTATTTCGAGCAGTTAGTCCACGAACCCACGCGAATTGTAAATGGTTGCGAAAACACACTTGACCTCTTAGCCACAAACAATCCAGAGCTGATAGAGACCATCATGACTGAAACAGGGATTAGTGATCACAAGGTCGTTGTAGCCAGGCTCAATACCGTTTCTTCCAAATCCACCAGAAACAAACGCAAAATAATTTTATTTAAAAACGAGGATAAAGTGTCACTAGAAGCCTTCCTAAAAGACAATCTCCATTCCTTCCGAACTGACTATGCAAATGTAGACGAGATGTGGCTCAAATTCAAAGATATAGTAGCAACAGCAATTGAGAGATTCATACCTCATAAATTGGTAAGAGATTGAACTGATTAACCGTGGTACACAAAACAGGTCCGAACGCTGTTGCAGAGGCAACGGAGAAAGCATGCGAAGTTCAGAAGAACGCGAAATCCCGACGATTGGCTACAATTTACAGACGCGCGAAATTTGGCACGGACTTCAATGCGAGATGCCTTTAATAGGTTCCACAACGAAACATTGTCTCTAAATTTGGTAGAAAATCCGAAGAAATTCTGGTCGTATGTAAAGTACACAAGCGGTAAGACGCAGTCAATACCTTCGCTACGCAGTGCCGATGGTACTGTTACCGACGACTGTGCCGCTACAGCGGAGTTATTGAACGCAGTTTTCCCAAATTCCTTCACCAGGGAAGACGAATGGAATATTCCAGAATTTGAAACACGATCAGCTGCTAGCATGAGTTTCTTAGAGATAGATACCTTAGGTATTGCGAAGCAACTCAAATCGCTTGATACGGGCAAGTCTTCAGGTCTAGATTGTATACCGATTGTGTTCATTTCAGATTACGCCGATACAATAGCTCCCCACTTAGCAATCATATGCAACAGCTCGCTCACCGATAGATCTGTACCTACAGATTGGAAAATTGCGCAGGTCGCACCAGTGTTTAAGAAGGGTAGTAGGAGGAATCCATCCAACTTCAGACCTATATCATTGACGTCGGTTTGCAGTAGGGTTTTGGAGCATATACTGTATTCAAACATTATGAATCACCTCGAAGGGAGCGATCTATTGACATGTAATGTTTCAGAAAACGTCGTTTTTGTGCAACGCAGCTAGCTCTTTATTCGCACGAAGTAATGGGCGCTATCGACAGGGGATTTCAAGTTGACTCCGTATTTCTAGATTTCCGGAAAACTTTTGACACCGTTCCTCACAAGCGACTTCTAATCAAGTTGCGGGCCTATGGGGTATCGTCTCAGTTGTGCGACTGGATTCGTGATTTCCCGTCAGGAAGGTCGCAGTTCGTAGTAATAGACGGCAAATCATCGAGTAAAACTGAAGTGATATCAGGTGTTCCCCAGGGAAGCGTCCTGGGACCTCTGCTGTTCCTGATCTATATAAATGACCTGGATGACAATCTGAGCAGTTCTCTTAGGTTGTAATTTACCGTCTAGTAAGGTCATCCGAAGACCAGTATCAGTTGCAAAGCGATTTAGAAAAGATTGCTGTATGGTGTGGCAGGTGGCAGTAGACGCTAAATAACGAAAAGTGTGTGGTGATCCACATGAGTTCCAAAAGAAATCCGTTGGAATTCGATTACTCGATAAATAGTACAATTCTCAAGGCTGTCAATTCAACTAAGTTCCTGGGTGTTAAAATTATGAACAACTTCAGTTGGAAAGACCACATAGATAATATTGTGGGGAAGGCGAGCCAAAGGTTGCGATTCATTGGCAGGACACTTAGAAGATGCAAAAAGTCCACTAAAGAGACAGCTTACACTACACCCGTTCGTCCTCTGTTAGAATATTGCTGCACGGTGTGTGATCCTTACCAGGTGGGATTGACGGAGGACATCGAAAGGGTGCAAAAGAGGGCAGCTCGTTTTGTATTATCACGTAATAGGTGAGAGAGTGTGACAGATACGATACGCGAATTGGGGTGGAAGCCATTAAAGCACAGACGTTTTTCGTCGCGGCGAGATCTATTTACGAAATTTCAGTCACCAACTTTCTCTTCCGAATACGAAAATATTTTGTTGAGGCCAACCTACATAGGTAGGAATGATCATCAAAATAAAGTAAGAGAAATCAGAGCTCGAACAGAAAGATTTAGGTGTTCGTTTTTCCCGCGCGTTGTTCGGATGTGGAATAGTAGAGAGATAGTATGATCGTGGTTCGATGAACATTCTGCCAAGCACTTAAATGTGAATTGCAGAGTAGTCATGTAGATGTAGATGTAGATGTAGCCTGCTCTTCTGCTCCATGTCACCCAACCACGCACACCCTCCCCTTAACTCTTGTACCACTAACATTACGTTGATACAAAAAATTATCCAAATTATGTAAATCTATATTCTTCACATTCATGGGGTAGTCTTTTTTTAAAAATTTGTAGCATCCTAATGATCAGTTAAATCGATGGACTATAGTTAAAACAAAAGATCGCTAGTAAAAAAACTCATCCCACCAATCGACGTGTTATGCCATTGCCAGAGTCTTGGTGCACCAGTGGTCCCCACGAAGTGACGATACAACTGTCAGCTACTAAGCAATGCACAGGTGTCTGTTCGGGTCACATAAGCATGAGGCAGTGGCATCCCTTTCATAATTGGCACCTCAGTATTTTCTAAGACTGCTCATGATGTCATTAAATTCGAATTTGTTTAAATATCTTTAAATTTGTATAAATTTGCTGAAATCTTCTTAGATTTGTTGAAATTTATTATGTACCTACAGAATTAGTGTCGTGTTATCGCCACAAGAGGCTTTGATATCAGTGCTTGTTGAGCTGTCGGTGATCAATTAGCGAGATGATGGTACCAGACAGGTGGAGTCTTTATATTTGTATTACATGCACTCATTCAGCTGAGGAATGTATCGACAGCTCACTGCATGAAGAATGGAAGCGAGCATTGGTGCTTGAACATATGAAGAGGAAGAATACGTTCCTGCAAATAAATGCTTTGCATTAAAGATGCATAACACAATGCATGGAAACATCTGAGTCTGCTGGAATTGTCTGTCATTTCTAAAACCTGCTTATAAGCTCCCACCACACAAGACACAACTGCCTCCGATCCACCAGACCAAAGAACCGACCTAGTTCGCGAGTTCATTGCCAGAGGACGCGCCGATGGGTCACATGATCGTGCGTTCAGTCCATAGGAGAACATCATCATCATGACGTCACGTGTTTCTCTGAGCTGCACAACTGCCCCAGCCTCCTCATCCCCCTGCCGGTCTGGAGGGGAAAACTGGTGGTAGAAGGAATCAGCCTGTTTATTTAGGAACACATTTCACCTATGTTCCATCATCTTTCGGGCGTGCACTCGGGACAGCGACAATTCTTCTTGCGATATTTCGGCTAGAAACCTCCCAACCTTCTTCAAGGTGAGTCGGAGACGGAGTTCATAGCGTTTGCGCGTGCCTATTCAAGAATCACATTTCACCTAGTTTATTTATTATGCTGATACAAAACACTCACTCTGCCGGCGGTCTGAACGAGGAAAATTGGCCGAAAATGGAATCAGCCTGTTCTGGGCTGATGAAGAAAGAAACAATTGCACTTTATTACGCTGATGTACAGAGATGCAAACAACTGGTAAATTACCCAAATAATCCATTACACACCACACAGAAGTGCAAACTACTCGTAGATCACCGAAATAATACACGCAAACACGTTCAGAATGCTTAAACACCCGAAAATAATTCCACAAACACTCAGTGCGCGTAAGAAACACAACTTATCAGCGACTCCAACACTGATTCTACTGGATGGAAAGGTTATGTGCACCCCCCTAACACCTGGGAACTGTACAGATGGGGGAGAGGAAGGTTAGGTTAGTGCACTTCATTCATTTTGCTCGGGACACTGTCGCAAATAACCATCCTAAATACGTAATTAATCACAGAGTTCCGCCATAATTACACAACTTTATGCATAGTGCTGCACAAGTACGGCTTAAAATCCCTATATAGCGCAAAAACTGACCATACCATTCCAGAATTTGTCTATTGAAGAAGTATCACTAGCTTAGATGGCGTTGATTATAACGCCTTTCATGACCCATAAAATTCAAATACGTAAGTGCTTTATTTTTTGCTGTGTTCTGAAAGACTAGCTTTAACGGATTATTCTGTAGTGACAGGATGTAATACTTCGAACTATACTTGAAAGAAAGACAGTCATGATCTATGTTGCTGTATAAAGCTAATCTCTGTATGCGTTTAGTTTTATCGTGGAGGCCGATTACAGAAAGAGACAAAGCTACTTACAACCGGTCTGACGGTGCAGTTCAGAATTACTCCGACGGATGATTCAAACCATCTAACCTGCCTATGTAGCTTCCCACAGAATTAAGTGCGTGAAACTAGCTTTCTCATGCTCTCACGGCTGCGGCTGATGGAAACACCTGTACAGTTCCATTACACAGCACTAATGGCAGTATGGTATTACCTACCTTGGGTCTCCGCATCAATAGTTATTTATCACATACATAAGATGTTTAAAAATTTTGTGGTGAGTTAGGACGAAATAATGTCTGAGACACTTAACATTTTGGATTAATGCATGCGAGCTGTAATTATCTAAAGAACACTTCCACTTCCATATTAGACTTATATTCATTATATTTTATTAAATGCTTATCCGGACTCTGGCAAACTTCTTACTTGTAAGGGGATCATGCGAATTCGGTATCTCCCTTCTCAAGACGCACCCATAGTAAGGCACCAAGTGCCACTAATAAAAAGTAGACCTACAGAGAGGAAAGCATCTAACCGTACAAGTTCTATTTTCCTTTACGTTATACCCATCTATGCCTATTCTCAGTACTGTCTTTCACGAAAAACAGCTTTGGCCAATTTGAGTTCACATAATACTAGCATGTGGATTAATCCTAGCAGAAACAAGTCCAGCATTACGTTATTGGTGCCTAGGAGAAGTCTCCCGCTTAATACGGAGTGTGTTACACTGACAAGGGATGCACTGCTACGAAGTATATATTGTTACAACCTTACTGCTGCGATACTTATACTGCTACAACCTCATAACCACATAGGTCAATGTCCTCTGGTAAGCGTGTAAGTGTCTGCGAGTTGCGACTGGTTCGCCTCGGTGGTCAAGAGAGAAAGGATGAATGGGTGGGAAGGGCAGTGCTGGCGCTTCAACTGTTGGCAACGATTATCTGCAAAGACGACGGCGAGTTACGACAGGCTTTTCTGTGGCGGGATACCCTCTCGCTGAACCATTGAGCACCATTTATGTCAGCCGACAGAGTGAAGGAGGTTACACATACTTTGTGCAGATCTCTCTACCTCGTCTGGTGAAATGGTCTGGTGTAATGTCAGGAAAACAAGCGGAGCTCACTTATTCGCGACCTGGTGGTCACAATCGCACGATGAGTGGCATCCCTACCAGCATCTCGCTTGACTCGTTCGATATGCGAATGCTGGGGCGAGTTCTCCGTTCTCTAGGTGTGTGCCAGACTTACATATTTTCATCGACGCGTCGGGATCTGCTTGCCGTTATTAACGTGGGGAGGAGATCCCTCAGCCAGAACTGATATAGCAGCAATGTCTGGGGCCAGACCGGAGAGGATTATACCGCAAAATTTCGGCAGTTCGTGGGTAGTGTGTCCGCAAACGTCGGAGTTCTCGGCTACACGCCAACATAACCGAATCTAAGGGTCGGATTCCCCTGTGGGCAAATTCATTTTCGTTTCTTACGTCTCTAGAAGTGTATTTTGTAACACTGTGCTACACACAAACAAACACTTCGGTTGGAAGCATCCAATGTTACTTTGACGTCCCACATACTAATGTAGTCGTGCTTTACGTCCTGCTGTGTAATATGTGTATTATATAAAGCATCTCTGTCTAGAAATCGGTAGCGCGTATAGAGTTCTCTATGAAGTCACTATTTGTACGAATGATTACTTTTATAATACTATGACGTCCAACACTAGTAATGGAATGGTGTCTCAGCAACGAAAAATAAATCGGTAACATTCTGCATTGTTCTCGACTGACAAATTCAGGACGTCTACGCAACGCGTCACGACGTGCTACGACACGGTGCGCCACTGTGATGTGACGTCATGACGTGACGTGACGTATGTGACGTGACATTTTGTCTCGATGCGAGGCGATGTTAACACCATGTTGACACATAACTCGCATCATTGGGTACAATGTTTAAAACTGCGTAAAATACGGAAAAAATTCACAAAATATGGATGAATGAGATTACTTACGTATGTGTGTCAGTGACGTTTCGGCTAGTGGTTGTAAGGACGAAATATTAATCTGTTACAAATGAAATACATCTCAAGTAACATAATTTGTTATTAACAAACAGACACGGAGTACAACCTAACCGTATGCTGTTCAATTCCAGAGTGTCACAACTATAACAGATGGATTTGGGAAAGAGTGCTTTAATATCAGTGATATCTAATTAAAGCCCATACTGCATTGTGATTACCTCAGAGCATCAGGATGTCGTCGCGATATCGGGAAGAGAGCAGTGTACCTTGCGTAACTGGACAAAAGAAAATCCCGGAAAAGAGTGAAAATAGCTAAAATTTGTGAAAATGTGAGATTATATGGAGTAATTAGAGTACTTACTTATCTGCCTGCGTGCAGTCTCTGCTGGTTCCAGCTAACAGAAAACTCTTGTTAACAAATTGAACCCAATTGATGTGACATAACGTTATAAAAAAAGGCACACGCTACAACTTGTCTCCCTACGCTACCCAGCTCAAGAATGCATTCAGTTATAAAACAGGAACATTGTGGGAAATTGGTGATAAATACGTAAATTGTGGTCTAATGACAGTACTTACAGATCTGACTCGATATGGTCTCTGCAGGAGTCACGTAACACGGTTGTTAACAAATCGAACTCAGGTGATATAATTTGTTATTAAGAGATAGCCACATCCTCTTGCTATACAGTCCAGCTCCACAACATCGCCTCACACTTCAGTGTCCCAGTTAAAAAAGAGTGATTAATCCTCATGCTTCAAAGGGGTGGGGTGAGGAAAGGTAGACGGGGTTTCCGCCATTTTTAAGACATGTGACATCTGTCGAATTACTTCATGATCTTGAATATCACTTGCACAGTTGCCTGGGTGCATCACCTAGATGACCTTGAGAAATTTCCGGTCGATTCTGGGGAATAGCGAATGGGGATACAAGGACCTCCAGTGTATAACCTGAGACCGGTTGTCTATGTCTCGAGATAAGGAACCAGTTATAACTGACATATTGATTACAAAAACAGCTGCAAAAGAATACAACATACTATACTGTTTCAGGTAATGGATGACGTCCTCTGCATGATAGACGAGCCACAAACAAAAATTGAAGAACTAAATACAGACATCAACAAGCTACATAAAAATACAAAAACCACAATGGAGTGAGAAGAGAACAACCAAATCAACTTTCTGGATATAACAAACAAAAAGCAAAACAACATGCATACGTTTGAAATTCACTGTACACCAACAGCAACTGACATTATTACCCCCTACTCACAAAAGCAAACAATACTTCTACACATCCTCCACATACACATTACGGTTTCACTTAACAAAGAAATCTACTAAAAAGAACTGGAGATAATAACGTAGGAGCCTGAAACAATGAGTGAAATAGTGATATAGTCACAAAACTAAACAACAAAATCAAAATTAAAATATAATCAGAAAACGCAAAACCATTAACAGTATCATAACAGGACCATACACAATCACAATCACTCATTACCATAACAACTACACAAAATTATTAGGAAAACATAAGAGAAAATCACCAACGTTTTCAAAAGACAGGAAATAAACATAGCATACACAACAGACACGTCTATCAAAAATACACCCTAAATCTGACCAAACACACGGATATATACGAGAAAGCAGGTATATTTCAACTACAGTGTAACACTTGTGTTGGCAGATACATAGGACAAACAGGCAGAACGTTTGATGCGAGACACAAAAAATACATTAGAGCCTGGAGGTATGGACAAACCACTCCACATTTGCAGAACGACTAAGTGAACACAATCACAAACCAAACACTAGAGAAGAAGACATAAAAATAATTAGAATCAACAATAAAAGACATCTCATAACCCTGCAAGAAAATTATCACATACAGAGAACCGAACCAGAAATGTAAAGCGTGATGACTGATCAAATACAAATACCAAACAACTCGTTGTTTACACTAATAAATAAAATAATAGGGGAAACCTACAGCAGAGGACTATTATCATGACAATAATGCCTCCCACCCCAATTTCCATTCACTCACTTGTCCTTGAACATCCCCGCGAATCAAACTCAAATCAAATGGAAAAAAATCCATGCATGTATTTTCTCTCTCTCTCTCTTTCTGTCTCTCTCTCTCACTTTCTCTCTCTCTCTCTCTCTCTCTCTCAATCTCTCTCTCGCTCGCTCGCTCACACACACACACACACACACACACACACACACACACACACGCACACACACACAGACAACAAACAGATATAAACGTCATACCAACAAATACGCGTTAGTTTCAGCATATACGTCGTTCAATTGGCTACATGTACGTGTATGGAAACAAACCAAACAGGACGAGATACACAGTGAACTCAAAGTAGTTATGAGTACATTAATGTTACGTGTATATAACTGACAAAATGAAAGGTGGGCAGAAAAATGTTCCCAACGCCAAAACATGCTTATGTTTTGTCAGTGGAACGGTAGTGCGACCTCCATTTGACCAGATGAGGGGAAACACCGATGCCAACTAAACACAGGAAGAACCATAGGTAGTCAATTACTTACATAATAAGCGAGATACATATCAAAATAAAAGTATACCATAACTGCATCATTATAGAGTCCAATGACGTGTCTTAAAATGGAAAAATGCGAAACGCGTCTGTGAATATAAAATATAAAGCAGCGAGAGAAGGCCTTTTTGACTTACAAAACAAGTATGCCGTGTAACATTCGATGTTATGCACATATAAGGGTACAGACTCTCTCTCTTTCTGTCTCTCAGAGATGAGCTGTCATTATGAATTTACAAATTAAGCATCAAACATGCAAATGCGAATAAATATTCAAGACACATTGATCGTCTGATGCAACAAGCTATCACTCACCATAAAAACTATAAAAAGACCGACATATATGCAAAAGAATCAAAAGCTGGCTTACTTTTTGCCTAATTCTTGTAGGACACTTGTTTTTCAAACAGTCATGTCTTAAATTAAAGTGCACCTTTCACCACCAATTTTAGGTTTCCTGTCATTTCATTACAAAAAACTTTACCAACACGAACTCGTTTTTGAGCTGTTCAAAATCTGCTGGCGTTTGATAGCAGCATTTATTCATAGGAGATTAATGAGCTGCTGGTTTAATTCGTCTCCTGCAATGGCTACCCATCATTTGTACACTCATGTTGAGAAAAAACTGAACACTTTCAACGACTAGAAATAGGACGATCATAGTCTCAGGAAACGTACATTAGTATGTTCTGTAGAAATGATTAGCAGCTGAGTCACCTCAGTTCAGCATGTGTCCTGTTGTCTAATAGGCACACATTCGGCTATGGTCCCTAATAACTTGTTTCATGCAAGATGGCTTTGACGTGTATAAGGTGCAAAAGGCGTCCTTTGGTATAGAAAAATGGTTCAAATGGCTCTGAGCACTATGGGACTTAACATCTGAGGTCATCAGTCCCTTGAACTTAGAACTACTTAAACCTAACTAACCTAAGGACTTCACACACATACATGCCTAGTCAGGATCCGATCCTGCAACCGTAGCGGTCGTGCGGTTTCAGACTGAAGCGCCTACAACCGCTCGGTGACAACGGGGGTTGGTGTAGACATCTGCGCTGCATTAAACTGGTACTAAAGTTCATCTCTGGTGGTTGGCAATTGGGCACAGGGCTACACCTGTCGTTTCATCATATCCCATTCTTTTCCAATTGGCGACAAGTCTGGTGATCTGACGGGTCACTGCAAAAGCGGAACATCCTGTGATGCTAAGAAGACACGAGATCGTTCAGCAACATGTGATCGTGCACTGTCTTGCTGAAAAATGGCATCTAGGATGTTGTGCAGAAAGGGTATGGCAATGGTTCACAGGATGTCAGTGACGTAGATCACACTGGTCGCAGTGACCTGGACACACACCAGCTGTGTGTGGGTGTGTGATATCTTATGGGACTTAACTACCAAGGTCATCAGCCCCTAAGCTTACACACTACTTAATCTAAATTATCCTAAGGAGAAACACACACATCCACGCCCGAGGGAGGACTCGAACCTCCGACGGGACCAGCCGCACAGTCCATGACTGCAGCGCCTAAGACCGCTCGGCTAATCCTGCGCGGCCACCAGCTGTGATTTGTGGCTGTACCCAATAGCACCCCACACCACAAGGTCTTGAGTTGGCGCTGATTGTCTTGTGTGAATGCAGTCAATGTGATGCCGCTCCCCCTGCCTGCAGTGAACCAAAATGCGGCCATCATAATAAAAAAATCAGAACCTAGATTAGACCGAATACACTACCTGATCCCATTGCCGTCTTTCATGTATGTTTCCCCACATTCGTCAAAGGTAGGACGACGAGTATCTAACCCATGCCTTAATAAACGGCGACGGACTGTCCTCCCTGATAGTGTACGATTTGTTACACTATTCCACTGTTGTCCTAGAGCAGATCTGTCCTGCAATGGCATTTGGATGAGGCGTCAATATTCTCAGGATGTGTAGTCAGTTCCGGTGCGACCTGACCCGTTTCGTCGTGTTACACGGTCTTCTGTGAACCATTCTGCACACACCATCAGCACTGCCGATACACTTCGTCCCACACGAGCAGCAATTTTTTGGATGGACGCATCACAGTCTTTCATGCCAACAATGTGCCCTCTTCCAAGCTCACTGATTTGACTTTACAGTTTGAGCATTCATTTGCGAGGCGTCCGGCAGCTCTGCTCAAGTTACACTGATCCATTACCTTCCGTTTACAGCGACAACGAGAGCCGCAGGCAAATTTTACTGGTAGAAGGTGTTGCACCGCGATATCGATGTTGACCTTGCAGCTGCAAGCCTACATGGATCAAATTCTACGCACTTCTGCAGAACATACTATTGTACATGTCCTGTGAATATCAGCGTCCTAACTCGAGTCGTTCACGGCGTTCTGTTTCTTCCGAAAGTGAATGTAATTATAGTTCAATCCTGAAACTGGTTTCGGAGTTTTAAAAATAAACTTAATGTACACCGTTGAATATATTCGATACTGACTTCAACTCTGACTGGCTTTAGCTTGTTTCGGTCTTCTAAATTAGCAAGTCGTCTCACTTTTGGGGTTGATGAAGACGTTTAGGGAACATGGTTCTTAGGGCTAGACTTGTGATGTATGTTATGTTGAAAGGGAATTAACTGTACCATACTCAAGAGAGCTTTTAGTTTGCTTAGATCTGTACATGGAATGATGTTGATATTTTGTCCATTGCGGCAATAACTTCCTGTGTGGGGAGATCCTCTGAGGGACTTATATTGTACTGTTGCAGTGCAGTCCATGTGAAACGTGCTGCTTAAAGCTTGGGACTGCAGCTCTCTGATGTTATTTATTACTGTTTAATCTTAAATGTCTTGGATGTAAAATGGTTGTTGACGATTATGTAATTAATTTTGGTCCCGGGTTAATTAAAGGAAGTACACTCCTGGAAATGGAAAAAAGAACACATTGACACCGGTGTGTCAGACCCACCATACTTGCTCCGGACACTGCGAGAGGGCTGTACAAGCAATGATCACACGCACGGCACAGCGGACACACCAGGAACCGCGGTGTTGGCCGTCGAATGGCGCTAGCTGCGCAGCATTTGTGCACCGCCACCGTCAGTGTCAGCCAGTTTGCCGTGGCATACGAAGCTCCATCGCAGTCTTTAACACAGGTAGCATGCCGCGACAGCGTGGACGTGAACCGTATGTGCAGTTGACGGACTTTGAGCGAGGGCGTATAGTGGGCATGCGGGAGGCCGGGTGGACGTACCGCCGAATTGCTCAACACATGGGGCGTGAGGTCTCCACAGTACATCGATGTTGTCGCCAGTGGTCGGCGGAAGGTGCACGTGCCCGTCGACCTGGGACCGGACCGCAGCGACGCACGGATGCACGCCCAGACCGTAGGATCCTACGCAGTGCCGTAGGGGACCGCATCGCCACTTCCCAGCAAATTAGGGACACTGTTGCTCCTGGGGTATCGGCGAAGACCATTCGCAACCGTCTCCATGAAGCTGGGCTACGGTCCCGCACACCGTTAGGCCGTCTTCCGCTCACGCCCCAACATCGTGCAGCCCGCCTCCAGTGGTGTGGCGACAGGCGTGAATGGAGGGACGAATGGAGACGTGTCGTCTTCAGCGATGAGAGTCGCTTCTGCCTTGGTGCCAATGATGGTCGTATGCGTGTTTGGCGCCGTGCAGGTGAGCGCCACAATCAGGACTGCATACGACCGAGGCACACAGGGCCAACACCCGGCATCATGGTGTGGGGAGCGATCTCCTACACTGGCCGTACACCACTGGTGATCGTCGAGGGGACACTGAATAGTGCACGGTACATCCAAACCGTCATCGAACCCATCGTTCTACCATTCCTAGACCGGCAAGGGAACTTGCTGTTCCAACAGGACAATGCACGTCCGCATGTATCCCGTGCCACCCAACGTGCTCTAGAAGGTGTAAGTCAACTACCCTGGCCAGCAAGATCTCCGGATCTGTCCCCCATTGAGCATGTTTGGGACTGGATGAAGCGTCGTCTCACGCGGTCTGCACGTCCAGCACGAACGCTGGTCCAACTGAGGCGCCAGGTGGAAATGGCATGGCAAGCCGTTCCACAGGACTACATCCAGCATCTCTACGATCGTCTCCATGGGAGAATAGCAGCCTGCATTGCTGCGAAAGGTGGATATACACTGTACTAGTGCCGACATTGTGCATGCTCTGTTGCCTGTGTCTATGTGCCTGTGGTTCTGTCAGTGTGATCATGTGATGTATCTGACCCCAGGAATGTGTCAATAAAGTTTCCCCTTCCTGGGACAATGAATTCACGGTGTTCTTATTTCAATTTCCAGGAGTGTATTTCGTTTTAAAATATGTGCTCGGTCAGAGCCTATTTAAATATGATTTTAACGAATCATTCAAAATTTCTAGTCTTGCTTTCTTAAAAGGCTTTCAGTTAAATGATTGCCATTTGCCTCTTTAAATGTTTGAGTGACTTAAAGGAAAACAATATTATTTTGTAATTTTGTACTGATTGTTCCATTTGGGTAATACTTGACTTATATGTTCAATAGTTGAGTGTCTAGTAAATGGTGATGCACTGTCCTTCCACTCCACAGCCGATTGAGTTGCTTTGTGTCGAAATTGTGTTCAGAACACCCCGCTGACCTGACGCCTCACTCCCACTTATTCAGAGTCTATGTGAATATTGAACTTTACACATCTTATTAACAAAGTAACCACCAGGTTAATACGTTCAATAGTTGAGTGTCTAGTAAATGGTGATGCACTGTCCTTCCACTCCACAGCCGATTGAGCTGCTTTGTGTCGAAATTGTGTTCAGAACACCCCGCTGACCTGACGCCTCACTCCCACTTATTCAGAGTCTATGTGAATATTGAACTTTACACACCTTATTAACAAAGTAACCACCAGGTTAATGAACGCTGCAGTAAAGAAAATCGTAAGGTCTTCTCTACTTGAGGTGAATGCTATTGTTTTCAACGTCATGTTCGCCTCACGTGCTGCATGCAAACAGAACGACCACGAAAGTCAAAACGACGTCACGTTTACACGAAGGCTCGTGAACTGTAGGTTACCCTTCCTGACTGTGGTGATTTCGACCATTCTGTAGGTGCCGCAGGTAGTGTGGGACATGCGACCAAGCATTTTCGTACCGTTAGTTTTCCGACCAGAGCCACCTGCTGATTTACACCAGTTGTCCACCAGCAGCGGAAGTGTTGCCACCGTCAGGGAGGCAGTGCCCTCGCCGAAAGCCTTTGTTCCCGTACACTTCCATAGGGCTAAGCTATTTGGATTCTATGTAGGATGGGTAATGAAGATAATTACGACGAAAGGGAAGGTATGCCGTCTGGAGGTTAGTCACTGCTACCGGTAGACGGAAAACGTGATTCTTATACGAACTGCTTGTGCATGAACTCCGTATGGGGTGAGTGCCGAGGCCGTTTAAAAATTGCAGATGGCAGAATAATGGGTGAACAGTGACGTTCTTGCCCAACTGACAAAGCAGATTTACATTTTCAGAAAGGAATGTGTAGGTGCAGGAAAAGAGTGACTGATTCTAAAAGTACTGTAGATTTACTAGAAGATAAGGGATGGACCTCAAAGTGCAAGAAACATTTCTCTACAATATAGACGCCCACAATTACTTTGAGTCAAAGGACACACCGCTATCACACAGCACGAGATAATAGGCCAAGTGGAAAATCGTGTGTGACAGGAGGTCACCGTTTCTTTACTTTAATACCACTAACGATGTCTCTGCCTTGAAGTAGCAGACATTACTGGAATAAAAAGAAATTTGATAGTCGCAGCAATTCCAAAGATACTACTCTATAGAATAGTACAGCTTCCTGTATATAGAAGAGCCTCATGCATCTAGAAACCATGAATCTCTCAAGCTAGATGATTCAAACTTCAAACATCTAAAATACTTTCCATCAGTTGGGACCAGATGTTACGCGTCACAGCTGTACAACTTAAAAAGTATGGAATTATGGTATTGTGTGTCACAGACGAACTTTCCGGCCTCGACCACTTGATAAGCGGAAAATGCTTGATACATTTTTAGACACTGCAGGAATTTGTCTACCCACGTCTATTATGAAAATGCCGTGGTAGGCAGGCACAGCGAAGCACGTCATCCTACCTACATATTTGGTACGCGCTGGGTGGATACCAAAAGGCAACCGAAAGAGGAACCTCGGAACATCTGCGTAGTTTCTATCAAAACCAACGTTTTTAAATCAAGTATCGGCATTTTCACCTCAACTTTATGCCGCGCTTACGGATATATGAAGAACAATTATTAAACTATTATAAAACTGCAATGTAAACTATGTCGGTCAGTGCAACAATGATTACATATGCTTTACTAACACGCTGCGGCGAAGTAAAAATGTGAATAAAACCAGTGAATCGTTGAGCAGTTTTCTCGTGCGACACTCGTGAGTGGTGAGACTCCCTTGTCTCCTGTATCGACAATGGAGCTACAGCCGGGGTAACCGCGGAAACACTGATTTGGTGCTAAGCAGTCAGACAAGATGCTTGTTCTCGTGCTGATCACTGCGCTCGACAGCGTCGCATTCGCGATTCTGTGCTGGTAAGTCGCCCCTAGCTCTCGCATCCTCGCACACTCGTCAATCTAAACGCTGTAGGCCGGAATCGCTGCGTCAGTCTCGCGTTTTGTTCGTAGTCGAGCTGTCGTGTGGCTGGCCAGGCATACAGGCAACAATTGCTCTCACGTCTCGAAGTTCTTACAAAGTTTCACACCGAAATACATGTTTCGGAAAACCTTTCGCTCCTTTGAGCTCTTAGTATTGCTTATTGTTAGTAAACCTAACTAGTTACCCTTCGCCAATCGTAATTAAAATGCATGTTCTTCTCTTTTCTATTTTAGGTTTTTATGGCAGCTCATACTCTCTACTGAAATGTAAGTACCAAGTCTTTCTGATTAATAGAAGATAAGTTCTTTTAGTTATATATGTTACGTTTAATGGTTTACGATAGCTCGTCAGTGCTTGCAAAGTGGGGAGATACAGATAAGATCGCCACACACAGTGCTCAGTGTGGACACAGCGCAGAGGTAGAGGGTGGGTGCGGCTGGTTGTCTCACTGGTGACGTCACTGACGTAGAAGCAGTCCGTTACTGACTCTGACATTGCAGTGTGACACGCGGCAATATCTGTCTTCTTGGTGATGATAGCAAATTAAAATACGACCGATTTCAGTCCCCTTAGCAGAAGTCATGTAATGGACAATGTGGCGAGCACGATCGTATAGGGTAGCAACATGCAGTCCACGAGAAATGCCGGAAATGTCACGATACACATGCAGCTAATCACTTTAGTAGTAGTTAACTACCAGCTTGGAGACCGACGTACTTCGTTAAATTGTATTGAAGCACCGTTTAAACATATTTTCAATGTCGCTTGTGGCACAGTAAGTAGTACATGACAAATTCGCACATCCGATATGTAGTAGTATTCCTGTGTGTCGCACCGTTTACTTGTAGTCTGCAATCGCTTAGTGTGAGGTCATCAGATAATGTATTTTAGAAATAAGTCAGCTTGGTGCTGATAATGCTTTTGATAAGTAGGTTTGTTATACGTACAAATCTCTTCTCACAAAAATGACACTGTTTAAGAGTAATATATTTTTTAATAGTTATCCACATAATGTCTTCCAAAACAATTCAATTTTGTTTTGGTTTTTTCTTTTTAGATGCCGATCGGAAATGGACTTGCTGGAAGCTGATTTGGAGGAATATGTGCTGGACATCGAGGCTAACCTGGCAGAAGAGCTGCATCTCTACGAGGTGTTCCCTGACGAGATGGATTATTCAGATACAGATCTATGGTGGATTGACGAACTGATGCCAGAAGAAGATTGGTTAGCCGATGTGAGGGAGATGGTGGAGGACGAAGACGCTTCTCCTGAGGGAGAAGTCGTTGTCATACGAATACATTTCATTGCTATAAAGGAATTTGTAATTTCAAAACGTAAAGTAATGGCTTTCTTTGAGTCTTTACTAGGTCAAGAAAAAAATAACGTTTCTTAATTTTTTATAACTGTTTTCATTACTTCCATGGACAAATAGCTGTAATAGTAATGTAAGTATTCTGTGTTCAGCCTCCAGAAAATACTAAAAGTTTGGTATTTTTTGCATCTATATACAGTCGCTACGTTCACCTTTCGTCAATGAAAATTGAAGGCTCTGAGCACTATGGGACATAACATCTATGGTCATCAGTCCCCTAGAACTTAGAACTACTTAAACCTAACTAACCTAAGGACATCACACACATCCATGCCCGAGGCAGGATTCGAACCTGCGACCGTAGCAGTCGCGCGGCTCCGGACTGAGCGCCTAGATCCGCTAGACCACCGCGGCCGGCATGAAAATTGAAGTAACGATGTGAAAATTGTAACATCGAACAAAACAAGGGCAGACATTTCATTGAGAAGCTGTTTTCTCTTAATTTTAATATTACAGCAAAATAATGGAATAACATTTTGATAATATTGACTACAAAATATTCTGAGATTACATTAAATACATGGTGCGAAGCTTTGTGTACAGCTTGGATAGAAATCAGACTTTACTTGTAAAATTTAAAGAATACAAAATAAATGCATGGGCTGAAAGAAGGGTAACACATGTTTCTAATCTATCCTTGCCCGCGTTATGCAACCTACTTATGGAGGAAGAAATAAAGCAAACCAAAGATGATTTGGAGTCTGAATTAAAGATGGGGACAAGAAAGAAAAACTTTAAAGCTTGCCGATAACATTGTCACTCTGTCAGAGACGGCAGTGAACTTGAGGAAGATAACTTGAACCGAATGCATAGTGTGTAGGAAACGGATTACGAGATCTTCAGTAAAAGTGAACATGGGTATGTTCTACCGACTAGATGCTGGTGTTGGACAGAGGGGAGTTTAATAAAAGTGTGTTACCTGCAAGCATATAGCACCGTTCGCTGTTTCACATCAGAGTTCACTACAAACGCCTACTAAAAATCACCCTACTGCCTCGATAACCGAAACCAATACACCCTATCACAGCTGATGGAAAAAAATACGCATAGTTATAACTATACTTCGAAATTCTCGCGAAAAAAACTAGCACACGTACTGAACAGGTCATAATGCATCACATGTACTGGGAAAAGCGTCGTTCTAAAAGACTGCAGTTTAACACGTGTTCTCCACCATGTACAATCGCAGGCCCCACCGCCTCTAGATCTGAGAAAAATAAAAACTTTTGTTTAACGTCATGTAGGACACTCCAGCAGGGACTGAACAAGAGCCACAGTATCGTGTTGAACTCATCAGCCATTCTGTGAGGGATTATTTAACATCAACTCTACTTCTATAATAAAGCAGATATCAACAAAAGGAGGAACAAACACATTCACAATAAGTGTTTTCTTTCCACGAAAATAGACAAAGTCCAGTTTCACTTAGCTTTATGAGCAAAATCTATATAGTTTTTCACATTCAACTGAGAAACGTATCATGTCTGTGAATATATTTACATTGAAACTCGATAGACAAAATAGAGAAAACTGATATTTTCACCCATGAACACTGATGTCGGTGACGTAACACATTACAAATCACCCCTATAATTTACAAAGTCAAATAAGGTATTTCTCACATATAGAGAATCAGCACACGAGTCTTCCATGTGCTAGATGCACACACCACAATGGATCTTCTCTCAACTCAATTAAGACGTGAAATGCGAAGAAGCAGCCAGCAGAACAATTTACATGGGAGGGAATAATGCCTAGCGCCAACACACATCCATACTGAATCTTCTCAAATTTCCACTTGATCTCGAAAGCTGTCCAACACATACCAAATATTAGTTCGCTATTCGACTGTCTAGAAGACTACACGGTTAACTGAACTACATTCCTGCATTGCAACAGCACTCTCCACTTGGACGGCACCTGCCATTAGCGGCAAACGTGGATCATTCCTGCCATAGGCCACTCATAGACAGAATCATCCTATGAAATCGGTTACATATATATTTGATCGCTATACTTACAATTCAATGTTACCATTGCGGATTCAGTTGAGTGACATTCAACAATGAGCAAAGTATCGGAAATACACTCTGTTGACGGCTATGGCTCTGGAAATAGAAATATCTTACCATTCCCATGACTTTACATACTCTTTCCTTTGCTATCACAGTATTTGACGTCAAATACATACCTTCCTTATGACTGGACATAGTCATCTCGTTTGCACATGTCAGAACACATACACATACTTCATAATCCAGATGCTCATTATGAACTTGTCATACATCCCCTACTACTAAGTATAATACGTCGTCAACAGCTGATTGCTGACGATACGAAATAATACTGGCCGAAATTCAACCATTGGTTGGCATGTCTCATGAGTTTTTCTTGCGAGTGGTACCACTGTGTGTTAGAAAGCGAGGCGTAATCGTCTTACAAACCGTCAGATGTTAAAAAACACGACCATATCACCATCACAAGCAGTTTGCTTCTACAGGTGCATACAAGTATCCATGTTAGAAGCTATACTGTCTGTATAAATCGAGATACGACATAACCTCTGCATGAGGTGGTTCTTTTGTTCAGACAAATACCGTGACACAGAAGATAGACGGTGATCCCTGGAGTATATTGTATCAGACGAGCACTGAGGTTAAAAGTCGCCGATGGTGCAACCTCGTAATAAAATTACCCAATTTACAAAGTGATTCACCTAAGGAACGTGGTATGAAACCAGTATTTCTAACTCCCTCACGCCACCGCCACTAGATGTTTCTCCAGTATTTGTAATGAATTCTGTCTCGATGCCATGACAGAGGTGATATATCCAGTGATATATCCACTAAGCTATAGGTGATGGTTGATTGAGAAGGGTCGCAAACAGTAGATGGAGAGCTGATAGAGGTCATAAGAAATCTACACTAACTTTTCAGATCTCTAATGCCATGCTATCCGCTATCTCCCCATTGAAGCACATACATGCGTTGGACCCTATGGAGAAGTCCTTCAATGATTACAGTCCTTAGTGAACCATATTTTTGGCACTCTCATATCTCAAAATGAGTTACCTTTCTCGAACCTATCTGTACAGTAAAATTCCAGCCTCGTTTTTGGTTGTCCCTATGCATCCTGCAACAGCACCATCAGACTCTGCACTACCATCCCTGCAGCTTTGCGCATGTGATCGTTCCAATGTAAGTCTGAACTGAGCAGAAGTCGGACGTAATTATATCTACCACCTTCTGCATCCCGTGTAGAAACAGGCTAAGCTGCGTTACTGCGACAGGACTGTGTTTTGACCATTACATGGAAATGAGAACGGCTTGGACAAGGATGTTTGCTACTACACTGCCGTGCGCCCCCAAACTACATACAAGTACTACAGATCCACGTCCATTCACATCTATCTCCCCAATATGACATCTTCGTTATTCTGTACCAACCAACAGAGAAAAATTATGAAGTATAAAAGCTCCACTAACCTCATCCGATAGATAACTCGATAAGATTTTAACCGCGCCCCTTCCTCCCACATATCGAAAACAATTACCGCATGCATGCAGGTTTTGAGCGTACGTGACGATCCTATTAAATATAGAGGTATTAATCAACTGCACAGGCCAGTTTAATGTTTCATCACCTGTACTGTAGGAGGATGACCGTACCCCACGGATTATGCTGTAAGTCGCAAGACCCTATCACCCTGTCTCATTGTTTGAAACGTTGCTTTTTTCTCCTCTAACATGCTTTGTACACTGCCAAAGATTTTATATTTCCGCCACGACTTCGAGGTCAGTGTCATGTTCTAAACTGACAGTAACATGTTCTGATCCACGGCCTCTCGCAGAAAACAGAAACTATGAGCAGCTGACACTCTCTGCAGGACCTGACCATCATTTTGCACTCAAGCACATACAGTGCAACTTGCTCTTGATTTGTTTGATTGATGGAGCTGCTATCTGCTATAAAACCTACTGTACGCCCCTCACTTACGCCCTCGTGAGTTCGACTAGATTTCTAAACTAAAGGAAACACTTCACAGCATTCGCTTCAGAACTGTTACGAATTCGTCGGCAAACAGACCGCGCCGCTCGAACTGTCAACACAGCTGGCACTGCTAAGAATATCCTACGACTTCCACATTGCTGGCAACGGGTTATACACAATGATGGTGACTACTCTGAACGTCAGTAAATCTTTAAAACACGTATCTATTTTTTATGAGCTATAAATAAATAGTTGCCTCTATTAAAGTTCCAACCCTTGTACTTAGAAAAAACCTAATTACTGTACAGTTGGGGTAATTGGTCGATAGTACCCGTAAGGAGGGATCCACAGCGCATTTTTCTTACTAGTGCAACGTTGGAACATTCTAGAGAGAGAAGACGAACTTGCCGCACTCCCACTAATTCTGTATTTGTAAGCAGGCTGTTGTGTTATTGTTTCGTGTATGTGTAATGTTTAATCCCATTTAGCCTACAGTGACCGTTTTTCGATTGTTCTGTCCGTTGGTATCAGTTGAGGGAGATTTACTGCTTTTGATGCATGTACCATGGAGGAGAATGAGCGATCAGCAAAGAGAGAGAGAGAGAGAGAGACAGAGAGTGAGAGGGGGGGGGGGGGAAGGGAACCAAGTGTGGCGATCCTAAGATGTTGTCAGTCCCAACTGCGTGCCTACTCCTCGCTACGATTCTGTACGGTAGGTCGTGTCCATCAAACAGCTGAATAATCAGGCTCGGTCACATAGTTGTATCTGCCTGTCTGCCTGAGACATCTGTAGCTATTCACTTGCTACGGTTCAGTTAGTTTACAAATTACCCCGTCACTGCGCTTGAGCTCCGAGAACACAGCTAAGTATGCGTTTTTGGTGTGCTGAGTAGCACTGTGCATATTGCTCGTTGCTGTTGGACGCTACACCCCCAACTCACGACTCTGGCGTATCCACCTCATGGCGCAAACAATATAGAGTGCGTCCAATCAATTTTAGAGGATTGCCTGATCAATAGTGTAGAAATAATGACCAATAGCTGATAGTATTCTGCTGTTATAGTGAATAATCATCGTCAGTAAAAAGCAGTTGCTCTTAGTGGTCGTATTGCCTGGCAAAAACGCATTCCAGTGTTTGTCCTACATAGTTTTAGAAATACAAATACAGATTTATGTAAGGTCCAAACTGGCTTTTTCCGGAGTATTAAATACTGTAACCTGTGTGGTAGTGCTATGTTCCATAAATCAGAGTCTATGCCCTGTTTGATTGTAGTTATAATTATTTAACATGGGAACCCATTACATGAGCCACCAAACAGCGATGCTGACACCTCTACTGTGTACTGTACGTAGGATGGATGGCTTTCTTTCTGTCGAAAGCAAACCAGTGTGGGCCGCATTACTTTCTTAGTGGCTGTTCTGATAGTGTTAAGAATATGCGAGAGTCCACTGGCATCAAATACGAGAACGCACGGAATAACTATTCATCCCAAGAGGGAGTGACTGTCTTCGTGGCAGAAGTAGGCAAGAATTTATACGTTCCTGATGCGTAAGGGTGATAATTACGTTGAGCAGGCCTACACTATGTGATCAAAAGTATCATACGTTTTTCACATTAGGTGCATTGAACTACCACCTACTGCCAGGTAATCCATATAAGCGATGTCAGTAGTCAGTAGACATGGTGACAGAGCAGAATGGAGTGCTTCCCGGAAATCACGGACTTTGAATATGGTCAGGTGATATAGTGTCACATGTGTCATACGTCTGAAAGCGAGATTTCCACACTCCCTAGGCCCACTGTAGAAACGGTACAGTAGATTCCGTTCCATAAGCAGCAGGTTTCGCTGCTCGCTCGCACCGGGAAATAGAAACAGAGGCGGCTCCGCAGCCAATTTTATTAAACGACGCGGCCGGCCGCGGGAGCAACAGAACCCATGTGGAAGGGTGGAAAGAAATGTGTCAGGCTTCATAATACATATTTATATGTGTCGTGTATTATGCATTTCTTGTACGTGGATGTGAATCTGCACATGAACTTTGCTAAACCTCCTCACACCTTTCCGTAAAGCGTGGCCAAATCTTTGATGGGAAGTAGTTCTATAGCATAGTAGTGCCAACCTTACTCCTGGCTAGGAGATCAGAAAGACAGCACAGGCAGGTAAAAGTCAAAGACTTTCCAGTGTCAGAAGATTTGAGGTGGAGAGGTTGGTCACGGCCAAGTGGATCGACCACCCCCTCCACCAGGGCCCAACAAGACGTCCACGTGCCCGCCATATTCTTGTAAGTGTTACAGAAGCTGGGTAAGTGAGCAGACGTGCCCTCAGTGCGTCTGTCTCAATGTTCAAGCATGGAAGAGAGGTATTTGAATATTTGTACTAATTATTTTATTTCCAGCTTCGGATTGTGTAACGTAATGAATGTGCTCGTTTAATTCCGTCAATTTGACCCCCTGTGTTAAAGTATCTGGTCCCCAGTTTGCCCGTTATCCTCCTCACATAGTGAATGTCCTATGTAAAATATTGGGAGACTTTGGTGGTATACATTTGGCCAACGCAATTCGGTCTTACCCGTAGAAATGTGCGTGCAGATTACTATATAATATACCCGAGCTATAAGTTGCAAAATTGTAATATCTGTAAACTGAAACAATTGCTGCTATCGCTGTAAAGTCGAGTGATAATGTTTAGAATAAATAGGAAATCAACTGCCATCAATCTCTAACGTACCTTAAAAATCACAAAGAAGTCAAGCTAAAGGAATTTATTTAAAATAAAAGCTATAGAATGCAGGGACACACACATCAGCGTGTGAGCCCTCCAGCCCCTTGCCTAGTATCGTACAGAAAGGACACGCTCTCTAGGTAGCGCTCTCAAGCTCCTCTCCCCAGATATCCGTTGCGCAATTTTGATTCAGGGCTTGACATCAACTTCCATCTGGCGAAAGTTGAAGATGGTCGTAATGTATAATAGGCAGACATCTACGCAGACCATCACACAGGAATTCAAAACTACATCAGGATCCACTGCAAGTACTATGACAGTTAGGCGGGAGGTGAGGAAACTTGGATTTCATGGTCGAGCTGCTGCTCATAAGTCCCATAGTGCTCAGAGCCATTTGAACCATTTTTTTTGCCCTTATCTAGAGATAAGTAACCAGTATAACTGATCCTGTAATCAAAAAGCAGCAGCAAAAGAATACAACATACTATACTGGTTCAGGTATATGAATGACATCCTCTACTTAATGGAAGAACCACAAACAAAAAGTGAAGAATTACATACTGACTTCAACAAGGTGCATAGAAATATAAAATTCACTACACTTTCTGGATATAACAGTCAAAAAGAAAAACAATAATCACATGTCTTAAATTCACCATAAAC
Organism: Schistocerca piceifrons; assembly: GCF_021461385.2. Classification (NCBI taxonomy): domain Eukaryota; kingdom Metazoa; phylum Arthropoda; class Insecta; order Orthoptera; family Acrididae; genus Schistocerca; species Schistocerca piceifrons. The sequence continues at coordinate 124,095,948 of NC_060142.1, forward strand.
CTACATCAACTGACATTGTTATCTGCCAGTACATGAACCACCCACACTCACAACAGCAAGCATACTTCTACATATGCTCCACAGACTCAATACATTTTCACTCAACAAAGAAAACTACCAAAAAGAACTGGAGATGATAATGCAGATAGCCCGAAACAATGAGTATAATTGTGATAAGGTCACAAAGCTGAACAACAAAATCAAAAGTAAAATATAATCACAAAGGGAAAAACCATTGACAACATCACAACAGGACCAAACACAACAAAAATCATTCAGTACCATAAAAAACTACACAAAATTATTAGGAAAACATAAGAGAAAACACAAGATGGCACATAATGAAATAGAAACACTAACTCATACAAAAAATCCCCAACATTTTCGAAAGACAGGGAATATACACAGCATACACAACAAATAATTCTATCAAAAAATACACCCCAAAACTGACAAGAAAGCCAGATATATTCCAGAAATCAGGTATATTTGAATTAGAGTGTAACACTTGTGATTGCAGATATGTATGACAAAAGGCAGAACGTTTGATGTGAGATACAAAGAACACATGAGAGCCTAGGAGTGTGGACAAACCACTCTACATTTTCAGAACAATTGAGCGAACATAATCTCAAACCAATCACTAGACTAGAGAGAAAGATATGAAAATAATTAGAAGCAACAATGAAGGCCATTCATAATCCTGTTAGAAAATTACCGCATACAGAGGACCAGAAAAGAAAACCCTGTTGAATGACCAAGTACACATACCAAACAACTCATTGTTTAATCTAATAAATAAAATAATAGAGAAGCGCTACAACAGAGGACTATTGTTATGACAATATAGCCCCCAACCCCCTTTCTACTCACTCACTGGTCCATGAAACATTTAAACCAAAACTCAAATCAAAAGGAAAAAAAATCCATGAATGTATATTCTCTGTTTCTCTCTCTCTCTCTCTGTCGATCACACACACACGCACACAGACACACACAGACAACAGAGAGATATAAACGTAAAAGAACGAATAGGCGATAGTTTCAGCATATAATGCGCTTGGTTGGCAACATGTACGAGTATGTGTACATAAACAAACCAAACAGGTTAAGATACACAGCGAACTCTGAGTAGTTATGACTACATCAGTGTTATGTCTACGTAATTGACGGAAGACTGAGATTGATACTACATCACAAGAACAAGGGCAAACGAAATGAAAAGTGAGAAGAAAAATGTTCGCAACGCCAAAACATGCTTATGTTTTGTCAATGGAACGGTAGTGCGACCTCCATTTGACCAGATGAGGGGAATCACCGATGCAAACTAAAAACAGGAAGAACCATTGGTAGTCACTTACTTTATAAAAAGCGAGATACATATTAATACAAAAGTATACAATAACTGTATCATTATAGATTCCAATGATGTAACTTAAAACGAAAAAAGGCGAAACGCGTCTGTGAACAAAAAGCACAATGCAGCAAGAGAAGGCGTTTTTTACTTACAAAACAAATATGCCGTGTAACATTCGATGTTATGCACATATAAGAGTGCAGACTCTCTCTCTCTTTCTGTCTCTCAGGGATGAGCTGTCATTATGAATTTTCAAGTTAAGCATCAAACATGCAAATGCGAATAAATATTCAAGACACATTGGTCATCTGCTGCAACAAATTATCACTCACAATAAAAGGCATAAAAAGACACATATACGCAAAAGAATTAAAACGTGACATACTTTTTGCCTAATCCTTGTAGGAAACTTGTTTTTGAAACAGTAATGTCTTCAGTTAAAGTGAACCTTTCATGACGAATTTTAGGTATTATCATTTCATTACAAAAAACTTTACCAACACGAACGCGCTTTCGAGCTGTTCAAAATCTGCTGGCATTTTGTAGCAGCTTTTATTCGTAGGACATATGATTAATGAGCTGCTGGTTTAATTCGTCTCCTAGAATGCCTATCCTCCATTTGTACACTCATGTTGAGAACATACAGAACATATTCAACGACTACAGATAGGACGATTATAGTCTCAGGAAACGTACATTAGCACGTTCTGTAGAAATGATTAGCAATTGAGTCACCTCACTTCAGCATGTGTCCTGTTGCCTAATCGGCACACGTTCTACCATGGGCCCTAATAACTTGTTCCATGCATGATGGCATTGACGTGTAAAAGGTCTGAATGGCGTCCTTCCGTATAAATATCTACGCTACATTCAACTGGTTCTAAAGTTCATCTCTGGTGGTTGTCAATTGGGCACAGAGCTGCACCTGTCGTTTCACCATATCCCACAGTTTTCCAATTGGCGACAAGTCTGGTGATCTGACGGGCCACTGCAAAAGCGGAACATCCTGTGATGCTAAGAAGACACGAGATCGTTCAGCAACATGTGATCGTGCATTGTCTTGCTGAAAAATGGCATCTGGGATGTTGCGAAGAAAGGGTATGGCAATGGTTCACAGGATGTCATTGACGTAGATCACAGTGCCCTGGACACAGCAGCTGTGATTTGTGGCTGTACCCAATAGTACCCCACACCACAAGGCCTTGAATTGGCGCTGATTGTCTTGTGTGAATGCGCTCACTGTGATGCCGCTACCCCTGTCTACGACGAACCAAAATGTGCCACCATTTTCAAACAAACAGAAGCTGGATACGGCCGAATACACTACCTGATGCCATTGCCACCTACCATATTTCTCCACATTCTTCAAAGTTACGCCGAGAAGTGGACGACAAGCATGTAACCCATGCCTTAATAAACGGCGATGGACTGTCATCCCTGATAGTGTACGATGTGTTACGCTTTGCAGCGTCGGTAGAGCCGAGGAGGACGCAGATCTCTCCTGCAACGCCATTTGGATGAGGAGTCAATCATCTCAGGGGTGTGGTCTGTTCTGATGCGACCTGACCCATCTCGTTGTGTTCCACAGTCTTCTATGAACCATTCTGCACACACCAGCTGCACTGCCCAAACACTTCGTCCCATACGACCAGCAATTTCTTGGATGGATGCATCACACTCTTTCATGCTAACAATGCGCCCTCTTTCAAACTCACTGATTTGACGTGAGACTTCGAGTATACATCTGCGAGGCAGTTGGCAGCTCGGTTCAAGTTACACTGATGCATTACCATCGGTTTATAGCGACAACGGGAGTCGGAGGCAAATTTTACTGGTAGGTGGTGTTGCACCGCGATATCGATGTTGACCTTGGATCCATGGATCCAATTCTACTCATTTCTGCAGAACATACTATTTTAAATGTCCTGTGTATATCAGCGTCCTAACTCGAGTCGTTCACGTTGTTCTGTTTGATCTGAAAGTGAGTGTAATTACAGTTCAATCCTGAAACTGGTTTCGGAGTTTTAAAAATAAACTTAATGTACACCGTTGAATATATACGATACTGAGTTCACCGCTGACTAGCTTTAGCTTCTTTTTTACTTGTAAATTGGCAAGTCGTCTCACTTTCGGAGCTGGTAAAGACGTTTTACGTAAAATATTTGATAAAACTTTTTCAGTAAGTTTCCGAGTTGATTCATGCACACACTTTAATCTCTCCCTTACTCATTGTCTAGTCGATATAAATGCAGAACTTTACACACCTTATTAACAAAGTAACCACCAGGTTAATGAGCTCTGCAGTAAAGAAAAAGCCTAAGGTCCTCTCAACGTGAGGCGAGTGTTATTGTTTTGAACGCCATGTTCCCCTCACGTGCTGCAAACAGAACCATCAAGAAAATCAAAATGACGTCACGATTACATTAAGGCCCGTGAACTGTAGGTTACCCTTCCTGCCTGTGGTGGTTTCGACCCTTTTGTAGGTGTCGCAGTTACTGTGGGACTTGCGACCAAGCATTTTCGCACCGTTGGTTTTCCGACCAGAGCCACCTGCTGATTTACACCAGTTGTCCACCAGCAGCGGAAGTGTTGCCACCGTCAGTGTGGCAGTGCCCTCGCCGACATTCTGCGTTCCTTTATACTTCCATAGAGCTAAGCTACTTGAATTCTATATAGGTCCGGTAATGAAAATAATTACGACGAAAGGGAAGGTAAGCCTTCTGGAGGTTAGTTACCGCTATCAGGTATAGGGAAAACCTGATGCTTATACGAACTGCTTGTGCATGAACTCCGAATGGCGTGAGTGCCAAGGCCGTTTAAAAATTGCAGATGGCAGAATAATGGGTGAACAGTGACGTTCTTGCCCATCTGACAAAGCAGATTTGCATTTTAAGAAAGGAATGTGTAACTGCAGGAAAAGCGTCCACGAAGAAAACACAGTGTTTGTTTTCCAAATTTTGTAAGAAGGGATTTCAAGATTTGAAAGGCAAAGTTTTAATTTCGTTGTATGCAGCCCAAATTATGACTACAGCAAGACTTCATTGTGTAAAGCAAGTAGGCATGCTGTTGGGACGACCAAAAACCTTGGCTCGTAATAATACAGGTGAAGAGAACTTTTGATATAAAGTGTAAACCAAAACTAGCGATTAATCTGGCGTCACTATACATGCAAATACACAAAAAGATAGTCATAGACAAGAGTATGCAGAGAAGCCGGCCGGGGTGGCCGAGCGGTTCTAGGCGCTACAGTCTGGAACAGTGCGACTGCTACAGTCGCAAGTTCGAATCCTCCCTCGGGCATGGATATGTGTGATGTCCTTAGGTTGGTTAGGTTTATGTAGTTCTAAGTACTAGGGGACTGATGACGTCAGAAATTAAGTCCCATAGTACTCAGAGCCATTTGAACCATTTTTTTTATGCAGATAAACACTAATAATACTACGTCTCACTTCAGAAAACATATTCTCACCGCAGAAGAAAGAAACGACCATACTAATGTAAATAAATGGCTAACTGGAGAATTAATAATAGCAGAAATTTAAAACACAGCAGCACAGATTAAAAAACAAAACTCAGAATGATTGTGATGATTCAAAACTTAAAAATGCGAAGAAGAAATTGGAAACAGAAAATATTGTTATAACAAAAGCTGATAAAGGTAACACTGTAGTGCTCATGAAAACAAAAGGATACATAGAGCAAGTAGACGAATTCAACATCAAAAACACCATAAAAAATCTAAAATTACGTAATGTGAGCATATGAAGAGAAAATTTATAGATAAAGTGAAATCAAAAGATAGTGGTTAAGTCGACACTATACACACAAAAAAACACAGTCACTTGTTTATCCAGGAGTAAGCAACTAGACATTAGTAGCAGTGGCGGCTATTTTGTAAGAGCACAAGAGTACGTGAGCACCCTAACTTTTTACATCTTGCGGCTTTATTGGTAATCTCTATTTGAATGTTGTTAAACGCGATGTAGATGTGGTAATCTGAAATACACAGTGCTAAGAATACCGGGCTATATTACATTGCTGTTGCCCCAGACTCGGTGAAACTCGGCATTAGAGTCGCAGGCCCGCCTTCAATGGTGCATGTTTTAAGGAGCTTTTGCGCATGCGCAAATGGCGTGGCGTAATTGTCGCAGCGGCCATATATATTCGACGTGAAGTAACAGCACACGAATTGCTATTTCTTCAAATCGGCATTCTTCAACAACAGTTGCTGAAACTGATGAACAAAAATCTAAGTGACAAGAATCGTCTTTGCAGTGATAAGTGACGTATGAGGCGAAATGCTGACGTAGTCGGCGCTCGGCGCTACCAACGCAAACTGCAACGTTTAACTTCACCACGCAATTTTGACAATACAACTGCTAGGTCGACAGCGTTTGCAGAAATGAAAAAGCAGGAAAGTCGACATGAAGTGTTCCAGACAAATCTGAATTGTGACGAAACCGAAAGACGGACCTATAGGACACAGTTTATTGTGCCACTTACCTGCAGTTACCATTGTTAGCAAAGTGACAAAGTGGGTTAAGCATGCTGCTAGCTTGTTGATGTACTGAATTTCTAATAATAAATCAGTACTTAAATATGCAGCTCTAAACATGGAAATATATTTACAATGTGCAGCCGGTCATTTTTTTTTTTTTTGGCCTGTATGTCGAAATTTTTTTCGACGATGTATGGGATTGTAGCACGCTCGTCTGATATGCCCTTTCACTCACTATATAGTAAAATTAGATCGGACGTCAGTATATGTTACAGTTATACTGACAGAAAAACCAGTTCTGTGGGATTGGCTCTGAGCACAATGGGACTTAACATCTATGGTCATCAGTCCCCTAGAACTTAGAACTAGTTAAACCTAACTAACCTAAGGACATCACACAACGCCCAGTCATCACGAGGCACAGAAATTCTCTGACCCCGCCGGGAATCGAACCCGGGCGTGGGAAGCGAGAACGCTACCGCACGACCACGAGCTGTGGACTTTGTGGGATTCTTGATGAGATATATAATATAGCAAGTTCTGGATTTTATCGTATACTAACCCATTTGAGGCGCTGAGAATCATAAAGGACATCATCGTCGATTGTGAGACTGTAGCATTTCTTCGTGCTTCTGACATCTGTTGGTTTTATGGTGGGTCAGGTTTAGCTGTGCTGAAGGCCCACATTACCTAATACGGGGTGTTCAAAAAGCCTCTCCGCAGTGCTGTATGATAGCCTGCCTGGGTTACTTCCCTTCAAGTGGACTCTCCCAACATTCCACTGTTTCGTTTTAAAGTGTTAACGTGAACGTTTAAGTTTAGTTCCTTTGTTCGTTTGTTTCGTTATTGTTAGTGTTAAAAAGCTAACCATTGAAGAACATGTGTTCAAAGTGTTCAAAGCTGGCGGTAAATACACAGTTTCAGTTAGTCAGACATTTAATTCAGTTTTCCCGGAGACAACACTCCCACATCGCGATACTGTGCGAGATTCGATTAACAAATTTCGAAGTATGGGTTCAGTGACAGATACACGGAGAAGTGGTCGTTCTAGCGTTTTGTCTGGGGATAAACTACTCGATATTTCCGATAAAATGTCCATGAGTCCGAACAAGTCAGTAAGAAAACTCGCCCAGGAAATCGATGTTAGTGTCGGAACGGCCCACACAACTCTAAGGAAAAAATTAGAACTTTTCCCATACAAAGTGACAATCGTGCAAGAACTGAAAAATGGAAGGGATGTTCTTAATCTTTTTCACTGATGAGGCGTGGTTTCATTTATCAGGACATATGAACTCGCAAAATTCTCGTATGTGAAGTACTGCAAATCCATTTTGTATTCATGAGGAAGCACTTCATTCTGTGAAAATAGGAGTTTAGATTGCAATTTCTACACGTCGAATTGTGGGTCCCATATTTTTCGACGAAGCAATTAGCACACAATGATACTGCAGTGAGTTTCATTTCGATTTATTCAGTGCGGCATACGACACACGCGACTGACAATGATACGGCACTGCGGAGAAACTTTTTCAACAGCCCGTGTATGAACATTCATCCAAAGCTGTCTTATTGGTTTATCTCGTATTCACTTAAACGTGGGATCGAGGGCGCTGTGGTTTTCGCCCTTGTGGTTCTCAACGCTTCATTTGTATTTTAGTGAAGTGAGCATACTGGTAGACTACTTGAATTTAATCTTTTCCGCAAGCGGCAATTTGTATTTCGAGTTGCTTGTTTACGGTGTAGGAGTCGGCTTTCGTGTGCACTGTCAACATGAACTCTGTTGAATCTGTTTGAAGCTCTAACAGAAAAGAATATTACCGGGAAAAGTTAGCCACAAAGAAATTAGAGCCTCCCAAACCATATCTGTTGACTGAGAAAGTGAGGAAATGAAATAAGCGTGCCTACAATCGAGCATATGACAAAGAAGTATATAATAAGATTAAGTTGTGTGGGTGCAACATAATAATGTCTGATTTTCAACCCGGAAGTTATTTCGCTGACAAATACGTGTGTTAGAGATCTTGTTCATTTGTCTGAAAAAATAGCAATGCGTGAAAACTCCCACTTGCACAAAAATGCGAAGCTGTAAGTAATTAAGTACGAAACAACAAAATTCCACAAAAACAAGTCTTTCTTTTTGCAGACAAGTTATGCATCTTGTTATTATTATTATTATTACTTTTATTATTATTATTGATAATTTCTATTAGTTTTATAAATATGTTGGTAAGTATAATTGTTATACTGCAGTTGTTACTAATTTTACACTTTCATGATAATAATAATAACTCGGAGGAGCATAGAGACCCGCACCGCCGACTAGACAAGTTCCTAGCGGAGGTGGTTTGCCACTGCCTTCCTCCGGCCGTAATGGGAATGATTGATGATAAAGATGACACCACAACACCCAGTCATCTCGAGGCAGGGAAAATCCCTAATCCTGCAGGGAATCGAACCCGGGACCCCGTGCGGGGGGGAGCGAGAACGCTACCGCAAGACCACAGGCTGCGGACTTAAAATTAACGTGTGTTTAGATAAGCAAATCAATACCAAACGAACAAATACCTCATAAATGAGTAAGCAGACGATAGTTCCTGATGTAAGCGAATATCGGGCACAAAGTATAGCACATCTGATTGTCTTTTCTAACTAAGTGATTTTATGACGTGCTGAAAAGTTTCCTCCGAATATTTTATATGAAAACTCTTAAAGCATTTAAAATATGCAGGGCGCGTGGAAAAAAGGAACACCTAAATGTTTCCGTTCGAGCTCTGATTTCTCTTATTTTACTATGATGATCATTTCTCCCTATGTAGGTGGGTGTCAACAAAATATTTACGCATTTGGAAGAGAAAGTTGGTGATTGAAATTTCGTAAATAGATCTCGCCGCAAAGAAAACCGCCTTTGTTTCAGTGACTGCCCCCCCCCCCCCCCCCCAACTCACGTATATCAGTGACACTCTCACCCCTATTGCGCGGAAACGCGAAAGGAGCGGCCCTTCTTTGCACTTTTTCGATGTCTTCCGTCATTCCCACCTGGTAAGGATCCCACTCCACGCAGCAATATTCCTGCAGAGGACGGACAAGTGTAATGTAGGCTGTCTCTTTAGTGGGTTTGTCGCATCTTCTAAGTGTTCTGCCAACAAAGCGCAGTCTTTGTTTCGCCTTCCCCACAATATTATCTATGCGGTCTTTCCAATTTAAGTTGCTCTTAATTGTAATTCCTAGGTGTTTAGTAGAATTAACAACCCTTAGATTGTCGGCAGTGGTGGCCAAGCGGTTAAAGGCGCTACAGTCGCAGGTTCGAATCCTGCCTCGGGCATGGATGTGTGTGATGTCCTTAGGTTAGTTAGGTTTAAGTAGTTCTAAGTTCTAGGGGACTGATGACCTAAGATGTTCCCCATAGTGCTCAGAGCCATTTGAACCAACCCTTAGATTGTATGCGATTTATCGTATACCCAAAATTTATCGGATTTCTTTTAGTACCTATGTGGATGCCCTCGCACTTTCCTTTCTTTAGTGCCATTTGCCTCTTTTCGCACCATACAGAAATTATCTCTAGATCATTTTGTAATTGGAATTGATCGTCTGATGATTTTACTACACGGTAAATTACAGCGTCATCTGCAAACAATGTAAGGGGGCTGCTCAGATTATCATCAGGATCATTTATATAAATCAGGAACAGCAGAGTGTCTATAACATACCTAGCTGAACGCCAGATATCACTTCTTTTCTACTCGATAATTTACCGTCTAGCACAACGAACTGTGACCTCTCTGAGAGGAAATGACGAATCAAGTCACACAATTGAGACGATACACCAAATGTACGCAATTTGATTAATAGTCGCTTGTGAGGAACGGTATCAAAAGCCTTCTGGGAATCTAGGAATATGGAAAGAATCTGAGATCCCTTGTCGACTCATTACTTCACGGGAATAAACAGCCAGTGTGTTGCACAAGTCTGAATCCGTGTCGGTTATGTATCAATAAGTCATTTTCTTCAAGGTGATTCATAATGTTCGAGTACAGTATATGCTCCAAAATCCTACTGCAAATTGAGGTCAGTGATATGGGTCTGTAATTGTGGGTTACTCCTATTTCCCTTCTTGAATATTGGTGTGACCTTTGCTACTTTCCACTCTTTAGGAACAGACCTTTCGACAAGTGAGCGGTTATACATTATTGCTAAGAAAGGCGCTATTATGTCTGCATACTCTGAGAGGAACCTGATTGGTATACCATCTGGACCGGAAGACTTGCCTTTCTCAAGTGATTTGAGTTGTTTCGCAACACCTAAGATATCTACTTTTGTGCCACTCATGCTAACACCTGTTCTGGTTTCGAATTCTGGAATATTTACTTCGTCTTCTTTCGTGAAGGAATTACGGAAAACTGTTTTTACTAACTCCACCTTAGTGGCACCATCGTCGGTAACATTTCCATCGCTATCGTGGAGCCCTCTAGCGACAGAGGGTTACAACTTGCGCGAGCGAAGCGGGAAAGTGGACCCAGTAACATGCATGACATGTAATATCTCAGCTGATATTGAGAACAGAATAAAAAATTCAGAGATATTACGTTTAGCAGATCCCCGTACAAAGCAAATCAAAATTGAAAATATGTTTCTTCGTAGATACTTTGCATCAAAAAAACCAAACGCTTATGGTGATACACATACGTATTATTTATTAGCTCCACAGACGAACTTAAATATTTCTAGTAAACTGTAGTTCAACTTAAGGCAATTGACAAGATAACACTTTACATGATGGTTCAAGAGACTTAACATCTGAGGTCATCAGGCCCTTAGACTTAGACCTACTTAAACCTAACTAACCTAAGGACATCACACACATCCATGCCCGAGGCAGGATTCGAACCTGCGACCATAGCAGCAGCGCGGTACCGGATTGAAGCGCCTAAAACCGCTCGGCTACAGCGGCCGGCGCTTAACATGAGTATGATCCACTGAACGTGTAAGACACTACCATGAGAATGCAACTAAATGAATGTATCTATTTGTCAGAGAGTGCGTGAAGAAATTTGCACAATTTCCCAGCAATATTCTGTGAAAGCATAGCTCAATGTTTGTGCATTTCAGAAGCGCCGCTGTGTCATTTAGTCTTAAATTCCATGAGCGACGTTAAGTTCGCGTAGAACGTAATTTGCTCTTTAGTCAAACGCCGCTGTCTAATTAAAGTGCACCACGTTACTGGAGTATTTACGCACCTGCCTCCGTCGCTGTGTTTTGTAAGCAAACCCCTTCACTACAAATTTCTCTTCCATTCATGTTGTTTGCAGGTAATTATCTCTCTTCCAGTTAGCAAAGAAACACACAGCTCTATATAAAACTTGTTACTCTTTTTAGAAATTATCAGGAGAACTAGAAACTGAAGCTGCGTGTGCCTTGCGTTGAAACATTAAATGGTTTCAGTTCTTCTGTAACGTCAGATTCGGTAGAAACTTCTAGATTTCGTCAACTGCCTTTATCGCCTTTTTCATATGCAAATAAATGTCAGACATCTGGAAGCATTCAGCGAAGATGAGGCTTTACGCGCGTTCTGCGCATTATGAGAACTGAGGTCTTTGCAACCTATAATTCTTACACCAAATGTCAGTGATCAAATGTACTGACTGCTCCGTACATTTAAACGCCAGAAATGAACTATCTACTTAAGGTTAACCCGGAGACCACAAGGGACAGTGTATGAGCATTAAGATATCACGATTGTTGAAAGATGGCCTCCCTTCAAGTTTTGCCACTCCCTGCAAATCTTTGAACGTAGCGCAACTTCGTCGCAGTTTCTGCAGTTGGTTGCTCCCCTTTCAGTATCCGACAGTGATTCGGGTTCCCCGCTCAGCCCGAGTATCAACATGGAGAACAGGTCACACGTACTCAGGATACATACTCCACCTACAGTTTTCTCCCACTCGAGGTGCCGCCGCAGCAAACATGTCAAGTTGACCTACCACTGAACAGCCAGAAAATACCACGGCCCAGCTCTTGCCAGTCAGTCTCCTGGTTCCCTGAAGTGCAGCGCCCCGAAAAAGTTCGGTGTAAGACCTGTTCACTGTCAAAGTTTAATTCCAGCCACGACCAGTCAGTGGAGACTATCTCGGGCGATGTGCTGATCAACTGAACCACTGAGTAGTATTGTTGAGTAGTATTGTTGACAAACGGTCCCTTAAGGCGATAAGTATTTTAAAAAGTCTTAGCCACTGTACATGGGGGGCAGACAGGACTTGTCCACTCTGGTTTTAAAGGACATTTTTGCTATCTCGATTAGATTATGGGTGTAACGTGTATGGGTCTGCGAGACCATCTTACTTAAAGATGTTGGACGATGAAGCGATTCGGTTGGCCACTGGAACGTTCAGAACAAGCCCCAAACAAAGCCTCAGTGCAGAGGTTGGTCGACCACCATTCCACATAAGGCGACGGCTACTTACTGTGCGCCAGGCATATAAAACGCTGTCCACACCATTCACACCTGCTCGGCCTCCAATGGAAAGGCTTTTTCGTAACCCGCAACGGGCAACGAGGCGATACGGGATTCTAACACAGGATTGCCTTTCAGAGAAGGGTGTGGCCGGTCTTAATGTTTTACGTTGCGGTTGTAGCAGATTTACACCCTGGTCCCTCCAGAGGCCCAGATTTATTTTAGACTTGACCAATATTAATAAAAATAGTACGCCAGATTTTACATTTCTTTAGCATTTTAGATGCGCATCGCTGCAGAAGATAGACGTGCTACGTTATGCATATGATATTGCTATAGTCACGGAGGCAAAAGAAGATCAAGAGGAAGTTCTCGGAACAATGGAAAAAAATCCATGCAATCAGTATGGAATGAGAATAAACAGGAAAAAGACTAAAGTGACGGTATGCAGTACAGGAGCAGAATATGAACCTCTGAGATGTGAATTGGAAGAGAGGAGCTGGAAGTGATACAGGAATTTACTTGCCTGGGAAGCAAAATCACAAGGGATGGTAGAAGCCTGAAAGAAATTGCGAGCAGAATACAAGAGGCCAAAATTGCGTTTAATCGGAGAAGGAACTTACTCACCAGCAACAACATCAGTCTGAAAATAAGGAAACGTATGATGAAAAGTTTCGTTTGGAGTGTGGCCCTATACGGATGTGAAACTTGGACAATTGGAAGAGAAGAGAGAAGACGACTAGAGGCCCTGGAGATGTGGTGCTATAGAAGGATGATGAAGATCAGATGGAGAGACAAAGTAACAAATGAAGAGGTGCTTAGAAGAGTAAAGGAAACCAGACCTCTGTGGAGGCACATCCAAACAAGAAGAGACAAACTTGTAGGGCACATCCTACGGCACAACAACATCATGGGAACAATAGCAGAAGGAGCTATTAAGGGAAGGAATCAGCGGGGGCGACCAAGGATATCATACATGCAACAGATCATGAATGACGTTGGATGTAACACATACGTGGAAATGAAGAGGAAGGCAGACAGAAGAGAGGAATGGCGCTCTGCTGCAAATCAACCTCAGGGTTGAACACTAAAAGAAAGAAAAGAAAAATCACGGTTTCACAGTAGTCTACATGTGGGCTCCAAACAAAGGAATTCCCTTGGCTGCTCGGTAGTGTTCCCCGATTATATCACCAGGATTCGCCTTCGTGATGAGCATACCTTTTTCTCAGCAGAGATCCAAGCGATTCTGAAGGCACTTGAGGAGATGCGCCGTATTCGGGACAAACGGTTTCTCATCAGCTACGATTCCATTATTGCCTTACAATTGTTACAGAATCTGTACCCAGGTTAGGAGTTGGTCCAGCTGGTATACGACCAACTGTAATTGCTCAAACGGCGCCGACCTCTGTGAGCGAGCGGTTCTAGGCGCTTCAGTCCGGAACCGAGCTGCTGCAGGTTCGAATCCTGCCTCGAGCACGAATGTGTGTGATCTCCTTAGGTTAGTTAGGTTTAAGTAGTTCTAAATATAGGGGACTGATGACCTCAGATGTTAAGTCCCATAGTGCTTAGAGTCATTTCAACCATTTTTGCTCCAACAGCAGGGAAAACAGGTGTCATTCTGCTGGGTACCAGGGCATGGAACAGACCAATCGGATGCCAAGGAGGCCTGCAGAGGACAGGATGTGGCACACTGCCCTATTCCCTTGCAGGCTGTCGTTTCTGCACTACACTGGAAGTGCATGCAGTTGTGGGAGGAGGAATAGCTGGCGGTGATGGACAATAAGCTGCGGTTGGTGAAGTCAGTAACCCGTCCGTGGCGTTCCTCCTGGGAGTTGCTCAGTCTGGATGAAATGACGCTCAGACGTCTTCGAATTGGGCACTGCCTTCTCACACAGTTTTCTACTCCGGCGAAAGGATCCACCGTTTTGTGATGCTTGTAGCGTGCACATCTCTGTCCGCAATATTTTAACAGAGTGCATTTTATACCGTGATGCAAGGACAGCAGCAAATATTGGTGGGAATCTGCCATCTATTTTAGCTGATGATGAGACGAGTGTGACTAAGTTTTAAAGCTTTGTGATGCATCTGCACTCTGGCCCAAACTTTTAGGCTGGAGATTTTAGTGTGTTGCAGAGTGGCTGGCTCCTCCTTTTTTATTCTTGCGGTCACCCTATCACATCCATCTGCTGTATTGTTTTATCTCCTTCTCCTTCTTTCCTCCTGTTTAGCTAATGTTTTAATATTGATGCAGTACTTCGTTCCGTGCTACTGTCCGGGTCAGGTACCCACATTGTTTTCCAATTTTCGTTACTTTTATTTTATGTGCTGTTTTGTATTCCTGTTTTGTGTATTTTACCGATACTCGTCTGAAACTGTTTTTGCACGGGCGCTGAAGACATTGCTGTCACGCGCCAATACCAATTTATCGATCCATCCATTCATTACGTTAAAACATTCCAGCCGGGCGAGGTTTGCTACACCGATCACAGCCGACTGGCGCAGAATCGCGAACGCAAATTCTCTTCAGGCTCCTCGAACAGAAACGAGAAAAATCGAATCTCTAAGTTGTATCCGCCAACGTTGAGAACTTTTGCCTGACGCAGGCCTTCTATCACCGTATTGCACTTCCATTACACCATCCACGCATTCTGTATACACTGAGGAGCCAAAGAAACTGTTACACCTGCCTAATATCGTGTAGGGCCCCAGCGAGCACGCAGAAGTGCCACAACATGACGTGGCATGAATTCGACTAATGTCTGAAGTAGTGCTGGAGGGAACTGACATCATGAAACCTGAAAGACTGTCCCCAAATCCCTAAGAGTACGAGGGGATGGAGATCTCTTTTGATTAATACGTTGCAGTACATCCCAGGTATGCTCAATAATGTTTATTTCTGGAGAGTTTGATAGACAGCAGAGGTGTTTAAAGTCAGAAGAGTGTTCCCGAGCCATTCCGAAGCATACTGGACGTGTGGGGTGTAGTATTGTCCTGCTGGAATTGTCCAAATCTGTCGGAATGCACAATGGACATGAATGGATGCAGGTGATCAGACAGGATGCTTTCGTACGTGCCACCTGTCAGAGACGTACCTAGACGTATCATGGGTCCCAAATCACTCCAACTGCACACGGCCCACACGATTACAGAACCTGTACCAGCTTGAACAGTCCCCAGCAGACATACAATGTCCACGGACTTATGAGGTTGTCTTCAGACCCGTACACATCCATCCGCTCGATACAATTTGAAACGAGGCTCGTCCGACCAGGCAACATGTTTCCTGTCACAAACAGTCCCATGTCGGTGTTGACGGGCCCAGGCGAGGCGTAAAGCTTTGTGTCGTGCAGTCATCAAGGGTGTACGAGTGGGCCTTCGGCTCCGAAAGCCCGTATCGATGATGTTTCGTTGAATGGTTCGCACGCTGACATTTGTTCATGGTCCAACATTGAAATCTGCAGCAATTTTCGGAAGGGTAGTACTTCTGTCACGTCGAACGATTCTCTTCAGTCGTCGTTGGTTCCGTTCTTGCAGGATCTTTTTCCTAACTCCACATTGAAACTCAATTAAATCGAGAAAACGTGTCATTATTAACTGATCTAACAACTGTGTCAGACACTTGTTGTCGACCGCTGCGGCGTATTCAGCCTGTTTACATATCTCTGTATTTGAATACAGCTGTCTCCTCCCTGAATACAACGTCGTTTCTGAAGTCAACCTATCATCTCTGAGCGGTAATAAATGTAAATGTCGTGTGACTAGGGCCTCCCGTCGGGTAGACCGTTCGCCGCGTGCAAGCCTTTCGATTTGACGCCACTTCGGCGACTTGCGCGTCGATGGGGGTGAAATGATGATGATAAGGACAACTCAACACCCACTTCCTGAGCGTTGAAAATCTCCGACCCAGCCGTGAATCGAACCCGGGCCCTTAGGATTGACATTTTGTCGCGCTTACCACAGCTACTGGGAGGGTTGGGGGGGGGGGAGGGGGGGCGGACCTCTCTGAGCGGTAACTGCTTCCTTCTTTGAAATTTCTGATAGTGTGCCCCAGATAACTTGCGAGTCCACGCCGCAGAGAGCGCCTTCCAACTAAGGGGACAGCGATTTGTGTCGAGGTCCGTTGAACCGGCCAATCTGTGGATGGTTTTTGGGCGGTTTTCCATCTGCCTCGGCGAATGCGGGCTGGTTCCCTTTATTCCGCTTCAGTTACACTATGTCGGCGATTGCTGCGCAAACAAGTTCTCCACGTACGCGTACACCACCATTACTCTACCACGCAAACATAGGGGTTACACTCGTCTGGTGTGAGACGTTCCCTGGGGGCTCCACCGGGGGCCGAACCGCACAATAACCCTGGGTTCGGTGTGGGGCGGCGGAGGGGTGAAGTGGACTGCGGTAGTTGGGTTGTGGACTACTGAGGCTGCGGCGGGGACGGAGCCTCTCTGTCGTTTCTAGGTCCCCGGTTAACATACAATACAATACAATGCAAGGGGACAGCGAGCGGCTGGCCGGTAGGTGTCGGCGGCAGGGTTGTTTGTGGAATCTGGTCGAACTCGGGTCGGCTGCGAGTGGTGCACTGTGTAGGGCCCGTGTTTGGTCACGTTAGCGGTTAGTATTTCGTACGAGGCCTGTTGACACGGCCGTTCTCCGACGTTATTGCCGGCTGCACATTATTGTAAGCTATTTTAGCATCGTGTGTTCCACAAGCCCCAAAATTTATTTCGTTTGTACTTCAAGTAATTTTCTTCTCATTTGGAGATTGAATTTGTGTGAATTAATATGCGGAGAGTCTGGTGTTATTGGACACTCTGATTCATTATGTGGTTTGACCTTTGCATTATGGTATTACTGTGCTGTCTGTCGGTCCAGTGAGCTTGAAGCTGACTAAACACGTTAGACGGGTATAAAATAAATAAATAAATAAAATAAAATATTAATTATTAATTATGTATCATAGTGACTGGTTGTAATCAATACTTGCTTATCTGGAACGTGGACATTTAATTATTTGGTATCAGACGCTTGACAATGGCTATTTCGTAAGTGCAGTGTTATTCGTAGTTGACCGTGAAATAAGACTCAAATAATCGGACTTCGTATTTAATCGTTTCCAAAGACTGCTGCGGTAGGTGCGGACTCCAAATCTAAATCTCAATATTAGAATAATTTGCCAGCCATGTCAATACGTCGTACAGAGGTGACTGTCTACTAAACATAAAAAAGTTTACACAGTTAATTAAATCAGATATATTCAATGAATAAGCCTACAGTTAAATAATTCAACTTTCTTTCATAAATATAAATTCTTTACAGAATCGAGTGTCTAGTAAGATTGCAACTCGCAGTGTTCTTATATAACATCAAAAATGGCGGTGTGCTAGTTAATAAAATATACGTGCTTCCAGCCTCAGCTATTCTATCAGACATCCTCCTCCTTAATGAAACATAAGAGTGTCATAATTGTATTTTATTTTATCAGCGGCATAGCGCTGCAGTTCTGTGCCATAAGCTTTATTTATTTGTCAGAGATTAATTATTTAATTAAGATTTCGCGTTTCCGAGGACACTCACGCACGGCATGCAAATGTGCCTTTATACGGGCTTATTCAGAAGAAGGTGATACTAGTGGTCTCTGTCTTTCAATAGACTAGAATAACGACCCTTTTTCGATCGAGCTGCATATGAAAGTATCGCGTTTCAGTTAGTGCTTCTTCCAGGTAACTGTTCGAAAATTGCCGGCCGCTGTGGCAGAGCGGTTCTAGGCGCTTCAGTCCGGGACCGCGATGCTGCTACGGTCGCAGGTTCGAATCCCGCCTCGGGCACAGGTGTGTGCAATGTCCTTACGTTAGTTAGGTTTAAGTAGTTTTAGGTCTAGGGGACTGATGACCTCAGATGTTAAGTCCCATAGTGTTCAGAGCCATTTGAACCATTTTTTTTCTGTATGAAAATCACTGGCTGTGCTGTGTGCAGTCTGTGGCTGGTTGGCATTGTGGGGATATTCGCCATTGTAGTGTCGGGCAGTCGCATGTGAACAGCGCGTAGCGTTGCGCAGTTGGAGGTGGATGTGGGGAGAGAGATGGCAGAATTTTGGGAGCGGACCATCTGGACGTGTGTCCATCAGAAAGACTAAATTTGTAATATTGGATATCATGAACTGATATATATATATATATACTTTTGAACATTATTAAGGTAAATACATTGTTTGCTCTGTATCAAAATCTTTAATTTGCAACTATGCCTATCTGTAGTTAGTGCCTTCAGTAGTTAGAATCTTTTATTCAGATGGCAGTATTGCCGCACACTGTATTGCAGTAGTTTGAGTAACGAAGATATTTATGAGGTAAGTGATTCATGAAAGGTATAGGTTATTGTTAGTCAGGGCCATTCTTTTGTAGGGATTATTGAAAATCAGATTGCGTTGCGCTAAAAATATTGTGGCTCAGTTTAGTGATAATCAGAATAAGTAAAGAGAGAAATGTCTGAGTAAGTTAAGTTTTGCTCAGCTGTTTGAAAATCAAATAACGTAGAGGTTTCCCAGCACAGTCATTCATAAATTTTTCTAAGGGGAGGTTTCATATGTCGACCCTTAGCCGAGGATACCTCACTGGAATCTTCTGATTTTTCTTGTAGTTTGTGTAATTAGTGTAGCTATTGTTTATTGCTAGAGTGTAATTGTTGTACAGTAAAACAGTTGTGACATGTATGTAGATTTGCACCAAGTATTTCGCAGCTGCGCTTGCAATTGGCTAGATATTATTATCAGTGCTATGTTAATGTGTTTTCCTATTTTTGCTCTTCAAATTGTGCTTTTCTTGTCATCGTGTGCAATAGGTGATAATTATGGCGTGTGAAAAACCTAACACTAGGCTCCAAAGTAAATTGAGAAATGATACTGACGACGAGCGTAGCGTATCAGCACCACCGTGTAATGAATTAACAGACATTCGAAGTAGTAATTTGGTAATTGTGCATAGGGAAATGGAGCGGGCGGCAAATAATGGTGTAGACAGCGAAACAATTAGTGAACAGGGAAGCATTATCGATCGATCGGTCGGAAACAGCTTGCGTCAAGATTCCGAAATGACAGGACACAATCTTGCAAATACTGTAGATTCAGGTTTTGCGCCATCACCGTTTTCTCAAATAAGTCAAAACAGATTTTCTGCTTTTCAAAATGCGAATATTGCCCGTTCAAATGCACTGCCGAATAGCACTGAGAAACATGTTCCAGACACCAGTGCATTGTTATTGCAATTAATGCAACAAATGGGACAAAAGCTTCAAAAGTTAGACAAAATGGAACAAAATCTTCAAAAGTTAAACACAATGGAACAACACCAGAGACAAACACAGCAACTACCGACATGACGACAGACGATATAACCTTAACAATAGACCATAATTCAATCAGAACTGGCGGAATTCAAACAGACACTCTCGGCAAGGTGAATTTGTAGAAGTTAGGTCTCCTAATCCCAATAACGACGCGCGCCAACAAAGAGACAGACAATGACTCGCAACGCAGGCAGCCGAGTGCGCCGGCTGGCTCAGAGAAAAATAACATAGGCGCTAACCTTGAGAAAAATTTGAGCATTCTTTACCGATATATACCGCATTATAATTGCGTTCAAGTTGATATTCTGCATAGTAGGAAGAGTAAAGGTCTACACCACATTTCACATGTAAAACCGTTTATTGAGAGATAATCTGCTTTTTAACTTAGTCTTTGATATAAAATTTTTCACTTCACGTTATTAGTACTCTTTGTCACACTTAGGAACTATTAACATGCAACAATGTTTGAAGTTAACTATCCTGTCAAGAACCTGGGTAACTTATTTAGATAGTAATTACGAATGCATTGTTACAGTGATCAGACGACATGTTTTATTGTGTGTACATTCTTCCTTGTTCGTTGCACGATTACGTAACGACTATAAGGCTTACATACTTAGAACATATACCGGTACTGCTAATGAGATTTTAATCCAACATTTTGGTTTACTAGAAAATACATTCTGGATTTAAAGTACTTTCTGAGAGATACCAGATGACAGAGTGGTTAGTTTACTTGACAGCTACACGATTATATCACGACACTACTAATGAGTGACACAATTTATATTATTGCTTTTGCGCTGTATCTGCTTTGTATCTGCACAGTTTTTCTGAATTCTTCTGGAAAGTAAAACATGTTTTAGTAGTAACTTTTGTGGTATAGCTACAATAAGACAGCCTTTTTCGTACCACAACAATACGTTACAGTATAGTACTTTCTTGATCACAGTATCTACATAATAACTACGATATCTGTACACATAGCATTTCGCTTTTGTTTATTACGAGGTAAGTACATTGACTTCTACAGAACTTTGCTTACGGACAACGATAATTACGACACTTGGCAAATTTTTTACCCTTAAGTAATGACAGAGATTATCTTACAACAAGACACACACAGTTTAGCGCTACAGTACACGTATTTGAGTGATTAATTTTGTACTTAAAACATTTATTTTTAAAGATTTTTGAATTACAAAGATACAAAGGTTTTCCGTGATACATTTCATTCCATTGCTGTAATCTGTAACACCTGAGGGTATAATTACATTAATACTCAGGGGGTAAACGCCCACTTTGTGTACTAAGCGTGGCAAGCGCTAGGAGCCCCAGCTAATGTGGTATTTGCTTATACAACTTTACACATCGGTACCATATTTCTGTAACACAGAATTACACAGCTATCTGATCATTTAACTGAGAGAGTTAAACATTTTTTTTTTTTTTTTTTTTTTTTTTTTTACTATGTCAGTGACACAGGTTTACGAGTTACACAGCTGGAAAACTTCACACTTATGAAATTGTATTTTGTCTGCACTTTGTGAACTCTTCATATTTTTTCAGAACCATTGTGTTACTATGAGAGCTTTGAATGATGTATTTGGTATGGGATCATGATTTTTAAAGTACGTTTGAGGTAGATGACACTATTGAAATGAGCAGAGAATTTTTTTTAGGTTTTGAAATTATTGCAGAAAGCTACAACGTTTTTGAGATTTGACTGAGGTATTATGATATTATTATGACGACAATGTGTATTATGCTGTTGAGGTTGTTTATGCTCAATAAGCTGATGCTATATGACGAATTTGATTATGCTACATATTTGTTATGATGAAATATTGAAGAAGTGTCGACAAATATGTATATGTTTAATGTGGTAAGGAATAATGAGTAGTGGTTAGGGACTCTGAGTTGTGAAAAAGGATATTGGAAACCAAGAATCGTACTTTAAGAGTTATTAAATGTGTGTACATGCATGAATGTATCACAACACTGCTACTCATGAGATTTCGTTTCTACACATTTCTTCTGTAATTTTTCGACCTGTGACATTTTATTGGTAGCAAACTGTCACTGTAGCGGAGACCGCTGTTGTAAATGTTTCAGTAAGGAAGTTAAATGACCTGGACGTAATGCGTTGCAGACGCCCAGCTGCGCCAGTTGCCTGGAGAAAAAGCCATTAGATGGAGAAAAAAGAGGTCATTAACCTCGCTGTTGACATTCCTTTGTAGAAAGCATCGCAAATGCGACACGCTCGTACTTGAAAACATATGATTACAGTTTGGAGCTTGTACTTTCTGCTATTTACTGAAATGCCTAATGAAATGATGAGAAACATTTTCTGACTAATGTCTTTCTAGTTGAAAGATATTTTACTGCATTAGGAGATGCCATATGGATAGTGAATGACGTTGCATACCTTGCTTTATGTATATATTTGCCTATTTTGTTTAATATCTAGTTTCTAGTTGCAATGCAGCATTGGTTAAAATAAAATGTAATAGATGTACTAATATCACTATTTTATGCCTACAGATCCATTAAATAATAATTATATGATCTACTTTCTTAAAAAAAATGGGAGGAGCACAAACAGACATTTTCCTTCACAGGAACTGCATACATAATTTTTCAACGATTTGTTAACTTTTTTGACAGAGGAAGTTTTTGTGATGCATCACTCTTGTGTTAAGATCTGACTTAGGTATTAGACATTTCCTATCTTTACTGTAATATTCTTTCTGCTTGAGCTTTACCAATCTTTAGGTATAAGTTATTGCATTTGCCAGGCATAGTTCTACTGAATTATACGTAGCATTAACCCAGTTTTACTACTGATTTATTTTTCTTGTTGCTGCACATTGGCTCATATTAGTTGTAATGTTGCATTTGCTTTGCTAATTTAGACATACTGCTGCTTGCTTTGCCAATTTGCATTTTTTTGTCATTGCTGTCTGTGTTAATTGTTTTGTGCTGCTTCATTGCCTCGTCCCTTAGTTTATGTATCTGAGCTCAGTAGATTTAAGTTAACTTAAGAAAGGGTAGGCTATATAAGAGAATGAGTTATGAAGAATCGGAAAAGAATGCATTGAGAAGTTATGTGAAAAAGATTTGGGCCAAAATGAGTATTGTACAATGAGAAATAATTATTTTGATAGAGGATATGAACAAAACAGTAGGCTTTAGGGACATCAGATATAGATAGGACTTTTTGGGAATAATGATGAACTAAGGGAGATCTCCAAGAAGTAAAGGAAGTTTTGTTTGCAAAATACTGCAGTAAAACAAACCCTGTCCTTTCCTTTTCTGTTATTTCGGTATGCGTTTGTGTACCCTTGTATATTTGTGTTCTTCCTGTCTTCATGTGTTTATCTGATAAGACTTATGTTGCAAAATTTTTCTAATAATATGATATTTACTTTGTAAAGATGTTTAGACATTATTTATTCTGTTTTGTTTTAATGCTCATGTGGGAAGTTGATGTTTGGAAAGTTATTCTGATCTTTTATGTATTTACTTATGTCATGATTCCTGTAACACTGATGTATATGTTATTTCGGTTCTTTTGTAAAGTCGTATTACTACAAATGTTATCTGTATTGTTGCGTTCTTTAATGATGTATTTTGTACCTTTGTAATTGAATTTTCATATCGTAAATTTATAATTGTATAGACACCAGTTCTTCAAATTAAGTTTCATTTCGCTGCACACGTTTCTGTTGGTCATAGTATATGCACAATATGTGAAAAAAGGGGCTGTTAGCGCTCGCACGTGTGATGATAATTCAGCTAGGAACTGGTTAACAGCACTGCTGGTTCTAATGACAATTCCAAAAACTTTGTGAGTGCACAAGTGGTAGTTTATGGACTTGCTATATTGTCCACAAGACTCTTCGATGGTGAGTGTGCACCTGCACAGTCGCAACAGATGGCTGCTGGCCGTCTCTACAAGGACGGCAGTGGGTCTGCACCTTTGATGGCCCACCAATACCATACTCTCTACCAGGACTACAGTGGGTCTGCTCTGTGGTGACCTACCTACCAATCAATATTCTTCTAAATTTCGACTGACTCTGCGGTGGGTTTGCTCTGTTGTGGCCCATTACCTGTCTGCATGTCAAGTGTCAGCATTGCCTATCCATTGGAAGGACAATACTACTTCTTCAAGACTGCATGGAAATCCAGTACTTCCATGTGCATTTTCTTTTACTGTTCTGACTTTGAGAAAAAAACTGCAATTACCACTTTGATGAATGATCAGGACTGTTTTTATGGACTGTGAGAAAAGCTTTGCTTTTGACCAACAGTGTATCAATAAGTGTGTGCATTTGATATCTTTGTTATTGTACTTATGAAAAAATTTTTCAAATCTGTATTGACCACTGCCCAAAACAATTTGTAAAATTTTTCTGGGGAGCGTGGGGGCTATGTAAGTAGGCTGTTTAGGTTTTTATGTATAAAAATCACTGTCTGTGCTGTGTGCAGTTTGGAGCTGGTTGGCATTGTTTGAATATTCGCTATTGTAGTGTTGAGCAGTTGCATGTGAACAGCGCGTAGCGTTGCACAGTTGGCGGTGGATGTGGGGAGAGAGATGGCAGAAGTTTGAGAGCGGACGATCTGGACGTGTGTCCATCAGAAAGAGTAAATTTTTATTATTTGATATCATGAACTGATATATATATATATATATATATATATATATATATATATATATATATATAATGGCTTTTGAACATATTAAGGTAAACACATTGTTATTGTTTGTTCTCTATCAAAATCTTTAATTTGCAACTATGCCTATTTGTAGTTAGTGCATCCACTAGTTAGAATCTTTTATTCAGCTGGCAGTATTGGTACACACTGTATTGCAGTAGTTTGAGTAACGATGATTTTTGTAAGGTAAGTGATTCATGAAAGGTATAGGTTATTGTTAGTCAGGGCCATTCTTTTTTAGGGATTATTGAAAGTCAGATTGAGTTGCGCTAAAAATATTGTGTGTCAGTTTAGTGATGATCAGAATAAGTAACGAGAGGAATGTCTGAGTACGTACAGCTTTGCTCAGCTGTTTGAAAATCAAATAACGTAGAGGTTTTCCAGCACAGTCATTCATAAATTTTTCTAAGGGGAGGTTTCAGTGCCAATGTGAGGTCTTTAACGCATGTTACCTATCAGGTGGAGTTCTGAGCTGTGGCATTTTTTCGCTTGTGTCGACAAGTTGCTGTTCGAAGAGTCATCGAGCCGGGGAGCGATGTCGCAGGACGCCACACTTTTGCGACAATACAGACGATGGCTGAAGCACTTTTGAGCCAAATTTCAAACTTATACGTCGCACAGGGAGACAATTATGGTGTTTCGTAAAAGTGATACTTCGACTGTTTTGCCTTGTACTTCCGGAGAGAAAAATGTATCTTCCATTGCAAGGAAACCATATGCGCAGTCCATGACTAGCATGGAACTGCATTTGTTTGGCAACTGTGTGTCGTCCCCACTGTAATTCCAGAAGTCGTCAGCCGCATGCGTGCGAGCAGCGGTAATTGTGTCTCGCTAATTAGACGCGGCCACTCTTGGGCAAACAGAACACGTCATTAGGGCGAAGCCGCGGGGAACCGACCGCCAGGCGTAGCGCGCCTCCATTAGCTAAGAGCGGCGGACGAGGGCGGGGGTGGGGGGCGGTCCCTCCTGCCTTCCGCCCCCACCGGCGGAAATAATCAATGGCGAGCCGACGCGGATAGCCTCCCACACTCAATCTACCCACCCACCCTCTCTCACCTATAGGCGCCAGCGCTCTCTCTCTCTCTCTCTCTCTCACACACACACACACACACACACACACACAGCTCGCCACGCTGTAATGTGTCCTCGCCACATACCACACGTAAATTTACTCTTAATAAGACTCTACGTGCTACTGTGGGAGGTCTGGTGAGGTGGGTGGGGGATAGAGTTAGCACAAAAAGCTCAAGAGGTGAGAGTTTCAGCCGGCCGTTGTGGCCGAGCGGTTCTATGCGCTTCAGTCTGGAACCGCGCGACCGCTACTGTTGCAGGTTCGAATCCTGCCTCGGGCATGGATGTGTGTGATGTCCTTAGGTTAGTTAGGTTTAAGTAGTTCTAAGTTCTAGGGGACTGATGACCTCAGAAGTTAAGTCCCATAGTGCTCAGAGCCATTTGAACCATTTTTTTGAGAGTTTCATCAGTGTTACCGGCAGTCTGATCTTCCTTTTGGCACACATCCAATGGAAGTGACATTGGAGGATATGTAGAACTAGAGACAAGGATTACTGACCATGATACCATGATAGTGACTATGTTTACTGAAGTTAATAAATCAGTCAAGAAGGTTAGGAGAGTACATCTGGTAGAAAGAGCAGATATCCAGTTAGCATCCCATTTAGACAATATACTGGCATCATTCAATTCCAGTTTGCCGCTCGGTCTAGGGCGCCTTGCCACGGTTCGCGTGGCTCCCCTCGTCGGAGTTTCGAGTCCTCCCTTGGGCATTGGTGTGTGTGTGTTGTCCTCAGAGTAATTGAGTTTAAGTTGGGTTAAGTACTGTGTAAGCCTAGGGACCGATGACCTCAGCAGTTTGGTCCTACAGAACTTACCAAAAATTTCCAATTTCAATTCCAGTTTGATGGATGTAGAGAAATTATGAGGAAAATTTAAAAGGATTATAAATCGTGCTCTGGAGAATTGTTTAGTGTAGTGGGTTCAGGATGGAAAAGTCCCACTGTGGTTTAACAATGAAATTCGAAAAATGCTGAGGAAGCGAAGGCCGTTGCAGTCTCACTTCAAAATGACTACATGCTCAAGCCGTCGGCACAGGGACTGTGCTTTCGAATATTGAGCGAGCGTGCCGAGTCATTGGACACTCTTTCTAAACGTGCAGAGCAACATCTAGCACGAAACTTTCTGTCAGATTGAAACTATCTGCCGGACCGAGACTCGAACTCGAGACCTTTTCTTTTCGCATGCAAGTGCTCTACCATCTGATCCACCTAAGCACGACTCACGGCATCTCCTCACAGGTTTAATTCCGCTACTACCTTGTCTCCTACCTTCCAAACTTCACAGAGAAGTAGGTAGGACAAGAAGTACTAGCGGAATTAAACCTGTGAGGACGCTACGTGAGTCGTGCTTGGGTAGGTGAAATGGTAGAGCCCTTGCCTGCGAAAGGCAAAGGTCCCGAGTTCAAGTCTCTGTCCGGCACACAGTTTTTGTGCGCGCGGGCTCTTCTTCCCGTGGTGGCACATTGGAGTGTGAATGTATAGTGCGAGAGAACTTACTGTCCTCCCCTTGTTTCCACTCACAATAACTAGACGGAACAAGTTGTCTGTTATAATTGTTTATTACATTAAACGTTACAACTTGCACAGGCAGCGCGCCAACTGCGGCTCCTGGCTTAGCTGGAAGACATACACGCCCGTCCGCTACGGGGTCTCGCAGCTACCAGCTCGGCCGTTACAACGGCTAATCCTACCTGCGCACACAAAGGACCTAAGAGGTCCACTTCCGCACATAGGTTGCAAATTCTTCCGACAGGGAGCAGACTATACTGGACAGTCTGACCTGGCCAGTCTGAAGCTGCCACTAGATGGCAGTTGGAGTGAGTAGCAGAGTCCAAACATACTCCCACTCTAAAATGAGTTTTCTCATTTTACAAATACCAAAAATTTAACAAACAACAAAACCAAAACAAGTAAACAATAAAAAATATAACTAGGTACAAGATCAATGCACATAAAACATGAATGCACTAACATTTTTTACAAATAACCAACATTTTAACAAACATCAACACCAACACAAGTAAACAATAAAAATATAACAAGACACAATATCAATGCACATAAAGCATGAATATACTAACATTTGGGATGCCCACATCACCAAACACCACTGTCATGCTGCATGTGAAACACGATGGGTAGTAACATGCAGGACACAAAACAATAGAGTATTAATATTATACTGCATAAAAACATGAAATCAATACTAACAGCAGTTAGTCCACAAGAAACATCCACAGCCTCCCAAGCCGATTTTATGAATTATGAGGTTATTCCAGTAAATGACAATTTGGCAGTGGCTCTGTATCATATATCACTACACAGATCTGAGGGAACACTTAACTGATTCACTGTTTAGGTAGGGGACACAATTTTGCTATAGGCCTCTTAATATGCCCATTAGCAGTTTTTACCATTACCACACGCACACACTTATCAGGACCGGGAAACAGCTGGTCAATGACTCCCAGCCTCCACACCAAGGGAGGCAAATTATCCTCCTTGACCAGCACATGATCGCCGATCTGGGGTTGCCATGCTCCTTCTGATGTCCATTTTTTGCGTTGCTGCAGATCATGTATATATTCTGTGGACCACCTCTTCCAAAAGGACTGATGCAACTGCTGCACAAGTTGCCATCTGTGCAACCTGTTGGCGGGAACCTCAAGGACAGAGGGTTCAGGATGAGCACAAAGGGGCTGTCCGATTAGGAAATGACCAGGAGTGAGAGCAGCAGGAGAATCTAGGTCATCAGAGAGAAGACACAACGGCCTTGAATTCAAGCATGCTTCTATCT
Source organism: Schistocerca piceifrons (assembly GCF_021461385.2). Taxonomy (NCBI): domain Eukaryota; kingdom Metazoa; phylum Arthropoda; class Insecta; order Orthoptera; family Acrididae; genus Schistocerca; species Schistocerca piceifrons. The sequence goes on from NC_060142.1 coordinate 124,124,178, forward strand.
GAATTAACACAGTAGTCAGTTCTTCAAATGTCAACACTGCATTGCCGACGACGCGTTTGAGATGCGACTTCATGCATTTGATTCCTGCCTCCCAGAGTCCACCAAAGTGAGGGGCACGAGGTGGAGTGAACCTCCAACTGATTCCCTCTGAGGTCGAATAATTCACCACACCTTCAACAGTGACATCGTTGGAGAGAAAACGTTTAAGCTCATTGTCTGCACCTACAAATGTGGTACCATTGTCACTGTACATGTGAGAAGGTTTCCCTCTTCTTGCAATGAATCTCCTGAGGGCGCCAAAAATGAACTTGTTACCAAGTCACTAACTAATTCTAAGTGGATGGCCTTGGTTGCCATGCAAATGAATAAAGCAATATAAGCCTTGGTGGTAACTTTACTCCGCCTTCCACCATGTTTACAGCAATAGGGCCTGCATAATCTACTCCACAGTGCTGGAATGGATGAGACTGGTTTACTCTAGCTGCAGGTAGCTGACCCATGAGTTGAACTGCTGTCTTGGACTTAAGCCTAAAGCATTTTAAACATTTTGTGATAACTCCCTTGACTGTGTTACGCCCATTGGGGATCCAAAACCTCCTACGCAACATAGCCAACAAAATTTGTGACCCAGCATGCAACAGATTTTCATGTTCACGTATTATGAGAGTTTTGTCAAATGATGCATAGGCGGTACGATAATAGGATGGCGCTCATCATATGGTACATCAGCATTCATTAATCTCCCTCCCACTCATAAAATACCTTCGGCATCAACAAACGGGTGCAAATCCCTTAATTTGCTATAATGTGGAATAGGGGAGCTGGCCTTCAACAAAGCGATCTCATTACCATATTCATGCATGAATGCAGCGTATTCCTTCTGCAGATTCGGTTGCCTTTTAAACCTCCTCTCAAGATGCGCCAATCTCCGAGATGCTTGTTGTCGTGATTCGCCTAATGATTTACAGTCAGGTTTCACTGGTAGTCGAACCACAAATCTCCCTTCTTCATCTCGTGCCGTGTGGCACTGAAAGTGAGCCTCACATATTTTACTCTGCTTACTAATCGTTTTCGTAGACAGTTCCTCTAACTCCCAAAATCTTTGCAGTTTGGCATCTAAATTGTCACCTCTAACAAAGCACGAGGTCACTGTAGAACGAGGCATGTTGCATGAAGCTGAAGGCATCCTACCAGACAAAATCCAGCCAAATTTTGTTTCGACCAGTGAGGGATGACCTGGTTTCACCAGCCTTTCCTTACAAACAACGTCAAAGAAAACCTCAGCACCAAGAATTAAATCTATTGTGGCAGGTTTGTTGAATTCTGGATCAGCGAGCGGAAGATTACATGGGACACTCCAGGACCTTGTGTCTATCTTGCTCGCTGGTAGGTCACTGGTGACATGATCTATGACAGCACAAGTGGTTCTGACACGAAAGTCGTTGACCCTAGACGATAGTTCAACATCACAAGTGTAAGACACTGAGGCAGCAAAAGCATTGTTTATGCCCTTCACAGGAAACGAATGTTTACTTCGTTTCAGTTTTAATTTCTCTGCCATGCCCTTAGATATAAAGGATAGCTGACTCGCACTATCTAGCAAAACTCTGCAAACCTGCTGTCTACCCATGCTGTCTTTAATGTTGACAACAGCTGTTGCCAACAAAACATTACAATGGGTGTTTGCCTTCCCGTTCGTAGTTTGATGGGTCAAGGAATGGCCTCCTGGTTTACTATTCTGCCCATTCCTTGGTTCAGCAGGCTTGTGTAGCAGTATGTTGTGCCTTCCTTTACAGGTCTTACAAGGAGAAATCCTGCATTTAGTCGAGAAATGACCAGAGCAGATGCACAAAAAACAAAGCCTATTTTTTGTCACATATGCCCGCCGCTCATCGACATTTAGTGCCTGAAACCCTTTGCATTTAGTGATAGTATGAGGTTCACTACAAAAATTACATGATTCCTCAGCATCAGCATTAGCGAGATGAGCCCTCCTCACATGTCTTGTTTGATTTGAATTATTGACATTTCCTTGCGAATCCCTTGAGGTGTTATCGCTGAACCTGATCAACTCAAGGGCCTGACATTTTGTTTCCAAAAAATCTATTAGTTGATTTAATGTGGTGAATGTCGACCCAGACATCTTTACCTCCCACTCATGACGATCTGGACAGAATCTGTTCCGAAAGAATAACTTCATGAAGTGGAACATCAGGTTTGAGAACTTCTAACGCCTTCAAATGGCTGCATACGTGATTAATTAGTTGCCTATAATCGCTCGCTGCGCCATGGCCGACTGTAGGCAAGGCCAACAATGCCTTAGCATGTCTGGCTGCAATTATTTTTGGGTTATTATACCTCTGCGTAATAAGTCCCCAGGCTATCGCTAGATTTCCTGCTGTGGCAGGTATATGTTTCAAAAGGTCCTTAGCTTCACCTCGCAAAGACGAATTAAGGTAATGAAGTTTTTGAACGTCATCAATTGAATTGTTATTCATAATGAGACTCAAAAACGTATCCCTGTATGATGACCACTTAAGGTAGTCGCCTTCAAAATTTGGAAAGTTAATAGCGGGTAGTTTCAAAGAACTGACACTGCCTGATGGATTCGAGCCCAAAGGCTGCGGAATCTGGGTGTATCTCTTCATTGAACCCTTGAGAGTGGATTCAACAAAGTCCCACGAATCCTCGAATTCTGCCCTGTACTGTGATCTGCTGATTCGTCTTCAATTTCCAGCCGTGTTTGAGACGACTCAAAATCAGTCTGAATCCGAGTCAATCGATTTAATTTTGATTCCAACATTTCGATGCTGGCACTGTCTGCAGACTGCACAAAGCTCGCTAAGCGCGCGAGAGCGGCCTTTGCTACACCTCTCTGCTTGACTAATTTTGTTTTCTCTGAGGGCTCCATCTTAGGACCAGGAAGATGATAGCAGGAAGCCAACAGTTGCACTTACCAGGCTGCAGCGGCAGTACGGACTGGAACAGCAGCGGCGTCACGGGCACGGACACTGGCAGCTGGCGTGGCAGGCGTTGCAGTCTCCGACGGCGCGAAGTTTCGGCGGGAGCAGGAGGTGACGTCACCGACGATGCTGCACCGACGCGTTTCTGTGCCTCCCGCGTTACCATTAGAGACACATTAAATGTTCACAAATATGTCCCCGATCGCCGTTGTTAAGGCTGTTATTGTCGAAGTCCCGAACAGGCCTTGGGACACTCGATAGCAGGCAACGACGAAACCGATCACGTGCGCAGCTCACACGTGGTTTTTTAGAAGTTCACAAATACCGGAAAATAAATCCGCGCGAACGTAAATTCCGCGTAGTCACTGTATCCGGCCCGGAGGACCTAAAAATGTGCGCGCGGGCTGTTCTTCCCGTGTGGCACATTGAAGTGTGAATGTACAGTGCGAGAGAACTTACTGTCCTCCCCTTGTTTCCACTCACAATAACTAGACGGAACAAGTTGTCTGTTATAATTGTTTATTACATTAAACGTTACAACTTGCACAGGCAGCGCGCCAACTGCGGCTCCTGGCTTAGCTGGAAGACATACACGCCCGTCCGCTACGGGGTCTCGCAGCTACCAGCTCGGCCGTTACAACGGCTAATCCTACCTGCGCACACAAAGGACCTGGGAGGTCCACTTCCGCACATAGGTTGCAAATTCTTCCGACAGGGAGCAGACTATACTGGACAGTCTGACCTGGCCAGTCTGAAGCTGCCACTAGATGGCAGTTGGAGTGAGTAGCAGAGTCCAAACAGTTTTAATTTGACTGAAAGCTTCATATCAGCACACACTCCGCTCCAGAGTGAAAATTTCATTCTGGAATATCTACCGTATCAGGTATTCTGAACGTGCGTCTAAATGTTGACCAATGACATGGCAGAACGCCACCTACATCACATGCACGTCATCTCCCTTCAATACAGAGTCGCGAGGTGCCATATTTGAGATTAGATTAACTTCAGTTTTCGTTCCATAGACCCAAAAATGAGATGATTCTCGAGGGTGTGAAACATGTCAGAAAGTGCAACATAAAAAACATAAAACATTTTGATATAATACTCACAACCAAGATCGTTTGTCAGGAGACTGTCAAGCTGGCCGAAGTGGCCGTGCGGTTAAAGGCGCTGCAGTCTGGAACCACAAGACCGCTACGGTCGCAGGTTCGAATCCTGCCTCAGGCATGGATGTTTGTGATGTCCTTAGGTTAGTTAGGTTTAACTAGTTCTAAGTTCTAGGGGACTAATGACCTCAGCAGTTGAGTCCCATAGTGCTCAGAGCCATTTGAACCATTTTGAGACTGTCAAAATAGGTGAATACATTACAGTAAACTAGAACTGCTAATACTTACAGAATTAATACCATACGGGAATGAAACATCGTTATGCACTTTTGGTAAATTTATCATACACAAAATACCTAATCTTGACTGTTGAAAGCAAGTTCTGTCAAAACTGAAATCTTACATTTTTACTTAAGCTGTTTAAGATATTCATGTACAGAGCAGAAGGAGCTCCCTATCAAAAAAGTCTTTCAAGCACTGTAAAGAGGTTTGCAACACTATATGCATTTTTTACCAATGTCTGATTTATTTTTAGAGCTATCTGTTCCTCTTCCCTTCTGGCTCCTCCTGTTTCTGTCTTCACTATATCCCGTACAGTTTTTAATTTGTTGCCAGATGTAATTATCTTTTTCTCATAATAAAGCTGCATTGGCTTCTGGATTACTTGCTTCAATATTTTGCAGTATTCTTTGTAATGCATAAGATGCTAACACCAGAACTGTTCCTAGAGAGTAGATACAGTCTCCTTTTTGTCCCACAAGATATCTTTATTCTTTGTGTAATCCATAGTTTTTCTGTTTGATTTGAGTTACTTTTAGGTGAAGAAAATTTTCAAAGAGGAAATAACTTTATTAATGAATGCTTTGCATTTTCCACTCGAGTCAAAAGTATTGTAAACATCCATCCAGTTCATAACTTTGAGCAATTTCATCCTGTACTCAGATTTAATAATTTTTTTATCCTGGCAAGTTTCAACATTTAAAAGAGGATGCTGCATGTCATGATCCGATAGCCCATGTACTGTTTTGTCATATGACTTTTTTTCTAGATTTGTCTACATAGATACTGTCAACAACAGTCTCAGAGCATTTACATACCCTAGTTGCAAAGTTCACAGTAGGAATTAAATTCAATGACAGTGTTAATGATTGCAATAATTATTCACTGACGTAGCTTTTAAATAAATCCACATTAAAATCTCCAGCAACCACCATTCTTTTTTTTTTTTTTTTTTTTTTTTTTTTTTTTTTTTTTTTTTTTTTAGCGAGATGGGACAACAAAGTTTCCAGATTTTGTATGAAGCGTTTAAAGTTTCCTGAAGGCGCTCTTTACATACTTTCTAGTATAAAGGACTTATTATGAAATACCTCTTCTCTTGCACAAGCTTCTTAATATCAATATTCTTGAAATCAAAACAGTTTCTGACAAATGTAGCCATTCCCTCATTCTCCATATTTTCTCTTCAGAATTAAGAAGCTAACGTGAATCCTGTAACATTTAACATATCTATACCAGTGGTCACATGATGTTCAGAGATGCAGATTGTAAAAACTGGTTTGCTCAACACTGATTCTGCAACACAAATAAACAACTCATTCAGCTTACCCCTTAGTCCTCGTATATTCTGATGTAATAAGGATAACTGACTTTTTGCACTGGCTTAATTACAACTAGATGAACCTAATTTTGCTGTCTTTCAGTTGAAGCCCATATGTGCATACGCCTTTCCTAAGCACCAGAAAATTGAGCATCTCTCGAAAAGCCGACGTTAATTGTAGGATTCGTTGTGATAAAATCACGAGACACGTCATATTCGTGGTTGAAGAAGTACTGTAACTCGCGCGTTATGAGTGTGTGCCGTTTGAAGGCAACGGTACATTGAGGATCCATCAAAACCGCATTATTCTTGGAATAATTTATCGTAATTAAATTTGACTGCTACGATTAAAGCTTCCAGGAGATGTAAGATGCTAGGCATAGTCGTCAAATACCGACGGTCGATATAGCTCAGTGAGTAGTGACACAATTAAGCGGGCAGAGTTGGGAATCGCGTCCTCCTACATTCATTTCTACCCTTCGCGTTCCTAATAAGTTCCGACATTTTCTTATTATTTTAATATAAGCATATGTTTCTTCTATTGGCTTCTACATCTACATCTACATTTATACTCCGCAAGCCACCCAATGGTGTGTGGCGGAGGGCACTTTACGTGCCACTGTCATTACCTCCCTTTCCTGTTCCAGTCGCGTATGGTTCGCGGGAAGAACGACTGTCTGAAAGCCTCCGTGCGCGCTCTAATCTCGCTAATTTTACATTTGTGATCTCCTCGGGAGGTATAAGTTGGGGGAAGCAATATATTCGATACCTCATCCAGAAACGCATCCTCTCGAAACCTGGCGAGCAAGCTACACCGCGATGCAGAGCGCCTCTCTTGCAGAGTCTGCCACTTGAGTTTGTTAAACATCTACGTAACGCTATCACGGTTACCAAATAACCCTGTGACGAAACGCGCCGCTCTTCATTGGATCTTCTCTATCTCCTCCGTCAACCCGATCTGGTACGGATCCCACACTGATGAGCAATACTCAAGTATAGGTCGAACGAGTCTTTTGTAAGCCACCTCCTTTGTTGGTGGACTACATATCCTAAGGACTCTCCCAATGAATATCAACCTGGTACCCGCCTTACCAACAATTAATTTTATATGATCATTCCACTTCAAATCGTTCCGCACGCATACTCCCAGATATTTTACAGAAGTAACTGCTACCAGTGTTTGTTCCGCTATCGTATAATCATACAATAAAGGATCCTTCTTTTTATGTATTCGCAATACATTACATTTGTCTATGTTAAGGGTCAGTTGCCACTCCCTGCACCAAGTGCCTATCCGCTGCAGATCTTCCTGCATTTCGCTACAATTTTCTAATGCTGCAACTTCTCTGTATACTACAGCATCATCCGCGAAAAGCCGCATGGAACTTCCGACACTATCTACTAGGTCATTTATATATATTGTGAAAAGCAATGGTCCCATAACACTCCCCTGTGGCACGTCAGAGGTTACTTTAACGTCTGTAGGCGTCTCTCCATTGATAACAACATGCTTTGTTCTGTTTGCTAAAAACTCTTCAATCCAGCCACACAGTGTAATATTATTGGTATTTCCGTCCTATGAAAGCTTTGAGTATTCTTTGAAAGACATTTGTTTTGTATAATTTACATAACTGTAAAGATGCGCATCTAGCGCGGACGCTAATACGTCGATTGCGCAGTCAAAGAAACATTTTAACAGAAGCTGAACTGTCGTTCCGCTTCGATCTAAATGAAAGATGACAGTAAAAAAAAAAAAAATAAATAAATAAAAAAAAACTTTTGTAGATCTTCAGATTTTAATGTACTTCTGATTGTGGTGTGAAAGCGTGAAGAAGGTCGACTTTAAGCTAAAAAAGTGAGCGGTCTTGCCAGCGCGCAGACAACATTATTAATTAATAACATTCAAGTAATTTATGTTCGAATCTGTAACTCGGCAAGCTATTGTTATCGGAGGTGTTGAACAGTGCAAGAATTGTCTTTAACGAAGGAGAAAAGTGACTGTAACTTGTGACAAAAACGCGAACATAGGAGCTGAAATGTGATCGCACCATAGAGTTAGATAATTACTTATGTAAGTTATGCTGTCTATAAAGTAGCTCTAATTACTTGTGAGAATTATTAGAATATATTTAGTGTTTACCAGATTTCTTATTCTATTCTTTTCCTTTATACTTCTTTTTTAACCTCCAGGCCATATTATTTTTAGAAATGTCAAAAAGCCTTTACTACAGCAGAAAATACTGCGGCATCCTGGTCGTGTACAGAAGGCCGCTCCTTGTCTTCTATACAATTCATAGCTGCCCCATTTATGAATGATTTCATTTGCAAATGCACTTTTTTTACTGTTCATTGTTAAAGGTCCCTTAGGTAATTATAAAATTCATACTGATTACGTAAAGAAATCCGGGTTGTTCTTTTCCAAGTAATAGAAGTCTTTGCGTAATCTAAAACTAGCCTCCTTCTGACAACGATCAGGAGCCGACCAGAAGACGGACGTCTTCGACCGCTTTCGTGTGTCCTGTGGCAAAGCTGTGCCAAACTGGGAACACGACATTCTAGTATGAAACACAGATTTAAATTGATAGAATTGAAATATATTTAACCTAATAATAGTAATAATTTTTTTTTATCATACTAGATGTGGCGCCCGAACAGGGACCTGATAAAAATTTTTAATCTGTTCTGTTATTGTTTCATGACATCATCCGGCGGACATCGGGAAGCCGTAAAGGAAGTACTGAACGAAACCGTGGAAGTATTAAAAAAAATTTCGAAAAATAACAGCAGTGCGCAAAACGACTGATGTAAGTACGGTTTTCATTACGCATAAAATCTCGCGTCTTGTATAAAAAAAAACTGATTTCCGGAATGTCTTTCCTTACTGCTTCATTTTATCCTATCGCTGTTATTTCCTTGCAGAGTTGCTTATTTACGTAGTTAGAATTCGTTTCTGATCATCTCTTCATGCAAAGTTTATTTGTTAGCATTATTAGCATCTTCATTGTTGCTACGGTTAAGAACACAAGATGGATGTCATAATAGCAGGATTCAGTGTCTAGTAGGTGTTTGTCACTTATTTCAAAGTTAGGTGCCATCTTGTCTTCTACCCGGTATAGCTCTGCAATTGTCACCTACCGCGGTGTGACGTTTGACTATCAGCGCGCGCATCTGAGAGTTGACGATCGGCGTACCGCGAAATATTTCTTTGAGCAGTTACGTCACAAACTTGAAAATAAACATGGCAGATGACAAAGGAAAGCCGACAAACAGTGTGGATGACGGTGATGACACAGTTGTCAAGTCATACCCACTACGTTCGCGAACGGGAACAGGCAGACCCGAATCGCGAATGGAGACAACGGTAGACGATGATGGTGTGCGTGACGTATCGTCACAGCAATCATCGTCACAGCAAGCGGGAGAAAATTTGATGGTTGAAATGATGAGAATTTTTTTTCAAGATAGAGAACAGGAGAAACGGGAAAGGGAAGCTTATAAATTACAAAAACAACGAGATAGAAAAGAAAGGGAACAAAAAGAAAAGGAAAAGGAACGGGAGACAGAGCGGAAATGGTTTGACCTGAATACCATGATTGGCACAATGAAAAATAGGTTAGATAATATTGATGCCAACTTAGAGGCAAGAATAAGGACAGTCTCGGTGGAATATATCTCGGAGTTAAGTACTAAAGTTAATGAAAGGATAGAAGGTATTCTGCAGAAGGCAGATGCATGTGAGAGCACAGTAGGTAACGTGCACAGAGACATCAAAGTACAAATCGAAAGTTGCCAGGCAGTTACAACAGAAGTTTCAAAAAAGTCCGTTGAGGTCGAAACTAAAGTAAACAAGCTTGCAGACAATGTCGTCACTCTGCAAGGCCAGGTCAATGACCTGACACAGGCGCTATCCGAAATAAACATTGAAAAGAGGGTGAATGATGCTGCAGCCAACGTACGTTCCACGATAGGAAAAGAATTTGTAGAATGGGTCGAGACTAAGGAACAGTACATAGAAAACAAGGTTCAACACGACTTAAAAGAAGCCGTTAAGTCAGCCACAGTTGAAGTTTTAGCTGCTCCAGGTACATCAGGAGATACGATTCTCACTGAATTAGGAGAGATTCGTAGAGTTTTTCACCGAGATCTTCCCGAGTGGAAACGACACCTCACTGAGGAAATCGAGCAGTTGAAACGACAAGTCAATGATTTTCCTAATGACAATAGAAGTGAGCATTCACACTTGCTTTCTTCAGAACATGAATACAATAATAATCCCGTGTCTCGTGTAGAATTCTCTCCACTTGTACATGGACACAGTAGTAAGAATCCTTTAGTACGCAACCAGAATGATCAAGTAACTCTTGTCGAGCTCATGAAAGAAGAAAGCGTTCTCAAGCACCGCGTATTCCAGCCTTTTCTGCCAGAGAAACGCAACATCCACCCAATGGTTTTTCTGAAGTCATTTAATGGTGTTTTTCCTGAGAGCTGGGATGACAAGCAACGTATGCGCTTTATAGTAGGTTACATTCAAGGAGAGGGTTCTGTCTGGGGAACAGAAGTAATTGACAGATGTAATAATTACGCTGACTTCGAAAAGCAATTTCTGAACAAATTCTGGAGTTCAGGCATACAACAACGCCTTAGAAAGGAGGTATATAATGCTGAACCATTTAATACGAGAAGTGCTGGTCTCCGTAGGTACTTCGAGAAATACCTGCGAAAAATACAATATTGGGACACGCCCATTTCCCCGAAGGACGTAATTATGATTCTTAAGTCAAAGCTACCGGTATCAATCAGGGAGAAGTTAGTAAATGTCAGTGACGACGACACGGAGGCTTTTCTGTCAGTACTTGACAACCTTGACATGATTCAAGAAGACGTGCGTGCTAGTGCGCGGAGTAATTGTAATCTTGGCCCGCACACTACACAGCCGCACGGTGTAGGCGCAGACTCAGTTATGTCATACCAACCCAACAACAGTAAAGGACACGACGTTCCGTGCGATAATAACAACTACTATTGCCGTAACGGGAAGCAGAAACATAAATTCCAGGATCAAAATAGGTACCACCCCATATACCAGACAACACAACAGCAATACGGTAATTCACCAGTTAATTACAATGATCGCTATAATAATAATTTCAATGGAAAAGGACGTTGGCTTAACACCAACAGTCAGCAGCAGTATGGTAACCAGCCTACATTCCAGCACCGTTCTCAAGGGAGAAATCCTCCAGATCCTTCCAAGCAATACAAACAACAGTATGCTCCAAACTTTAGGAATAGTCCTCCGCCTTTTACCAACTATCAAAGTCACAATCATGAACCTCAAAATTCTCGCATCTATTATGCCCGAGCAACCCGCCAACACACACCATCTCGACTGAAATTCCGGCAAATAGCTCGCACCTTAAGTGGAATACGGAAGCAAACTTCGTACCGAGCGTACCGCCCGGTACTTCAAATTAATTGTGAGCGAAATTCAATCTAATGAACATACGGAAAACTAAAAGCACACTTTGACCGATTTCACACCTTCAGAATTAATCTCAAGGCAAAGGGAAAGCAATGAATGGACTGATCCCATTCCCAAGATAGAAGGTCCAGAAGTCAACCTAGATAATAAGTTAAGACAAGCCCTGATCTCTCTCACAACTCATGCCAATTTAAGAAAAAAGGCATTTGACAAGCATGTCAATAAAGTTCTGTCGTATCGTTTGAACGAGCGTGTTCTTCTGAGGACACACTTCAAACCATCTCTCATCTTACGTAAAAATCGTAAGTGGCAACACTTATACGAAGGACCGTTTGTTATAGTCAGGAAGCCACATATTGGTTGTTACGTGTTGGCAGATCCAGTTAGTGGACGAATAAAAGGACTTTACCACCATGTAGACCTAAAGAAGTACCATGAAAAACATTTAAAAAAATCATTTATTATGTTAAGCTGCAACTTGAAACAAGAGTGTGATCTGTTTAGAAAGTATGTGAATCAACAGCATGTACATGTATTCTGCAGGTGACGTAATCATTTGAGTGAGGTGGACACAAAGTAATGATGGAGTTTGAAAGATGTGAAGTGATTGAAGAAGGTACTCTACGTATTTGGAAAATAAGATTTGCTTTAGTTTTAAGGTAGTTTTAAATTTCTTGAGCAATAGAAGACTGCAGTCGTTGAATTGAGTAAGGGATGTGCCAAAGTGCCACCTGCTGCTTTAGTTTTAAGTTATGGCAAATCTACTTTTTACCAAGTAGTAAAGGTTTTCTTTAAATCCCTCATTCAGACCAGAATGTCCGTATATGTGAAGTATTAACCTAAGTTAAGCCTTCAAAGGATTGATATTTTAAGTCGCTAGAACCATGTACGATGCAAAACTGATACATTGTAATCTGTAGATTACACCGAGTATAAGCAGCAACATATAGTTAATGTACAAAGAAATGAATAATGGTACTCGCAACTGGAGAGCAATCTTAATTTATTTGTTACTATGAGTCAACCAGTTAAGAAATTTGCATTTATAATAAGAATTAGGTCCTGTATTGGAGAAACTTAGAGAGACTATTCCTATGTCACGAGTATTATACAGAAACCTTCGATATTAAGACACCTAGTTGAGGACTGAGATAATTTGCTTATATTCTTCTGCTATGTCCGCATGCCGTGATGTTGAGATATATTTGAAGATGCTTTGGAAACGGATTTGTGCGAAATTTTAATACTGAAGTCAAGTTATGCCACGTGGATGACATTAAAAACGGTGGAGCCGAAGAATGAATTTGCTCAACTGATTATTTCACCTATTATCTATCTTCGTATCTTTCATTTCCTTGCACTATCCTATTGTAGTTTTCTTCTTTAGCGTTCTTACCTTTCTACCCTACCCGGTAGGGGAAGAAATTTGGAAATTGGTTCAAAAGACTTGACGTGTGTATGTTGTGTGTATTGACGATCGTGGCTCGTTGGTTAATGCGTATCTGCGGTTACTTATCGGAACGTGATGTAAATCTGATTTGCTGTGAGCAAAAGCATCCCAGGAAATAGGAATAATTTTCCCGATTTCTGCTAGATGAAGTTTTGAACGTGAACTGTTCGGCACGCCAAAGTGGGTATATTTACTGATTATTGATGTAACCGAATAAATGAAAAAAAAAGGGCTGTTATAGAACAATAAGAAAAGGAAAAGAATCAGATTTAAAATATATATAAAATCTAACGTGCTTCAGAAGCACCATTCAGAATAGCAAACACGTTTTTCGTTAGGTCTTGGACAGTAATTAAAAAAAAAACTATGTATATTTTGTAAATGATCCTTTCATGATAAGTAATTTTAGCATTACCTGTGCTACTCTGTGGTATAGAGAGACCTATATGGACACGTATGGATTGCTGCGTGTGACTCTGTGACAAAATGATGGACACGTGTGTAAAATCGTAATTTGACACATGCACGGGCACGAAAAACTAGTTATCCCTTGTGTGAGTCAAAACTGTAATAAACTTATGGACACGAGTGATGTTCCGCGTGTGAAGTAGCATTACAAGTACTCGCACGTTGCAACGACGATACAGTGACTATCAGTCAAAGGATAGACAAGCTATTGTACTCACTGCAATAGGTGACAGTAGTCATTTTCATCGATGACTGTTCTTCGTCGTTGGTGCAGTCAATTTACCGTCCAGGTTGACCATGTCGCCTTGACGAGCTGCTCCAGTACCCACGATTCAACAAAATGCACAAGTTAAAAGAAAGGTTGGCAGCCACAGAACTATCTGCCTCGTGCAGGACGCGGACTGCCAACGCTGTTAAACCGCCAGTTCGTTACCACGTGACTGTGAAGCACTGTGGCAACATTCAATGACTGCTCGCCGGCCCGTCCTCAACAATAAGCATTCCTCTCCATAACGGGCGCGAGCGTGCTCCAGATTTGAGATGAAAATGGACATAAAAATAATAAAACGTTGATAAACTACGCACGATTTTACTATATTTACATTAAAAGGGCACTAATGATGACTTTTCCTTAACTATGAAAATTGCTACGGCAATATTGCTAAATACATTGCTTAAGAAAGACCTGTGCAAGACGAAACGTGTTTCGCTAATATTTGCTAACGAAAGAACATAAAACCTAGACACAAAATATGAATAATATATAATGTATATGTACATAGTCTATGTAGTAATTTTTATTGTCTTAAATTCTTACTCTATATTCCCTTAGATTAAGATGCTAGTTAATGAGCAAGTCCTAATACAGATTTTTTTTCTGTATTTTCATGTGCTGAAACATGAATTGGAATGAGATTAAGACAGCCACCAAACTGACTCATTCGTCATTGTACCATTCATCAAGTTTCCTGATTCCCGACATGACCCAATGGATCGTCGAGTCAAGAAATATCACTTTCCCCTTCACATAGTGAAATCCCCAGTGTTTTCCACCAGAATGTGAAAAGGTGATCCCCAGTTTTAGTGCAGTGAAAAGTGACAGGTGATGAAAGAATTCCCCTGTGAAAATAATCCGAGTTCATAGGAAATACTCCCAACTACAAAGTGAAGAGTGGCGTCGCTACGAGAAAGACTGATAAAAGTTTTATGTTCTGTTCACAATTGGCGGAAATGCACCAATACTGTAATAGGATTTTTTTTCTTCTTGTCAATATTTATGTATATATGTATCTGTATGTGTATTTAATTTGTACTGGTATCTATGTTAGTATTTCAATGTTTCAATTGACTGAATGAGAGTAATTCTCGAGAACACGCAGAAAAGGAACCTATGTTAAATCCTTGAACACTTATGATGGCATCATGCTACAACCAAGTTTGTTAATGATCAAGCAACTGTGATTAGTTTTGACGACTTAGTGTGAAACGTATATAATTCTATGTGCCTTATGTCATGTTTGTTTTGCTCCCTAGAAGGAGAGATCCTTAAATACTTCATTCACTAAGTACGTGAATCCAATAATATTACGATTGCGCGTGAGTCGTAACGATCTTTCAGACTCATTACTCCTCACGCGGGAAGCGATGTAATATTATTGGTATTTCCGTCCTATGAAAGCTTTGAGTATTCTTTGAAAGACATTTGTTTTGTATAATTTACATAACTGTAAAGATGCGCATCTAGCGCGGACGCTAATACGTCGATTGCGCAGTCAAAGAAACATTTTAACAGAAGCTGAACTGTCGTTCCGCTTCGATCTAAATGAAAGATGACAGTAAAAAAAATAAAAAAAAAAAACTTTTGTAGATCTTCAGATTTTAATGTACTTCTGATTGTGGTGTGAAAGCGTGAAGAAGGTCGACTTTAAGCTAAAAAAGTGAGCGGTCTTGCCAGCGCGCAGACAACATTATTAATTAATAACATTCAAGTAATTTATGTTCGAAACTGTAACTCGGCAAGCTATTGTTATCGGAGGTGTTGAACAGTGCAAGAATTGTCTTTAACGAAGGAGAAAAGTGACTGTAACTTGTGACAAAAACGCGAACATAGGAGCTGAAATGTGATCGCACCATAGAGTTAGATAATTACTTATGTAAGTTATGCTGTCTATAAAGTAGCTCTAATTACTTGTGAGAATTATTAGAATATATTTAGTGTTTACCAGATTTCTTATTCTATTCTTTTCCTTTATACTTCTTTTTTAACCTCCAGGCCATATTATTTTTAGAAATGTCAAAAAGCCTTTACTACAGCAGAAAATACTGCGGCATCCTGGTCGTGTACAGAAGGCCGCTCCTTGTCTTCTATACAATTCATAGCTGCCCCATTTATGAATGATTTCATTTGCAAATGCACTTTTTTTACTGTTCATTGTTAAAGGTCCCTTAGGTAATTATAAAATTCATACTGATTACGTAAAGAAATCCGGGTTGTTCTTTTCCAAGTAATAGAAGTCTTTGCGTAATCAAAAACTCGCCTCCTTCTGACAACGATCAGGAGCCGACCAGAAGACGGACGTCTTCGACCGCTTTCGTGTCTCCTGTGGCAAACCTGTGCCAAACTGGGAACACGACATTCTAGTATGCAACACAGATTTAAATTGATAGAATTGAAATATATTTAACCTAATAATAGTAATAATTTTTTTTATCATACTAGAACAGCTGGTCTGATATTCCGTATGCTCTTACTTTGTTTATCAGACAACAGTGCGGAACTGTATCGAACGCCTTCCGGAAGTCAAGAAAAATAGCATCTACTTGGGAGCCTGTATCTAATATTTTCTGGGTCTCGTGAACAAATAAAGCGAGTTGGGTCTCACACGATCGCTGTTTCCGGAATCCATGTTGATTCCTACATAGTAGATTCTGGGTTTCCAAAAACGACATGATACTCGAGCAAAAAACATGTTCTAAAATTCTACAACAGATCGACGTCAGAGATATAGGTCTACAGTTTTGCGCATCTGCTCGACGACCCTTCTTGAAGACTGGGACTACCTGTGCTCTTTTCCAATCATTTGGAACCTTCCGTTCCTCTAGAGACTTGCGGTACACGGCTGTTAGAAGGGGGCAAGTTCTTTCGCGTACTCTGTGTAGAATCGAATTGGTATCCCGTCAAGACCAGCGGATTTTCCCCTGTTGAGTGATTCTAGTTGCTTTTCTATTCCTTGGACATTTATTTCGATGTCAGCCATTTTTTTCGTTTGTGCGAGGATTTAGAGAAGGAACTGCAGTGCGGTCTTCCTCTGTGAAACAGCTTTGGAAAAAGGTGTTTAGTATTTCAGCTTTACGCATGTCATCCTCTGTTTCAATGCCATCATCATCCCGGAGTGTCTGAATATGCTGTTTCGAGCCACTTACTGATTTAACGTAAGACTAGAACTTCCTAGGATTTTCTGTCAAGTCGGTATATAGAATTTTACTTTCGAATTCACTGAACGCTTCACGCATAGCCCTCCTTACGCTATCTTTGACATCGTTTAGCTTCTGTTTGTCTGAGAGGTTTTGGCTTTGCAGTAGTTTCCTAACTTTGTTGTTGTACCACGGTGGGTTTTTCCCGTCCCTCACAGTTTTACTCGGCACGTACCTGTCTAAAACGCATTTTACGATTGCTTTGAACTTTTTCCATAAACACTCAACATTGTCAGTGTCGGAACAGAAATTTTCGTTTTGATCTGTTAGGTAGTCTGAAATCTGCCTTCTATTACTCTTGCTAAACAGATAAACCTTCCTCCCTTTTTTTATATTCCTATTAACTTCTATATTCAGGGATGCTGCAACGGCCTTATGATCACTGATTCCCTCTTCTGCACTTACAGAGTCCAAAAGTTCAGGTCTGTTTGTTATTAGTAGGTCCAAGATGTTATCTCCACGAGTCAGTTCTCTGTTTAATTGCTCGAGGTAATTTTCGGATAGTGCACTCAGTATAATGTCACTCGATGCTCTGTCCCTACCACCCGTCCTAAACATCTGAGTGTCCCAGTCTATATCTGGTAAATTGAAATCTCCACCTAAGACTATAACATGCTGAGAAAATTTATGTGAAATGTATTCCAAATTTTCTCTCAGTTGTTGCCACTAATGCTGCTGAGTCGGGAGGTCGGTAAATGGAGCCAATTATTAACCTAGATCGGTTGTTGAGTGTATCCTCCACCCATAATAATTCACAGGAACTATCCACTTCTATTTCACTACAGGATAAACTACTACTAACAGCGACGAACACTCCACCACCGGTTGCATGCAATCTATCCTTTCTAAACACCGTCTGTACCTTTGTAAAAATTTCGGCAGAATTTATCTCTAGCTTAAGCCAGCTTTCTGTACCTATAACGATTTCAGCTTCGGTGCTTTCTATCAGCGCTTGAAGTTCCGGTACTTTACCAACGCAGCTTCGACAGTTTACAGTTACAATACCGATTGCTGCTTGGTCCCCGCATGTCCTGACTTTGCCCCGCACCCGTTGACGCTGTTGCCCTTTCTGTACTTGTCCAAGGTCATCTAACCTAAAAAACCGCCCAGTCCACGCCACACAACCCCTGCTACCCGTGTAGCCGCTTGTTGCGTGTAGTGGACTCCTGATCTACCCAGCGGAGCCCGAAACCCCACCACCCTATGGCTTAATCTACATGACAACTTGCAGAAATATATTTTGCCCTTTCC
Source organism: Schistocerca piceifrons (assembly GCF_021461385.2). NCBI lineage: Eukaryota > Metazoa > Arthropoda > Insecta > Orthoptera > Acrididae > Schistocerca > Schistocerca piceifrons. The sequence goes on from NC_060142.1 coordinate 124,141,969, forward strand.
TCTTTTAAATTTTGTATTTCACACGTCGTAAAGATTTTGCTACTGATTAGGAACAATGATCAAGTGAGAATGATGAAATAATTTTTACCTCATGTGAAGAACCGTTGTAAATGAGTATCGCGCTGTTAGTAGTGGAACCTTTGTAAACCGATGTCCTTACTGACTGGACATGGTACTTCCATTTTTGCCTTATAACATGTTCAGATATTGAAGATTTTACTTACGTATAGCACAGACACAACAACCTGATTAGCATATGGACAAGGGAAGAACTGTACGTTTTAATAGAGCTAATGTAGAAATTTTAGGCTCGTTCATTTCGCAAACAGTGCGATTTACGAGCCAGATACAGCCGACAACTGACGCTGGGGTGCGTTGCGATCGCGTATACCACGTTGGGGAGCACGTACCGTGTGCACAAGTCGCACCGTTTCTGAGCGTTCGCCGCGTGGTGTAGCCGAGCGGTCTGGGGTGCCTTGTCACGGTCCGCGTGGCTCCCCCCGTCGGAGGTTCGAGTCCTCCCTCTGGCATGGGTGCGTGTGTGTTGTCCTTAGCTCAAGTTAGTTTAAGTTAGAGTAAGTAGTGTGTAAGCTTAGGGACCGATGACCTCAGAAGTTTGATCCCATAAGGCCTTACCACAAATTTCCAAATTTTCTGAGCGTTCAGCAGCACGCTGAACTGGGCACGGTCAACGTTGACATTCAAAAACACTGTCCGTGTGCCGACAGTTTGAGCATACAACTACCGCCGTCACACCATCGCAAAAGATCTGGCCGAGGACCTGAGGAAATTCTGGTCCTACGTAAAATCACTAAGCGGGTATGAGGCTTCTAACCAGTCACTTGCTGACCATTCTGCTAAGGCAGTAGAAGACAGGAAAAGGAAAGCTAAAGTTTTAAATTTGACCGTTAACAAATCGTTCATGCGGGTGAATCGAAGAAACATACCGTCGTTTGACCATCGTAGAGACTCCCGTATTGAGGACGTAGTAATAGGCGTCCCTGGCGTAGGTGAAGAAATATGAGTCGTCAGGTCCGGATGGAACCCCAGTTTCGGCTTTACAAAGACTACGCTACGGCATTGGCCTCTTACTTCGCTTGCATTTAACGTGAACCTCTCGCCGAGGGAGAAGTCCAAAAGGACTGGAAAAAGGGCCAGGTGACTCAGGTAATAAGAAGGATAAAAGAATCGGTCCGTTAAATAGCGGACTAATGTCGGTCTGCTGTAGAATTCTTGACCATATTCTCCGTTGGCATGTAACAGATTTTCTTGAGAGGGAAAAGCTTCCTTTCACAAATCAGAACGGTTTCCAGAAAGCATCGTTCGTGCAAAACTCAGCTTGCCCTCTTTGCTGATGATGATGTGGTGTACGGGAAGGTGTCAGCGTTGAGTAACTGTAAGAGGATGTAAGAGGTCCATGATTAAGGAATTTGTTGCTAGCGCACTCGAGCAGATGTAATTTCGATGGATTGCTCACGCGCTACCCGCGATATGTGAGCTATAAGAGAATCTGAGACCAAAGAGCAGTGTTGACTGCAGTAGGAACTGTGTAGCAGTAGCAGTAAGTAGTTGCTAGCGAGCAGTCGTGTGTATCGAGTTGGCTGGGCCGGTCGTGGTGGAGCGATGGCGGAGCCTGAGCGATATAATATAAGGTAAAAGCAGCCTCGCGCATGTGTACTATTGTTATGTCATGCGCCACGTAAATGTTTTAAAAAAAATCTCTTAATAATAATCTTTCTTATAAAAAATTAACTTTTAATAATCATCAAACTCAATTTAAAGAACTTACTAATTTCTCCAATCCATGGTCATCCCGATTATTTTAAAGAAAAATCACAAACAAAATGACAAACCTATCGGCCAGCATTGCACAGGGCTGTGCCAGAAAAAATTTCTTATAGGAGCAGATATATACGCGAAATCCGGCGACCTTATTGAGGTAAGAATTTTCAATTTATTCAGAATGATCTTTCAGGGCCATGACGCAGCGCTGCTGACGTCCGAAATTCACCAGTTTAAATTCACAGTCAATTATTGAAAGGTTATAAGTGAGTCGCAATTTAATTGAGAGGTTAGTCACATTGTATTATTGGTAGGTTACGGAACTTTTCTGTGGGGAGGTTACACTTTTCGACAACCGGCCAGGATCGTATTTTCTTTGTGAATTTCTGAGAAGTAGTCATATATCTGCTCTTATTTACACTATTGTTAAAGGTAGTTTGCATCTGGCGCAACGCATTTACTAACTTGTCACTCTTTCTTTCACAGATCATCGGCAATTTATTGCTCTTTGTTGTAATTGTATTTGTTCCATTTTTGCTTTGTCTTTGTTTCATTTTGTGCTTAACTTTGATATGTGAAAATGCCGCGAAAAGCTGCTAACAGTACATCGCGATGTGCAATGAGTGAAAAAGCTGACTCGAATAATTTGACCGATAATACTTGCGACACTCTGTGTAATAGTGATAATCCTCTAATTACAGATAATCAGTGCGTGCCGATCACTAGTAATGATTTTATTCCAGATGATGAACAAACACATTCAGTTATATCCACACTTAATTTAACGGCAATTGATGACGCGGCACGATCCGTTACAATGAACGCTTTTCAGTTTGACACACATGATTGGCAAATTTTACACAGTGAACAGACAAATGTTTCTAACGAAGGTGAATAATGTACTCAAAATATGTCAGATTTATTCTATTCCGGTGTAGTGACCAACAGTGCACATCAAATTGGCAAACCTTTTCAAGAATCAGAGAATGACCAAATGGTTACACAAAACGTGACAATTGCAGATACGCCATCAAACAGCACAGAGTATAGAGTAGGTAATATTGGCATGGATCAAGTTATGGCATTATTGCTACAACTTCATGAATGAAACAAACAACTTAATGAAAATCTCAAACAGTCGAATGAAAAACAAGACAACAATTTCAAACAACTTAATGAAAGTTTCAAACAGTCGAATGAAAATCACGACAGGTCGATCGAACAAATTAATGAGAACTTTAAACAGATTAATGAACAGATTGCAGCCGTTGCCGTGCAATGTCATGATACTAAAGAACAATTACGTGAGGAAATTAAGGCTTGTGCTAGGAATAGTAGTGAAGAAATTAGATCTGTTGCACAATTGCACAAGAATTAAGTAATACACATGCAGCCACAACGAAATTACTTGGAGATGAAATTAGTGCAGTCGCTAAACAATGTTCCGAAAACGCAACACAGTTACGCGACGAGTTTAAATTAATGTCATCAGAACTTTCACGCACACTGGATGCGAAAGTAGATACGAAATTTGAACAACAAAACAGCCAAATTGACGAACGTTTCAATCACCACCTACAAAACAGTGAAACGCGTTACCGTAAATTTGTACAGGAACAGAACAAAGTAAAGAAACAAGTCATGGAAACAATTACGGCACAGAGACAGGAAGGTAAGCGTAAGTTATTTACGAAAGCAAAAACATACGTAGACAACAACATTGCTGCAGTATCAGACGAAATCAATATTATCAAACAGTTGAACACCAAATTGCATGATGAAATCTCTGATCTTAAAACAAAAACAGACACACACACAGTAGACTTTCAGACAATGACCAGCAGACTTGAACAATTGGAATTAATAAAGGATCCCGATGCCATTAAAGCAGGCGTTAAGAAATTAAGCAAAACCACACGTAAAATCCAAAAACAAATTAATGCTTGTGACACTAAAAATAATGATCAGGTTAAAGCACTGACTGAAAAATTTGTTGAATTGGCCAGTCGTATTGATGTTATTGAAAATAACAATGACACCAAATCAGACGATACGTCACCAATTTCGTTCAGTCAAACACCCGAATTCGAAAACTTACAGCAGACAATCAGTGAGATAAGTTCATCCAATAATACATTGCGTAGAAAAGTGTCGTCTTTACAGCAACAAGTGACAGAAATGAAAAATGTTTCAGCCTCTAACACGTCACAGCATACGCCACATTGTGAATATTTGTCACATTCACGCAGCCAGTATAATTTAGGTAATTTACAGAGAGTTCGTGACTTAGATTCCGAACAGCCACAGACAAACAGATTATCATACAATCCTGAGGCTGCTCAGAGATTCAGAGACAATAATTGTGATTATAAGCACTTTCTATCCGTGAGAAAATTAAAGGTATTTAATAATAACAGAAAACAGATTCACGCTTTGGACTGGATACAACAATTTGCTTTTGAATTTTCACCGGCATTGCCTGTAATGCAGAAACTAAACTTTATTTGCAGCACGTAAGAGGCCTCAGGGGATTCATTGCACTTCGATGAATATGTGCCATAGCGTGCACAGGGCCCCGAGCCGTGGTAGTGCTATTTCATCTTTAGTTTTCTGCACTGTTGCCTTCTCTTTTACTATCGTTTATATCTATCAAAACAGCTCTTCAACCATCGATCTATCTAGGATTAGGAATGAGTAAAGGAAATTTGATATGACAAGTTTTACCGAAAGTGACAGTTTTCATTAGATACTCCTGAAATGACAAGAACTACCAGCATAAATTTAATAACAGACAAAATTTTAATCATCAGTATGTACAAAATTTTCAGCAACAGCAAACATATTTTGGTAACAATAGAGGCTTTGCATCACAACAGCAACAAAACCAGCCGGTTAGCATACCTAACCAACAATGTAGTCTGCAAGGTCAACCAAGCTTTAATGTTTCGCTGCGTACACGTATAGCGTCGGCCCCACCAAATAGTAACGCACAGCAACAAGGAAATTAGTACGTACAGAAAACACATCAGTCCAACTCCTATCGGAATGCGCCGTATAGTAATGACGATTATGACAGACGTAAAAGTAATGAGTACAGTTTTCAGCGTAACAGTCGGTCTTACCAGCAGCAGAATCAACCACAACAACAGATTATCATGAATGAACCAGACAGTAGGTATCATCCCGAACCTAATACGTCAGGACGAAGTAACAGGACAGTACAAATAGTCGAAATGCCACAGCATCTTCCTGCAAATAACAGCACGTCAGATAGGATTTGACTAGATACAGTACAGACTGAATCTTCCAGCAACGTAAGCAATACTTTTGACAGACAGACTCTTGTTCACGAAAATGTTATTACTTTTGACGACATCCGAGACACACTTTTGCATGAAAAACCAGTTATTCAAAAAGCCGTTTCCCACCCTGTAATTGAAGTAAATATTGGAGTATCCACATTTTCAGCAGTAATCGATTCTGGATCATCTATGTCAGTTATAAATGAAGAAACTTTCAGCGAATGTAACAAAGAGAATACCTATCCTACGTTACCATTAGGCAAAACTAAAGTAAAAGGAGCAGTATCTGGTAAAGAAGTAGATGTAAAATTACAGACACACTTATCGTTTTGTATTGCAGGTCATACGTTCCACTCAAATTTTTGGATTGTTCCCTTATTGACAACAGACGTTATTTTAGGCACGAATTTTCTGGTACAACACGACGCAATTATTGACTTTCAAAATACCTATTTAATGTTAAAGGATGAAAATGTACAACTGGCATTAGAATTTCAGCACTCTTTATCTGCAGAAGAACAAACAATTAATCGGACAGAGGTCATTTCTGCATCACGTAACATAAAGTGTCATTCCACATTGTTCACAGATACGTATGTTCACAACTACAATACACCAGACGTAGCCGACTATGGCGTTATGCAAATGATTTCTGATAAAGTAAAACAAATCAGTGCAAATACAGACGACGAACGTACAGAGCTACGCAAAAGCAACCTCCAGTTTTTGACAACTTCCCTGGTACTATGTCCGGTTTTATGTATGAATTTCAAGTTAAACAGCACGACACATTTAAAGCTAAACATTATCCCATTCCTTATATCCACAGAGAAAAAGTTAAGAAAGAATTGCAAGCTATGCTTGACCAAGGAATTATTGAACCGGCAGTTGGTCCGTACATAAACCCGCTCCATATTGCTAAGAAAAAGGATGGCTCACTTCGGCTCGTACTTGGTTCGCGTCACATCAATGACATTAATGACACAGATCACCCTCAGGCACTAGAAAAACTTTTACAGAAATTTCATAGTACTGCTATTTATTCCACATTAGATTTGAAATCGGGTCGGACGCGGTGGCCGTGCGGTTCTAGGCGATGCAGTCCGGAACCGCCGGACTGCTACGGTCGCAGGTTCGAATCCTGCCTCGGGCACGGATGTGTGTGATGTCCTTAGGTTAGTTAGGTTTAAGTAGTTCTAAGTTCTAGGGGACTGATGACCTAAGATGTTAAGTCCCATAGTGCTCAGAGCCATTTGAACCATTTGAAATCGGGATTTTGGCAAATCCTGCTCCATCCGAACCGCAGAAACTACACAGCGTTTCTCTGTTTTGGTGATTGTTATCAATTTTGCAAATTACCGTTCGGTTTAACAATTTCTTCAGCTGCATTTATTCGCGGTTTGAATACTATACTTCCGACAGAACTTAAAGACCGAATCACAACGTATGTAGACGACATTCTTATTGCAGAAACTAACTGGTCTGAACATAATCTGCTTCTGGAACAACTGTTGCAAACTTTTCGTGCACAAGGACTCACAGTTAATCTTAACAAATCGCACTCTGGCAAAAATTCCATAAAATTTCTTGGACATGTAATTTCAGCAGAAGGCATTGCGCCTGACCCGGAAAAACTTCAAGCGTTACGTGACATTACTGTTCCATCGACAAAGAAACAATTACGCAGCTTTCTGGTATTAATTAACTTTTTCCGTAAATTTATTAATTACTCTGCTTTAGACACCCCTAGATTATGCCAATTGACGGGTAAAAACGCTATTTGGTCCTGGGATAGCCAAGCACATACTTAATTTGTTAATTTGAAACATGCCTTGTTGAATGCACCTCTTTTATCACACCCAGATCTTACTAGAAATTTTTCCATTGCCACCGACAGTTCTAACACCGCTTTAGGCGTACACATTTTTCCTGAAATTGAAGAAGACGGTACTACAGTAATTAAAAACATCGCCTTTGCAAGTCGCATTCTGTCACCTGCTGAACGCAATTATTCTGTCACAGAACTTGAAACATTATGTGTTGTATGGGCATTTACGAGATTTAGGCATTTTCTTTATGGAAGACATACGACCGTTTACACAGATCATAGAGCTATACAGTTTTTACTTTCCGCAAAATTTACACACGACAGTTAAGCAGATGGAAACTTTATTTACAGGAATTTAATTTTACAATTATTCACATTCCCGGTACACAAAATGTTGTAGCAGACGCACTATCCCGCTCTCTCAGCAACAATCAGCAAGACATCGCAGCCAACTTCTACCAAGCAAATTCTAGCGTCATGTATATTCAACAAGTCGCATTCGAAAATTTCATTTCGTCGTCATTACGAGATATAGCACAAGAGCAGAGTAAAGACAACGTATGGAAAGAAATTAAACACCTTTGGCAAGATAGCAATAATGTTACCATTAGAAACCATTACACTGTACGCAATAACAATGGGCGCCGCTCTCGCCCTGACAGCAACAGTTGGTTATTATGTATTTCTGACGAGCTTGTTAACAAATTAATTTGGTATACTCATTTAAGTTACGCACATTATGGAACCAGAAAATGTTTTCTTATACTGAGACAGAACTGTTATTTTGAGAACATGGAGAAACGTATTCGACGAGTTTTAGCGTCATGTAAAATCTGCCAGAAAGCTAAATCAGACACGAGCTCACATATTGCTCCGTTACATCCCACTGTACCTGTTAATTTGAGACACATGGCCGCTGTAGACATTTTTGGTCCGATTCCTAGATCGAATAGAGGTTTTTGTTACATCTTTGTCGCTGTTGAACTCACTTCGAAATTTGTTACCTTCACTCCGTTACGCAAAGCTACTGCTAAATCTGTTTCGAATGCACTTGTAAAACATTTTCTATTTCATGTATGGCATGTATTGAAAGTAATTTCCGACAATGGACCACAATTTCGATCTGCGATATGGTCCCGTATGTTACGGGCTACAAACATTTCTCCGAGCTATATATCCAAGTATCACGCCTCTTCGAACCCTTGTGAACGACTTATGAAAGAAATTGGTAAACTATGTAGAATATACTGCCATAAAAACATATTGATTGGGATACACACATACTCTCATTCCAGGATGTAATTAACTCCATACCAAATGAATCTACTATGCTATCTTCGACTGTTATACTGAAAAATGTTGAACCACCCAACAAAATTAAAGAATTAGTATCCTTTCCGACATCTCGTCGACTACGCCACCATGAAATAATTGACATTGCGCTGAACAACATCAAACGTGCCGCAGAGCGCCGGAGGAGACAGCAAAAACAGGTTTGTACACGCCGTGACTTTCATATTGGACAAAAGATATTAGTACGCACGCATTATTTATCCAACAGAGGAAAGAGTAGATGCAGTAAATTTGAACTTCTATACGCAGGTCCAAATAGAATACGAAGCATTCCTCACCCTAATGTGGTGCACGTCGAAACTTTGAGAACCAGAAAAAGCAAGGGCAATCACCATGTCTCCAATATTAAACCCTTTATTGAATGAACATACTTTATGATTTATCACACTGTAGTGCCATTTGCTGATATTTATATGGCCTCTTATGCAATTATATTTATGTGACTACTTACTGATAATGATCGTATTTTTTCTTCGTTAGATATCCATTTTTTGTGTATGTATGATTGTTTTCCTATCGAAAGTAGAATTTTTCTCTGTACGTACTATGAAATCTTTAAGATGTAACAAACACCAGTTGACATTGACATTTTGTCTTATGATATCTCAACATCGTGACTATTTTACATTTTTTGCTACTACATTATGATACTGTGTTACATTTCTTGCACTTGAAAACTGTCTATATTTTTGACGTAATACGTTTTCTGTCATGCTATGCTGTATGCTTAGTCATATCACTAGAAACAAGTTTTCGTTTAATGGGTACGTGATTTAAATGCAAGATATTAATCCTTATTCATCATTTTCAGAAAGCAATAACGTGTACAAGAAATAAATTAAACAAACCACAGTGGTTTACTCTGAAATGGAAATTTCACCATCGGAATGAACGAAGGAAAATGCAATACCATGTCATGAAGAGTAAATGGATGAGAATTAACAAGCATTAACAGGAATATACTATACACGTCGCATGATAGCAGTCTTGACTAATTATTTTTCTTTCAGAATATGAGGCAATTATTCCAGGCTGTCAGACAGAACTACACATGTTAATTTTAGTGATGAAATATGCTAGAAGTAAGAAACTCTATACTATGAATAGTTGTATGAAGTAAAATGGTAATATGAATAATGAAGTGCCTTTTTTTTTTTTTTTTGCAGATGATAATAAAAGATGATGAATAGTTATATGAAGTTATGGTAATATGAATAATAAAGTTTTTCTTTGCAGATGATGATAATGATGGAGTTCATATAATTTCTATTAGTTAAGAAATGCTATGTAGTTATTTAAGTGTTGCAGTTCCTTTTGACAATATGTCTATGTCGCATAGTATAATGACTGAATGTTTTGGGAAAGACAGCTAGAGTACATACATATTGAGTACACGTTTCATTACCTGTTAATTTGAAGTTTACTACTTTTCAGCATAATATACATTTTTTTCAGATCAATAACCCATTTTGTATTTTTTCCAGGAGAAGCTTCTCATCATACTAATATGCTATAAGCACTTAATTATTAAATCTGTTCTAGTACTTGCATTTTTATACCCAGTTGTGTGTATCATTCATGAATGTGATCACATATACTCTACTTGTTTCATAACCTTGCTACAGCTGACTCATGACGAATGACGTTATTAATCCTTATTTCCAGCAATAAGTCAAAAGCAAATATTTTCATGTCCCATCAGTTGACTGTTGATCCCAACGCAATGCATTTCTAGCACAAAAAATAATTATTACCAGTCCCAACTATTACTAGTATACAACTAAATAATGCTACCAGTTTAAGATATATTTCTAGTCCTAAATATGATGCAAATTTCTCTGATGTATTGAATCCATTATGTCTATGTATTATTGGACTAAACACCTTGAATACTAGTTCCAATATCTTACATTTTAAATATGTCTTATGTCACTTGCATGATATCATATATAAACACTAACAATTTGATGCTACATGCAATAACTCTTGTTTTGAATGATGACTTCTGAATAATGCAAAATAAATGCCTTGTCACTGACCAATGAATGCCAATAATTACAGTAATGAGATGAGTTATGAATATGCTATGCCATTAATTACTGTAATTAGATGACTTATGAATAATGTTCTGTAGTAATTACTGTAATGAGATGTCTTATGATGCCAATGATTACTGTAACGAGATGACTTATGCATAAATGCAATGCCAATGAGTACTGCAAACTGTAATGAGATGAATTATGATGCCAATGATTACTATAATTAGATGACTTATGCATAAATGCTATGCCAATAATTAACTCATTTTGAATGACTTCTGACTAATGCATAAAAAAATGCTTTGTAACTGGCCAATGAATGCCAATAATTAGTGCAATGAGATGACTTATGAATAATGTTCTGTAATAATCCATATATATACTACTTAAATGCTGTGTTATTAGCCAATGAATGCCAATAATTATTCCAAATCGGTTGATACACTAGTGTAATTATGAATTATGACTAGCATAAGACTTAATGTATCCTTCACCTTCTGACCTAATTACCACAAATTACTGCAATATCCGTATGTCCAGTCCATCCTCATGATCATGGAGCACTATATTTGGTTTTTGCACTAATTCTACGTTGATGTAAGTGAATGGATTCTACAAGAATGTGGTGTTGACATATCAAGCTGTCCACCATCTTGAATGATGGAGATGTCATTATGGTCCTACTGTTTGGTGTACCTAATGTACTACCAAAATGATAACATACAATATTAATACAACATTTCAGTGTCCTGGCGACACTGATAAATACTTCAGGGAAGAGAAATTCAGACTGTCTCACTTGGTGTTGTGCTTCTGTAGAAAGCTATGGACTTTCAGTGCAGCTACGTGCAACCTACTGTGCTACAACCATGATGCAATCCTTCCCATTCCTTTCCTAGTTCTTGTAAAATGGTACAGACTTATACAGTGCGTTTAAATTCTAGTAAAATGCTAAAGACTTTTACAGTGCGTGTGCACTTTATTTCATTTGTTAATGCTTTCAGTTCTTGTAAAATGCTAAAGACTTTTACAGTGTGTGTGCACTTTACTTCATTTGTTAATGTTTTCAATTCTTGTAAAAAAATGGTAAAGACTTATACAGTGTGTGTGCACTTCATTTCATTTGTTAATATGATCAGTTGTCCTAAATATGCTAAAGACTTTTACAGTGCATGTGCAGTTTATTTCTTTTCTTAATGTATCCAGTTCTTGTAAAATGCTAAAGACTTTTACAGTGGGTGTGCACTTTATTTCATTTGTTAATGTTTTCAGTTCTTGTAAAAAAAATGCTAAAGACTTATACAGTGTGTGTGCACTTCATTTCATTTATTAATATGATCAGTTGTCCTAAATATGCTAAAGATTTTTACAGTACGTGTGAACTTTATTTCATTTCTTAATGTATTCAGTTCATGTAAATATGCTAAAGACTTCTACAGTGCGTGTGCACTTTATTTCACTCCTTCATATGTCTAATTCATGTAAAAATGCTAAAGAGTTATACAGTGTGTGTGCACTTTATGTCAATTGTTAATATGTTTTGTACTCATTGCGTATACAGTATTTCATTTCTTGATATGTTCTGTACTCGTTGCGTATACATTTTGTCATTTCTTGATATGTTCTGTACTCAGTGCGTGTGCAATCTATTTCATATCTTAATATGTTCTGCACTTATCAATAATGTATATACTCTGTGACTGTAGACTTAGTAACTAAATAGATTATAGAAAAATTTGTTGCTCATGGCAAGTCCAATTGACTCACCATCGCTGCCAAATTTTTGCCCCCCCCCCCAGTGGAGGGTTATGTAAGAGGTCCATGATTAAGGAATTTGTTGCTAACGCACTCGAGCAGATGTAATTTCGATGGATTGCTCACGCGCTACCTGTGATATGTAAGCTATAAGAGAATCTGAGACCAAAGAGCAGTGTTGACTGCAGTAGGAACTGTGTAGCAGTAAGTAGTTGCTAGCGAGCAGTCGTGTGTATCGAGTTGGCTGGGCCGGTCGTGGTGGAGCGATGGCGGAGCCTGAGCGATATAATATAAGGTAAAAGCAGCCTCGCGCATGTGTACTATTGTTGTATCAAGCGCCATGTAAATGTTTTTAAAAAATCTCTTAATAATAATCTTTCTTATAAAAAATTAACTTTTGATAACCATTAATCTCAATTTAAAGAACTTACTAATTTCTCCAATCCATGGTCATCTCGATTATTTTAAAGAAAAATCAGTTGTTTCTTTTTATAAATGACAAACCTATCGGCCAGCATTGCACAGGGCTGTGCCAGAAAAAATTTCTTATAGGAGCAGATATATACGCGTTATCCGGCGACCTAATTGAGGTAAGAATTTTCAATTTATTCACAATGATCTTTCAGGGCCATGACGCAGCGCTGCTGACGTCCAAAATTCACCAGTTTAAATTCACAGTCAATTATTGAAAGGTTATAAGTGAGTCGCAATTTAATTGAGAGGTTAGTCACATTGTATTATTGGTAGGTTACGGAACTTTTCTGTGGGGAGGTTACAAGGATGCAAGACAATTTTAACAAGATTTCTAGTTGGTGTGGTGAATGGCGGCTAACTCTAATGGAACGAGCATGTAACGACTGTAGAATGGAAAGTGAATTGTAGACTCTCGTTTGTTGGGAGAATTGTAGGAAGTGTGGTTCATCCGTAAAGGAGACCACCTATAGGACATTAGTGCAACCCGTTGTTGAGTACTCTTCGAGTGTTTGGGATCCGCACCAGTTCGAATTCAGGGAAGACGTCGAAGAAATTCAGAGGCAGGCTGATTTGTTACTGGCATGCTCGAATAAAATGCAAGTATTACGTAAATGCTTCGGGAACTCATATGGGGACCCCTGGCGGGAAGAGGACGTTCTTTTCGATGAACACGATCTAGGAAACTTAGGGAATTGGCGTTTTGCTAACTGCAGAACGGTTCTACTTCTGCCAACCAACATTTTGCGTGAGAATCACGAAGATAAGACAGGAGAAATAAGGGTTCGTACGGATGCATATAGATAGCCGTTTTTCCCTCGCTCTATTTACGAGAGGAACAGGAAAGGAAATGACTAGTAGCGGGTACCCTTCGACACGCATCTACGGTGGCTTGCGATGTGTGTATGTAAATATAGATGAAGATCTAGCTAAAGTTTAATTACAGGAGACTTCGCGTCTTCCGTGAACGGATTCTTACAGACAAATAAATATGGAACGCTTTGTATCGGTGCCTCAAAACAAAACATTGAGTTTGAATGCTTGCCCACTTTGTATTGCTGATCTGACATGTAGAGGACAAGGGGTTATTTTTAGGAAATATGGTGTGAAATTGTGATTTAGGGTGTTTCAGTGCGCTATGCACCAGCCTCACGGCAGTCGGCAGACGAAGGCTCGCCGGCGCGTTATGCAGTTGACACAGTTTTGCAATGGGTGTCGGTATATGTGTATGTGGGCGGCAGCCGTCAACAGCCAGAACGCAGCATTAGCAGAATTAACGCAGGCACGGGCCGTGTGTGGCACGGTTGCGTTAGCCAACTCATCGAGAACCTTCTAATAAACTCGGCCCAGCGTAACCGGCGGATTCAGCAGCGGCGTGCAGTATTTAAGGGCATCAGAGGTGGGCGTCGGCATTCGGTTCGACCGATTGGGCGTTCGGTCGCTGTCACATCGTCATCATCAGTGACCTGATGACCCGCTGGCGGAGGGCGTTGCCTGCTGCTGCACCGGCGACTCCCGGCGTCGTCACGAGCCACAGCGTCTGCAGGGACCACACTGGACCGGGTCTCGTGCTGCTGACCTCCTACCGCCTGCACAGCCGATCATCCGCTTACAGACGGCAAAGTAAGATACGGATGCAGCCATGGCTGTTATGGAGCACACCGTTCCGAGCAGATTCGGAACATGGAACGTCAGAGTAGACCACCCGCAAACAAAAGTTGGCATGTTTACCCAACGACGTCCTGTGTTATGAGTAAACGGGCATGGGATCTTCAAGCTAGGACCATGGATCGGTGGAAACGTGTCACCAGGGTGGATTGAACCACATTTCTTCATACATCAGGATGACAGTCGTGTCCATATCCGTATTAAAGGATACAGCTACCCGAAACATGTACCGCTTCATAGACGCAGTCAAGTAGATGCAGTATTGTGCGATGCGATGCGGATCTTCTATGGAATCTACAGCATTAAGTGAAAGAACCGTGATGGCTGTGGGCTGTATGAACATTGTTGGGCAGCTCCTGCACATGTTCATGCTTGATGCCTTTCCCAACAGCGATAGCATCCTGTGGCTGGATAACTGTAAGCATCAAAGGACAGAATTGTGCTCTAACGGTTGGAATAGGCTGACTGTAAACTCACCCTGATTTGACAAGACCAGTGCTTGTAGGGGGCACTGCTCATAATGCTCCTAACTTTCTCAATTATGGAGAAATCCGGCGACGTTACTGGCCAAGGCAGGATTTGGTGAGCATGAGGAGAAGAAGCAGAAACTCTCCCTGTGAATGTGCATGCATTGTTGTTGTTGTGGTCTACAGTCCTGAGACTGGTTTGATGCAGCTCTCCATGCTACTCTATCCTGTGCAAGCTTCTTCATCTCCCAGTACGTACTGCAACCTACATCCTTCTGAATCTGCTTAGTGTATTCATCTCTTGGTCTCCCTCTACGAGTTTTACCTTTCACACTGCCCTCCACTACTAAATTGGTGATCCCTTGATGGCTCAGAACATGTCCTACCAACTGATCCCTTCTTGTAGTCAAGTTGTGCCACAAACTCCTCTTCTCCCCAATTGTATTCAATACCTCCTCATTAGTTATATGACCTACCCATCTAATCTTCAGCATCCTTCTGTAGCACCACATTTCGAAAGCTTCTATTCTCTTCTTGTCTAAACTATTTATCGTCCACGTTTCACTTCCATACATGGCTACACTCCATACAAATACTTCCAGAAACGACTTCCTGACACTTAAATCTATACTCGATGTTAACACATTTCTCTTCTTCACAAATGCTTTCCTTGCCATTGCCAGTCTACATTTTAAATCCTCTCTACTTCGACCATCATCATTTATTTTGCTCCCCAAATAGCATCACCCGACTTAATTCGACTACATTCCATTATCCTCGTTTTGCTGTTGTGGATGTTCATCTTACATCCTCTTTTCAAGACACTATCCATTCTCCATTCTGTTCAGCTGCTCTTGCAGGTCGTTTGCTGTCTCTGACAGAATTACAGTATCATTGGCGAACCTCAAAGCTTTTATTTCTTCCCCATGGATTTTAATTCCTACGCCGAATTTTTCTTTTGTACCCTTTACTGCTTGCTCAATATACAGATTGAATAACATCGGGGAGAGGCTACAACCCTGTCTCACTCCCTTCCCAACCACTGCTTCCCTTTAATGTCCCTCGACTCTTATAACTGCCATCTGTTAGAAATTAAAATACTTTTGAAAATAATATATACTGCGAATTCATTATACGTATCGACTTGCCCTAATATGGCACCTCTAGGGAAGGAATTCATTCGCTCATTCTTAGGTAGAAATCCTGCGTAAGCAGACGTGCGATCCACGAACATACCTTTTGTATGAGACATAAATTTTCCACTTCGGTAATCATGGCATCACAAATACTGGCATGGAACAATGGCACTTGAAAGTATGCACTGGGACACATTCGGTTTCCGAATTTTGAATGAATTAATCTGCTGAAAAACAAGGTAAATTTTTGCCGTTTGTGGTGGTATTGCTAAACAGGGAATGCTTCCTTCAATTGTTCCTCGAAAGCGGTGAGAGTTGGCAATACTCTCTCAGGATTTAAAGGTTGGCTACAGCGCTGTGGAATCTAAGATATTGTTTTCGCGCTTTGCAGAGCACGGATACATTTGTGGCAGTTTGGAAGCCCTTGTAGGAGGCCCGTCTGCTGTGGTGCGTACGTGTGTTGGGCGAAAGGTCGCCGTATCCGGCAGCAGCGACACAGGATTTGGTATTGACTTGATCGTTTTTATAATTTGCAGCACGCTTATTAATTTAAAGAAAAGGGTTTGTGTATGTGCGTAGCAGCAGACGGTAATTTTGATAATGATAGGAGTTGAATTCTTAAGGGAAACCATTGTTAGGAGAATAGATTAAGTATTGATTTTTGTCATTGATTTCTTTTGTAATTGTCAGGGAATTGTTTCACTATGTATTTAATTAAGAAGTATTTCAGTCTGTCTCAAGAGTTTGATTAATTTGTAATATTGCTTTAATGCCACTGGAGGCAGATTTACATACGAAGCGATTGTTCAAAGAGCTTCTAGCGTTTTGTTAATTGAATGAGAAAGAATCGCTTTCAGAATATAGTTTTTGAAATAAGGAATTACTGGTTTCGGTTGTCATTTATCGAATTTAGATTTGACCAAACCCTTTCTCTTGAATTATATGTAGTTGTAGTAAGCAGCAGCCGCAGCAACAGCGGGAGCCGCCATACAGAACATGCATTGCACTCAGCATGAATAATAGGTTTTTTATGTTTTTGTTAAATAATGGAATGCAGCAGATCAAGCAGTGGCAGCAGGAAGACCAAGTAAGTTATTTGTTTCGCACAGGACCAATAAAAAGAAAATAAAGTTTAGGTGATCTCTGTTATAGTAAAGTTAACAAGAGTACAAGCACGAGATTTTCAGTAGAAAACGCGAGATAAGAAGATAGAGCTCGCGACTTTCAGCGGTCGATACTGGAATCTGTTAACAGATCATGTGCGTCCGTTAGTTCACATCATTATGTAACCCACTGAGCCGTGCTGCGGCTCGCGTTGGTGTTGTTGTAGGTTTCCGTCCTCAGTTGGAGGCCAGACTGTATCGTTTAGTCGACATGGTTGCGGTTGTTTTTATTCTTCTTGAGTTGACTGGTGCCACTTGGTTTCGCAAGCATTGCCTGTCCGCTAGTGTCATCAGCGGCGTTTTCGATATGTAGCGAGTGTGACCTTATGTTTGGGGTGAGCTGGTTGTTCTTCCGGGTCGTGTGAGTGAGGTGTTCGGTTGGGGACTCTGGGGGAGCCACGACTGCAGTGCGGGAACACACCGAGACCGCTGGCGCTGCACATGCACTGCCGGATGGAAGGGCTGTGGTCGCGAGGCAACACGACCTAGCCGTCAACGGGATCCAAGCTGAGTGGATTTTAATCCGAGAAGTGAAACCTCCACCATTATGAGATCTCACGATTCTCCAGTGACTTCGCCGGCCGAAGTGACCGTGCGGTTAAAGGCGCTGCAGTCTGGAACCGCAAGACCGCTACGGTCGCAGGTTCGAATCCTGCCTCAGGCATGGATGTTTGTGATGTCCTTAGGTTAGTTAGGTTTAACTAGTTCTAAGTTCTAGGGGACTAATGACCTCAGCAGTTGAGTCCCATAGTGCTCCGAGCCCTTTGAACCATTTTTCCAGTGACTTCGTGTTGCTGCTCGCAGTGTCGCCGAGACGAAGAGCAGCGAGTGGAGTGCTTGGGGAAGGCGGCTCTAATTAGCTTTCCTCGACTTATTGTTACTAACTGCTGCATTGTATGTGTTACTGTTTGTTAAGTTCAACCAGCGGTATTTTTCCTGCCTGGTAGTTGCTAACGCCCCAGTTACCTGCCCTGGAGGTTAAGGTATGTAACGGTGGAGTACGTTTCCTCGCCTTGCCGCTGCTGTCCGATAAGGCGTGTAGTTTTGACAGTTTCCTTGATTTGTAGGTCGGTTGGTGTATCTTCTACTCTACTAGTAGTGGTTCCTTTCTCCTGTCGGACGCTTTAAACACAGCACTCTGAGGACGTAGTGCTGACTGCCAGTTCCGGCCTTGGCGTTTTGTTCCATCGTTGCACTGGTTACCGGACGTTAGGTAGCTTCAGCAGATTATCATTAGTCATTCGTTAGACTGCCACTAGTGTGAGCTACCATCTTACGATGTAATTGGCTGCCTTTCTCACTGCTCCCGAAAGTGTTTTTGGCCTGATCTACTCAGAGGTCGATTCCTGGAGCACCGTCTATGACTGGCCCTTGTGTTTTATTATTGTGTTATTATTTTATTATTGTATTACCAAGTTACCATCATTTGTCTCACCTGTTTGGGGTTCAGTTGCTTGTTCTTATGGATTTACCTAGTTATTATATTTGCTGTTTTATTGTATGTTCTAAATTTTTATAAAATATAATTGCCACTCTTTGCGTTACAGAAAGTTAAATGGTTGTGCTACCTAGTTTATTATCATTTTGTCTCACCTGTTTGGTGATCAGTTGACTGTCTTTTAAATTAACTTTTAAAGCCTTCAACTGTGAAACAATTCTTAATTTATTGCCATTAAGGCCCTCTGCTCTGAGTGTCGTTACTTGTCTGAAAATTCTAATTTGGCAATCGCATTTTGGTCACTTGTCTTTTATATTTTAATAACTGTAATTATAAGTTGCAACAAGTTTAATCAATTCTTAATTTATTGCCATTAAGGCCTTCAGCCGTGAGTATGGTTACTTGTTTTAAAATCCTCATTTGGTTACTGTATTTTAGCAGTGAGCTTTAAGATCTTTGGTGATTTGTCTTTTAGATGTTAATAACTGTAATTGTAAGTTAAAACAAGTTTAAACAATTCTTAATTTAGGCCCATTAAGGCTTTCAGCTGTGAAACAATTCTTAAATTATTGACATTGTTTTAATTTGTTGTTGATTTTAAATAAATTGTGTGTGATAAAGAAATTGTAAATGATTATAGCCCCGTCCACAATCGTAACCGAATCCCGCCTTCCTTGACTACCGGGTTTCACCCACATATTTTCAGAGCTCAGTGGCTGGGGGCATGCTTTTTAATTGGACTCCACTTCGGCAACTTGCGTGTTCCTAACCTACCCCAGGAACATGAACACTGCAACAGGACCCACCGTTCAACGTGTAATCCGAACGACACGTTCTTGACGACTCGTCACATCGTTGAGAAGTGAAGGCAAGATTAAAGGCCGACTGGAAATTTCCATGGTTCGACCAGGCTTCGATGCCGTGACCTCGTGGTTTCTAGACATACGCTTTACCAGTAGACCACCAGCCCCGATAGCTCATAAATAGTGGTTTGACGAACAATGGGTGAATATGAGGCAAACACCCGGACTCCCCGCGCACTTTACCTCTCCTTGTATTGATGACACATACGTTGCTAAAAAGACACATGTACCCTTGCTTCTTCCTGTAGCCTCAATCCATATGCTGACGTTAACTGGTGTCACAACATGTGTAGTGTTACGTACGTGGGAACAAAGAAAGGCTGCTCAAAGCCACAGACAACACGGAATTCTAAACACAGTAGCAACTTTTTTGACAGACTCTTTCACTGAGACTACCACACACCTCCGTAGCTGACGTCTCTAATACACGCCTCTATGATGGTGCTCGACTCGGAGGTAAACCGTTTCGAATGTTGGTAGTCAATGACATTTTTGCATCCAGTATACCGCCGGAAAACAATTAGTACACCGTTTAAGAGGTTCCCAGTTCATGCAAATTTTATTGTTGCAACAGTGCATATGGAGTACATTAAGTGATAGCACAAGACGTTCTGAGGTAGTAGGTTAAGATACATGCTGAGACATCCATATTAGTACGTGGTGTAGCCTCCACAGGCGGCAATGAAGACGCTGGCTCTGGCATCCAGTTGATCGTACAGATGGCGAGTACTGTCCTGGGGTATTATACAGGGTTATTACAAACGATTGAAGCGATTTCACAGCTCTACAATAACTTTATTATTTGAGATATTTTCACAATCCTTTGCACACACATACAAAAAATCAAAAAGTTTTTTTAGGCATTCACAAATGTTCGATATGTGCCCCTTTAGTGATTCGGCAGACATCAAGCCGATAATCAAGTTCCTCCCACACTCGGCGCAGCATGTCCCCATCAATGAGTTCGAAAGCATCGTTGATGCGAGCTAGCAGTTCTGGCACGTTTCTTGGTAGAGGAGGTTTAAGCACTGAATCTTTCACATAACCCCACAGAAAGAAATCGCATGGGGTTAAGTCGGGAGAGCGTGGAGGCCATGACATGAATTGCTGATCATGATCTCCACCACGACCGATCCATCGGTTTTCCAATCTCCTGTTTAAGAAATGCCGAACATCATGATGGAAGTGCGGTGGAGCACCATCCTGTTGAAAGATGAAGTCGGCGCTGTCGGTCTCCAGTTGTGGCATGAGCCAATTTTCCAGCATGTCCAGATACACGTGTCCTGTAACGTATTTTTCGCAGAAGAAAAAGGGGCCGTAAACTTTAAACCGTGAGATTGCACAAAACACGTTAACTTTTGGTGATATGCGAATTTGCTGCACAAATGCGTGAGGATTCTCTACCGCCCAGATTCGCACACTGTGTCTGTTCACTTCACCATTAAGAAAAAATGTTGCTTCATCACTGAAAACAAGTTTCGCACTGAACGCATCCTCTTCTATGAGCTGTTGCAACCGCGCCGAAAATTCAAAGCGTTTGACTTTGTCATCGGGTGTCAGGGCTTGTAGCAATTGTAAACGATAAGGCTTCTGCTTTAGCCTTTTCCGTAAGATTTTCCAAACCATCGGCTGTGGTACGTTTAACTCCTTGCTTGCTTTATTCGTCGACTTCCGCGGGCTACGCGTGAAACTTGCCCGCACGCGTTCAACCGTTTCTTCGCTCACTGCAGGCCGACCCGTTGATTTCCCCTTACAGAGGCATCCAGAAGCCTTAAACTCCGCATACCAACGCCAAATGGAGTTAGCAGTTGGTGGATCTTTGTTGAACTTCGTCCTGAAGTGTCGTTGCACTGTTATGACTGACTGATGTGAGTGCATTTCAAGCACGACATACGCTTTCTCGGCTCCTGTCGCCATTTTGTCTCACTGCGCTCTCGAGCGCTCTGGCGGCAGAAACCTGAAGAGCGGCTTCAGCCGAACAAAACTTTATGAGTTTTTCTACGTATCTGTAGTGTGTCGTGACCATATGTCAATGAATGGAGCTACAGTGAATTTATGAAATCGCTTCAATCATTTGTAATAGCCCTGTATGCCACACCTGCTCGACCTGTTACACGTAGTTTTGTAAGAGCTGTTGGTTAACAAGTCACACGAATCATTCCTCGTCCCATAATATGCTACACGTCTTCGACTGGAGACAAGCCCAGAAATCGTGCTGGCCAGGAAAGTTGGTGCTCATCTTGCAGAGCACGTTAAAGTTCATGGGCAGTGTGTGAGCATGCATTGTCCTGTTGGATCAACACGTCAAAAAAAATGGTTCAAATGGCTCTGAGCACTATGGGACTTAACAGCTGTGGTCATCAGTCCCCTAGAACTTAGAACTACTTAAACCTAACTAACCTAAGGACATCACACACATCCATGCCCGAGGCAGGATTCGAACCTGCGACCGTAGCAGTCGCGCGGTTCCGGACTGCGCGCCTAGAACCGCGAGACCACCGCGGCCGGCTCAACACGTCACCTTCCTGTTGAAAGAACGGCAGAAAACCGAGTCTAACAACATTCTGCACATATCGGTCACTGATTAGCGTCCCCCTCCAGAAACACCAAAGGTGAAAGCTGAAGCGTCTTACACCCCAGACGATAAGGCCAGTGTGTCTTGGACGAATGTGCTCTACTAGTCACCGCTCGCAAGGTCTATGGTGTACGAGCGAACAACGAGCGCGCAGGCAGAATCTGCTTTCATTGCTGAAGCTCATGGCGCATCATTCCAAGTGATCCCCTGACGGCACCGGCGAGCCCTG
Source organism: Schistocerca piceifrons (assembly GCF_021461385.2). NCBI lineage: Eukaryota > Metazoa > Arthropoda > Insecta > Orthoptera > Acrididae > Schistocerca > Schistocerca piceifrons. The sequence goes on from NC_060142.1 coordinate 124,164,038, forward strand.
CACGTCGATGCTGTGCCATGATTGGAAGACGGGTTAGGGGTGTGCGTGGCTGTAATGTCACCGGTTTGCAACAGTCGGTTTTGACACAAGCCCTCTTCTCTGTGCGCTGGTACTGCCACTGCTGCTCTTGCAATACGACGATCCTGGCGGAAGTGTGCGCCGAGTGGACGTCCAGAACCTCGTGTACGGATGTAGGAATGTTCACGTGACGATTGATACCAGCATCGTTTCACAACTAATGCGTCACGTCCGACGTGTAGCAGTTCTCCGAAAGGAGCCTCCCGCCACTCGGAAAGCCACAATTTTTTCAGACTAGCTCAGTTGGCTGTAGGAAGCACGAGTGCATCTCTGTGACATGGTTGCCTGGTTGCTTCACACGTTTGCACCACATTGACACTTCCGGCTGCGAGCATTCCCTGTTAAAAAGTAGACACAGGGGGCGCCCTGGAGGCTAGGTCACTACGCTATCTGTTGGCAGACGACATTGAAACCATTTTCAGGACATCTACTGTCCGCCACGTGGCATCTGCCGTCATAGGATCAAAATCATCTTCCCAGGTGTACTATCTTTTTTCGTGCCAGTATTTCGCCGACATGAGGAGGAGAAATGGTGGCTTTAAATTCCTGTTCACCAGTCTTTGCACCGTCCTCCTGGATTAAATTCCTAACCTCTGCGCCGTGTCTAATGAAGTGAGAGTATGGTTGTTGGTGATTCGTACGTCAGATGGGACTTTAAGCCTGGCAGCCCCCATAGCAGGTAGGGTATGTATTGGAATTGGGTTTCACCAACTCCCTTCTCTCATCTTCATCATACAACACAAACGTAACGTTACACTGTTTGTGCACCCATTACACTCACCTACACTCTGTATATACACATCCACTAAACTCACATATATATTGGGTGGTTATAATTAAACTTTCCCAATTTAATACGTTTCCAACGGCCTTGCCGCAGTGGTAACACAGGTTCCCGACAGGTCAAATTCAGAAATGGTTCAAATGGCTCTGAGCACTATGGGACTCAACATCTGAGGTCATCAACCCCCTAGAACTTAGAACTACTCAAAACTAACTAACCTAAGGACATCACACACATCCATGCCCGAGGCAGGATTCGAACCTGCGACCGTAGCAGTCACGCGGTTCCGGACTGAAGTGCCTAGAACCGCACGACCACTTCGGCCGTCAGATCACCGAAGTTGAGTGTTGTCGTGCTGGGCTAGCACTTGGATGGGTGACCATCCGGTCTGCCAAGCGCTGTTGGCAAGTAGGGTGCACTCAGCCGTTGTGAGGCAAACTGAGGAGCTACTTGATTGAGAAGTAGCGACTCCGGTCTCGTAAACTGACATTGGGCCGGGAGAGCGGTGTACTGACCACATTCCACTCCATATCTGCATCCAGTGACGTCTGTGGGCTGAGGATGACACGGCTGCCGGTCGGAACCGTTGGGCCTTCCAAGGCCTGTTTGGACGGACTTTGGTTTAGTTTTTTTTATTTAATATGTTATAACACGGAAACTAATTACCGTATGAGTACCAAACTTGGTAGCATTAATGTCCAGAGTATGACGTCCATGATTTCCATACTTCACAGCGCTACCGTCTGCTTCCGACTGTGGTCACCAGGTGCCGTGATCAGTCATCGTGATTCATAGTCTCACACACCTGACCAGTCGACAGAGCGAGGTGGCGCAGTGGTTAGCACACTGGACTCGTATTCGGGAGGACGACGGTTGAATCCTTCGTCCGGCCATCCTGATTTAGGTTTTCCGTGATTTCCCTAAATCGCTCCAAGCAAATCTTAGGTCATCAGTCCCCTACAACTTAGAACTACTTAAACCTAACTAACCTAAGGACATCACACACATCCATGCCCGAGGCAGGATTCGAACCTGCGACCGTAGCACTCCCACGGTTCCGTACTGAAGCGCCTAGAACCGCACGACCACCGCGGCCGGCCCACGATGAAAGGGCACGGCCGACTTCCTTCCGCGTCCTTCTCTAATCCGATGAGACCGATGACCTCGCTGTTTGGTCTCCTCCCGCTAACAACCCAACCAACCTGACCAGTGGAAGTGCGCTTGTTGTCGTGTCAACATGAACTTCGACAAAGGGAGAAGGGCATTATTGGCATTATTGGTGAAGCTCTGTTATCAAAACAACAGAAATTCTGTAGCTGCGCTTCGAGAATACCGCCGGCTTAAAGGATTACGGAAGAGTTCCCTTTCTCCTCCTGCTGTGTGGAGCGTGATGAAGAAGTTCGAATGAGCTGGAGAACTGGGCGTCGCTCCGGGAAGAGGCCGACGACCAGTTGCACCACAGGTGGTCGAGGAAATCGCTGTTGTTATGGCAGACAACGTTGCGTGCAATTCCCAATCGTCAGGCAGTTCGCGTGCTGTGTCACGACAATTGAACATACCATGGTCCACTGTACAAAAGGTGCTTCGAACCGTTCTCAAATGGTATCCGTACAAAATCCGTATTGTGCAGCAGCTTGCGCCACAGGACGGACGACGATGCATTGACTGTGCACTCCACTTTCTCGCAAGGAGTGAAGTTGACGAAGGCTGGCCCTGGAATATCCTAAGGACAGACTAAGTTCATTTTTCTCTGATGGGCGAGGTGAACATACAGAATTGGCAAGTGTGAGGATCTTCACCTTCAGTCACTGTACGTGATGTTCCTCTGTATGGTGAACGTGACCACGTATGGTGTGGCTTCACAGCTACGTTCATCATTGGCCCAGTCCTTTTTAAACATGGTTGGCGCTCGAGGACCAACGGCGTTCAGTGTGACTGGCCAGCGCTACTGCGGTATGCTTCGTCAGCATGTCATATCCTCCCTACAGGAGAGAGACGCATTGGCATCGACAGGTTTCACGCAAGATGGGGCCCCACCTGAATTCACCTGCTTCTCTGAAACACTTGTGGAATCGATCTAATTATCAGTCAATCGTTTGCAAATGATTGGCTGGCAAAATCACCTGATCTCAGGGTTTACAACGAGAACATTCACAAGTGTGTCGATCTGAAGCGCAGCATATCAAGAGAGGTAGCCAGTGCACCTACAGACAAGCTTCGCCCTGCTGTGCAGAAGGCACTCCTGCCCTTTCAGACTCTTCTCGACACTGATGGGCGCCATATTGAGTCCCTTTTGTAGCAGTAATGGTACCGGTATGTAATGGTATGATGTACCGTAGCAGCACATTGATAGTGTTTCAATTGAACTGATTCTGCATTATTTCTCTTCCCCACGTCCTTGGCATTAATGCTACTAAATTTGGTACTCGTACTGTAATTAGTTTACATATTATAACGTGTTAAGTGGGGAAATTTTAATTATGACCACCCGGTATACATGCAACGAAACGAGTCAGTATGCAGGGAGGAAGAAGACGCTTCCCGACAGGTCGCGAATGGCAGCCAAGACTGCCATGCGACATTTGCTCGTACATTTACCGATACCAGTATCGATGCCTTACCTAATGGCAAAAAAAGTGTTCCAACGTTAGAAACTTTAGTCGGGCAAAGTTACTCGCGTAAGTACTTCTTTACCACTCAAATTTAAGCTAACGGCATATTAACATATCGCATGTGATTACTTTTAAATGCATCGCTACCTGCCTCGCTTAATGGTGTCAGATTACAAGTTTCGATAAAAACCCGTTACCGAGTTTTGCTCGACAAAGAATACCTCCATTTGTCGCGCAGTTAATAGCAAAACATTTCACGTTTCAAACAACATTCATTTCCGAATAAAAGAACTCAGGTATTTACTTCCCTGAATGTCTCAGTAAGTGAAAAGTTGTCAGTGTAATTTCCAAGGAAAATGTAGCAGACGGTGTATCAGCGAGAGTGCGGGCTGTTAACTGCAATTACATTCGACAGCACTTATTGGTACAGAGCGGAAATATAAATGCCTCAAGCGAGTAGCGGTTCAGGAAGCAGGACACGCTTTGTCGATGGTAAAATATGAAATGAGCCTTACAACGGTAAGAACCTGTTCGTCGTGTTCTGTAGTACCGTGTTTTACTTACTGTGCCTTCTTTCTTTTTTTTTTTTTAGAATAAACACAGTACTTGTAGTAAAATAGAATAGTTGATAAATGGAAACATGTATTAGCGCACAGAATTTGGTGTTTTGAATAGGCTTGATATAACTATTTTCCGAAGAAGGAGTAACGAAATAGTCTCGAGCAGCAAACGATTGGTACCCATGAAGGTCGGTGCATCCACCTTCTACATCTACATCTACATGGATTCTCTGCAAATCATATTTAAGTGCCTGGCAGAGGGTTCATCGAAGCACCCTCACAATTCTTTATTATTCCAATCTCGTATAGCGCGCCGAAAGAACGAACACCTACATCTCTCCGTACGAGCTCTGATTTCCCTTATTTTATCGTGGTGATCGTTTCTCCCCATGTAGGTCGGTGTCAATAAAATATTTTCACATTCGGAGGAGAAAGGTGGTGATTGGAATTTCGTAAGAAGGTCCCGTCGCAACTAAAAACGCCTTTCTTTTAATGATGTCCAGCCCAAATCCTGTATCATTTCAGTGACACTCTCTCCCATATTTCGCGATAATACAAAGCGTGCTGCCCTTCTTTGAACTTTTTCGATGTACTCCGTCAGTCATATCTAGTACGGATCCCACACCGCGCAGCCGTATACTAAAAGAGGACGGACAAGAGTAGTGTAGGCAGTCTCCTTAGAAGATCTATTACATTTTCTTAGTGCTCTGCCTATAAAACGCAGTTTTGGTTAGCCTTCCCCACAACATTTTCTGTGTTCCTTCCAATTTAAATTGTTCGTAATTGTAATTCCTAGATATTTAGTTCAATTTACTACCTTTAGATTTGAATGATTTATCGTGTAACCGAAGTTTAACGAATTCCTTTTAGCTAGCACTCATATGGATGACCTCACACTTTTCGATATTTAGCGTCAACTGCCAATATTCGCACCATTCAGATATGTTTTCTAAATCGTTTTGCAATTTGTTTTGATCTTGTGATGACTTTATTAGTCGTTCAAAGACAGCGTCATCTGCAAACAACCGAAGACGACTGCTTAGATTGTCTGTCAAAACGTTTATACAGATAAAGAACAGCCAACGGCCTATAGCACTACCTTGGGGAACGCCAGAAGTCCATCAATTACTACGAACTGTGACCTCTCTGATAGAAAGTTACAAATCCAGTCACATAACTGTGACGGAATTGCATAAGCACGCAATTTCACTACAAGCCGCTTGTGTAGTACAGTGTCAAAAGCCTTCCGGAAATCCAGAAATACGGAATCGATCTGAAAACCCTTGTCAATAGCACTCAACACTTGATGCGAATAAAGAGCTTGTTGTGTTTCACAATAACGATGTTTTCTAAACCCATGTTGACCGTGTGTCAATAGATCGTTTTTTTTTTTTTTTCGAGGTAATTCATAATGTTCGAACACAATATATGTTCCAAAAACCTGCAGCATATCGACGTTAACGATATGGGACTGTAATTAAGTGGATTACTCCTATTACCTTTCCTGAATAATGGTGTGGCTTGTGCAACTTTCCAGTCTTTGGGTACGGGTCTTTCGTCGAACGAACGATTGTATATGATTGTCAAGTATGGAGCTAATGCGTCAGCATACTCGGAAAGGAACATAATTGGTATATTGTATAGACAAGGAGACATGCTGTTATTAAGTGATTTAAGTTGCTTCACTACTCTGAGGATATTTACTTCTACGTTACTCATGTTAGCAGCTGTTCTCGATGCGAATTCTGGAATATTCACTTCGTCTGCTTTTGTGAAGGCATTTCGGACGGCTGTGTTTAGTAACTCTGCTTTGGCAGCACTGTCTTCGATAGTATCTCCATTGCTATCGCGCAGAGAAGGCATTGATTGTTTCTTGGATTTGCTGCCAGGTTCATGACCAAGTTTCGTTGTGAAAACTGTTATAAGCATCTCGCATTGATGTCCGCGGTAAATTTCGAGATTCTGTAAAAGATCGCCAATCTTGGGGATTTTGCGTCTGTTTGAATTTGGCATCTTTGTTTCGTTGTTTCTGCAACAGTGTTCTGACGCGTTTTGTGTACCAAGGAGGATCACCTCCGTCGTTTGTTATTTATTTGGTATCTATCTCTCAATTGCTGCCGATACTATTTCTTTGAACTCAAGCCACATCTACTCTACATTTAAATTATTAATTTGGTAGGAGTGGAGATTTTCTCTCAGGAAGGCGTCAAGTGAATTTTTATCTGCTTTCTTGAACAGGTATATTTTTGGTTTATTTTTGGAGAATTTGGTTCCGCTGTAAGCTGTAAGCTTTGTTGCCTGTTTTGTGCCTCAGAAGGTTTTCGTTTTCAGCATACCATTTATGGTGATTATTCCATGATTCAAACTACCAAATAATTGTATACGACACAGGTAAGTTTAATTTTCACTTCACGCACATTTATTTTTCCTAAACATTCCTGATTATCAAGTTGCTCACAGTGAATGATTTACATTTAAAACATGGCAGTAATTTACAAAGACTACAAGTCGCCAATAAGAGTTCACATGAGGCTATTCATAATTAGACGTATGACTGGCTAAGAAGCCCGTACACAAGGTCATAATTCAATGCAATCGTAACTCGGATTGACTAACATAGCAACATTCCTGCTGCAATATTAGTTATCGATTAACTCCAGGTTTCGAGGTAACGCTTGTTTAAAGGAACACGCAGGACAGAAATTGTGAAATATTAAAATAAACAAGAATTACGATTTTATGTCAACATTAAAGACAGAAAAATTTTAAAATTATGAACATAACTCGGGCTGACTAACATACTAACCTTGCTGTTTGAATGTTAGCTATTGACTGCCTCAGGCTTTCTGTTCGATGCCTGTTTAAAGGTATGTGCAGGCCATTATGGACACTGCTTAGTTTCACTTTTCTATGGACATCCTTAAACAGGCACAATTAATCTAGATTATGGGCCGGATGTTTTAGCCAACACTTGAATGTACTAAAAGACATTTAAGAATTTACTGTAAAGTTAAGATTTCTAATTTTAATGTTTTAGTAAGTAACCTAATTGGAACGTGCTATTTGCGTCCAATAGTACGACATGAAGCAGCAGGGCCAAACATACACAGCGTGTGTTAATCAATGTTTATTAACTTGCACGATTTAAATACAATAAAATCGATCAATTTAACGAGCACAATAAAATTTTTTCTTAAACCCTTGTTGAAATCTGTATAACAAATCCATAAAACGTTAAGAAATTTCCGTTGATGTAAATACTTAATACAATCGAAACTTGCCAAACTCTGAACCCGCAAGGCTATCCTGTACAATGACTTCTCTTTGCAATATAAACTCATACCAAGGTATAACATTAAGGGATAACATAATGCACACAAGTAACAATAAGACAACTTCTAAAACTTGAACGCGCGGCAATAAAGACACCGGGCACACGAACTTCTGACTAAGGAATAATCCAATTGATGCCACTACAGGTAGGCATTAATTAAAAAACAAACATTTAATACAACAGCGCCTCGGCATCCAAACATTCCCTGAGGTCATATGCACATGAAACCCTCCTTTACAAGAATTTAAAATTGACAATCAGCGTACAAGGTACAAATATGATAAAAATGGCTAATAATGCAATGCAGAATTAATAAGGCGGAGCCTCCAGCAATCTCATCGGGGACTAAGTACAGAGTGACGGAGTTTTAAAAGTTTAAATTCATACACTCCTGGAAATGGAAAAAAGAACACATTGATACCAGTGTGTCAGACCCACCATACTTGCTCCGGACACTGCGAGAGGGCTATACAAGCAATGATCACACGCACGGCACAGCGGACACACCAGGAACCGCGGTGTTGGCCGTCGAATGGCGCTAGCTGCGCAGCATTTGTGCACCGCCGCCGTCAGTGTCAGCCAGTTTGCCGTGGCATACGGAGCTCCATCGCAGTCTTTAACACTGGTAGCATGCCGCGACAGCGTGGACGTGAACCGTATGTGCAGTTGACGGACTTTGAGCGAGGGCGTATAGTGGGCATGCGGGAGGCCGGGTGGACGTACCGCCGAATTGCTCAACACGTGGGGCGTGAGATCTCCACAGTACATCGATGTTGTCGCCAGTGGTCGGCGGAAGGTGCACGTGCCCGTCGACCTGGGACCGGACCGCAGCGACGCACGGATGCACGCCAAGACCGTAGGATCCTACGCAGTGCCGTAGGGGACCGCACCGCCACTTCCCAGCAAATTAGGGACACTGTTGCTCCTGGGGTATCGGCGAGGACCATTCGCAACCGTCTCCATGAAGCTGGGCTACGGCCCCGCACACCGTTAGGCCGTCTTCCGCTCACGCCCCATCATCGTGCAGCCCGCCTCCAGTGGTGTCGCGACAGGCGTGAATGGAGGGACGAATGGAGACGTGTCGTCTTCAGCGATGAGAGTCGCTTCTGCCTTGGTGCCAATGATGGTCGTATGCGTGTTTGGCGCCGTGCAGGTGAGCGCCACAATCAGGACTGCATACGACCGAGGCACACAGGGCCAACACCCGGCATCATGGTGTGGGGAGCGATCTCCTATACTGGCCGTACACCACTGGTGATCGTCGAGGCGACACTGAATAGTCCACGGTACATCCAAACCGTCATCGAACCCATCGTTCTACCATTCCTAGACCGGCAAGGGAACTTGCTGTTCCAACAGGACAATGCACGTCCGCATGTATCCCGTGCCACCCAACGTGCTCTAGAAGGTGTAAGTCAACTACCCTGGCCAGCAAGATCTCCGGATCTGTCCCCCATTGAGCATGTTTGGGACTAGATGAAGCGTCGTCTCACGCGGTCTGCACGTCCAACACGAACGCTGGTCCAACTGAGGCGCCAGGTGGAAATGGCATGGCAAGCCGTTCCACAGGACTACATCCAGCATCTCTACGATCGTCTCCATGGGAGAATATCAGCCTGCATTGCTGCGAAAGGTGGATATACACTGTACTAGTGCCGACATTGTGCATGCTCTGTTGCCTGTGTCTATGTGCCTGTGGTTCTGTCAGTGTGATCATGTGATGTATCTGACCCCAGGAATGTGTCAATAAAGTTTCCCCTTCCTGGGTCAATGAATTCACGGTGTTCTTATTTCAATTTCCAGGAGTGTATTTCGAGCGAAAGGTGTATCCGCCAAGGCGGCGGAGAAACGAGCTACAAAGCTTAACGGACTGACAGAGCCAGGAACAAAGAGAACAGCAAGACTCAAGAACGAGATCGAGATAGAAGGCCAGGAAAATGCAGCCCGGTCTAATGCAACGTAGTTCCACTATCAAAGGCCAAGTCATCAAGCCCCGATGCCACGTCCCCACGTCCCACCTTACCGGAGGAAATACACTGCGCTCCGCCCATCTGAAACATAAATCAACTACAACAGCAAACTTGCGATTGCACACTCAAATTACGTAAAAGAATAAAACATAACATTGAAACAGAAACGCTGGTCAATTTTCTTGCCTCCTTTTTTTAACTCGACCCTTAAGAATTCATTTAAACACTGCAGTACATGCATAACAATCGCTGAGAATTGCCTTAAACGGGCAAGAGTACACTAGAACTACACTTTCCGGGGATCTGATGTAGCTTTACAACCTATTATTTCGTTACTCGTTACTTAAGGTGCAAATTTTGGTACTTAATGACCAAGATTACAACAGTTTTCTGACGTATAGCTGCAGATCCATCATCAAGCGATACGAAACTAAGTTGGAGAGCCCAAACCGCGTTACCATATCGCGTATGACGTAACTTTGACATACCAGAGTCGTCACTGAAGACAATATTAGTTAACCATTAACAAATATGTATAAGAACACATTTGCACCTGTCTAAATCGAACACACATCTTATGCCCAGGCCATGTTCCGGCAAGATCTTCTTCTGTACATGTATTGCGAGGCGAGAAAAAGGAAAACGCCACGCCACGAGTCGGAGCCCAAAACCGTTCCGCCGTCTCCGTCCGCAGCACTCCAGTAATACCACGCGCAATGAGAAGTAAGGGCCAACCTCCCGACCGTGTTGTAACCGCAACCGACAGACCACCCAGTGAGAGGCTCGCTGCCTCGACGCTGCAGATTTCAATAGCCCAACCCTCGGTGAACAACTAACTCGCGGCCGGCCAAAGCGAAATCCACGGCAAAGAAGATATATCAGTAATATTTTAGCAAAAGCGCACTTTTCCGGCCATTAAAATTGCTACACCACGAAGATGACATGCTACAGACGCGAAATTTAACCGACAGGAAGAAGATGCTGTGATATGCAAATGATTAGCTTTTCAGAGTATTCACACAAGGTTGGCGCCGGTGGCGACACCTACAACGTGCTGACACGAGGAAAGTTTCCAACCGATTTCTCATACACAAACAGCAGTTGGTCGGCGTTGCCTGGTGAAACGTTGTTGTGATGCCTCGTGGAAGGAGGAGAAATGCGTACCATCACGTTTCCGACTTTGATAAAGGTCGGATTGTAGCCTATCGCGATTGTGGTTTATCGTATCGCGACATTTCTGCTCGCGTTGGTCGAGATCCAATGACTGTTAGCAGAATATGGAATCGGTGGGTTCAGGAGGGTAATACGGAACGCCGTGCCGGATCCCAAAGGCCTCGTACCACTAGCAGTCGAGAGGACAGGCATCTTATCCGCATGGCTGTAACGGATCGTGCAGCCACGTCTCGGTCCCTGAGTCAACAGATGGGGACGTTTGCAAGACAGCAACTATCTGCACGAACAGTTCGATGACGTTTGCAGCAGCATGGACTATCAGCTCGGAGACCATGGCTGCGGTTACCCTTCACGCTGCATCACAGACAGGAGCGCCTGCGATGGTGTACTCAACGACGAACCTGGGTGCACGAATGGCAAAATGTCTTTTTTTCGGATGAATCCAGGTTCTGTTTACAGCATTATGATGGTCGCATCCGCATTTGGCGACATCGCGGTGAACGCACATTGGAAGCGTGTATTCGTCATCGCCATACTGGCGCATCACCCGGCGTGATGGTATGGGGTGCCATTGGTTACACGTCTCGGTCACCTTCGCATTGACGGATTTTTGAGCAGTGGACGTTATATTTCAGATGTGTTACGATCCGTGGCTCTACCCTTCATTCGATCCCTGCGAAACCCTATATTTCAGCAGGATAATGCACGACCCCATGTTGCAGGTCCTGTACAGGCCTTTCTGGATACAGAAAATGTTCGACTGCTGCCCTGGCCAGCACATTCTCCAGATCTCTCACCAATTGAAAACGTCTGGTCAATGGAGGCCGAGCAACTGGCTCGTCACAATACGCCAGTCACTACTCATGATGAACTGTGGTATCGTGTTGAAGCTGCATGGGCAGTTGTACCTGTACGCACCATCCAAGCTCTGTTTGACTCAATGCCCAGGCGTATCAAGGCCGTTATTACGGCCAGAGGTGGTTGTTCTGGGTACTGATTTCTCAGGATCTACCCACCCAAATTGCACGAAAATGTAATCACATGTCATTTCTAGTAAAATATATTTGTCCAATGAATACCCGTTTATCATCTGCATTTCTTCTTGGTGTAGCAATATATATGTATATATATATATGTATATATATATATATATATATATATATATATATATATATATATATATATGGAGGTAACATTTTAAATATTAACTTTCTGAGAAAAGCGAAACGTTTGTTTGGAAAAGGAAAATTGGTCTTTTCAATTAGTGCATCTCGATCCTAAAACAAACTACACAGCCTGATAAAAAAAAAGTGAAGCACTTACAAGATATGGTCAGATATCGATGTATCTTCACATACACTCCTGGAAATTGAAATAAGAACACCGTGAATTCATTGTCCCAGGAAGGGGAAACTTTATTGACACATTCCTGGGGTCAGATACATCACATGATCACACTGACAGAACCACAGGCACATAGACACAGGCAACAGAGCATGCACAATGTCGGCACTAGTACAGTGTATATCCACCTTTCGCAGCAATGCAGGCTGATATTCTCCCATGGAGACGATCGTAGAGATGCTGGATGTAGTCCTGTGGAACGGCTTGCCATGCCATTTCCACCTGCCGCCTCAGTTGGACCAGCGTTCGTGCTGGACGTGCAGACCGCGTGAGACGACGCTTCATCCAGTCCCAAACATGCTCAATGGGGGACAGATCCGGAGATCTTGCTGGCCAGGGTAGTTGACTTACACCTTCTAGAGCACGTTGGGTGGCACGGGATACATGCGGACGTGCATTGTCCTGTTGGAACAGCAAGTTCCCTTGCCGGTCTAGGAATGGTAGAACGATGGGTTCGATGACGGTTTGGATGTACCGTGCGCTATTCAGTGTCCCCTCGACGATCACCAGTGGTGTACGGCCAGTGTAGGAGATCGCTCCCCACACCATGATGCCGGGTGTTGGCCCTGTGTGCCTCGGTCGTATGCAGTCCTGATTGTGGCGCTCACCTGCACGGCGCCAAACACGCATACGACCATCATTGGCACCAAGGCAGAAGCGACTCTCATCGCTGAAGACGACACGTCTCCATTCGTCCCTCCATTCACGCCTGTCGCGACACCACTGGAGGCGGGCTGCACGATGTTGGGGCGTGAGCGGAAGACGGCCTAACGGTGTGCGGGACCGTAGCCCAGCTTCATGGAGACGGTTGCGAATGGTCCTCGCCGATACCCCAGGAGCAACAGTGTCCCTAATTTGCTGGGAAGTGGCGGTGCGGTCCCCTACGGCACTGCGTAGGATCCTACGGTCTTGGCGTGCATCCGTGGGTCGCTGCGGTCCGGTCCCAGGTCGACGGGCACGTGCACCTTCCGCCGACCACTGGCGACAACATCGATGTACTGTGGAGATCTCACGCCCCACGTGTTGAGCAATTGCGCGGTACGTCCACCCGGCCTCCGCATGCCCACTATACGCCCTCGCTCAAAGTCCGTCAACTGCACATACGGTTCACGTCCACGCTGTCGCGGCATGCTACCAGTGTTAAAGACTGCGATGGAGCTCCGTATGCCACGGCAAACTGGCTGACACTGACGGCGGCGGTGCACAAATGCTGCGCAGCTAGCGCCATTCGACGGCCAACACCGCGGTTCCTGGTGTGTCCGCTGTGCCGTGCGTGTGATCATTGCTTGTACAGCCCTCTCGCAGTGTCCGGAGCAAGTATGGTGGGTCTGAGACACCGGTGTCAATGTGTTCTTTTTTCCATTTCCAGGAGTGTATGTTCACAGCGTCGGTGGGTATGTGGATAATCAGAGTCGCAGTTATGTGTGACATGTTTTACTACCGCCACAGAGCATTATTGTTGTTGCGGTTTAACGTTGTTTCCAAATACAGCATGGTATATAGCAGTGTCAGGTGTTGAGCGACCGCTCTGAAGGACGCAGAGATTCTGTACTCATGTGAGACATCGTTATCAGTAGCTGACAGAGTAAGTAAGGGGACTCATTATGGGTCTCCATCTGAACGGCTGGTCGAATCGTGCCGTACCCAGATTTGTGGGGCATTCGGACGCGACAGTGGGCCGACGTTGACTGCATGGGAAGGCAAGAATACTCATCGATTGCGTTTGGAGTGGTGTCGTGATTGGAACCGTAGACTGCTGTTGAATGTTGTAGCATTGTGTTCAGCAATGACCAATATCGGTTAGTCTTGTGGAGGTCCCATTCCGCGATGTTTCGGAGCGGCGCAGAGGTGTTATTCCTGGCGTCCATGTGTGGGGAGCCATAGGGTATCGGATCAAGTCAGTGCGGTCGTGATAAGGGAACTCTGACAGCGCAACACTACGTCACAGACGCCCTACGTCCTCATGCGACGGTTCCGTGGTGACATTTTTCAACAGGACAACGTTCGTCCACATACGGCATGTGTCTCTGTGATCTGTCTGCGTGATGTTGTGATTCTCCCGTGGCTTGCAAGCCCTCCAGATCCGTCCCCTGCAAAACATGCGGGACTAGCTCGGCCGTCAACCCTATACCAGGATATCAAGGACGAGTTACAACAGTCGCGGTTCAACTTGTTTCAGGAAAGGATACAAAGGCTTTATGATGCCCTTACCAACCGAGTCAGTATTTACATACAGATCAGATGGAGATGAAATGTCAAGCAGTAGTATTGCTCGCACAGTCAAGTTCTTTACGAATTGCTGGCCCGGATCTAAGTGGAGGCAAACCAGGGTATCTGCCCCGGGTGTCAATGCCAGGGGACGCCAGATTCATATTCCTGAAGAAGAAAACCTTGTTTTACAAGCTACCCTAGCATCCAACGCGCGTTGCTCTATCGATTACTTATATGATTTTGTAACGCATCCCAGTTGATGTTTAAACTATTCTGAACACGTTCTAGGTTGATTTCTGAACTAGTTACAAGTTTATTTTTGAATGCATGCATAGTGTACGTGATGTCTCTGCCAGGGGAATCCCGGTCGCATCTAGAAATAAAAAAAATTCCCGCAGACAAAAGCGTACGGGACTATAAGAACTGAACCGAATAAACCCGAACGGGTGAATGCCAATCGCTGTTTTTTTATATATTTGATTGGGTGTGCGAATGATCAGTGTTGTTTTAATTGTTAGCGAAGTCCATAGATTCATACTACCAGAGTGGAAATAAACCACTAAAAGGAATAATAAGTAAGAAAGATTACACATATTCTTCTCGGTGTATCCAAGAAAACGAAATTATGACAGAAAATTCTAGCCTTATCGCTACACTACCAGTTGTACACCCTCCGGTTAGCAGCCGTTTTAAGTTCTGTTCTCGGAATAGCGTGGAAAACGCGTTGTACGAAGACGTAATAACGCCTAACCGGACAATAAACGCAAGATAACTGAACCTGTGATTCTGCCAGGGTTAAAAACCGGAGAATAAATTTTGACAGTGCCAGCAATAGTTACTGCATTAGTGAAGACAGGATTGTGTGTTAGAATGAGGAAGGAGAAGAAACGGGGACATCACACAAGTTACGTGGGAGAATATGACGATTCCCTATTTACATAAAAACTTCGTACTACTACTTTTCGATCTCATGTTTGTGAAACTGGAGCGTATGAATGAAATGTGACACTATTTCCGAACGAAAAACGTTTTGCTTGTAATAGGCCTAATAGGCATTTGATATTCGTACGTCTTGAATTATGTTCTGTCGTGTTATTTACGTAAATGAAGTACATAAAAATGACCATTTGTTCCAAACAGTCTCGTTTATTTGGCGTTTTTTATGATTGTTGCAATATCAGAAAGGCCTATTTTGTGTTATCTAGCAGATGTTTCCTTGGCCTGCTCAATCACCAAACCTGTCTCCAGTCGAGCATGTGTAAGACATTAATCGGGCGCCAACTCCAGCGTCATCCACGTATAGTATTAACAGTCTCTGTATTGACCGACCAAGTTCTACAGGTATGGAACTCCATCCCACAAACTGACATCCGGCAGCTGTACAACACAATGCATGCACATTAGCATGCTCGCAATCAACATTCCGCTGCTTACACCGGTTATTAATGAACCGGCATTTCACATTTCCAATGGCTTATCTCGTACTTACATCAATGCAATGTTAATCAATTAAATACTCTATCTAGACAAATGTATTCCCGAAATTACATTACTCTAAATTAACTATTTTTTCATGTTTGGATTTTCTTCTGTCGGTGCATGATAATATGATGACAGTGTATTATTCATTTTTTTAACGCCTGACGATAACGATTTTATATTTCACCTAATACAATGCTGTAAATACTTTTATGAACCTGATAATGGTCAGACGACTCAAGCCAGTTATATAAATAATGCGTTTTACCAGCAGCTCAAGATGACAATATGACGTTTTTCAAATATTGTATCACTTAAATTGGCACGCCAGTACGTTTCTATTAATAGTCTTTCACCGTTTACAAATTTCATTCTGATTTTAAGTATGGATTTTAGTTCTACATTTTGTATTTCATTGTCAGACACGCAGTTTGCCGTATGAAATAAGCTTAAGTAATTTCGATCCACATTCAATTTTAAACTATTGAATAAATGTCGTGTGACTAGGGCCTCCCGTCGGGTAGACCGTTCGTTGGGTGCAAGTCTCTCGATTCGACGCCACTTCGGCGACTGGGGCATCGATGGGGATGAAATGATGATGATTAGGACAACACAACACCCAGTCCCTGCGCGGAGAGAACCCCCGACCCAGCCGGTAATCGAACCCGGGTGCTTAGGATTGACATTCTGTCGCGCTGACCACTCAGCTACCGGCAGCGTACTTCAAACTGCTGAACTTACGCTACTGATCACTCATGTACTGTAACACTAATGCCCTCTACTGGTTTAGCTACGTTAGTATAAGAGACTCCCCGACCATTACCTGCGTTTTTTTTTTTTGCACTCGTGTCCTCCCTATTATTGGGCGATGATATTTATATCAGAATATTGTTGAAGGTGCGAAAGACTGGTATATATAGTTGCTAACCATTTTAGCTTTTTGGTTATTCCTTTGTTTTCTGCATATGTAGCCTTACTGTCAAAGTATACCGCCTTTTCTATTTTTTCTATTTTGTATTTGGGACAGATCTGATGACGGCTGTAAGCTGAAACCAGCAACGTGAGTTGAGCAACGTGCTAATGAAGGACTTATGTGAAGTGCGAAATGTAATAGGGGACTCGTTTGCACACTTCATGTCTTCTATGGGTAGCTATGGACCCTTTCATAGGAAAGTCAATGTCAGATAAAAATCTTTACGGAACTGATATATTTTGCTTGTAACAAACATGCTAAGCTGACGACTTGTGAACTGCAGACAACTGCAAAATGACTGTTACAGTTCAAGAGATCAACGGACGCATGACTGAAAAAAAAACTACCACAGTTATGGACCCAGAGCTAGCTTCAACAGTGATTCCAGAACTAGAACTTCAACATTCCGATGAACTTAGCGACAGAGAAGACGCCACTAAATCGGGCACACGCAGGGGATTGGCAACTGCGCAGATTCCCTATATACGAGGGTCACACCAAAAGAAATGCACACTATTTTTGTAAAACTACAGTTTTCATTCTGCATGAGTGAAAGTTTTGCAGTGTGTAGATACATCCTTCCAGCTTGTTTCCAAACTTAGTTCAACCCGTTCCCGTGAATGGTGCCGTCACAGCATGTCTTCAAGATGGCTGCTACACTTGACGTTCGTCAGAACCAACGTGCTGTCATAGAATTCCTGCGCTGTGAAAACGAGACAGTGGGAAACATCCACAAGAGGTTAAAAAAGGTGTATGGAGATGCTGCTGTCGATCGCAGTAGTTAGTCAGTGGGCAAGCAGATTACGTGATGAAAGCGGGCACGGCAATATTGAGGATTGTCCTCGAAGCGGCAGGCCTCGTACTGCACACACTCCAGACAATGTGCAGAGAGTTAACGAATTGGTGACTGCTGACAGACGCATCACAGTGAACGAAATATCACGCTACGTTAGGATAGGGGAAGGAAGTGTTGCAGAGTACGGAAAGTGTTGACGTTAAAAACGGTTTGTGCCAGGTGGGTTCCCAGGATGTTGACAGTGGCTCACAAAGAAACAAGAAAAACGGTATGCAGCGAACTTTTCGAACAGTACGAGAATGGTGGAGAAGAATTTCTTGGAAGAATTGTGACAGGTGAAAACATGGCTCCATCATTTTTCACCAGAGACAAAGAGGCAGCCAATGGAGTGGCATCATCCAAATTCACCTATGAAAAAAAATTCAAAACCACACCTTCTTCTGGAAAAGTTATGGCTACGGTGTTTTTCGATTCCGAAGGACTCTTGCTTGTGGACATCATGCCAAGTGGAACCACCATAAATTCTGATGCATATGTGACGACACTGAAGAAACTTCAAGCTCGACTGAGTCGTGTACGACCACATCGGCAAAAGCAGGATGTTTTGCTGTTGCACGACAATGCACTGCCACATGTCAGTCAAAAAACCATGGAAGCGATCACAAAATTCGGATGGACAACACTGAAACACCCGCCTTACAGTCCTGACCTGGCTCCATGTGACTATCATCTCTTTGGGAAACTGAAAGACTCTCTTCGTGGAACAAGGTTTGAAGATGATGACTCCCTTGTGCACGCTGCCAAACAGTTGCTCCAACAGGTTGGTCCAGAATTTTACCGTGCGGATATACATGCGTTGTTTCCAAGATGGCGTAAGGCAGTTGAGAGGGATAGAAATTATGTGGAAAAATGAAAATATTGTTCCTAAAAGATGTATCTACACACTGTAAAACTTTCAAACACGTAGAATAAATAGTGTGCATTTCTTTTCGAGTGACCCTCGTAGCTGGGGGAAAACGTCACCTCTGGACTGTTATTGTGGCGCATCGAGACAATCCATACTGCATCTGCGCAGCGAATGTCGTTCGTGCGCTTACACTGCTTCACAACTGGTAAGGAACAACTGCCAGTTGCTACGGAACAACCAACAATTACTACGGAACACCCGATCAAAGACAGTGCAAGAATATAGATGGCTCGCTGTGTTAACTGCAGCGAAGCCTGCGCACGAACGCTTTGAATGCAATCCACAGTTGACGCAGTACGGTTTTTGACGGAGGCTGTTGTGGAACCGATTAGTGCGACATTCCCTGTGATGCCACAACAAATCTGCAAGAGATGATTTGTGTGCTTACGATCGTGGAAGAACAGTTGGACGTTTCGAAGCAGGTCAAAGTGCCACTACTGTGGCCACAGTAATAGGTGTGTCCATAAGCGTCATCTCGCGATTGAAAGAGGTCGCTGAAGGTGGATATGCTATACGGTTGCAAGCCGGTCTTCTTAGACAGACCGTCACACCGCAAGGAGAACGATGCATAGCCCTAGTGGTGAAAAGGAACGAATATCTCAGCGCTAGGCAGATCGCTGCAGACCTTGCAACCACTACTAGTACACGTGTCTCTGCCATAACCATTTCACGGCGACTAAGTCACGCTGGTTTGTATGCTCGGAAGCCTGTTAACTGCATCGCCCTTCAACCAATCCACTGTCGAGAAAGAGTTTGTTGGTGTAGGGAGCATGTTGGTTGGGATCGCCAACTGTGGTCCAGAGTGATGTTCTCCGACGAACACCGTTTCACTGTCGGAAGTGACTCTGGCCACCAGTTAGTGTGGAGAGAGAAGGGAACACTCTACACAGTTACATAATGTTCATGAACGTCATCGGTATGGCCTAGGCGTTATGGTGTGGACAAAGGCCAAACACCACTGTGTGTCTGCGCGAGATACCACTAGACAACAGCAGTACAGGAGGGAAATTATTCAGGATCATGTCCGTCTGTTTAGGGATGCGGTAAGACCCGACTTTCCGTTTATGGACGACAACGTCCGCCCATACAAAACCGGTGAAGTGTCGAACACAATGGAAAGTGAAGATGTTGATCGTATAGAATGGCTGCGTGCTCCCCGGAACTAAACGCTGTAGCGCACGTGTGGGATACTGTTGGAAGGTGCGTTTCTCAACGAACACCCCTTCTCGAATGGTGAAAGAACTGAAAACCGTCTTGAAAGAGGATTGGAACAATATCCCACAAAAACTCGTCGGCGGGACATTCCTGAGCTTACGACATCGATCTTTTGTGCTGGAAATCTGGGTCAAACGCGAACGTTATTGATGTCTGTTATCCTGCTTTCGCGTGTGGTGAAATCTGTACCATTTTCCATTATAAGTGCAGGGTGACAATTATTGAACTATAATCTGATTTGATCCATTATAAATGGTTCTGAAAGCATGCGAGTGTGAAAACAATAGGTTTGTTTATAAATAACTCATCTGCTACCAGTCACGATTTTCTTTATTTTATTTTTCACACGACGCGTTTCGGGAAATGATTCCCATTTTCAAGTGCGTTTTTTGTGTTTATTATGTCGTTCCTATGTGATGTTGTCGATGTGTGAGATTCTGCTTCATTTCGTTGACTTTATTGCAATAAATAAGAAAACATGCGATTTTTTAGTTGGTTGTCGATCTTTCTGTGAAGTTAGTGGCGAAATTTAAAAGAATTTGTACTTACAGTTTCCTTATAGTCCATTTGTGCAGAGCCTCACACACACACTAAACATCACACGCAACTTGCTGTACACTTTTAAACATCGAAAACATTTTACATAAACAAAACAGCTACATAGATGTTCCTGTAAGTAGTCAACAGAGATGACGTTCTAGGTCTTCTACAGAGTATGATATGCTTTTGTACAGAGGTTATTTACCTTAACAATTTGGGTCATAATTTACTTATGTCTATTTTACAATTGTGCTTATTTCTATGTGTTACTTTTTTATTTAACTATACTATCGAAAGGCAACGGCCTTGCCGTTGTGGGTACCCCGGTTCCCGCCAGATCACCGAAGTTAAGCGCTGTCGGGCGTGGCCGGAACTTGGATGGGTGACAATCCGGGCCGCCATGCGCTGTTGCCTTTTTTCTGGGTGCACTCAGCCTCGTGATGCCAATTGAGGAGCTACTCGACCGATTAGTAGCGGCTCCGGTCAAAGAAAACCATCATAACGACTGGGAGAGGAGTGTGCTGACCACACTGCTTCCTATCCGCATTCTCAGCTGAGGATGACACGGCGGTCGGATGGTCCCGATGGGCCACTTGTGGCCTGAAGACGGAGTGCATACTATCGAAACATATTCAGAAATTCACTGATTCACTTCCAAGTTTTTCGTTTAATATTGTATCTTCATATTTTCTGTAATGTGAATGTATCTCCAATTCTTCTAGCGAATCCATCTTATGTCCTTCATTTAGTCGGTGGAGTACTTCGACATTTTGCTCTATATTTCCAAATTGGTGTCCTGTATTATGTACGTGTGTTGCTATGGCTGATGTAGTGTGTCTGTTGTGTGTGTAGGCTTTTATGTGCTCTGTTTACCTTGGGTAGAAATTTTCGGCCTGTTTGTCCTAGGCAGAACACGGAGCATTCCTGGCTTGTGACCTTGTATATTCCAGAGTCTGAGTATGGATCATGCTTAAACTTTATATTGTGTTTTAGTTTTTGTTGTAGTTTATAAGATCTAGAGAACCCAATTTTTACTTTGTGATTTTCGAAAATATTTGCAATCTTCTGTGATACATTGCCAATGTATGGGATACTAGATACACATTTGTTTTTCTCTTTTTCTTCTGTGGTGCAGTTTGTTCCTGCCTCTTTCTTCACTTTGTCTAGGATTGTGTCAACCATGGAAGCATTGTACCCATTGGCAACTGCAATCTTTTTCACTGTGTTTATTTCTTGCTGCATGTTTTCTTGGTTCAATGGTATTTTAGTTGCCCTATGTAGCATTGACCTGTATGCTGCCTGTTTATGGATATTTGGGTGACATGAGTTTGCAGGGATTGTGGTGTCAGTTACTGTGTTTTTCCGATGAATTTTGAATGCGCATGTGTTGTTGCGTCTTGTAGTACTCAGGTCCAGAAAGTTGATTCTTTTCTTTTGCTCATGTTCCACTGTAAATTTGATTTTCTCATGTAGATTATTGAAGTAATTTAGAATGTCTGTGATGCCTTTGGTATCCCCTTTTATGCAAAACGTTTTCGATGTTTGAAAGTGTACAATAAGTTGTGTGTGACGTTTAGTGTGTGTGAGACTCTGCACAAATTGACCATTAAGAAACTTTAAGTAAAAATTCTTCTAAATTTCGCCACTAACTTCACAAAAATTCAACGAAATGAAGCAGAATCTCACGTGTCGACAACATCACATGTGAATGACATAAACACAAGAAACGCACTTGAAAATGGGAACCATTTCCCGAAACGCGTCGTGTGAAAAATAAAATAAACAAAATCGTGACTAGTAGCAGATGAGTTATTTATAAACAAACCTATTATTGAACTATATGAAAAAAACGTAAATTAGTTAAAAACTGCGGCGTGCACACACTATTCCACATGTAAACTTCACTACAGATATTCGGATTTAGGTTATTACGTGTTCGATATGCCTGCCTTCATTGGCGATGATGCAGCGCAGACTAATAGCGAAATTCTGCATGACTCACTGACGTGTCGGAACGTCGATGCTGTCGATGATTTTAATACAGGGGCACACAGAGAAGTCGCGTGAGTTCACATCCGAAGGATATGGCGGCCAATCGGGGACAATGTATGGGTACCCTAGAGCCAGTATGCGGTCCCCAAGGTGCTCCTCCACGACATCAAACACTTCCCTGCTTCGATGGGGTCGAGCTCGGTCTCGGATGAACCACATCTTGTCGAATCAAGATCACTTTGGATAATGGGGATGAAATCATCTTCCAAAACCTCAAGCACCGTTCGGCAGTCATCGCGCCATCAAGGAATATCATACCGATTATTCCGTGACTGGACACTGCACACCACACAGTCACCCATTGAGGGTGAAGAGACTTCTCAATCGCGAAATGTGGATTCTCAGCCCCCAAATGCGCCAATTTGGCTATTGTCAAACCCATCCAGATGAAAGTGGGCTTCGTCGCTAAACCGAACCATACCAACCAAGCCAATTCCCATCATGCCCCACTGCTAATCGTGCAGTTTGAACGTCTTAACGCAAATCGTTCATAAGTTACGACGATTTTATTTCATACAGTTCAATCATTGTCACCTTGAATGTTGTGTGTTTCATGTCGCCCTCATTGACTAGGTTTATCATCCGGTATGTGAATATGTAAAATTTGTAGCTGATTGTACTCTATATTTCCATAAATAAAGATGTGTAGCGTCAGCCACTAACCGGACAAGGGTACATCTAGAACCGGAGGCTCAAGGATGCAACAGTTTTGTTATGTAAA
Source organism: Schistocerca piceifrons (assembly GCF_021461385.2). Taxonomy (NCBI): domain Eukaryota; kingdom Metazoa; phylum Arthropoda; class Insecta; order Orthoptera; family Acrididae; genus Schistocerca; species Schistocerca piceifrons. The sequence goes on from NC_060142.1 coordinate 124,186,907, forward strand.
CACTCTTACCGCTTGGCGTTGGCGGCACGCCAACGGGGACGCGCACACCTGTCACAACTAGTGTGCGCATCCGGGATATCGTTCCGCTGGCTACTGCGAAAACTCTGTCCTAATCTAAGGTCAAAGTTCTGCGACGCTCAGTCTGTGTCTTGCTGCTGCACAGGCAACTGCATTGAACGCCGCCAACATGCCGTACAGGAGGTATAGTCGTACCCGCACAACAGTCTACAAGACCATAGAAAACATCGAACTTACAACAACATCAGGCGACAAGAAAAATCGCATTCCAGTGAGGAGTGTTGCAGCCCACGCCCTCGTCGATGGACCTTGTGTTTTTAATGGGATGTTCTCTTAATTTTAGCTTGGATATAAACGACACCTTCTCCTTAGCAACTGTCAAGCAGTGTACAAGGGAAACTAGACCGACTTCCTGGAGGCATCTACATCGGTGCTACAGTGGACTGAATACCTTCACGTTGACATGTAACTCTTTTTAAGTCTACAGAGTTTCTGGAAACTAATTATCACTTTATATTTTTGTGTAGTAGCCTGTCTGTTATTTCTGCACCCATATTTACATGTAATGCTGTAACTGTCTGCAGTTTCAGTTGTAATAGAAACAGAGAAACAGTTTCCGCCTCAAAGATAGGGAAGCCATGCGTAGTGGGTGGGTGTGTGTGAGGGACCGGGAGGGGGGGGGGGGGGGGCAATTTGTTGTACGTGCTAAAGTGTGTTAGCCATTGATCTTTTCGTTAAGAATTATCTGACCTAGAACTATATAAATAATACGTCGGCACATCTTTCTCAATATCTCAGTGACAGAGTTCAGGACCTTCGCGGTACTGTGAACACATCTTGCAACAAAAAAAAGGAACAGAAAAACTTTTTGGGTCGTTTGTAGCAGTGAAGAAATTCTCTCGTATTTCAGAAGCGCAGTTCGCTATATCAGCCGATAAATCGAGAGCGCAATATGGCTATCTGTAAAAGAGGAAATGGACTCGAATGGAGCAACGTGGCAGAACGGCAGAACAAGAGACTGCGCTTGCTGATGTATAGTGAACGGCCGTTTTATCGCTCGCGATAGGCGAACGGATGGCGGGATCTGGGACCGAAAGAAATACTGCGCATCGGAAGGCAAACACAAGAAAGGGGCGAGCCGGAACCCCGCCCGTGTTTGCTTATCGTCCTACGCTTCCTGCGGGATGCACATTATTACATCGCAGAACTGCATTTAGCCAGAAATTGTTGATCTCGGGTACACCAAGGAATCTGTAATAAACTATACGACAGATTCTACACGTTCCGTATGTAGCTCAGTAAATAATGCCGTCGGCAGTTTATTTTCTTAACAAACTGGTTAGTGCAATTAAGGGAGGAGATCGTGTATAACGACACATTCCCGCGGACAACGTTCTACTTAGGAAAACTAAATGTGTAGTTCTGGTCACTTAGACGTGGCGATCAATCTGACTCAGTCCAGTCGAGCAGCCTGCTTCTTCCGTAACGACTTCTACTCAGTAAATTTGAATTACATACAATGAGCTGTTACAGACGATCGGTTTAATCTGCGTTTGAAAACACTACTGATGAATCAAATTCCTTGTTTTCACAAGTCACATTTGAAAGAGTTTTGTTGTAATTGTTGGAGTCATTATTACGAAAACTGATTTGGCGCAACTTGCAACGTCGTAGTTACTGTGTGCTCGTCCTACAGAAACAACATTCACTCACTTTGCAGCGATTTCTTCTTCTGCACCCCTGTCCCCACGCCTTCCCTATTAAAAACGAATGATGTTCCCCTTCTGGGAAAGCTGCAGTAGAACCAGTACCATTATACGAGTCCAACGGTTGCAACAAATGTTTCACAGCGTTAGGTTAACTGAGCTGTTGATTGAAATGTCGTTTGTGAGTGAAAACTTCGTTGCATTGCCACTTATTTAATGCAAAAACTCTTCTAAAAATGGTTCAAATGGCTCTGAGCACTATGGGACTTAACATCTATGGTCATCAGTCCCCTAGAACTTAGAACTACTTAAACCTAACTAACCTAAGGACAGCACACAACACCCAGCCATCACGAGGCAGACAAAATCCCCGACCCCGCCGGGAATCGAACCCGGGAACCCGGGCGTGGGAAGCGGGAACGCTACCGCACGACCACTAGATGCAGGCAACTCTTCTAACTTTGTGTCAATATCAAGTACTAGTTTCAATATACACACGCAATCAAAGTCATTCGTAAGAGCCAGCTTATGATAACTATCCGAACCCGTTACCAAAAGGATTACGAAATGGATTATCTATGACAGAATATACACTCAAGTATTACAGAATTTGACCATTACGAACTTACGTTTGCCCAGCCACAACTTAATAGCTTTTATGGGCTGTTTACTAAATAAATAGGTTTAGAAACTCCACAAAAATCAAAATCACTTTCTCTTTAAATAACAGAATTATCGTAAAAATTTTTCTTGTTTGCCCAGTCCGATAAACTGTCTAGTTGTACAGCACAAAATTCACCTGAGAGTATAATCACTTTCACTGTACGATCACAGTTCTCATATTATAGTGTACTCAGTTAATAGACATAATCATATTCATTTAATACCTTTCTTTCCATTCACATTTAATAAACAGATTAGCAATGATTAATGACAGTTGTAACAATTAGAACAACTACAGTTTTGTTTCCGAAATATGTTTTAACTACTTGGTAATTTCATAGTCCGTATGAAGTTGACACCTTTAGTCGTAACTACTTGTAGTTAGCTACTGGAACAGAGCGCATCTGTCTTGTGATAATCATGACTTATTGCCTGAAGCTGTCTGCCCGCTACCGTCTCTTACCTATCGTAGGTGCAATATGAAGCCTTGGTCATTCTCTACAGCTTTAAGCTCTCCCTCGTCCCCACTCATCCCCCCCCGCCCCCCCTCCCCCCCCCCCCCCCCACACACACACTTCCTTCCATTGCTAAATTAACTAACCTCTATGACTCACGATGTGTCCTATCAAGTGTGTGAGAGAAATCCAGTTCGATTCAGCATATCTTCATCACTTAGTCGATCCAACACCGTAATCCTTACTATATTTCGCTGTATATCTTCCACATTCCACTTCCGCAAAAGGCTAGATTCTAAGCACACACACAAAAAAACTTTATAGTCTCACATTTACGAGTGCGCACTTTGCGACGTAAGTTTATCCAGCTATATTGCAATGATAATTTAGAACTCTGTGTTATTAACAACTCCACTCACTAGTTATCGTGAAGTCATAAAATACATTATTACTAATGTCTAGCACTTACTCCGTCGTTGGTCTCTGATGTATGCTGACTTTGTTAAGAGAAAAGTATGCTGGTGTAGCTATCTTCTGTAATAAAGTGTTCATACAGAGTATTCATGGTGTTACATCCTAGACCCTTAACTGTTACCTAGGAAACACAAAACAAGCTCTATAGAAAGATTTAATGCTATTACGAATGGCTTGAAACAAGGGTAAAATTTTTAGTGTTTCTGTTATTAGATATCTTTCATTATGCTTTATTATTCATTGAATTAGTGGCAACTGAACCTGGTTTTGTGATCCAATTCATACATTAAGATTTGCTTTAAAATTCAGATTTGTTAAAATTTAGTTACAACTGAACGGACGAACGGCATATACCACTATATTCCATATATTCTGTTCTTTTAATATATGATACACTATAATTTCCTAACATTTAAATTTATATCTCCGTACTTTTCGCTTTTCTGTACCAAAGTAAGGTTTGCTAGAGGATGACGCTGGCTATACTCCCTTCTAACATTCTGCCTAAGAATACCTCAAACTTTTAAATCTGTAGTGAATTTCTGCAGCGAATTTTCATGGTCAACGAACGTGTTAGTAGGCTGTGGTAAGAACAATTTCTTAAGCTGTTTCCTAGAATGTCTCTGAATCACACACGTAATTCTAGTTCCTATATTTTCTGTGATGAATGGCTATTATTCTAATGGCTAAAGTAACTAAAGTCAAACGTTTTTTGCAGGTTTGTTACTTTTTTTCAGTTTACACGAACATTAATATCTACACCCTGCTTACTTCCTGTTGCTGCTACACTAGATAAGTTGAAAATTTTGTGTTTTACAGTAATAAACTAGATGGACCTCGTCTTTTCATAGTTCAAAGCTAACACATGTACCATGATATTAATAAAAGAAATAAAATACTGGAATGATTTTTTGATCACTATCACAGTTTGTAAATGATGTTATGTAGATCTATTAATCAATTTTGTAAGCAATCGGTACAGTATTATACAGTGGTAAACATCTTCCATCCTCAAAAACAGCAAATTCTGTCGGACAACTCAAGTAAATAGTTAATCATTCACAAAGACCACAAAGGCCTTACAGATATTGGACTACCACTGTTGCTGGACAGAGGACTTAGTAGAAGACAGAATTTAATGCGTCCTTCATGGGAAGATGTGATGGTAGGTTCGAGCAAACGCCACGGTGGGATTGGTGGTTACTATTGGAAGACTCGTGTGCCTATTAGCGGATCATTGTGACGTGTACAGGGAAACAGCAACACCAGAATATTGCATGGGATTCACGCGTGGTAGAACTTGATCATCAATGTAAAAAAAAAGAAGTAGTTCTTTGTAAATAAATAGACGGGAACACAATTGTTACATTACTTAGTTCATCATTGGACTCAGTCACATGCATAAAACACCTATGAGAGTGCATCTAAAACGATATAAAATGGAAGAACTCTACAAAACTATATGTAGGAAAAGCGTATATCGTTGGAGGAACCCTGTTGTTCTGGTCAGCGAATTATATTCGATTGTAATACCTCTTCATCAGTACTCGATCCACCCAGTTATTCTTCTGCAGCACCACTTTCGGTAGCTTCTGTCCTCTTGCCAAGCGTGCTCATACGGCAGTTTGTAGGTGGGGTCTAGAGCTTGGGGTACGGAGTATTTTTAATGTATTGGAAGATAAGCAAGTAACCATAGAAAATTTCCAGTTCAACACTCTTAAAAAACCTGTACAATACCTACTTTAAGTGTATGGCTACACTACAAAAAATTTCCACACATTTGCATTCAGTGTTAAGAAACAGATCTTTATTCGAGAAATCTTTTGTTGCTATCTCCAGTCTACATTTCACATCCTACTTGCTTCAGGCATTATTATTTATTTTGCCATTCAAGTACTATTTGTGTTTCATTTTCCAGTCAATTTCCTTGAGCATTACCTCATTTAATTTGCTTACATTCGACGAAGCGTGAGATGCTGTAATGTATCTTCTAGGTCATATCTCCTTACTAGGTCTTTCAGACACCAAGCTCCCCGTCTCCATATTTTTTGAGATGCACGCGCTATTTCCTGTTTTTTGCGTGCTTTTACTGAATCATCGTGTATATCATTTCCTTAGAATATGAACGTCCTCACCTGCTCTGAATGCGACTTAGTGAAAGTTGAAGGAAGTACTGATACGTCAAATTGTGCATCGAATCATCAACTGGTGTCTGTTCGTGGGTCATTGGCACACATAGCCCATATCTAACACTTCGGTATAGGTGTGGATCCTTATCCTATGACAGAGCTCAATTTTGTTTAATCTGTAAACATATTGGTTTTTAACGCTAAATTTCTTACAGAAATGCACGAATTTACACAGTTTGCAATGTGACAAAGGTAGGACAGTTGTCAAGATAACGCATCTCTTCCTGAGTAAGTGAAATAACTCAAAGTGCAACAGTATCAAACTTTAACTAGAAGCTTCTTTATAATATTGTTCTTACTACTACGTCATAAAGTTGGCCAATACTACGATAAATCATCCCATTTCGGTTCTAAGTTCGATAATATTTAGGATGACAATGAAGTCTACGGAAGATGGTTAGTTTTGTGACAAGCTGAGCAAAAGATTACCCAAGGTCGAGTTTACAGTGGTCACAAGCTGGTGAAACGACAAGTTACGCCTCTGCTCCTGGTATTTAGTTTAGCAGCGATGAGCTGTCATCTGAACGGCTGCTCTCACCCTTTGAAATTCCTATAAAAGCTAGTAAAAACCTTTGCTGATTTTTTCAGCACAAACTCTCCTATGTCTCTCGTTAGGTGAGAAAACATGTATTCATCCCTAGTCTTGGAATATGGCGATATGCACGCGCATAGCTGCAGCAGCGTGCATATTACAACGCCCTCTCAGTTCTCGCAAGAACAATTAACTATGTGGCTGGTTCGTTTCTCTGCAGCTGGAGCTCAATGACGCTACAGCTAATATCCAGCTGACTGTCAGCCGTAGTGAATGCAGTCTTCACACAAATTTCTCCTCTGAATCATACAGAGCGTTATGTGCCCCATTCTGCACTTGACGCCCGTTCAGAGGAGAGAGTCTTCGAAATTTTCAGTCTTGTGTTTCTCGTAGCAAAACTGTCTCCCCACCTGGGATCTTTCATGATCCATGTCATGGCTTTTTCCGACCAATAGGAGCGTTTCTCTTAGTTTGTGGAAACTCACTCTATGAATCGCAAGGATCCTACCATTAAACTGCATCGAAATCTGCTTCCTAGTTCGTTTCCGCCACTCGGATGTTTTGTGCCCACTCCAGACGCCTAAAAGTTACATGCGTATATCATATGTGTACCACTCGCTTTTCACATGATCAATTGTGTCACTGGTTTGTTCGTACCCATTTGGAAATTCCGAAACGCTGTTTTCTAAAGTTTCTTTCCGTCCTGTTTCTGGTGGGCTGCTACTTCCTCTCCAGCATGAGTCACCTGCCCATTGGTTACTTCCGCTGCCCTGTGGTGCATCCTTCGCATCTGCATGTGCCTGTTTCCAAACAAAACGTTTTCTCTCGATTCCTGTAGCTGCTTGTTTCTCATTTTGCTCATTAACGTGCAGTACATAGTATCGGTGTGTTAATAACGTCTATCATCTCATTGCTTTTCGTACTTATAGGGAAATCTGATCTTTTCTACTGAAGTAAGTTAGGTGTCGTATTCACCTTCCCGTTACAATGTATAAAAACTGTCATGTAAGGTGCGAAATTGACCTGCAGTTAATCTGCCACCTTTCACATAATAAACAAAATATTTGAAGTCGAATCATAGCTTTGTTTCTAGTCAACAATTATGACAGCACCTCAGCTGCCACAACCTAAGTCGTAACTGATGCATCACTAGCGCGGCTAATCCAACGTCTGTAAATATTGTAGCGCCCTAAAAGATTTACCCAAATTTAACCTGTTTCCAATCAAGTGTCGAACAGGTTTGACATTATCATGTCTGTACACATTTTGAAAACTTCGATTCCAATAGGTATTGATAATTTCAGTTATAAGTAGAAAAGTTGAGATAAAACTACGTTAATCAAAATCCATTACTTCATGGCTAACTATTTCTGTTATGTCTTGATTTCTGAAGTTTTAACGTGAAAATCTGTACATTTATTTTCACCAGGTTTAGCTAAATTATATTATCAGTTATTTGAAACAATATCTTTGACAACGATGTAAATCGTTTAAACCCCTTTGCTCAAATGTGATTTTTATACTTATTATTGTTCGCACATGACAAGAAGAGCCGTTGTATCGTGTACTGTTGGAAAGACGGTTGTAAAAAGTGGTGATGTTTATTTGCAGAAAGAAGAACCTTCTCTAACCTTTTGCGACACAAATCTTTTGAACCAGTTGCCTACGAATTTATGAATATAGAAGACTTAATGAAGGAACTGCTTTATTGGACTTTTATCAAACCATCAACTCAAAAAACCTAGAACTGTGCTTTTTGTTACAACCGAACCTTGAGACCGAAGTCGTATGCTGCAGACAAGACAACGAGGCCAACTTCAAGACAACTAGCTAAGTAAAGTTTTATATTTTTTTCAAGTAAACATGCCATTTACTGACACTTCCTTCGGAATAATGACGAAAGTCCGCTCAGTGGCAAGTCATTGTATAGACGTTACTAAAGTGGTGTTTATACAATGTACCAAATATTAGGTTGGTGCATAAGTTCATAGCGTTTTTGTGTTACATGCTGGTATTCCGGTTGGCGTGGGTTCGTTTATCGATTGTCATTGTTTATTTGTAGTTCACAGTTGCTTTGTAAGTTTAAATACTGTCATTCTGTCATCTGCTTATAATGAGTGGAGCTGTGGGCGCTAGAAAATGGAGTGAGAAGTGGTGAAATCGGGACATTTCCGACATATTCTGACGCTTGAGTTTAGTAGAGGAATGACAGCAGCAGAGGCACCCAGAAACTTTCGCGTCGTGTATGGGGATAATACCACTTGACAGAGCACGGCAAGAAAATGGTTTTCTCGTTTCAAGGGGGATCGTTTTGACGCTAGTGACTTTCCACCTTCAGGGCGACATTCGAGATTTGATGAAGATAATTTAAGCGCATTAACCCACAATGATCCACGTGACTGTGCTCGCGAACTGGCAGATGTGATGGTCTGTGATCATTCCACCATCATGCGACATTTGCATGCAGTGGGGAAAGTTCAAAAACCGGATGTCGGGTACCAAGTCAAAATCACAAAAATCGGTGGGTGCCATATGTGCATCTCTGCTTCCTCGTCATCAAGTGGCTCATGATCAACATCCACCATTCCTATTCTGAATCGTTACTGGTGACGAAAAATAGGGTCTCTACGCTAACATAAGTAAAAGAAAAGAATGGTTGACCCCTTACAAAAAGCGACTCCCCGTACAAAGACAATGCAAGCATCCACGAAAGGCAATTTTACTCATCTGGTGGAACAGCGACCATATGGAGTACTACGAGTCGCTTCCCCGAGGTGTAACCATCGCCGCTGGCATTTATTGCCAACAACTGAGTTGTCTTGCAGACGCAGTTCAAGAACAAAATCTAGGAAGACCGCGTGAAGTAATGCTACTCCACAATAATGCCCGCCCATATTCTGCTCGACTGACAAAAAATACTATACAGGGTGTTACAAAAAGGTACGGCCAAACTTTCAAGAAACATTCTTCACACACAAATAAAGAAAAGATGTTATGTGGACATGTGTCCGGAAACGCTTAATTTCCATGTTAGAGCTCATTTTAGTTTCGTCGTCCACCTACGCTCAATGGATCACGTTATCATGATTTCATACGGGACACTCTACCTGTGCTGCTAGAACATGTGCCTTTACAAGTACGACACAACATGTGGTTCATGCACGATGGAGCTCCTGCACATTTCAGTCGAAGTGTTCGTACGCTTCTCAACAACAGATTCAGCGACTGATGGATTGGTAGAGGCGGACCAATTCCATGGCCTCCACACTCTCCTGACGTCAACCCTCTTGACTTTCATTCATGGGGGCATTTGAAAGCTCTTGTCTACGCAACCCCGGTACCAAATGTACAGACTCTTCGTGCTCGTATTGTGGACGGCTGTGATACAATACGCCATTCTCCAGGGCTGCATCAGCGCATCAGGGATTCCATGCGACGGAGGGTGGATGCATGTATCCTCGCTAACGGAGGACATTTTGAACATTTCCTGTAACAAAGTGTTTGAAGTCACGCTGGTACGTTCTGTTGCTGTGTGTTTCCATTCCATGGTTAATGTGATTTGAAGAGAAGTAATAAAATGAGCTCTAACATGGAAAGTAAGCGATTCCGGACACATGTCCACATAACATATTTTGTTTCTTTGTGTGTGAGGAATGCTTCCTGAAAGTTTGGCCGTACCTTTTTGTAACACCCTGTACAAGAGTTGGGTTGGGAAGTCATCTCGCAACCACCTTTTTCACTTGATCTTGCGCAATCAAATTTTTACCTTTCGCGGTCTCTATCGAACAACCTTCAAGGAACTTCCTTTCTGGATGAAAATGTGTTCTTCGCCTCAAACGCACGTGATTTCTAGAGTTGCGGAATCGATGATTAAACTTATGATTGAAGCTTATGGACAAACGCTACGAACATATGGACGAGCCCAAAAGTACGAGTACAATGAATGAAGATTTCAGTGTGGTGCCCCACTCACAGGCACACAAGTGAATAATCTCAATTAAAAAAACCAGTGGCAGTACTCCTTAACAGTGTCAAATCATATTGCAATGAGCACCTGTCCTAGTGTGCTGTCCAGCTACGTATTACATGCAACCATAGTAATAAGTCAGGCAGCTGCCAGAGAAATGACAGCAATGGTCAAGGAGAATCAGCTTGTGCAGTCAGCGTGTATGTTTGTGAGCCAAGCTCAATAACTGACTGTTCAAGCAGCCGTCAAGAGAGCAGATTAAAACCGGCTACGGCACACACTGGAACGAACAATGCCTTTTATCAGCCAGTGGGAAAAAAAACGAAAGGCGTACAAATAGAGAGACGCTAAATGAAACACGTTTTGCTATCAGAAGGCCATTACGTGAAGTCTTGAACAGCAATCGTGGCAGAAACTTAACGAAAGATCTCTCACAGAAACCAAAGAAATTTTGGTCGTATGAAAAACCTGTCAGTGGCACCAACTTTAGTCTCCATACACTCTCGAATGATAAAAAACTAAAAGTGAGGGTAACAAAGCAAAAGCAGAAATGCTAGTCCTTGTCAATTGTTCCTTTACCAAGAAGTGGCCTGGAGTGCCTAACCAGGGACCTTGCATGACTCCAAAGGTGTCAGCAGTGTTGAAAACAGCTAAAATCGCTAATATAGAACAGGGCCCCAGGGCCAGTAGAATGCCTGTCTGATTCTACAGGGCTATTACAAATGATTGAAGCAATTTCATAAATTCACTGTAGCTCCATTCATTGACATATGGTCACGACACACTACAGATACGTAGAAAAACTCATAAAGTTTTGTTCCGCTGAAGCCGCACTTCAGGTTTCTGCCGCCAGAGCGCTCGAGAGCGCAGTGAGACAAAATGGCGACAAGAGCCGAGAAAGCGTATGTCGTGCTTGAAATGCACTCACATCAGTCAGTCATAACAGTGCAACGACACTTCAGGGCGAAGTTCAACAAAGATCCACCAACTGCTAACTCCATTCGGCGATGGTATGCGCAGTTTAAAGCTTCTGGATGCCTCTGTAAGGGGAAATCAACGGGTCGGCCTGCAGTGAGCGAAGAAACGGTTGAACGCGTGCGGGCAAGTTTCACGCGTAGCCCGCGGAAGTCGACGAATAAAGCAAGCAGGGAGCTAAACGTACCACAGCCGACGGTTTGGAAAATCTTACGGAAAAGGCGAAAGCAGAAGCCTTACCGTTTACAATTGCTACAAGCCCTGACACCCGATGACAAAGTCAAACGCTTTGAATTTTCGGCGCGGTTGCAACAGCTCATGGAAGAGGATGCGTTCAGTGCGAAACTTGTTTTCAGTGATGAAGCAACATTTTTTCTTAATGGTGAAGTGAACAGACACAATGTGCGAATCTGGGCGGTAGAGAATCCTCACGCATTCGTGCAGCAAATTCGCAATTCACCAAAAGTTAACGTGTTTTGTGCAATCTCACGGTTTAAAGTTTACGGCCCCTTTTTCTTCTGCAAAAAAAAACGTTACAGGACACGTGTATCTGGACATGCTGGAAAACTGGCTCATGCCACAACTGGAGACCGACAGCGCCGACTTCATCTTTCAACAGGATGGTGCTCCACCGCACTTCATGATGTTCGGCATTTCTTAAACAGGAGATTGGAAAACCGATGGATCGGTCGTGGTGGGGATCATGATCAGCAATTCATGTCATGGCCTCCACGCTCTCCCGACTTAACCCCATGCGATTTCTTTCTGTGGGGCTATGTGAAAGATTCACTGTTTAAACCTCCTCTACCAAGAAACGTGCCAGAACTGCAAGCTCGCATCAACGATGCTTTCGAACTCATTGATGGGGACATGCTGCGCCCAGTGTGGGAGGAACTTGATTATCGGCTTGATGTCTGCCGAATCACTAAAGGGGCACATATCGAACATTTGTGAATGCCTAAAAAACTTTTTGAGTTTTTGTATGTGTGTGCAAAGCATTGTGAAAATATCTCAAATAATAAAGTTATTGTAGAGCTGTGAAATCGCTTCAATCATTTGTAATAACCTCGTATACAAAATTTTCTGCTGAATTAGCCGCTCTCTTTACAATTATATAGCATAGATTCTTCAGATGCAGCTTGGCGTACAAGGACGAAAGAGTTTATGATGAAGTCTGTGGCAGTAGACGCTATCAAAGACCCAACGGACATCCAGTGTTCTTTCGTGATGGAGGCCAGAGAGCGTCGTGTTACTCACCATCATATTTGACTGTATTCTTGTAGTTTCCGTTTTATTTATTAAATATCAGCAGATACCTGCTATTCTCTCCAATGCACAGGATGTATCAAAAAGAATCGATGGATTTAAGGAAATTATAATTACTACGCTATTTGAGATATGTGCGTGAACAATGTACTGTTGGAAATAGAAGTTCCCACTACGTAGCAGCAATGTGCGCCCACTTCAGTTCTAGTAAAAAAGCTGTCGGGGCAACAAAATGGTTCAAATGCTTCTAAGCACTATGGGACAACAACCGTGGTCATCAGTCCCCTAGATATACAACTACTTTAACTAACCTAAGGACATCACATACATCCATGCCCGATGCAGGATTCGAACCTGCGACCGTAGCAGCAGTGCGGCTCCGGACGGAAACGCCTAAAACCGCTCGGTCACATCGGCCGGCCGTCGGGGCAATAGAAAGCATTTTGTGTTCGACGTTTTGCGCAGTGTGAGTCAGCGATACTTTCGTACTAGGTATGGTGTGCATCCTCCTACATTACAGACCATTAGACGATGCATTTAACAGTTCCAAGAAGCAGGGTGTTTGTGTAAAACCAAATCACCGGGCTGTCCTCGAGTGTCTGACACACGTCGAACGGATCCGCCATAGTCCGCAGAAATCCGTTCGCCGTGCAGCTCGACAACACAAAACGCCCCCGATGTCCATCTGGCGTGGTGTTGCGTCGACGTTTACACGAGAAACCATACAAAATTCAGCTACTGCAAAATCTTCGTGACGGTGACAAACAACAACGTGTGGAGTTCTGTAATTTCGTTCTTGACAAGATGGATTATGACAGCTTTCTTCCACATTCCATTTAAATGGAAAGGTGTACCGTCATAGCCGGCCAGAGTGGCCGAGCGGTTCTAGACGCTACAGTCTGGAACCACGTGACCACTGCGGTCGCAGGTTCGAATCCTGCCTCGGGCATGGATGTGTGTGATGTCCTTAGGTTAGTTAGGTTTACGTAGTTCTAAGTTCTAGGAGACTGATGACCACAGAAGTTAAGTCTCATAGTGCTGAGAGCTATTTTGTACCGTCATAGTGTGAGAATATGGCGTACGGAACAACCACACGTAGCTGTACAACATGAGAGAAACTCTACAAAAAATAGTGTGTTTTGTGCAGTTTCACTGGAAAAGGTGTATGGTCCATTTTTCTTTGCCGAAACACTGCTTGACAACTTTCTTATCCCACAGTTGGAGACTGATTCTAGACTCTTCGTCTACCAACAGGATGGGACACCGCTACACTGCCATCTGGAAGTGCGGCAATGATTCAGCCTTACATTACTGGCCTCCAAGGTCACCGGACCTGACTGTATGTGGTTATTTCTTGTGGGGCTTCATAAACTACTGGCCATTGAAATTGCTACACCAAGAAGAAATACAAATGATAGGCGGGTATTCATTGAACAAATATATTATATTAGAACTGACATGTGATTACATTTACATGCAGTTTGGGTGCATAGATCCTGAGAAATCAGTACCCAGAGCAACCACCATTATCCTGCTGAAATGTAGGGTTTCGCAGGGATCGGATGAAGGGTAGAGCCACGGGTCGTGAGACGTGTAACCAATGGCACCCCATACCATCACGCCGGGTGATACGCCAGTATGGCGATGACGAATACACGCTTCCAATGTACGTTCACTGCGATGTCGTCAAACATGGATGCGACCTTCATGATGCTGTAAACAGAACCTGGATTCATCCGAAAAAAGGACGCTTTGCCATTCGAGCACCCTGGTTCGTCGCTGAGTACACCATCGCAGGCGCTCCTGTCTGTGATGCAGCGCAAGGGTAACCGCAGCCATGGTCTCCGAGCCGATAGTCCATGCTGCTGCAAACGTCGTGGAACAGTTCGTGCAGATGGTTGTCTTGCAATCGTCCCCATCTGTTGACTCAGGGATCGAGACGTGGCTGCACGATCCGTCACAGCCATACGGATGAGATGCCTGTCATCTCGACTGCTAGTGATACGAGGCCGTTGGGATCAAGCACGGCGTTCCGTATTACCCCCCAGAACCCACCGATTCCATATTCTGTTAACAGTCATTGGATCTCGACCAATGCGAGCGGCAATGTCGTGATAAGCCGCAATCGCGATAGGCTACAGCCCGACCTTTATCAAAATCGGAAACGTGATGTTACGCATTTCTCCTCCTTACGCGAGGAATCACAACAACGTTTCACCAGGGAACGCCGGTCAACTGCTGTTTGTGTATGAGAAATCGATTGGAAACTTTCCTCATGTCAGCACCTTGTAGGTGTCGCCACCGGCGCCAACCTTGTGTGAATACTCTGAAAAGCTAATCATTTGCATATCACAGCATCTTCTTCCTGTCGGTTAAATTTCGCGTCTGTAGCACGTCATCTTCGTGGTGTAGCAATTTTAATGGCCAGTAGCGCAAAAGACACTGTTTATGTGCCTCTGTTACCAACAACAATGAATGAAGTGAAACATCGCATAACAGCAGCAGTGGAAGCTGTAACTTAAAACATGCTCACTGCAGTCTGGGAACAGTTTGAATACCACATTAACATATGCCGTGCATCTCAGGGTGGCATATTGAACACGTGTGGAAGGGTATGGAAAAAACTTTTTGAGTTTCCCGTTCTTCAAAAAACAAAATTACTTGTATATGTTTATTAGTTTCAGAAATATAGACGTGCCAAATCGGTTGATTCTTTTTCGTACACCCTGCATTTGATATTGCCCTAGACTCCATACTGTCCATATGGTTCTTGTGTCATGTTTTTCTTATGCAGATATGTATTATTCACTTTACATCTACATCTATACTCCGTACAATCCTTGCAGTGTGTAGCGGAGAGTACTTTTGTGCACCGCTGCCACCTCCCCTCCTTTCGTATTGCATTCCTGAATGATTCGCTGGAAGAACGATTGCCAGTGTGCCACTGTGTGGGCTCCAATACTCTTAAATTTTATCTTCATGGTCTTTTCGCGAGATGCACGTAGGGGGAAACAATATATTCGTTGATTTCTGTAGGAACTTCAACAGTAAACAACACCGTGATGTAGAAGGCGTCTTTGCAGTGCCTGCCACTGGAGCTGATTGATGACCTCCGTCAGGCTTTCGTGTTTACTAAATGATCCTGTAACGAAACATGCTGCTCTAATCCGTATCTTCTTTGATGCCTCTATCAATCCTGCTGGTGCGGATCCAATACTGACGAGCAACATTCAAGTGTTGGTTTACGAGAGTTTTGTGAGTTACCTCCTCTGTTTGTGGACTATGTTTCCTGGGGACGCCTCCACTGAATCTCAGTCAACAGACGAAGCACGTCTGGCCAGTGCTGGTGGACCCGGCAGTGTTCTGTTCTACCAACACCACTTATCTTGTTGTTTTTCAACCTCTCCACAGTGGAGAAGAAGACAGCAGCAGAGTCCTCCAATCTTTGTTGCAGGGTTGTGGCATCTACCGTGTTGTGCAGTTCTTCGCTGAGGAAGTCCCGACGGCGACTGAGTGGCCTCATACCCCCCCCCCCCCCCCCAGGAGGCATTTCAGACTGGAGTCCATAACTGCTGTTTATTGTAGCAGTGGTCGTATAAAGGTCTCAATCGTGATGGCGTCCCGGTGTTCCGGCATCGTCGTCGTGAAATTCCGTGAAACACTGTTATCTCTGGCTTTTCCTCAGAGGCTCAGCACCTGTGACGCGCTAGTAGCGCTTCCAGTGGTGGAATTTGGCACTTTCCGCTGCTACCACCCTCTGGGCAGTACCGGGCGATTGCATGCCCACGTTCACATCACGCCCAAATCTCTAAAACAAGTGGCAGGATGGGTGAGAGGAACTTACAGAAGTTAGAAGAGTATAGTATGCACCCTGATATCATAGAGAGATTACAAATGAATCGCTTTAAATGAGCATAGTGCATCTCGCTAGTAGCCACGATCACTACCTGGACTATTTGTTTATAACTGGAATAAGTGACACTGGACATCCAAGCACGTAGTTTTACACAAAAGAAAAGCCACATTTTCAGAGCCTTTACTAGTCTGTGTGAACCTCTTTGCCAAGATGGCTCAGTGGCTAATGCAATTGCCTAGTAAGCAGGAAACTCAGGTTCGATTCACGGTTCTAGTACAAATTTTCAGTTGCCGCTTCAATCTATGTACGTAAAATCACATAATATTAATTTGCCCGTATCTGATGGATCTTACTGAGCACATTCGATCAGAAACTTTGTGCTGTCTTGTAAGACACCCACAACTATAGTCTTTGTTGGACAAACTGCACGTTGAATTTCGAAAAGAAAGTTGCAAGTTTGCACTACCTCTTGATTTCGAAAAGAAAGTTGCAAGTTTGCACTACCTCTTGACAGTGATACAGACGAAGCGATTGTGAATGCAGCACATAAAGAGGGAAGGGCCGTAGGATAAACCCAAAAACAAATATCTTCTACACAACAACGCATACATCTTATGGAGAATGTGAACAAGACATCTGTCATGAAGAGAATTACGAAGTTTTTGAAAACAGCGAAACCGGTCAATAGAAAACACAAAGTGCAACTTGTAGTTGTTTTCAAAAACTTAGTTTTAACAGTCGCGCCCCCTGCTTTTGGTGAAACAGAATTACGAATCAGCAGTAAGTCCTAATCAACAGTCATTTGCTTATTGGGAGACACTAAACTACATGTACATTATATCTAGATGTTATCAGCACATAATTGTTTGTTGTTGTAATAAGGAGACACTAAACTATATGTTAATTATTTTTAAATATTCTCAGTACGAATCTATTTGTTTGTTTGCTCAGTCTTATTACAAGTAGTATTTGAAATCAAGTACTTGAATTAAAATAATGGCAGCCTGGCTGGGCACAAGACATTTAACAGCCAGTGGGTACCGGGCAGATAAGAAATAGATTATGATGCACTACAAGGGACTGGCAAGACATGAAATCTTTCGGAGGCAGATGTCAGACACTGAAAGACTATACAATAAAAATAAATTTTTTATGTTATGTTTGGGCTATCGCTTCCTTTCTTTAGTTAATTGGTGTGTTTATAACCATTTCAATGTATTTTATTTACTCGTACAAAGTATGTTCTGTTAATCAGTAGTTTTAGTTACAAATAACTTCATGACTGTAATTCCACAACAATGTGGAATTTCATAGAGTTTCATTCTTTCTTTAAAATAACAGTTTCTCGTGATCCTTAACTACCAGTGAAGGCATTTCATTTGGGTATCTTCCTTCTGTTTTCAACTAGAGACGAGTTTCTAGTTACTAGAATGAAATAAACAATTATCAGTATGAGTTTATTTAAAGAAAACACTTTCGTGAATATCTTGGGTGTCACATTGCCAAATAGTCAATAATCTTAGCACCCTAGACTACATAAATTTTGTGAAAGAATTCTTATGTAAAAAAAGACATTCATTTGCGCGTCTATAATACCCCTGTAGAGTTAGAGTCTCCAGCAACATAATTCTGAATTTCATACTGATCCCGTGTTTAGATGTGATTACACAAAAGATAATGTCCAGTGACTGACTCTAAAATCTATAGAAAAGGAGACGAGTATCTCTTGCTTAATTCCTTATCATGTATTCTTCTACCTAGCGAGGTGACGCAGTTGTTAGCACACTGGACTCGTATTTGGGAGCGCTATAGTTCAAACCCGCGTCCGGCCATCACGATTTAGGTTTTGCGCGACTTCCCTAGATCGCTTCAGGCAAATGCCAGGATTCATTCGAAAGGTCACGGCCGATTTCCTTCCCCATCCTTGACACAATCCGAGCTTGTGCTCCGTCCCTAATGACCTCGATGTCGACAGGACCTTAAACCCAATTTTCCTTCCTGTCTTCCGTCATGTATTCTTCTCGAAACTTTGCGCCAGTGTTACAACATGCACCTCTCGTGGTAAATTATCTTAAACGTGACGTCACTGATCCACTTCAACACGTACGTTTGGTTGAGTTTTTTAAGAGAATTTAAGTTTTCGATTAAAGCAAAGGGTACATTAACTGACAATAAGGTTCAGTTCTTGGTCTCCCTTGCACATGACGTGGTAAGCAAGAGAAAATATTGGAAAGACTTCAATAAAACATAACGGCAAAATATCGCTTGTGGCTTTGTCTGGTGTTGACTGATTACCGGGTGACTGTGGTATAGAGGATAAGCACGGACAGTGGATCAACAAGCTAGTTAATTAGCGAGCACCCTTTGTGCAGCTGGTCCCCAAACAAAGCCGCTCGTAAAGATTAACGATGTGATACATGGGGCTATGGCGCGCGGGTCTGCGCTTGTTCATAACCCGCCGCCAGCACGTCGAAGCGCGCAATAGCCGTGAATACCAAGACTGATGTAGTGTTTAATGGTGTAAATAAAATCTGTAAAGCTGAAAAGCAGGGACATATCGAGAGTAGAATTTACATCATTGTTGTGTAGCGTACAGGTTTGTAGACAATAATACACGGAAAACGCTACGGTCCATGTGAATGCCGTACAGTGGCTCCTGTATTGCCCGAGTGGACGCTGTGGCTCCCTTATCCCTGGGTGCAATCAGGTATTAGCCACCACCTGTGCTCCTCGTGCCCCCCCCCCCCCTTAAAGAATTTACTTACTAGCGATTCATCAAGAACATTAAAACACATTTAATCACACTATGTGAGCGTGGAAGTAGTGGCCAGTGGGTAACTGATGAAAACAAATTTCTTTCAACAAATGGAAATTTTATTCCTAAAAACCCTTTTTTTAAAAAAAACAGATTTAAAAATTATAATCAGAAAGCACCCTCTAAATATCAAGTTATCAAGTTACAATTTATTCAGAGACAGACGTAGTCACGACCGCTCACAACAACCTCTGAAAGACTACACTGGTGCAAATCTGCAACCCACCAGATTACTTTAAACTAAAAATTTTAACAACTCACACAAACACTAACTATGCACCCCGTAGGAGGGATGGAAATGGTACGAAACACTCACATTTAAAAAAAAAAAAACTTGCCACCGAAAGTGCAGCTTGTTTTTAAAAGAAAACTCTTACTGTGGAAGGGTGGCAACTTTATATACTAAAATGACCATTTAAATAAAAACCCATGAAATGCAGTCTTACATAAAATGTACAAACATGCTCTACATTACACATATACCGCCTCTCAAGATGATAGGCAAGATAAAAACATAATGCAGGAATTCGACCTTTACACCTTAAGCAATAAATTCGTTAACACCGAACCCGACAAACATGACAGATGCAACTATTAACGTATGGGAGATTGACAGGGGGATCACTGAACAATCCGAACCGCAGATTGCTCTAACCCGCCCATACTCCACAAGGGAACAACCTCCCCCTAGCGACACTTGCTTCATTAATACCCAGTACAAATATTCAAAGTCAACCAAGCTAAAATGTGTGCAGTATACGTACTGTTTGTAAATCACTTGACTGCTCGACTCTTTACTTCTGAACTGGCAGAAATTGGAAGACATAATGCTACCAGTGTTTTGTACGGGGACAAATAAAACTCACCCAAAGAGCAGAGTTCCTGGGAACAAAGAAAACACAGCAGCGGAAAGGAAATACAGTGCTAACCTGATGTTGAAAGTGACCACCATTCATTTGGACCCTGGTAAGCAAGTTGCTGAAGAGAGGTCGAAGTTGGACTGCTGGAATTGCTGCAATCTTATCCGAAATGTTCTGCTACAGTTCTAAAAGACTATATAAGGCTTGTCGGGACGCACCTTAGGCTTGAGGGCCCCATACGCGAAGTAATCACACACTGACAGATGAGGTGACCTGGGTGGCCGAGACTTTGTAAATGTGCTCCAAGATTCGGCCGGTTGTATGGGCAGTTGCTCCATCCTGGCATCCTGGTGGAAGTAACTATAGGTCTTTTACTACTCCCTTAATGCTGCCACAAACGCTATCCACTCGTGCGGGCCACTTATATTTGCCCCATCCTGTATCTGACCATGGGAATTAACAACAATACAGTACAGGGCCTACAGAAGTCTAGCAGCCATTACACAGTCACTGTTGTGTTTTGCTGTCAATTAGTTTGATTATGTGTTGCGGAATCAATAATGAATCAGTTTCTGGTCCATTGCTGGAACTATCTACTGTTCTGAGGAGGCAGTTTGGTGAGATATTTAAGCATATGTGATTTATATGTCACAATTTCACAGTCTTAGATACACGACACAAAGCGAAAACTTTGTGTTCAGTGGGTGGACTATGTCAGAAAGATGATGTTGATACATTCGTCTCACAAGCTCTAACGTCTACCAAAAAGTGTAACACATGAATGTTAATATTATTCTATGTAACTATTGGTAACTTTTGTAATCAGTACTACACTGTTACAAAATGGTAGTGATAGTAATGAAAAAATGTAATTATTGGTAACCTATGTAATCAGTATTACAGTCTTATGAAATAATAATAACGAAAAAATGTAATTATTGGTAACTCGTGTCATCTGTATTACATTCTTACAAAATAGCGGTAACAGTAAAGCTCTGTTAAATACAATTTTTTCGTGGCCCAAACGTAATCTAAGCCTCTTATTTTTACACCTCACAAAATTTCATTTTATACCTCAGGGGTAGGGGAGACCCGTGTATAGTGATACCTCTGTGATATCTCACCAATTGGTTGCACTATCTATCGGCAGAACTTTATACTATGTCCTGCTCGTGTTCCAAGCGTCATTTGAATGTCTGGTGACGCGATTTATTGCGTTGTTTTTATCTGAAACAGCAAGTTTTCTCCACGCTCTGTTTGTCCTGCTCTGCACAATCTTCTTCATTCCATCTTCCTTTTATTTTACTGCTTTCAAATTCTTCAGTCAGCTATTCCTTATTTGGACTGCTTGATAGGATGGCAGCTGAGCCCGTTTTCCTCTGCTGCAAACGAACTTCAACGGATTTGGATGGCGGGCTGATACCTTCGGATGAAAAACAAAAGAAGAACAAGGTTGCGGTGACATTGGAGCTGGAATATGTGGTGCATTATTAGAGGATTTGGATGAAACTGGTTCAATATGCAGGGTTTCTGAATCGGAAAACACAGGTCTACTGTCAGGAACAAGAGGTCCGTCAGTAGGCAAAGATGCAGCAAAATCTGCTTCTTCAAATATCGGGGTAAAGGAACAAATGCCACATTTTTTAAATCCATTAATGGCTGTTGTAGGTGTTGGCGCCCTCAGATACTCTTCTCCAAAGAGTCTGCTCACTTCGTATTGGGTCACTGCTCGTCCAAGATAGTTGCGGACAAGGTTCTCTAT
This sequence comes from Schistocerca piceifrons, assembly GCF_021461385.2. Classification (NCBI taxonomy): domain Eukaryota; kingdom Metazoa; phylum Arthropoda; class Insecta; order Orthoptera; family Acrididae; genus Schistocerca; species Schistocerca piceifrons. The sequence goes on from NC_060142.1 coordinate 124,208,445, forward strand.
AACAGACACATGAAAACTATTAAGTGGAAACATTGATGGCACATGAAATCGCTGCAATTTAATGCTGCAATGAGGCAGAATTGTAACTATTGCCATTTTGTTTCCGTTGCCCACATAATGACGTCCAAATTCTTGGTGTGTGTCATGTGATCACCCAACATGGGAAGAACAGGGCCCTTGTCTGATATCTTTTCAAGACACTGGCCACTCCGCTCAATTGCTCTTCTAAGTCCTTTGCTATCGCTGACAAAATTACAATGTCATCGGCAAACCTCAAAGTTTTTATTTCTTCTTCATGGATTTAAATTCCTACTCCGAATTTTTCTTTGGTTTCCTTTACTGCTTGCTCACTGCACAGACTAAACAACATCGGGAATAGGCTACAACCCTGCCTCACTCCCTTCTCAACCACAGCCTCCTTTTCATACCTTTCGACTCTTATAAGTGCCATCTGGTTTCTGTACAAGCTGTAAGCAGATTTTCACTAACTGTGTTTTACTCCTGCTACCTTCAGAATTTCAGAGTATTCCTTTCAACATTGTCAAAAGCTTTCTCCGAGTCTACAAATGCTATAAATGGAGGACTGTGTTTCCTTAACCCATCCTCTAAGATAAGTTGTAGGGTCAGTATTGCCTCGCGTGTTCCTACATTTCTCCGGAACCCGAACTGATCTTTCGGCTTCTACCAGTTTTACCATTCTTCTGTAACGAATTCTTGTTAGTGTTTTGCAACTGTGACTTACTAAATTAATAGTTCGGTTATTTTCAGCACCTGCTTTCTTTGGAATTGGTAAATAATTATTTGACTGTATATACAACAATAGTTCCAATGGTGTAGTTAGAGACAATAAATTTGAACGGTGTGTAAATCGTAGTGCTTCTTTCTTTATGCTAATTACCTACAGTTTGGGAGCAATTGCAGTACAGCAATACATGTGTCGCTGTGGAGGCTATATTTTTATGTCTTTGTACTTTCGACTTGTTCGATGCGTTTCTGCACCTCTTCACAGTATTTACGAGATAGTTAGTACAAAGCTGCGATGTGACGACGACTTTGACTTTTATACACCAAGTACCATGGATATTTAACGCATAATCGTGGTAGTGATCACGCACTTCTTCTCGTGTCATCATCTTTCGCTGGCTAACTGGAGGATGGCATTGAAACTCCTTGTAATCTTAGTTGGAGATGATGTTTCAACGCTAGAGCCCGCCTCGATAGATGAGTAGTCAGCGCGGCGGTCTGTCACGCCAAAAGGCCAGGGTTCGATTCTCGGCTGGGTCGGAGATTTTCCTCGCTCAGGGACTCGGTGCTGTGTTGTCCTCATTATCATTTCATCACCATCAGTGGAAGGCAACGGGAAACCACCATTGCAATCACTTCCCTAGACGCTCATGCGGTGGACCTCTCTGACGAGGCTTCCCTCATGGCAAGACCTGCCGTAAGGCAGAACACACAGTTCAACGCTCGAGTTAACGCACTGCATTATTCGTGCCCAAAGCTGATATATCAGAAGACTCCGGCGTTTGGACTCCACCGGCACATATGTGTGTACTTTTTTTTCTCACATTGCTTTTTCAGGTCAAGTTTCGCTACATCTTTTTTGTAAACGTTGCAGTTTGTCGTTAGCCTTACTGCGTAACCTGAGAGAAGGAAACGATCTTTTACGGCAATATGGTAGTTTAACGTACCCCCTAAAGACACTCAATTTGGTAGTGTTTTCCCAAGTTGCTGAGATTCATAAGAAGAAATTACTGATAAATTTAGTGATTTTGATTCCACCTGATGATTAATTTCAGTCTGATACATGTTTAGAGAGATCTCCTAAAGATAATACAGACAAAAATCTAGGTACAATCGACCTTCACTTCGGATAAAGTCATAGTTGGGAATAGGGTAAAGACATGTAAGGTACCTACCCAAACTCGAGCTGAAAATACATCTACATCTACCCAGATACTCCGCAAGTTGCATTTCAGTGCCTGGCAGATGGTTCATCGAACGATTTCACAACATTCTCTATTATTCCAATGTCGAACAGCGTGCGGAATAAGGGTACACCTATGTCTGTCCGTGCGAGCTCTGATTTCCCTTATTTTATTAAGATAATCGTTTCTCCCTATGTAGGTCGGCATCGGCAAAATATTTTCGCAGTCAGAGGAGAACGTTATGATTGAACTTTTGTGAGAAGATTCCGTCGCAACGAAAAACGGCCTTGTTTTAGTTATGTCCACCCCAAGTCCTGTATCATTTCAGTGACACTCTCTCCCCTGTTTCGCTATAATACAAAACGTGCTGCTCTTCTTTGAACTTTCTCCATTTACTTCGTTAATCCTATCTGGTAAGGATCCCAGACCGCGCAGCAATACTCCAAAAGAGGACGGACAAGCATAGTGTAGGCAGTCTCTTTAGCACATCTGTTGCATTTTCTAAGTGTTCTGCCAATAAAACGCAGACTTAGGTTCGTCTTCCCCACAACACTTTGGATGTGTTCTTTCAAAATTAAGTTGTTCATACTTGTAAATCCTAAGTATGTAACTGAATTTACGGCCTTCAGATTTCATTGATTTATAGTGTAAGCTAAGCTTAACGGATTCCTTTTGGCACTCATTTGAATGACCTCAAACTTTTCATTATTTAGGGTCAATTTCCAATTTTCGCACCATACAGATATCTTTTCTAAATCGTTTTGCAATTTTTTTTATCTTCTGATGACTCTACTAGACCATAAACGACAACATCATCTACAAACAACCTAAGACGGCTGAATCATTTATATATATATATATAAGGAACAGCAAAGGGCCTATAACACTACCTTGGGAAAATTGATTCAGTTTTACTCCATGACATTCCGTCAATTACTACGAACTGTGACCTCTCTGACACGAATCCAGTCACATAACTGAGACGAGGCAATTTCACTACAAGCCACTTGCGTGGTACAGTGTTAAAAGTCTTCTGTATAATCGAGAAATGCAGAATCAATTTGAAATCCCTTGTCAATAGCACTCAACACTTTTTGTGACTAAAGAGTAGTTGTGTTTCACAAGAACGATATTTTCTAAATCCGCATTTGACTGGTCCCTTCGAGGTAATTCATAATGTTCGAACACAATATATGTTCCAAAATCCTGCTACATATCCACGTTAATGATATGGGACTGCAATTTAGTGGATGACTCCTACTAGCTTTCTCGAATATTTCTGTGACCCGTGCAACTTTCCAGTCTTTGGTTATGGTTCTTCCGTCGAGCAAACGGTTGTATATGATTGTTAAGTATGGAGCCATTGTATCAGCTTACTCCTAAAGGAGCCTAACTGGTATACAGTCTGGACCGGAAGATTTGCTTTTGTTAAGTGATTTCAGTTGCTTCACTACTCCAAGGATATCTACTTCAACATTACTCATGTTGGCAGCTGTTCTTGATTCGATTTCTGGAATATTTACTTCGCCTTCTTTGGTGAAAGAATTTCAGAAGGCTGCGTTAGTAACTCTGCCTTGACAGCACTGTCGTCTATAGCACTACCATTGCTATCGCGCAGAGAAGGCATTGATTGTGTTTTGCCGCTAGCATACTTCACATACGACCAGAATCTCTTTGCATTTTCTGCCACGTTTCGAGACAAAGTTTCGTTGTGGATACTGTTATAAGTATCTCGCATACTTTTATCACCTTTCAGGACTGAAAAAGCATCACTAGGAACAGTGGACCTGAATATGCAGGACGGTTATAATTGAACTGTCGCCTTTTGAGAGGGTCCCCATGAAAAACGAATGATCATAAGACAATGAAACTTTGTTGAAACATTGGCAGGACATGCGGAAGAAAAACGACGAATAAAAAACTGAAAGGAACACTTTTTAATTTCCACGTGAGAGGGTAACATTTTTAACTGCGTACCATTTTTACGTTCCAGGTTACAAACATTGCTCAATGTGACGACAATCCATGACATGAAACTTCCTGGCAGATTAAAACTGTGTGCCGGACCGAGACTCGAACTCGACCCTTTGTCTTTCGCGGGCAAGTGCTCTACCAACTGAGCTACCCAAGTACGACTCACACCCCGTCCTCACAGCTTTACTTCTGCCAGTATCTCTTCTCCTACCTTCCAGACTTCACAGAAGCTCTCCTGTGAACGCTGCAGAACTAACACTCCTGAAAGAAAGGATATTGCGGAGACATGGGTTAGCCACAGCCTGGGGGATGTTTCCAGAATGAGATTTTCACTCTGCAGCGGAGTGTGCGCTGATATGAAACTTCCTGGCAGATTAAAACTGTGTGCCGGACCGAGACTCGAACTCGGGACCTTTGCCTTTCACGGGCAAGTGCTCTACCAACTGAGATACTAACGGGGCGTGGATCGTGCTTGGGTAGCTCAGTTGGTAGAGCACTTGCCCGCGAAAGGCAAAGGTCCCGAGTTCGAGTCTCGGTCCGGCACACAGTTTTAATCTGCCAGGAAGTTTCATATCAGCGCACACTCCACTGCAGAGTGAAAATCTCATTCTGGAATCCATGACATGATGGAACAGCACTAAAGATACCATTTCACAATTTTTCGCAGCACATTTCGAATGGTGGCTCATGGATTGTTCAGATGTCGTGACACGGTTCGTGCACTGCTTGAATACCGCACATTGCGTCCACGATTCTCACAAGGAACTTCCCCATCGCACCCCCCTCAGATTTAGTTATAGGTTGGCACATTCGATAGGCCTTGAAAAACTAAACGCAGACCAATCGAGAAAACAGGAAGAAGTTGTGTGGAACTATGAAAAAATAAGCAAAATATACAAACTGAGTAGTCCATGCGCATGATAAGCAACATCAAGGATATATGCTCAGGAGCGCCGTGGTCTCGTGGTTAGGATGAGCAGCTGCGGAATGAGAGGTCCTTAGTTCAAATCTACCTTCGGATGAAAATTTTTTCTTTCTTTATTTTCGCAAAGTTATGATCTGTCCGTTCGTTCATTGACGTCTCTGTTCACTGTAATAAGTTTAGTGTCTGTGTTTTGCGACTGCACCGCAAAACCGTGCGATTAGTAGACGAAAGGACGTGCCTCTGCAATGGGAACCGAAAACATTTGATCGCAAGGTCATAGGTCAACCGATTCCTCCTCAGGAAAACACGTCTGATATATTCTATACGACACTGGCGACGGCATGTGCGTCATATGACAGGAATATGTTGTCGACTCACCTAACTTGTACACTTGGCGAATGGGTAAAAAGATTCTTCTACCTTGCCCTATTTAGGTTTTCTTGTGGATGTGATAATCACTCCCAAAAAAGTGATGAAAACATAAGCGTTTGTCACATGATGAAAACATAAGCGTTTTTCACATAAACTGAAAATTAAAAAGATAATCTTTTCACGCGAGGGAAGGCCTGAACCAAGGACCTCTCGTTCCGCAGCTGCTCACGCTAACCACGGGACCACGGCACCCACGAGCTTGCTTTTTGCTTGTAGTTGCCTATGTTGCGCATGGACTGCTCAGTTTGTATATTTTGCTTATTTTTTCATAGTTCTGCACAACGTCTTCCTGTTTTCTCGATTGATCTGTGTTCAGTTTTTCAAGGCCTATCCACTGTGCCAACTTAAAACTAAATCTGAGGAGGGTGCGATTGGGAGGATCCCTTGTCAGCCATGGCAACAGTTACTTCTTCTACAATTGGTGGTGCAATTGGGCGTCGGCATCTCCCAGGACCATTTCCCAAATCGCTAGTTAATTCGAACTTCCTAATGATGTTCTTCAACCATGGTGCGAAATGAGGAGCTCTCCGTATTCCTTTAATGCTTTGGAACTCGCTAACAGAGGCAGCACTACCGTTGTTGTTATGATAAAACTGCTTTAAAAGCCCGGCTCACCTTGTCCAGACCCTTCTTGACCGTCTGCACACTGATGCTTGTGTTTCCGCCCTACGTCGCAGTACCAGTACCGGCGCCTAACGGCAAGTCGTGACACTTAACGCTGCTAACAATGCAAATCCTGCAATGCACAGTCTGAATATCATTCCTATAAGGTTGGATACTGATGCTGTAAATAGTTTTCCGTTTATACTGGCTCAACTACTATCTTGCAAGTATGGTATTCGTTTCCTCCTTATAGCCTATTGAATATTAATCTGCCAAATGTTGTTTTGTTCTCCAGTCCTAAGACCTTTCATCTCTGAATAACTACTGCGACCTACATCCATTTAAACCTGATTACTGTACTCAAGCTTCTTTGTTCTGGTACAGCTTTTAACACACACAGCTCCCCCCCCCCCCTCACACCTCCTGTCCCCCTCCCAAACACACACACACACACACACATTTCTCTGCATAACCATATTAACGGTTCATTGATGCGTCATGATAGGTTCTATCAACTAATCCTTTCTTTTAGTCTGTTTTTCCCCAATTCGATTAAGTACTTCATTAATTACCCGAAACACACATTTAAGCTTCAGGAATCTCTTGCAGCACAACATTTCAAAAGCTTCGATCCTCTTCTTGCTTATCATTCACGTTTCATTTATGAACAAGCCTACACTTCAGACGAATGTCTTGATTTCCACAAATTTCTCTTTTCCAGAAATACTCTTCTGGATACTGCTAATCTTCATTTTATATGCTTTCTTCTTTGGCCAACGTTACTCAATTTGCTGCCCAAAAAACAAAACGGGTCTATCACATTTAGGTCTCCATTTTCCACTTCTAATTTATTTCCTTCGGCAGCATCTGATTTAATTCTACTACATTTAATCACGTTTGTTTCGTTTTTATTGATGTTCACCATACAACCTCTTATTATGACACTATCTATCCCGTTCAACTGTTCTTCCATGTCCTTTACCGTCTCTGACACAGCTACAGTGGCATCGCAAACGTTAAAGTTTTTATTTCTTCTCCTTAACCTTCAATTCCCCTTCTTGGTTTCCTTCTCTGCTTGCTTTGCGTATAGTGCGAGTAACTTCAGGCGTAAGGTACAATCCAATCTGACTCCCTTCACTGCCGCTTACTGCTTGCTTTTCATGTGATTCGACCCTTATATCTGCAGTGTGGTTTCTGTATAAGTTAACAGCACATTTCGCTCCCTGTATTTCATACATGCTAACTACAGAATTTCTAACAGTGTATTCGAATCAACATTGTCAAAAGATTTCTCATAATTTACAAATGCTATAAGTGCAGTTTTGCCTTTCTCGAACCTGTTTCCTAAGGTACCGTAAGTCATACACAAATGTCGAAACGCGAGTAAGCAGAGAAAAGTTCAAGAAACATCACCCATCTCACAAGAATTAGTTGGGTTTAACTGAATTAAACGCTATTATTGCATTTCTCAGGGCATATGAAATAAGGTTATAAAGATGGCTTCTTTACGAGGATTTTGGGGTTTAGTTAGTGCTAACTGCAACTCCTGGAGAAAACCCCACCGTTTACGAAATGTTTTATCAATTCCCAGGACGATGCAGCTTCAAGATGTACGTGGCAAAAAAGCTCTAGTGAATGCGGCATGAAAATAGCGTTGTTGTCTGATTCACACTTATTCCTTATGTAGTGCTTCTGTTCACTCGTACACCAGTGTTTCCCTGTAGCTTGCTACCCAAAAGACCGATAGGAATAATGTAGTTGATAATTGCCGAACGTTCGTGGAATTACTTGAAAATTTAACTGAAAATCATCTGACTCTGTTAGGTACTGTGAAAACGAAACGAACAATTACCGCCAGAACTGAAACGCAGTCGCAAACTTTGAATGAGTACAGCTCTTTCTGGTCGTATTGATATCTTGGCACGCTGCTCATCTACAGTACTAAACAGATAACATGGTTCACGGTGCACTGTACCAGTTACAGGCTGCATAACCAACAGCTTCCAGGGGTAACAAAAATTTGATTTTGTATTTCGTACAATCATTGACCAAGTTCAAAAATTTAAAATGCTGCTGTAATGTGCTTATTAGGAGACATAATCTTACGTTTAAGTTCTAACACAGTAAAGCAAGTACAGTTAGAAATCGTCTATACGTCTTGAGGCAGTGTACGTTGCCGTGTACAAATACCCGGACATAATTCATTCAGTATTTGACAATGAGAGCACTCAGTGTCTTGCAATAAACTTTACACGTAATTTCAAACTTTCGAAGTTAACAAATAATTTCAAACCTTTACGAAAACTTCTCTCAACGGCATCCACCCTCAAAATAATTAAAGGAAAATGATTTATCGCTTATTACACTACTGACCGTTAAAATTGCTACACCAAGAAGAAATGCAGATGATAAACGGGTATTCATTGAACAAATATATCATACTAGAACTGCCATGTGATTACATTTTCACGCAATTTGGGTGCATAGATCCTGAGAAATCAGTACCCAGAACAACCACCTCTGGCCGTAATAACAGCCTTGATACGCCTGGGCATTGAGTCAAACAGAGCTTGGATGGCGTGTACAGGTACAGCTACCCATGCAGCTTCATCACGATACCACAGTTCATCAAGAGCAGTCACTGGCGTATTGTGACGAGCCAGTTGCTCGGCCACCATTGACCAGACGTCTTCAGTTGGTGAGAGATCTGGAGATTGTGCTGGCCATTTTCAGTATCCAGAAAGGCCCGTACAGGACCTGCAACATCCGGTCGTGCATTATCCTGCTGAAATGTAGGATTTCGCAGGGATCGAATGAAGGGTAGAGCCACGGGTCGTAACACATCTGAAATGTAACGTCCACTGTTCAAAGTGCCGTCAATGCGAACAAGAGGTGACCGAGACGTGTCACCAATGGCACCCCATACCATCACGACGGGTGATACGCCAGTATGGCCATGACGAATACACGCTTCCAATGTGCGTTCACCGCGATGTCGCCAGACACGGATGCGACCATAATGATGCTGTAAACGGAACCTGGATTCATCCGAAAAAATGACGTTTTGCCATTCGTGCACCCAGGTTCGTCGTTGAGTACACCATCGCAGGCGCTCCTGTCTGTGATGCAGCGTCAAGGGTAACCGCAGCCATGGTCTCCGAGCTGATAGTCTATGCTGCTGCAAAAGTCGTCCAACTGTTCGTGCAGATGGTTGTTGTCTTGCAAACGTCCCCATCTGTTGACTCCGGGATCGAGACATGGCTGCACGATCCGTTACAGCCATGCGGATAAGATGCCTGTCATCTCGACTGCTACTGATACGAGGCCGTTGGGATCCAGCGCGGCGTTCCGTATTACCCTCCTGAACCAACCGATTCCATATTCCGCCAACAGTCATTGGATCTCGACCAACGCGAGCAGCAACGTCGCGATACGATAAACTACAATCGCGATAGGCTTGAATCCGACCTTTATCAAAGTCGGAAACGTGACGGTACGCATTTCTCCTGCTTACAAGAGGCATCACAACAACGTTTCACCAGGCAACGTCGGTGAACTGCTGTTTGTGTATGAGAAATCGGTTGGAAACTTTCCTCATGTCAGCACGTTGTAGGTGTCGCCATCGGCGCCAACCTTGTGTGAATGCTCTGAAAAGCTAATCATTTGCATATCACAGCATCTTCTTCCTGTCGGTTAAATTTCGCGTCTGTAGCACGTCATCTTCGTGGTGTAGCAATTTTAATGGCCAGTAGTATACATTCTCGCCGTTCATGCAGTAAAGCTTCAGCATCAAGCGTGACGTTTTAATTTATTACTTCTTTACTGCTAACTCTACTAGCAGCAGATGTTGCATACAGTATCCACATACACCACTGACTGTACCTGCAAAATTATATGGTCGTACGACCGATACTTCATGGGATATATTGTCATAAACATTAAGATGCCTGAAAAACGAACCTTTCTTAAAACGGAGCACTTATTACCCAAATTTTACTCACCCATTATTGGATAATGTGAGCACTTAGCGACTTTCAGCTAACAGTAAATATTATTTCCAACCTTTTCTAAACTGTTTCTCGCTTATTTGCGTTGCTTCAAGTATTTAACGCATCAACTCACTTGTAAAGTAATTAGAAATTTGAAGCAATTATATTTATGGAAGTTCAACTCTTTAAAGAATCGGCGATTTACTGTTATTTTACTAAAAGAAATCGGGCAGTCGTGTTGCCATTTAGGATACACCACGACCATCAAACGAGCCTAGAAAATAGAACGCCAAATAGGGTCGCTGGAACACTGCCAACACTGGTGTTGGCAGCCCGATTCAACTCTCCAGGAATTATTTAGTATGCAGTGGCTCTATTTCTTCCCACGTTGAGCACTTATGGGATAAACAGTGTCGTTAATCTGAGACGGTAGAAGGTTCAGAGGAAATAAATCACAGAGGTAACTAATGTGGCTTGGAAAATCTCTTGCTCACCAACATATGAGGCGCACGAAACTGCCACTCTTCCTCATGCATTCCGAGGAATCATATGCATCGGAAAAGTATTTAGATATTTTATCATATTGCATACAATGAATATTTTTATTGTATTTGTTATTTTTATATCGAATTTTCAAACTACAAAAACCTCCAACATGTTAGTGCGACTTCGGACCAGCAGCTTAGTTAAAGGTGAAATAAATTTGTCCTTGTTCCTGTTATAGTAAAATACTGAAAAAGTTAGAAATTATAAAAGAAATTATAAAGAGGAAATTATTTGTAGCCCGTAGCTTAAAATAAGTTCAACAGAATGAGAAACTTTTTCAAGCCAACAATGATGGCCGTGACAACAATAATAAACAAGGAGTAACTTTGGGCTGATAATTTTTCGGGAAAAGAGAGACTTGGTATCCGTCCTAAAAGACGAAAACAAGTCTCTTCTCTATTCTGGTTACTGCTTTGATAGTATGTCTGACCAGGAAATCCGTAAACAGATATATGAAAGACAGCAAATAACCAAACGAAGGCCGCGAGTGTGCCACATAAAATTTCCTCGGACCCTGCGGCTGTAGAGGTAGATATCAACGCAAAATATGTTTGCTTCGGAAAGAGACGAATGTGGTGTCACCGCCAGACACCACACTTGCTAGGTGGTAGCCTTTAAATCGGCCGCGGTCCATTAGTATACGTCGGACCCGCGTGTCGCCACTATCAGTGATTGCAGACCGAGCGCCGCCACACGGCAGGTCTAGTCTAGAGAGACTCCCTAGCACTCGCCCCAGTTGTACAGCCGACTTGGCTAGCGATGGTTCACTGACTGCATACGCTCTCATTTGCCGAGACGACAGTTTAGCATAGACTTCAGCTACGTCATTTGCTACGACCTGAACAGATAATATTGTGAATCATGTACAGTCAAGAGCGACGTTTATCATTAATGGATTAAAGTTAAGTATCAAACTAAGTACGTCCGCTTTCTGAATTCTAATTCATTGTCATGTTCCAGACCTCACGTCAGTATAGTTCTTCCCTCTTCACGCCAGCCTGCGTGAGCTAAAACGCGTGCATTTCGGCCTCCTCTAGTAACACGGTGTTGGCTCTTCTGCCAACCCAACAACAAACATGGCCTGTAAACAGCTTATCGAAATGAGTTACTCCTCAGCTAACACACATACTACCATCACTCTGAATCCCTCTTCGCAGTTACTGAAATCCAACTTGGATCTGATGTACACTCGAAGGTTTACTAATAGCTATAGAAATTTATATTAAACTCGTGTTGACATGCTAACAATGTACACTGGTGTGCAAAACTTAAGGACGAAAGTAACTTCCGCATGATGCATCACTGCCAAATGATGAAAGCTGTTCACACATAGAAAGTACTGCTACAGAACAATACATAAGGTAACTGAAAGAAATACGCAATGAGGTGAACATAATAGACCCTACATAACGAAACGTGTGAAGTCATCCACATGAGTGCTAAAAGCAATCCGTTAAACTTCGATTACACGATAAATCAGTCAAATTTAAAGACGGTAGGCCAAATACGTAGGAATTACAATTGCGAACAACTTAATTTGGAAGGAAGACATAGAAAATGTTGTGGAGAGGACTAACCAAAGACTGCCTTTTACTGACAGGATCCCTAGAAAATGTAACATATCTAGTAAACAGACAGCCCACGCTATGCTTGTCCGTCCTCTTTTAGAATACTGCTGCGCGGTGTGGGATCCTTACCATATAGGACTGACGAAGTACATCGAGAAAGTTCAAAGAAGGGCAGCACGTTTTGTATTATCAAGAAATAGGGGACGGAGGGTCACTGAAATGATACAGGATTTGGGGTGGAGATCAAAAAAACAAAGGCGTTTTTCATTGCGGCGGAATCTTCTCACGAAATTTCCATCACCAACTTCCTCCTCAGAATGCGAAAATATTTTGTTGAGGCCGACCTATATAGAGAGAAAAGATCTTCATAGTAAAATAAGAGAAATTAGAGCTCGCACGGAAGGATATATATGTTCGTTTTTTCCGCGCGCTGTAAGAGATTGGAATAATAGATAATTATTGTGAAGGTGGTTCGATGAACCCTCTTCCAGGCACTTAAATGTGCAAAGTATCCATGTAGATGTAGATATAAATGTATTTTCAGCTCGAATTTAGGTAGGTATCTTACATGTTTTTACACTATTCCCAACTATGACTTTATCCAAAGTGAAGGTCGATTGCACCTGTGTTTTTGTCTCCATTATCTTCAGGAGATCTCTCTAAACATGTTTCTGACTGAAACTAATCACCCTGTGGCATCAAAGTCACTAAAAGTATCAACAGTTTGTTCTTATGAATCTCAGAAGCGCGTGTCATTGAGAATCCTCCCAAATTGAGCTTCTTTAAGGAATACGTTAAAGTGTCACATTGCCGTTAAAGATCATTTTCGTCTCTCAGGACACGCAGTAAGGCTAACAACGTTTACTAAAAAGATTTGGCGAAACTTGACCTGAAAAGCCATGTGGGAAAACAAAGTGGATACACATCTGCCGGTGGAGTTCAATCGCCGTACAGGGAAGATATTCGCAGCCTAGTAAAACATAAAAACAATTATAAACAGATTTCGAATAAGTCCGCAGTAATATGACAGAGTAGTGCATAAGAAAAACTAGGGTATTCAAGGAAGGACAAGGCGCACTTGTTACGAAAACTGGAGTTTGCGCGTTTCGAGGGAAGTCGATGCAATTTACAGGAAGTGCATAATAGTGACCCACTACGTTATGCACATCAAATTGCGAGCCACATAGATTACAATGAGTTCAAGAGAAACAGTGGAGGGTTGCATAACGTCAAATAGTGCTACAGAATTGGAAGGCGTAAGATAACGAAATTTCAAACAAAAAATTGGTTCAAATGGCTCTGAGCACTATGGGACTCAACTGCTGTGGTCATAAGTCCACTAGAACTTAGAACTACTTAAACCTAACCAACCTAAGGACATCACACACATCCATGCCCGAGGCAGGATTCGAACCTGCGACCGCAGCGGTCGTGCGGTTCCAGACTGCAGCGCCTTTAACCACTCGGCCACTCTGGCCGGCAAATTTCAAACAAAGCGTCAACTTGAGATGCACAGCAAACTTCGGGATCGGCCCGAAAACTTGTAGGTGAAATAAACAAAGTAAGGAATTTGTGCCGGCCGAAGTGGCCGTGCGGTTAAAGGCGCTGCAGTCTGGAACCGCAAGACCGCTACGGTCGCAGGTTCGAATCCTGCCTCGGGCATGGATGTTTGTGATGTCCTTAGGTTAGTTAGGTTTAACTAGTTCTAAGTTCTAGGGGACTAATGACCTCAGCAGTTGAGTCCCATAGTGCTCAGAGCCATTTGAACCATTTTGAAGGAATTTGTGTTTAACTCCGGCCAATCGGGATTTGAAAAGGAAATCCGTACGAAAGGAACCTTGGAAATTAGAGGTACCAAGAGAGCTGTATCACGATCAATTTACATCAATGTCTTAACGGATTCGTGTACAATTATGCCGACTGTTAATCTGGATGGTAAATTGGCTGGAACGTTATTTATTCTGCTGCGAGAAGTTGGAGGCGCTCTGCCCCCTACGATTATTGCTCGTGTGAGAGATCTTGCAAGGACAACACGGAATATTTACGTCTCAGCAAGCATGAGTGGGGAAATTGCCGTAAAAGAACTACATATATGGTAGGAGCACTGCTTTCTGCCAATATTTGGTCAAAATAACTACCTTTTGCTTGCTTCCTGGTCTGCGTACAAAAATAATACTAGTTTAGAGCAAACTATCCCTCCTGAAAAGTGTGTGAAATTGCAATTCATATCACCTGGAACCTCTCGACAAACTCAGCCTCCGAATATTTGTTTTATCCGTGCCTATAAAACATACTATCGCACTATCTGCAGCTACGCCTTGAACGATAACTACTTTCACGATAAGTCCCCGACAGACTGTTTCGCATTCGGTTGCATCCCAAGAAATTCCATCAGTTGTCACCACACCGTTAGGCCGATATGATTCTGTATGCATTCTTTAAGCATTCTTTAAGAGTAGATACCTCGCTAGACGTCCTGCACGGTTTGTAACTCCCAAGGAGTTCGCCTTTGATCTTGATGGTGCGAACCTTTGTGATCTCTGTGGTGCGCCATTTTTCTTTCGGTATTCATGGCACAAGTTAAGGGCTTGTTTTGAACGTTTCTCGAGTGTCGACGGTATCCATTTCGTGAAGTGTAATACATGCATCCCATAATCTCTGCACTTCGTGGATACTCATTTTCTATCGTCCTCCTGATGCACGTGGTGAGTCAACTTGCGACCTCGCACTCCAGGGGTTCCTTGTTAGCGAAGACGAATGCAGCCAGCTCAAACGATTAGGAGGCAGAGCAGCAATGAGTGACGTCACACACATCGTAAGAGTCGGGTAACTTCTTGTGTTTCCCTGCTTTCGGTTTTTGTTTGGACTCACTTCTCCTGCGCCTCTGGGGACATCAGCTCTGCATTATTGATCAGATGTTTAATGGTACTCCATCAGTGGTGGAAGTTGTTGCTGTTCGTTCAAATTTCTTACTTCTACGCAGCCAATCGGGGATTCTTTTCTGCTCCCACGTTTTGTGGCGTACTACTACATGATTTAGACACCTCCTCCGTTTACCACGAACAAAGTTTACGGCGCACGCCGTAAAATACGACGACATTGTAGAATAACCGCAAAAAATTTGAAGAGGGAAGGAACGCTCACTACAAATTAAAAGTGAAGCTTCTTTATTTATCTTTGGTAATTAGCGTCACCGTTCTCTCTCCCACTTGGAGAAGTAGTGTTTAAATAAACCGCAGTAATACCCTTAGAAACTCCGAATCCCTCTTGAAACCTAGTTACTCTAACAAAAAACTACGTGTACTCCCGTCTCCTGCCGCACAGAATTCCTTCCTTCCCTCGTAAGTAAACTGCAGCAAATTCCTTTCGGCACCTTACACTTCGCCTCGAAAATTTCGTCTCTCCGCTTGCCGCCGCTCCATATGGAGCTCTCTTCTTCGTTGGTGCTGATAGTCCTGTATAGAGTTTCGCCACCGTCCGACCTCCCCATTCTCAGTTGCGGTCGCTCACACTAGATAAACACCGACGCTCCATACGTACTCACATGCCACGCATTTCGCCTTCTTACTCTTTTGACTGGCTGTGTCACCAAAAATCCATAAAACAGAGCTCCCATTGCTCATTCGGCTTCCGTGCCGCTACCCACTGCCATTTTAAGTCCTCCCAGGGTAATTTCCGATATAGCTGTCATACGGAAACCACAGATATGCTTTGCAAAAGCACAGCAATATTCTCTCGCTAGAAACCCTCCAAACCCACACCGCCGGGAGTTCACAAATAGTCGTGGAATTCCCGGTGCCGCTACGGTTCCGTAACTACACTGAAGAGCCAAAGACAGGGGTACATCTGCCTAATACCGTATAGGGCACCCACAAGCACGCTGAAATGCCGCAACGCAACGCGGCGTGGACTCGACTAAAGTCTGAAGTAGTGCTGGAGGGAATAGACACGATGAATCCTGCAGGGCTGTCCATAAATCTGTAAGAGAACGATGGACATCTCTTCTGAAAAGCACGTTGCAGGGAATCACAGATATGCACAGTAATGTTCATCTCTGGGGAGTTTGGTGCCCAGCGGAAGTTTTTAAACTCAGAAGTGTGTTCCTGGAGCCACTCTGTAGCCAATCTGAACGTGTGGGGTGTCGCGTTGTCCTGCTGGAATTGCCAGAATCTGTCGGAATGCACAAAGGACATGAATCGATGCAGGTGATCAGACAGGATGCTTACCTACGTATCACCTGTCAGAGTCGTATCTAGACTTATCAGGGGTCCCATATCACTCCACCTGCACACGCCCCATACCATTACAGAGCCTCCACCAGCTTGAACAGTTCCCTGGTGACAATCAGGGTCCATAGCGTCATGAGGTTATCTCCATACCAGTACACGCTCGATGCAATTTGAAACGATACTAGTCCAATCAGCCGACGTGTTTCCAGTCATCCACGGTCCAATGTCGGAGTTATCGGGCCCAGGTGAGGCATAAGGCTTTGTGTCGAGCAGTCATCAAGGGTACACGAGTGGGCCTTCGTCTCCGGAAGCCCATATCGATGATGTTTCGTTGAATGGTTCGCACGCTGACACTTGTTGATGGCCCTGCATTGAAATCTGCAGCAATTTGCGGAAGAGATGCGTTTCTGTCACGTTGAACGATTCTGTTCAGTCGCCGTTGGTCCTGTTCTTGCAGGATCTTTTTCCAGCCACAGCAATGTCGCAGATTTGATGTTTTAGAGGATTCCTGATATTCTCGGTACACTCGTGTAATGGTCGTTCGGGAAAATCCTCACTTTGTCGCTGCCTAGGATATGCTGGGTCCCATCGCTCGTGCACCGACTATAACACCACGTTCAAACGCGCTTAAATCTTGCCATTGTAGCAGCAGTAATCGATTTAACAACTGCGCCAGACACTTCTTGTTTTCAATCCCGCGTCGGGCCATCTTGATGTAGGTTTTCCGTGATTTCCCTAAATTGCTTCAGGCAAATGCCGGGATGGTTCCTATGAAAGGGCACAACCGACTTCCTTCCCCATCCTTCCCTAATCCGATGAGATCGACAACCTCGCAGTTTGGTGCTCTTCCCCCAAATTAACCCACTTCTTGTCTTACATAGGCGTTGCCGACCACAGCGCCGCATTCTGCCTGTTTACATACCTCTGTATTTGAATACGCATGCCAAAACCAGTTTTTGTGGCGCTTCAGTATACCCAAGGTAGTTCACGAGCTTTGCAGCAAACATTACCATGAACGCGTTTACTTTGATGTGTCCGGCGATCCTAAGGCTTTTTTACTTGATAGCATAGGTAAGCCTGCCTTCCGGCTTTTCCGCGTCGCTGCACAACAGGCGCCTCGTTCATCCGGCACCATAAGACACGGAGGTTGAAAAGGGAACGTTTCATGCGAATGCCTTTTCACGTGTGATAGGCCTGCAACGCACAAGCTGGAGGTCACTCACTGGTAGCTGAATGTCTACATCTACATCTACACAGACACTCCGCAAGCTACCGTACGATGCTTGGCGGAGGGTACCCAGCATCATTAATAGTCATAGCGTTTCCTGTTCCACTCACAAACAGAGCGAGGGAAAAACGACTGTCTATACGCCTCCGTATGAGCCCTAACTTCTCGTATCTTATCTTCGTGATCCTTACGCGCAATGTGTGTTCGGCAATCAGCTTCAAATGCCGGTTCTCTAAATTTTCTCAATCTCTCCATGCATTCCCATTTGAATTCCAGAAGCATCTCCGTAACATTTGTTGTTCGAACCTATCGGTAACAGGTCTAGTAGCCCACTTCTGAATGGCTTCGATGTCTTCCCTCAATCCGACCTGGTACGGATCCCTAACACTCGAGCGATATTCAAGAACAGGTCCCACCACCGTCCTACATGCAGTCTCCTGTACAGGTGAACCACTCTTTACTAAAATTATCCCAGTTAACGGAAGTCGACCATTCACCTTCCATACCATAATTCTCACGTGCTTGTTCCACCTCATATCGCTCTGCAACGTTGCGACCAGATATTTGGGTCAAATGGCTCTGAGCACTATGGGACTTAACATCTGAGGTCATTAGTCCCCTAGAACTTAGAACTACTTAAACCTAAGTAACCTAAGGACATCACACACATCCATGCCCGATGCAGGATTCGAACCTGCGACCGTAGCAGTCGCGCGGTTCCGGACTGAAGCGCCTAGGACCGCTCGGCCACCGCGGCCGGCTACCAGATATTTAAACGCCTTGACTGTGCCAAATGGGACACTTGTAATACTGTATCCGAACATTACATGTCTGATCTTCCTACACTTCTCGAGATTTGGGGCTAACTTCCATTCATCACACCAACTGGAAATTTTGTTTAACTCATCTTGTCTCTTCCTACAAAGTCGATCCGGGCGTCAACTAGGGTCCGCTCAAATTATGCATCTTCGTCAAATGCGGAAATGTAGCGATCTCTTAGAATGACCCCTAAGGCTTTGACCGAAGTCGGCCAATTGAAATGCACCACGTGCATGGTTCGGTAGGTTCCAGTATGCTGATTGGACCACACAGGATTCAACACTTCTTGTCTCGCCTTGCGCATGGAAGGCCCGCCGGTAATACGCAGAAATTCAGACATTTGCCATGCGTGCAAAATGAGAACTCTTGGCCATCACTCTTGGACGTAAATGGTGTGCTGGATACAGCTGTGCGCACTGCATTCGCATACGCGGGAACGAGCTTTATAATTTACTGTAAGACAAAAGAAGAAGACGACGCATTACGAAGAAATTATTCAAGTGGGATGAAAATCGGTAGATGTGATTTACATGCACAGACAAACAAATGATTACAATTTCAAGACAAACTGTGTGATTTCTTCAAGAGAAAGAACTTCACAATTTAAGCAAGTCCATAACGCGTTGATGCACCTCTGGCCCTTATGCAAGCATTTACTCGGCTTGGCACTTATTGATAGAGTTGTTGCTTTATATTCTCCTGAGGGATATCGAGCCAAATTCTGCCCAACCAGCGCGTTAATCGTAAAAACACCGCGCTCGTCGGAGCGCCCGGCCCATAATGCTCCAAACTTTCTCAATTAGGGAGAGATTCGGCGACCTTGCTGGCCAAGATAGAGGCTGGCAAGTACTCTTTCGTGTTGCCATTCATGTTGTAATTTCGAGCTAATTGCGCGTCTTTGTTCACCTTCGTATTTGCTTTATGACGCTTGGTGATCGAAATATGTATGAATGACACGCGTCTGTAGCCCCAAGCGACTTACGGGCATTTTATCAAATTTGAAATGATGTTTTATGTGCTGAGAAGTGTTAATTCTCTGACGTGGTTCAAAGGTACTCCACAGAAGGGAATTAAACATCATCCGTTTGTGATGCATATTCACAGCCACTAGCGCTGAATTGTAAATTCAACTTCTTTTTCCGTTATTAAGATTTCAATTTAATTTGTCGATAGAAATTCGTTGTCTTACATCACTTTTTCTGATTTACCAATTCCACCACGACAGGTTACCTTTCATTAGGAACGTCTGTGCACTCAGCACCTGTGATATGATTTACAAATGATAGAGCACAGCAATCAGTCGTCCATCCTTGGACCTTTTATTTGGCAAATCTAGATTTCGGCTACTGCCTAGCCAATACCAGAGCACTATTTCATAGTATCAACGTATGTCAGTTCCCAGTTTTTCGGGCGCCTATCACAGTTCTTTCAAGAGTTTTGATAATGGCTCGGCACTAGCCAAAGTCTAGATTTGCCAAATAAAAACTTCTACAATGGACGACTGATTGCTGTGCTCTATCATTTTTTAAATATAATTCTACCACGTGTTACCGCATCCATGTTGTAAGTTCTACTCTGATCTCGCTGGACGACGTCACTATAGGATATATGCTACATTATTCCTAAGGGCAAACGGAGCGAGGGTGCGCAGTGGTAGCACACTGGACTCGCATTCGGGAGGACGACGGTTCAATCCCGCGTCCGGCCATCCTGATTTCGGCTTTCCGTGATTTCCCTAAATCACTCCAGGCAAATACTGGGATTGTTCCTTTGAAAGGGCACGGCCGACTTCTTTCCCCATCCTTCCCTTATCCGATGAGACCGATGACCTCGCTGTTTGGTCTCTTCCCCCAAACAACCCAACCTAATCCTAAGGGCAACATCGCACATTTGTATTCCCTTAGAACTTACTTTTTTTCATAAGTGCAGGTAAGGTAAGTTCGATGCTGTTGCAGCACTTCGAGATCATCCCATGATGGAGACGAGAAATTTCCAATTCATAACTTTCGCCAATAGGAATTATGTTCATAGCTTTTTAGACGATGATTGATGACTGCCATTAAGGTACTTTACAGGAGCTAATTGAACCTATAAGGTGCACCTTATCACATTGTAATTCACAATCTGCACTGTATATTCAGTTTATAAACTAACCCCCGCTGTTGCACGCTGCGGTAGTTTTGCCACCTCCTTACTACAAGTCAAAAGCCTGATCGCTTATCCCTAAATTATTTTTTCCGTTTGGGGGCATATAACACTGAATGAACAATCAGCACATTCCTGTAAGAACACTTGTGGTCAGATCAAAAGGAATGGCTGTTATTCTCCATACGACCGAGGTGCAGCCACCACCCATATCACCTTTCCGATATTGTATTGAACCCAACATTTCGATTACGATACCTATAAATGGACAATACAAGTTCACTACATTTCGACAAGTCATCTAAAGAAACATTTTAAGCGGTTTCCACCGATTCCCCAACATCGATACTTTCTTGTACTGCAAGTCTCATTTACAATGCCCTGGGTTTATTTGCGCCCGTTGTGTCTTGTATAACAAGAGCCACGAGATACATACACTACTGGCCATTAAAATCGCTACACCACGAAGATGACGTGCTACAGACGCGAAATTTAACCTACAGGAAGAAGATGCTGTGATATGCAAATGATTAACTTCTCAGAGCATTCACACAAGGTTGGCGCCGGTGGTGACACCTTCAACGTACTGACATGAGGAAAGTTTCCAACCGATTTCTCATACAAAAACAGCAGTGGACCGGCGTTGCCTGGTGAAACGTTGTTGTGATGCCTCGTGTAAGGAGGAGAAATGCGTACCATCACGTTTCCGACTTTGATAAAGGTCGGATTGTAGCATATCGCGATTGCGGTTTATCGTATCGCGACACTGCTGCTCGCGTTGGTCGAGATCCAGTGGCTGTTGGCGGAATATGGAATCGGTGGGTTCAGGAGGGTAATACGGAACGCCGCGCTGGATCCCAACGGCCTCGTATCACCAGCAGTCGAGATGACAGGCATCGGCATGGCTGTAACGGATCGTGCAGCCACGTCTCGATCCCTGAGTCAACAGATGGGGACGTTTGCAAGACAACAACCATCTGCACGAACAGTTCGACGACTTTTGCAGCAGCATAGACTATCAGCTCGGAGACCATGGCTGCGGTTACCCTTGACGCTGCATCACAGACAGGAGCGCCTGCGATGGTGTACTCAACGACGAACCTGGGTGCACGAATGGCAAAACGTAATTTTTTCGGATGAATCCTGGTTCTGTATACAGCATCATGATGGTCGCATCCGTGTTTGGCGACATCGCGGTGAACGCACATTGGAAGCGTGTATTCGTCATCGCCATACTGGCGTATCACCCAGCGTGATGGTATGGGGAACCATTGGTTACACGTCTCGGTCACCTCTTGTTCGCATTTACGGCACTTCGAACAGTGGACGTTACATTTCAGATGTGTTACGACCCGTGGCTCTACCCTTCATTCGATCCCTGCGAAACCCTACATTTCAGCAGGATAATGCACGACCGCATGTTGCGGGTCCTGTACGGGCCTCTCTGGATACAGAAAATGTTCGACTGCTGACCTGGCCAGCACGTTCTCCAGATCTTTCACCAACTGAAAACGTCTGGTCAATGGTGGCTGAGCAACTGGTTCGTCACAATTCGCCAGTGACTACTCTTGATGAACTGTGGTATCGTGTTGAAGCTGCATGGGCAGCTGTACCTGTACACGTCATCCAAGCTGTGTTTGACTCAATGCCCAGGCGTATCAAGGCCGTTATTACGGCCAGAGGTGGTTGTTCCGGGTACTGATTTGTCAGGATCTATGCACCCAAATTGCGAGAAAATGTAATCACATGTCTGTTCTAGTATAATATATTTTTCCAATGAATACCCGTTTATCATCTGCATTTCTTCTTGGTGTAGCAATTTTAATGGTCAGTAGTGTATTTCAGATTACCTGAACGGTCGACACGCCTATTTTATCCCCAACACTGACAACGTACACTGGTCGGCAAGTTCGGAAGACGGTCTGTTTTATCACATCGACTAACAAAAGAATGCTTCAATCCCACGTGGTCAAAACCTAGTCTGAAATTTTTCACACAGAAAGAATACAGTGAATGAAACGCAGTGTTATAATTTTACCTTCTAAAGCGCAGTGCAACTATTTCTTTTAAATACTAAGTTACTAATTTTTGTCGCATGAGGAACCGCTTATAGCAGCAGCAATGCGACAACTAAGCAGTCGCAGCCATGACAACGAAACACCAAGTCCAAAGTGCACACATGCGAATTCTGAGCACTCAAACCATATCAAAAATACCTCAAACCATTAATTTTTTGAATAATTTGCAGTTCTTATCGTGATCTAAACTGTTGCACATGTGACTGTTACACAAGTGACCAGGAAATCAAGGTAGTTTATGATGTTACATTAAAGATGGCGTCCATGAATCGGGGCTTTCATCAGCTGACATGAAATATTTTATAACAATCCCTGTAACACAGTTCACATGATAATTTTTGAATAATGTATGTTTTACTAACAATGAAACAGTTCTTTGTTTATTCATTGTGGTTGTCACAAAAATACGAAGTGTCTATTGGATGACGAAAATGAGCATTTTTCTTACACCAGACACATGCGATAAAAGAAACATTAATGCATTCAATGCGTAAATGACTGAAGTTCAAAAATTGTGTTCCGTTGACAAACCTGAAATGGCAAAGAGCGATGGGAGTTTTCAGAAAAATGTTATGCCCCGTCGAAAAACGTCTTTATAGAGAGCTGATTCACAGTATTAGCTCCGGGTGAAATTTTAATAACACTCTTTTCGTCGTCCTCAAACAAAGGTGTCGTTATATTCATGTCAAGAGTTCAAAAAAGGCAATGAGCTATTTTCTGCAACTGGCAAGCACAATTTTCGGACGTAATATTGGAAATCATTCTCTCGCATTTTTGCAGACTTTATTGTGTCGCTAATAACATTTTTGCCACGAAACATTAATTTTTTTTAATGTTAGTTCTAATTTGCCTTGAAGTTCCTGAAGACAGATAGATATAAAGCTGCGGGAACAGTAATCCATTCATACTTATCACTGGCATCGTCGTATATGAATGTGTAATATTGTTCATCAATCGTACAAGTAACTTTGCCTTTTTTTCGCTCCAAATGACAAAGCGTTCTTGCACGAAACCTGACAGATTGGTTTTATAAACAGCAAGAAGTTTCATCTTAACGTCAGCTAAGAATTCCTCTACATTATTACTTATTAATGACATCTCGTCTACACGTTTACTTGAGGCAAACTTCGTAATTTCAGTACGATTTCCTGAATATGTTAAACCAAATCGAAGAAGGCTGTAAATCAATAATGTTCGCGTCATTTATAATTCAGAGGATCCAGTCAGGTAGACCTCACTTGACAACTGTGTACTGACCCTCATAGACAGTTCTAAATCACTCGAATAGGTTTTCTTTTAGACTTTTGGGAGTTTCATAACCGTTTTAAATCATTCTTCTGATACATAACTCACGTTAAGATTTTACGAAATTAAGACGGCCTTTGAGCGCTTTCTTCCTAATTCATTTACCTAAAAAAATTACAACCTGTTCTTTGTCAATGAAAGGTATTACTGAATAAATTTTGTTTCGGCTACGAAGGTACCGTGTTCTTGTTCTGGACATTAATTAGCTCTACAATCATCGTTCGAACTACAATTCACAGAATCATCAGAGGTACTTCCTTTTTCTTCTAATGTTTCCGCAGTTTCTAATGAAATGTCGACGTCCCAGAAATTATCTAATAAATAACATACATGTAGATCTTCAGGAGAAACAGGGTTTTTTCAGTTGCATACACTATGTGATCAAAGGTATCCGGACACTTGGCTGAAAATGAGTTACAAGTTAGTGGCGCCTTTCATCGGTAATGCTGGAATTTGATATGGTGTTGACCCACCCTTAGCCTTGATGTCAGCTCCCACTCTCGCAGGCTTATGTTCAATCTGGTGCTGGAAGGTTTCTCGGGGAATGGCAGCCGATTCTTCACAGAGTGCTGTACTGAGGAGAGGTATCGATGTCGGTCGGTGAGGTCTGGCAGGAAGTCGGCGTTCCAAAACATCCCAAAGGTGTTCTATAGCATTCAGGTCAGGACTCAGTGCAGGCCAGTCCATTACAAAGATGTTACTGTATTGTAACCACTCCACCACAAGCCGTGCATTATGAACAGGTGGTCGATCCCGTTGAAAGAGCAATCGCCATCCCCGAATTGCTATTCAACAGTGGGAAGCAAGAAGGTGCTTAAAACATCAATGTAGGCCCGTCGTGTCTTAGTGCCACGCAAAACAAGACGGGGTGCAAGCCTCCTCCATGAAAAACACGACCACACCATAACATCACCACCTCCGAATTTTACAGTTGGCACTACACACGCTGACAGATGACGTTCACCGGGCGTTCGCCATACCCACACCCTGCCATCGGATCGCCACATTGTGTACCATGATTCGTGACTCCACACAACGTTTTTCCACTGTTCAATCGGCCAATGTTTATGTTCCTTAAGCTAAGCGAGGCTTCGTTTGGAATTTAGAGGCGTGATGTGTGGCTTATGAGCAGCCGCTCGACCATGAAATCCATGTTTTCTCACCTCCAGTCTAACTGTCATAGTACTTGCATTGGTCCTGATGCAGTTTGGAATTCCTGTGTGATGGTTTGGATAGATGTCTGCCTCTCACACATTACGACCCTCTTTAACTGTGGGTGGTCTCTGTCAGTCAATAGACGAGGTCGGCCTGTACCGTTTTATGCTGTGCTTGCCCCATCACGTTTCCAATTCACCATCACGTCTGAGACAGTGGACCTAGCGATGTGGGAATCTCGCGTACAGACGTATGACACAAGTGACACCCAATCACCTGACTACTTTCGAAATCCATGAGTTTCGCGGAGCGCCCCATTCTGCTCACTCACGATGTCTGATGACTACTGAGGTCACTGATATGGCGTACCTGGCAGTAGGTTGCAGCACAATGCACCTGATGTGAAAAACATATGCTTTTGGGGGTGTTGGGATACTTTTGATCACACAGTGTACCACGTCCTTCGTGTTTCATCTTTACAAGGTTGCAAACATTTATTGGGTTCCACATTACTGTGAAACGCTGGAACCTGTAGAAGGACGGAGGCTGTTGACAAGCATACTCGTATATAAAGAAACAAAACAAAAAATAATTCAACTTAATCTTCATTGCTGACAATACGCGATACCTCAATGGCAACCGATAATTATTATGGATTGTCAGTGAGTTGCAAGCCAACAGCCTTGCCGCAGTGGTAACACCGGTTCCCGTCAGATGACCGAAGTTAAACGCTGTCGGGCTAGGCTAGCACTTGGATGGGTGGCCATCCAGTCTGCCGAGCGCTGTTGGCAAGCGGGATGCACTCAGCCCTTTTGAGGCAAACTGAGGAGCTACTTGATTGAGAAGCAGTGGCTCCGGTCTCGTAAACTGATATACGCTGGGATTGCGGTGTGCTGACCACATGCCCCTCCATATCCGCATCCAGTGACGTCTGTGGGCTGAGGATAACACGGCAGCCGGTAGGTACCGTTGGGCCTTCGTGGGCTGTTTGGGAGAAGTTTAGTTGCAAATTTAAGCGAATATCAAGCGTGAACAACTTGCGTCAGACACATTATCAACGGAAATTGAAACTCGCTTTGCACATTATGATCATGTTGTTCCGTGTTGTTTGTTTTCGACGTGACGTCAGCCGAGGATTGTGCCCACTTTGTGGCGTACCGGTATGTGTCGTCTGCTACAGCTACAGGAGGGGCGTACGTTTCTCCACCTGCCTGGTGAATTACGAACTATGGCAATTTTTACTATTTTTTATATACTTGCAGTGTGTTTTAGTAGCTAAAATTTTCACTTTGCGGAATGGATCGTTCCCTTGTAAAGCAGGTATTCTACGACGATCTGCCGCGAACGGTACTGGTCTAGCACGATAGCCATCTAGCGGTACAACGGGTGAAACTACGAAAATTAGCAGACACATTATCCGCACGCTATAATAAAGAGCAGTTCTTGAACTGCCGTCAATCCGTGCATACGCAGTAGGCAGCGATAACTCGCGCATAGGCAGAAGGGGCTACCACAGTGCTTTCTGCTTGTTATTTGCTTATTGTTAGGCGGCTAGTGGCTAATTTCAAATTTTCGTTTTGGTGATTTCTTTTGCAGTAAGTAGGTTTCATAAATGCAGAAAACAAACGTTTTTAGCAGTAGAGTCTTTTTTATACTAGCTGTTTGTGAAAGCATTTTTTTACATTGATTGCTTCGTAATCTAGAAATGAAATGCAACAAAGAGGCGTCAGGGATAAAATGACTTCAGAAATCAGCGAATATATTACTCCAAGAGATTCAATCTCTTTTAAATAATTATGTAGCATAAAGGTTGCAATTATTCCAAACACATTTTAACGAAAGAATAAGAGCGGCAAATAGCTTACTACATAAACCAATAAATATCATTTAACTTAAAATAGGCGTCTTATTATTTATTATCAAAGATTTTTACCCTGAACTCCAAAACAGTTACCAAAAACTACTCTAAGGACCCCAACTCTCCTTTTGTTAAGCCATATTCCATTCCCCCAAACCCCTTTCCACCCCACCCCCCCATTAGACCCCTCCCCCGCCCCTTGACCGACTTCTACAATCGCCCCTGAGAGACGTTCAGGCATACAGTCAGGGAAGGTGTATGTATGACCCACTGTATCATAATAAGGTACGTCGTCAATCGTTTCTTTCTGAATAATATGCATATAACGTTATACAGTGATTTTCGATTTGTATCGTAATGCCTTAGTTTTCGGAAGTTAATTTTTGATTTGATTGCATCTGTTGCTTTATTTCAGCTTGCCGGAAAAGAGAAACCGGCAGTGATATGGGAGAAAGTCCATGCAGTTTGGCCCAGGACTGCAAAACTCTGAGTAGCACATGTATATACACTCCTGGAAATTGAAATAAGAACACCGTGAATTCATTGTCCCAGGAAGGGGAAACTTTATTGACACATTCCTGGGGTCAGATACATCACATGATCACACTGACAGAACCACAGGCACATAGCCACAGGCAACAGAGCATGCACAATGTCGGCACTAGTACAGTGTATATCCACCTTTCGCAGCAATGCAGGCTGCTATTCTCCCATGGAGACGATCGTAGAGATGCTGGATGTAGTCCTGTGGAACGGCTTGCCATGCCATTTCCACCTGGCGCCTCAGTTGGACCAGCGTTCGTGCTGGACGTGCAGACCGCGTGAGACGACGCTTCATCCAGTCCCAAACATGCTCAATGGGGGACAGATCCGGAGATCTTGCTGGCCAGGGTAGTTGACTTACACCTTCTAGAGCACGTTGGGTGGCACGGGATACATGCGGACGTGCATTGTCCTGTTGGAACAGCAAGTTCCCTTGCCGGTCTAGGAATGGTAGAACGATGGGTTCAATGACGGTTTGGATGTACCGTGCACTATTCAGTGTCCCCTCGACGATCACCAGTGGTGTACGGCCAGTGTAGGAGATCGCTCCCCACACCATGATGCCGGGTGTTGGCCCTGTGTGCCTCGGTCGTATGCAGTCCTGATTGTGGCGCTCACCTGCACGGCGCCAAACACGCATACGACCATCATTGGCACCAAGGCAGAAGCGACTCTCATCGCTGAAGACGACACGTCTCCATTCGTCCCTCCATTCACGCCTGTCGCGACACCACTGGAGGCGGGCTGCACGATGTTGGGGCGTGAGCGGAAGACGGCCTAACGGTGTGCGGGACCGTAGCCCAGCTTCATGGAGACGGTTGCGAATGGTCCTCGCCGATACCCCAGGAGCAACAGTGTCCCTAATTTGCTGGGAAGTGGCGGTGCGGTCCCCTACGGCACTGCGTAGGATCCTACGGTCTTGGCGTGCATCCGTGCGTCGCTGCGGTCCGGTCCCAGGTCGACGGGCACGTGCACCTTCCGCCGACCACTGGCGACAACATCGATGTACTGTGGAGACCTCACGCCCCACGTGTTGAGCAATTCGGCGGTACGTCCACCCGGCCTCCCGCATGCCCACTATACGCCCTCGCTCAAAGTCCGTCAACTGCACATACGGTTCACGTCCACGCTGTCGCGGCATGCTACCAGTGTTAAAGACTGCGATGGAGCTCCGTATGCCACGGCAAACTGGCTGACACTGACGGCGGCGGTGCACAGATGCTGCGCAGCTAGCGCCATTCGACGGCCAACACCGCGGTTCCTGGTGTGTCCGCTGTGCAGTGCGTGTGATCATTGCTTGTACAGCCCTCTCGCAGTGTCCGGAGCAAGTATGGTGGGTCTGACACACCGGTGTCAATGTGTTCTTTTTTCCATTTCCAGGAGTGTATATATTCCAAACTTGGAAAAATAACACAAGTACACCTTTTAGTATTGTCCCTTCAAAGTGTTGCAAATTGCAGTGCTTGTATCCACAACAACTTTTGAAATGGTGGGTAGTGGACTGTGCTGTTCTGTGTATAAAAGCCAGACTCTTCAAGGATACCCCTGTAGCCAGGAAACGTAATCTTACAACCGGCCTGCAACGTAACAGGTCATTTACCGGTATTTTATTCGTGATCTAGGCTCATAGAATCACAAAAGTATAAACATATGATTAAATTCTTACTTTCGAGAATGTGAGACAGCCTCCCTCATGACTGCGTACCGCTTGCTAATTCCATAATTCCATCTTCTGTTATTGACAGCAGCTTCTCGAAACTGGCCATGTCCATCCTCGCAAAGCTCCGAAATTCATGCGGATCTTCGAACCTCAGTTCTTCAATAAGCAGTGCCTTTGTCCCTTCTTTTCAGCCAGGATTGAACTCAAAAACGTCTCACTTTTTGTTTTCGTCGTCGTTCTGCCCTAATCCGAAGATTTACTCTAACTGCCAGGGCAATAGCTCCAAAACACAAGTGGGTCTTCCATGTGCAAAATGCTCTATAAGTACATATACCTGTGTAACCAAGTGTCGTAATATAAAACTAATTGTTGAGTCTGTAATTCAGAACAGTTGTAACCTATATAAGAGAATAAGAATTACTGTACTTAATAAATGTTGTTGTTGTTGTGGTCTTCAGTTCTGAGACTGGTTTAATGCAGCTCACCATGCTACTCTATACTGTGCAAGCTTCCTCATCTCCCAGTACGTACTGCAGCCTACATCCTTCTGAATCCGCTTAGTGTATTCATCTCTTGGTCTCCCTCTACGATTTTTACCCTCCACGTTGACCTCCAATACTAAATTGGTGATCCCTTGATGCCTCAGAACATGTCCTACCAACCGATCCCTTCTTCTAGTCAAGTTGTGCCACAAACTCCTCCCCATTTCTATTCAATACCTCCTCATTAGTTCTGTGATCTACCCATCTAATCTTCAACATTCTTCTGTAGCACCACATTTCGAAAGCTTCTATTCTCTTCTTGTCCAGACTACTTATCGTCCATGTTTCACTTTCGTACATGGCTACACTCCATACAAATACTTTCGAAAACGACTTCCTGACACTTAAATCTATACTCAGTGTTAACAAATCCCTCTTCTTCAGAAACGCTTTCCTTGCCATTGCCTGTCTACATTTTATATCCTCTCTACTTCGACCATTATCAGTTATTTTGCTCCCCAAATAGCAAAACTCATTTATACTTTAAGCGTCTCAATTGCTAATCTAATTCCCTCAGCATCACCCGATTTAATTCGACTACATTCCATTATCCTCGTTTTGCTTTTGTTGATGTTCATCTTATACCCTCCTTTCAAGACACTGTCCATTTCGTTCAACTGCTCTTCCAAGTCCTTTGCTGTCTCTAATTAATAAATAACGAGAAAAAAACAGTTTCTTATGAAATAGGAACCTTGAGTCACATAAATAATTCGAACGGGTGACATTCCAATATGTCCCACGGTCCCCCTTGTGTTTCGCGTGGTAGAATGAACGACTTTACAAGAGATCAGACACTTCTGTCTGCGTTTCAAGCGCTATCACTGTCTACTGCGCATGTGCGCCAGGTATATACCGTACGGATGGTGTAATAGGTCTTCGTGAACCAGCCTGTAGTTACAGATATGCACGCTTGGGGCGCTGGTGCATAGGTCTACTTAGAGAGCCTGTATACAGAGAGAGTGGCCATAGGTGAAGTTGCCCGTGATTGATTGATTAGCTTTGGCGCCATTTTTCTGCCAAACGTCTCTCGCGCTTCCTATATTCGCCGTGCTTTTCAGTTGAAGTTCAGATGACTTTTGGAAACGATTAAAAGGTATTTGAACTATTGAGATACTTGTTAAGCGTTGTGCATGTACGTTCGATTTAGTTGTATATCGTTTTTAGTACGTAATTAGCGTTCGCGTGCATACTGGTAGCATCACAAGCTTTTCTGAAGCCAATATCTGACAGTCCTTGCTGGAAACGGAAAGTTCCTGTAATTGTTGTTCCATGCTCATTCGATTTTATAGCGTCAAACTTTATTTCGTTCCGAATCAGAACACTAGGCATTATTTTGGTTTCAGTATTATTGCCTGACTGCTGACGCAGCCAAGTTGTAGGCACGTTTTCCGCAGTTGTCGTGGTTGCTGAAACATTATTCGTAGTAAATAATTGTAGGTACTCTTGAAGACAGTTTTTAATAGGCCTACTTGTATGGAGCGTTGCCATGTATGGAAGTGAAACATGGACGATAAATAGTTTGGACAAGAAGAGAATAGAAGCTTTCGAAATGCGGCGCTACAGAAGAATGCTGAAGATTAGATGGGTAGACCACATAACTAATGAGGAGGTATTGAATAGAATTGGGGAGAAGAGGAGTTTGTGGCACAATTTGACTAGAAGAAGGGATCGGTTGGTAGAATATGTTCTGAGGCATCAAGGGATCACCAATTTAGTACTGGAGGGCAGCGTCGAGGGTAAAAATCGTAGAGGGAGACCAAGAGATGAATACACTAAGCAGATTCAGAAGAATATAGGCTGCAGTAGGTACTGGGAGATGAAGAGGCTTGCACAGGATAGAGTAGCATGGAGAGCTGCATCAAACCAGTCTCAGGACTGAAGACCACAACAACAACAACGTACTGTGGGTAATATATATATATGAAAGAGTGTCGTAAGCAGTTGTTTACTTGTGACATGCAAAAAGTTTGAAGACGTGACAAGAAGTACTAATACGTCTCACACTTTTTGCATGCCACAAGTAAACAACTGCTTACGACTTTCATTCATCTGACTTAATACAGATACGTTAAATCTTTAGCGTTATGCACTTCCGATACAAAACAAATGCTATACACTATACAAAACTTCCTGGCAGATTAAAACTGTGTGCCCGACCGAGACTCAAAACTCGGGACCTTTGCCTTTCGCAGGCAAGTGCTCTACCATCTGAGCAACCGAAGCACGACTCACGCCTGGTCCTCACAGCTTTACTTCTGCCAGCATCTCGTCTCCTACCTTCCAAACTTTACAGAAGCTCTCCTGCGAACCTTGCAGAACTAGCACTCCTGAAAGGAAGGACACTCCGCTGCAGAGTGAAAATCTTATTCTGCTATACACTGTATTATTTTTATTTACGTTACTTTCATTGCAATATGTCTAGTAAACGAACTTTAAAGGAGATAAATGCAAGTAACGAATAATTTTTACAGCCACTGTATCAAATTTTCCTGTGCTGTACGTAGTAGGCTACTATGAGCATATTATAGCTGTAAAGAAAGGGATTTAACGAATGATATCGCCATATTGTCTTGTGCTTTTGATTCCGTGATTGTGTACTCCACTACTCCACTACTGGCCATTGAAAAGTCCCGCCCGCAGTTTGGCAGAAAAATGGCCGACGTATCGTCCGGTTGGCCACTCTCTCCCTATACAGGCTCTCTAGGTCTACTGTTTAGGCGCACCGTGTGTTACGTGCTAACGTGAGCCCACGTTGTGGCCACGTAGGTGTGCGCGGCCCTCGGCTTGAGCTGCGCGCTGCTGCAGCACGCCGCCGCCCGCCTGACTGCGCCGCAACCCAGCAACACCTGTGCGCCGGGTAGCATTCGACAGCAGCAGGTGGAGGGGGTGCGACGTGCAGAGGCGCTGCTGTCGCTGCTCAGCGCGGCCCACCGACCCGGCGTCTCGTGGCTGGCGGTCCCGGGGCAGGAAGAGTGCGGCGCAGAGCTGCTGCTGCGGACTCTCCACACGGCATGGTCTCGCCCACTGCAAGAGCTGTTTGCTTTACACTATTGATCTTTCTCAAAAGATGCTGCTAGGAATCCCCACTCAAACTGACTATTGCATTGCAGAGCAAAGAAACTGGCAGCTGGAGGGGCAAGCATAGAAGGTAGGCCCTCAATCTTCCCTGTTCGATTCCCTCATTTGCGTTTCTGCACTGCACCTCGGTAATCAGAAGCCCTTAGGCCTGATTGTGTTGAGCCGAACCCATCAAACTGTGCCACCAAACAGTGCTGTCTGCCATACATTATACAGGGTGATGTTTTCCACCACGTAGAAAATCTAGGGATTGATCGGTATGAGGATACGGAACAAAAAAGGTCTATTAATTATGTCTGGAAATTCATGGGTTCGCTGGCTGGTGTGCCGAAGAGGTTCTAGGCGCTTCAGCCTGGAACCGCGCGACCGCTATGGTCGTAGGTTCGAATCCTGCCTCAGGCATGGATGTGTGTGATGTCCTTAGGTTAGTTAGGTTTAAGTAGTTCTAAGTTTAGGGGACTGATGACTCCAGATGTTAAGTCCCATAGTGCTCAGAGCCATTTGAACCATTTTTTGATTCATGGGGTCCATGCTAAATACCATTTATTCAATTGTGGTGTCACCGCCAGACACCACACTTGCTAGGTGGTAGCCTTTAAATCGGCCGCGGTCCGGTAGTATACGTCGGACCCGCGTGTCGCCACTATCAGTGATTGCAGACCGAGCGCCGCCACACGGCAGGTCTAGAGAGACGTCCTAGCACTCGCCCCAGTTGTACAGCCGACTTGCTAGCGATGGTTCACTGACAGATTACGCTCTCATTTGCTGAGACGATAGTTAGCATAGCCTTCAGCTACGTCATTTGCTACGACCTAGCAAGGCACCATTATCAATTGCTATTTATCTTGTGATGCATGTAACGTCAGACCGATGTTCACCAATTGTGGATTAAAGTTAAGTATTCCAGCAGCTACGTACGTTATTAGCTATATTAATTACCTTGTCCAGTTCCAGACCTCACGCCAGCCTGCGTGAGCTTAAACGCGTGCCTTTCGGCTACCCGTCATTGTGGATTGGCTGTCTTGCCAGTCCACAACATCAATCATACTTTGTTACAGAAACTGTGGTCTAATACATGCTATGGCATGCAGCCAGAGTTACACCATCTGTTGAAAATTGTTTCTGTGTACCTCAATGCATGCATGTATATGCTGTAGCATGTTCTGTCTCACAGGTTCACATCCCCAAGGCTGCATCCATTGTCAGAGACAGTATGAATACAGTGCTCCATATCTCCACATCTGGAGTGGGCTCTGCGTACACGATACTTTTGAGATGTCCCCATAACCAGAAGTCACACGTGATGAGATCCAATGAACGAGCAGGCCATGTTGCGGGACCCCCTCATCCAATCCATTGATCAAGGAAGAAACGACTGAGATGCATCCTGGCGTTAGTGGTGAAGTGGGCTGGAGCTCCACATAATCCTTTGAATCACCAGTTGCTCTTCTTCCAGCAGGGGAGGCGAAGTCACATACGAGAAACGCCGATAGTTCCATCCTGTTAGGCGACGTGGAAGGAAGACTGGTCTGAAAATACGGTCGCCAGTTATCCCGGCCCACACACTCCGACTACACTGATGCTGATGATTCGTTGCCACCATACCATGGGGATTCTAAATACTATCCCACAGATGACCGTTATGTAAGTTGAAGATACCACTCCATGTAAAGGTGGCCTTATCTGTGAATAGGATGGATGACACAAATCCCGGAATTGTGGTTGCCTGGTGAAGAAACCAGCGACAAAACTGCTCTGAATGTGGAAAGTCTGTCGCTAATAAGTCCTGCATAAGCTGTGATAATGGTAGTAACAACTGTCATGGAGAATGTTCCACACAATCGTCTGACTTACCCTGTAATGGGAGCCAACTGCCTGGTACTGACATGGGTTCGCTTTTCACAGTTTTTATCACATTTTCCTCAAGTCTGGTGTCTGAAGATTTTGGGTATGTCCTCCATATTTCCTGCTTCCTGAAACGACCATGCCTCAGATAAATGGCGAAACTCTGTTGCCGGCCACTGTGGCCAAGTGGTTCTAGGCACTTCAGTCCAGAACCGCGCTGCTGCTACAGTCGCAGGTTCGAATCCTGCCTCGGGCATGGATGTGTGTGATGTCCTTAGTTTAGTTAGGTTTAAGTAGTTCTATGTCTAGGGGACTGATGACCTCAGATGTTAAGTCCCATAGTGCTTAGAGTCATTTGAACCATTTTTTTAAACACTGTTGCAGATATTGAATGCTATGGTTATTGTAGGCAGGGATAGATCTCCTAATACAACCTTGGTGAACGTTGCTCGTTGACATTTGCCTTTCCATAAGTAAACAGCATGGCAGTAAGCTCTCGATTCGAATACGAAACCATTGTGTGTAACGCTGCATCACATCCATTACAAAGTGAGTCAGGTAGAGAAATGAATATGGCAAGAGAGGACTCTAGGGCAAGGTGTATGAGGAACAGTATCACCCTCTAGAGGGAAACTATGCATACTGTAACAGTGGCTGCATGGTACAGTGTGTATTAGACTGGAGTCTCTGTAGCAAAGTATGATTGAATAATTGGTCTCTAGCATTGAAATCATGCATTTCTGGACATAGGCTCATTTGACCTTTTTTGTTCTGTGTCCTCTCATCAGTCAATTCCTAGAATTTGTACACAGTAGAAAAAATCACTCTGTATATATGTGTGTGGTGTCAGACAAAGTCAACAGAACAGACATGATACTTAACGTATAGTATATTTGTAGATGTGACTGCTTTGATAGCTTCAGTACAGATTCACAACAGAGTCCAAGCCCCTTGCGGGAATGCAGGACTTGCTATGAGGAAGTTCGTGCATGAACAGTGGAGGCTACTAGTATCTGACTAGATGAGATGGGAAGTTGGTCTGGTTGGCTGAAAAGGTTAAGGCGACCTGTTGCATTAAGCACGATGTCAAGGTTTGAGTCCCAGACTGACACAAAATCTTCAGCTTTCACCACTGAATTATTCTGAAGCACAATTGAGGTTGGAGTTGTTGTCTCCTTCAAAAATATATACACACAATGTATTATTGAAAATGACTTGTTATTAAAATCGGCAGATAGCACATCGCAGTGAAGATTTCACAGCCACAACCTGACACCTTCTTTATGCAATATATTATGGCTGCAAAACCATATCGTAGGAAAAAGTTTGAACGTAGTCTGTTGAAACATCAGTCATTGCTCCATGCCTGAGTCTTCCCATTTTTACTGTTTCTTTATGTGAATTACAAAATACTAGCTGCGATACTCAGCATTGCCTGGAGACTTGTTTATTCCGATCTTCTATTAGTCCATCTTCTCCTCCCTCCTCTCTCTGTCCACCTCGTCCTCCCCCTCTTTCTATCCATCTCGTCTTCCCCTTTTCTCTATGCACTTCCCCGATCCTACTCATCCCTGTCCATCCCCCATGTCTCTCTCCATACCTCCCTCTCTTCCCTCTATCCATCTCCTCCTGCCCATTCCTCTTTCTCACTCTCTTGCATTCCCTTCGCTGTCCTCTCTCTACCCATCTCCTTGTTCCCCATCTTAATATCCGCCTCCTCCCCCTCTTCATTTTTCTGTACAGGTTTGGGCCTCTGTCCACATACTGCCCGCTACTTCCCACACAACTATCTGGTTCTGAAGGGAATCCAATTGGACAGGTCGTTCTCTGCATACTTCACAATACGGAAGAACTATTTTTTCGCCTCCAACCCACTTCTATAGGACATATATATTTTTACCCCTGTAGTGCCTTTTTTCACACAGTAAGTGTTTGGTTGAAATCGACCCAGTGCTTTAGGAGGAGACATTGAACATACATCCATACATGCATATACACTCCTGGAAATGGAAAAAAGAACACATTGACACCGGTGTGTCAGACCCACCGTACTTGCTCCGGACACTGCGAGAGGGCTGTACAAGCAATGATCACACGCACGGCACAGCGGACGCACCAGGAACCGCGGTGTTGGCCGTCGAATGGCGCTAGCTGCGCAGCATTTGTGCACCGCCACCGTCAGTGTCAGCCAGTTTGCCGTGGCATACGGAGCTCCATCGCAGTCTTTAACACTGGTGGCATGCCGCGACAGCGTGGACGTGAACCGTATGTGCAGTTGACGGACTTTGAGCGAGGGCGTATAGTGGGCATGCGGGAGGCCGGGTGGACGTACCGCCGAATTGCTCAACACGTGGGGCGTGAGGTCTCCACAGTACATCGATGTTGTCGCCAGTGGTCGGCGGAAGGTGCACGTGCCCGTCGACCTGGGACCGGACCGCAGCGATGCACGGATGCACGCCAAGACCGTAGGATCCACCGCAGTGCTGTAGGGGACCGCACCGCCACTTCCCAGCAAATTAGGGACACTGTTGCTCCTGGGGTATCGGCGAGGACCATTCGCAACCGTCTCCATGAAGCTGGGCTACGGTCCCGCACACCGTTAGGCCGTCTTCCGCTCACGCCCCAACATCGTGCAGCCCGCCTCCAGTGGTGTCGCGACAGGCGTGAATGGAGGGACGAATTGAGACGTGTCGTCTTCAGCGATAAGAGTTGCTTCTGCCTTGGTGCCAATGGTGGTCGTATGCGTGTTTGGCGCCGTGCAGGTGAGCGCCACAATCAGGACTGCATACGACCGAGGCACACAGGGCCAACACCCGGCATCATGGTGTGGGGAGCGATCTCCTACACTGGCCGTACACCACTGGTGATCGTCGAGGGGACACTGAATAGTGCACGGTACATCCAAACTGTCATCGAACCCATCGTTCTACCATTCCTAGACCGGCAAGGGAACTTGCTGTTCCAACAGGACAATGCACGTCCACATGTATCCCGTGCCACCCAACGTGCTCTAGAAGGTGTAAGTCAACTACCCTGGCCAGCAAGATCTCCGGATCTGTCCCCCATTGAGCATGTTTGGGACTGGATGAAGCGTCGTCTCACGCGGTCTGCACGTCCAGCACGAACGCTGGTCCAACTGAGGCGCCAGGTGGAAATGGCATGGCAAGCCGTTCCACAGGACTACATCCAGCATCTCTACGATCGTCTCCATGGGAGAATAGCAGCCTGCATTGCTGCGAAAGGTGGATATACACTGTACTAGTGCCGACATTGTGCATGCTCTGTTGCCTGTGTCTATGTGCCTGTGGTTCTGTCAGTGTGATCATGTGATGTATCTGACCCCAGGAATGTGTCAATAAAGTTTCCCCTTCCTGGGACAATGAATTCACGGTGTTCTTATTTCAATTTCCAGGAGTGTATACTGTACATTCATATATTTTCATAGTATATAGAGAGTTTTTAGGACATTAAGAACTTTTAACCTTAAACATGCTTAAATATACTTAAGTCTTCTGTTCCAAATGACTAACATTGACAGATATGGCAGCACAGATGTTGTACACCCTGGTGGCTATTCTGATTTCTACTGAGAAATGTATGGAAGGGCTAGGGAATGCGATAGACAAAGGCTAGGGACAGAGGATACAATGTTTATAACTTTGGGGAAGAGAAATAACAAAAAATGTCAGAGGCAGTCAGCTTTTCCAATAGTATTTAATCTCTTCTGTTATTGTTTTTAATGTCACTAAGAAATTCGTATGCATTCAGCTCAACTCAAAAACAATAATAGTAGTTGCATGCAATGAAAATCTAGAGTTCACTTCACAAATTCACAGCACTTCCACACATTGAAAGCACAAGCGAATAATTTCGTCAGCAGCAGTATGAATGAAGCACAGTGCTGCCACATACACCACGTCAGCAACAGGTGTCTCTCTGGTGATCGTTTCTTCCTACGATACTACTTGCACGAGTCGCAACAGTGTGTGCTTAGAGCAACGGACCAAGTCAGTCAAGATCAATGCCTTCTCACTGGTGCTTACAAACAAAGGCAGAGCGAGGGCGGGAAAACTGACACTCCTCTCCCAGCTGCCACTTTCACTGCTCCCATGTATAATTAGTGAATTAATTACTAGTTGGTATCAGCAGCCAACTCTTCAGGTAGCAGTTAAGTCGATATATTGATAGGTCACATAATTTTTGAATCTTTACAGGGTGGTCAGAAACAGGCTGAACAGCTTTCAAGGGTGTTGCAGCGTAGGCTGTGCTGAAAAATAGCTGTTAACAGAAAAAATTCGATATGTTGTACCATCTCCGAGTTAATTAGTATTGAAGTTATCCAATCAAGTCTGGGAGACACAACTAGTGTCGGTTGTTCTCACAGTGTTGATAATAGCACATGACACTGCTCAACCTTAGGCTCTGGTTGGATACTTACTATGTCCCATGTCCAATTTTTGTATCGCTTTCTTATTCGGTTTTAGGAAAGCAAACGGCGGTATCGTCTAAAGATCGTGGCGCCACACCAAGTCAGCAACGGTCATCAGTATCACAGACATTAACGATGTCTAGCTGCAGTCCGCAATAAGACATTGGACAGCCTGAAGTAGACACATCCTCTCTGTCAGCACAACATGGAGGTTAATACTGACATCATCGTGCAGAACTGAAGTGTTGATCCAATCTCAAGTGAAAATGTATTTTTGTAAACGTTGAACATTGTACTTCAAGAGAGAAGTTTGTTAATTAGTCCATCAAGTGATGCTTTTATAGACAATGACAGTTGTACCTGTAAATTAGCAAGCACTCCTGTAACAAAGAATTGTGTCAAGTAAGCTAAATCTTTTTATCGTTCATGTAATAAAGTGAATTAATACACTGATCAGCCAAAAACATTATGACCACCTACTTAAAAATGTATCGGTCAACTTATGGAATGCAATTCAGCAGTGATTGTGCATGCAATGGATTCGACAAGTACTTGATAGGTTTCCAAAGGTTTGTGGCACCAGATGCTTACGCACAGGTCACACACTTGCTGTAATTTGTGGACAGTTGGTTTGTGGACGCGGAGCTGACACCCAATAGCGTCCCAGCTGGGTTTCATCGGTTTCAGATAAGAAGAATTTGATGACCAATACATTGACGTGAATTCAATATCTTGCTCGTAAAGCCATGGCAACACAATTCTGGCCTTGTGGCATGGACCTCCTGGAAGATGTCATCACTGTTGGGAAAGACATCAAGCATAAGGAATTTTACATGGTCCCTCATAATGTTCATGTAGTCCATCGTGTCTTCCATTACTCCTACATGTCCCATGGAAGCACAGGTGAATGACCCCAATAACATAATACTGTTCCCACCGGCCTGTGTCTCTGACGCACTCCATCTTTCGAACAGACGTTCGCATGTATGATGGTGTATCTGGACATGACTATCGACCTGCTTTAAGAATAAACAGGATTC
The DNA here is from genome assembly GCF_021461385.2 of Schistocerca piceifrons. Classification (NCBI taxonomy): domain Eukaryota; kingdom Metazoa; phylum Arthropoda; class Insecta; order Orthoptera; family Acrididae; genus Schistocerca; species Schistocerca piceifrons. The sequence continues at coordinate 124,248,364 of NC_060142.1, forward strand.
ATCTGACCAGGTGACACGATTCCATTGATCTGTTATCCAATTTCTATTATCCCACATCCACTGTAACGATAACTGACTATGTTGTTGAGTCAACATTAGGACATGTAGGACACCTTTGCTGCAGAACACCTTCTTCAAGACTGTGTGCTGAACATTGAGCTTCAAAACACTTGTGCTTGTGCCAGCACTGCCCTCTGTCGTCACAGATCCCGGTGTATCCTGCTTTAGAGAGCAAAAAATCTTTCGATCCCTATGTCCGCGATGAGATATGGACGTCGAATATCTTGTCGCCTACTGGTTGTTTCAGCACTCTCCAACCACTTGCCATAGATGCTCACGACAGTAGCACGCGAACAGCCAACCAGCTTCGCCCTTTCCGAGATGCTCGCTACCAGGCACTGGGTCACTACAATCTGGCGTTTCTCAGAGTCCCTTAAGTCGGCGGACTTCCGCATTTCCGTCGCTTACCATCGCTATAATGATTCACCATTCCTCTCTGCTCTGCTCATATACACTACTGGCCATTAAAATTGCTACAAGAAGAATAAATGCAGATGATAAATGGGTATTCATTGGACAAATATATCATACTAGAACTGACATGTGATTACATTTTCACGCAATTTGGGTGCATAGGCCCTCAGAAATCAGTACCCAGAACAACCACCTCTGGCCATAATAACGGCCTTGTTACGCCTGGGCATTGAGTCAAACAGAGCTTGGATGGTGTGTACAGGTACAGCTGCCCATGCACCTTCAACACGATACCACAGTTCATCAGTAGTGACTGGCGTATTGTGCCGCGCCAGTTGTTCGGCCACCATTGACCAGACGTTTGCAATTGGTTCGAGATCTGGAGAATGTGCTGGCCAGGGCAACAGTCGAACATTTTCTGTATCCAGAAAGGCCCGTACAGGACCTGCAACATGCGGTCGTGCATTATCCTGCTGAAATGTAGGGTTTCGCAGGGACTGAGTGAAGGGTAGAGCCACGGGTCTTAACACATCTGAAATGTAACGTCCACTGTTCAAACTGCCGTCAATGCGAACAAGAGGTGACCGACACGTGTAACCGATGGCACCCCATACCATCACGCCGGGTGATACGCCAATATGGCGATGACGAATACTCGCTTCCAAAGTGCGTTCACCGTGATGTCACCAAACACGGATGCGACCATCAAGATGCTGTAAACAGAACCTGGATTCATCCGAAAAAATGACATTTTGTCACTTGTGCACCCAGGTTCGTCGTTGAGTACACCATCGCAGGCGCTTCTGTCTGTGATGCAGCGTCAAGGGTAACTGCAGCCATGGTCTCCGAGCTGATAGTCCATGCTGCTGCAAACGTCGTCGAACTGTTCGTGCAGATGGTTGTTGTCTTGCAAACGTCCCCATCTATTGACTCAGGTATCGAGACGTGCCTGCAGGATCCGTTACAGCCATGCGGATAAGATACCTGTTATCTCGACTGCTAGTGATATGAGGCGGTTGGGATGCAGCACGGCGTTCCGTATTACCCTCCTGAACCCACCGATTCCATATTCTGCTAACAGTCATTGGATCTCAACCAACGCGAGCAGCAATGTCGCGATACGATAAACCGCAATCGCAATATGCTACAATCCGACCTTTATCAAAATCGGAAACGTGATGGTACGCATTTCTCCTCCTTACAAGAGGCATCACAACAACGTTTCACCAGAAAACGCCGGTCCACTGCTGTTTGTGTGTGAGAAATCGGTTGGAAACTTTCCTCATGTCAGCTCATTGTAGGTGTCGCCACCGGCGCCAGCCTTGTGTGAATGCTCTTAATAGCTAATCATTTGCATATCACAGCATCTTCTTCCCGTTGGTTAAATTTCGCGTCTGTAGCACGTCATCTTCGTGGTGTAGCAATTTTAATGGCCAGTGGTGTACTTCTGTTACCATGTCAGAAGCCCACAGCATGCCAGGCAACTTACAGCCTCAGAGTGGGTAGTGGTCATAGTGTTTTGGCTTCATCTGTTGCAGTTAGTATGCCCCATCTCTCAGAGCAATAATAGAACCCACAGTTACAGCTAGACAATTGTAAGTTTCATCTGGTCATAGCACAAATGAGGAACGTGTTTGGCGACACCGTCTCTTGCAGGCTGCTTGAATTTGCTCACGTAATGGCGTGATGGGCTAACTTCATTGCTGATGAAATCGGAAACGGTGCAACGTACGGGTTTTGTTTTTCTTTTTCTTATCAATTACTTCTCAGAACTACCTGCCCTGCCACACCCTTAGAAGCCTTTCAGAGTGTTTCTTGCCAGCCTAGACACGCAGCACGGTCAGCGTAGGTGGACCCCACCAGTGTGTAGTCTGCGCATGTGCAGGGCCGTGTGGCTGAGGGCGCCACAGCAGGTGCAGGGGGCGATTGCGGTGGCGCTGCTACCCCCGGGCGGCCGCCTCCCCCAACCGCTGGCGGCGGGCGACAGCCTCCTGCTGGTGGCGGAGTGGACGTGCGGCTGCCGGGGTGGTGGTGGGGAGCAGGTACACCTGCTGCAGCAGCTGGCGGCCGCAGCACGGCCGGCCGTCGCCACCTGCGGTGACTGTGTCTTCTCGCTGCTGCCCTCTGGCAGGTAGGGTACGTGCCCCCTGCTCCATGTTCTCCACCGCTCTAGGGTGGGAAAAGAATGTCGATATTTCTTCATTAAAACAAAGATATAGATCGCCGATTTCTAAATTACTGACAAATCGATGAACCGATATTTAGTTATTATTATTCACATATGGGCCCAAAAGGACCATGTGAGGAACAATCAATCAATATTGCTTTTGATGGTCGGTCTTTATTTGTGTCCAAATTTGTTTCATCCTTTCGGAATGAAGTCTCTTTATTTCATCGGACCACAGTGCTCCAGTCCGTTTTCTAATTTCCCTCTGACCAACTTTCCAATCAAATATCATTTGTCTGAATGTTTTTCTACCTGTAACGTCATTAATTGCAGCGATCCACGTAATTGGCTCAGTTTTTGCATTACTTCTGCTTTTCTAGAACTCTACGATTCGCATTGTCAATCTAGTGGGTACCATTCTTTTTGATACGCCCATAAAATTTAAATCTTTGTTTTCTCATGTCACCATCTACCATATGTCTGTGTATTTTTTTTATTTCCTTATTGCTTCTCAGCCTGTAAGTATCTCTATCAGTAATTATGGGACCTAATATTTTCCTAATAATCCTTTGTTTCTCTTGAATTTCTTCAGTATCCCTCTTTCTATTTGAAATTAAAGTTTCTGTCGCATGAAGACATTCAGTTTGCTGAATTTAGAAAGTGATTGTTTATTATAAATATTCTGTGTTAATCTGAATTGAATTGCCATTTTTTGATAGCGAACTTCGTTTGCAGCTTTTTCCAGGCCGTTTTCTTCTATAATTTCCCCCAAGTACTTAAACTGAGATACCCTTTTTATTTTTCCATATTTCGTGATATTTAGTACTGAATATCAAATGCGATATTTTTATTGTCTGTCTTTTGTTGATTCATAGGCAGTAAAGTTCTCATCAGCAGATTTGTTGTTCATTCCAGCTACTACCAAATTCTGCAATCTGACAGTATATGTCTTACAATGGGCTTAAGTTAATTTCGTATTCAGTAGTACAAAAGAGCATTAGATCGGAACGTGAATACATCTATACTGCATATTGATGAAAGTTTATACTTCCGTGTGTCATTTATACCATTGCAAATGACAGGTACAAGGTGCAAAATACACGCATTTGGTGACAGCACTGATGAGAATGGTGGAAATTACTACTCCCTGTTCCCAAAAGTACGCTTCTCTTACCCTCTGACTTATGGATCGAGAAAAGATAAATCCACTGTAAAAGTAACGAACACTCGGCACAGAAGCCACGCAAATTACTGCACTGGTGTGTAATGGAAAATAGTCTCCGTTGTCTGAAATACTTAGTCGACATTTTTCACCTGTTTTGTCAGAAATTGCTCAAAAATACTTAAGATGCATAGCTCTTCTATTTCGTCCGAAAAAGTGGCTTCCTTAATGAACTCGCTTGCGTCAGATAACAGATGCAGACTGACAGAGGAACATTTTAAACAAAGAGTCCTGTTAATGTCTGTCGGCAATGATTATCGGTTTCAGTATTTAACTTATTTCCAAATAAGTGATTTTATAGCGCATTGTGTATCTTGTTGATTAATGTTGGATGTGATGAGGTATTTGTCAGCTTTTAAATGCTTTGTAATCATTTCTGTGACTTGCATCATTTTTTTTAAAATTGCTGTAAATATTGAAGACATCGACCGATATATCGAAATACTGATACTCCTGCATCGATAATAAAGAGGTATTTTATAAATACCGCTACAATATACATCGATATGGTTTGCCCATCCCTAAACCAGCCACCTCTCTACTACACTGTACTCCGTTCATCATAAGACTAAAACGGCCGTAAACAAATGCTAGCGTGATGGTTGGTCATCAGGCGTAGCACGGGTACACTGATGTTACGTTCTTGGAACAAGGTACTACTTATGTACTAGATATCTTATTACTGTGTTACAGTTAATGAAACTTTAAGATATTTTTATGTCTTAATAGCGATCAACGTGTTTCTTAATCGTACTTTAGCTATGTAGTTCTTATTTTAAAAATCGTATTCAGTCTCAATCTTTATACTGTTGAGCTCTGATTGTTCCGCTTGTATTAAGTAGTGTGAAAATGGCTGACACTGCTTCGTGCTCCATACCACACGGTTAAAAAGTGCCAAGAAACAGGTCGTTCTTAATGTTTTACACAGATTTGCAGAAACAATCAGCTTTGAAGTTTTCTGAGCAAGTGTATTTACTACAGTTAAGAGGGCTTTGAAAAACGTATGTATTGCTGAATCGGTAGCGTTGTAGAATGATAATATCATGCAATTCATGGATCTACGGTACAAATCGCGCCTTGGTCTTCCTTTTTTTCGTTCAGTTTGGAATACCTGAATCTTGTAATGTGATATTTATCACATATGTGCTAATTAACACATATCTAATCACCATTTCAAAAAATGCATGTCTTCATGTTTCTAATAACAATGCACACAGAAATTACCGTACTACTGCAATATGAACCCAAAAGAACACGATTGATCTGGAGCCAAGTTGAGGGATCTGTTGTGAGAAATAACAAGGAATTTAAGCTGCCCGATCTACTGGAACTACTGCACGAAGCGTTTGTCATACATCACTGACGAACGCTGGAGGGATACGGAATGGCACGTCATTAAAGAAGAGACTTGGTGGCTACATGAATTCTGCAATTGATTTATTTGTTATCAGTGTAGTAGATAATATTTCCAGTACTGAAATGGAAATGGAAGGATTTCAGAGATTACCAGACGACTGACTATAAAACGTTCAGTGGCTTCAGTGCCGTGAAATCCCTGCAATACACTTTTGCGTTACACATATTTTGCGCAGAATAATTACCCTCTGTTTAAGTTAGGAATTTTCATCATTCTTGTTTTTAATTACAATACTATGTTAGTTAAAAACGAGAGCATGTTATGTTTTTCGTCTGGTCCCCTAAGAAGCGTGTGGTATTGTTGGAGGTTTGCTCAATATTATTTCTTTAAAAATTAAATGACATTCGAAACTGCAGTGACATGTGCGTGTACCATACTTTCATACAGAGCTACGTCGTCCGCAGAGGGTGCCTCAGACTTGTATGAGTGTGTTTGTTTGTGTGCGTGCGTATGTGTTTGTGATCACCGTGAGAGCCCGCCATGGGATCCAGCCTATTTAAGGCCCCAGTTCTATATGGTTATTGCCACAGCTCTTTGTGTACATAATTGGTTCCCGTTGAACGTTACTTAAATACTATGTTCAAGTTGTAATTGCTTCCGTGGAATATAGCTGTGTTCGGTCTACTGGCTTTTGTACTTACACCTAGTTACGACACGATTGGCGACGAATGTGGTCGTGTTCTCCGCGCAAATTTATACTCTCCTTGGTCCTCCGTTTATTCTCACCATGGCTGACGGTGTTACGGAGGACTTTTACATCGGCTGGCCGAACAGCAAGAATCATTCGTTACGGCGCTACACCACCAATCGCAGGCGCTGGACGATCAAACTCAGGTACCTCAATCATTAGCTTCTGTTTTGCCTAGTCAGCTTACTCCTCTGTGTCACCTACTGTTTTGCCCTCCGTGGCCCCCATGGTTTATTCGTCATTTGTTTCCACGTATTTTTCGATATGTATATGCTCATATTGCTAACGTAACCAGGTGTGGCTTGATTTTACATGGGTAATATTCTCCAACCTACTAAAAAATCCTGAAAATTTCCATTTTTCCGATGATCGTCATGCATGCATATCAGATTGGACAAGCATGAAAGTAATCCATCTAGGCAGTTGAAAGTATAGCAACCCTTGTTCCATAGCTGTATATTTTGAGACTTGGCGAGCGCTGCATGCCAATAATGTAGTGGAGACTCGAAGCCACGATGTGTCACTGTTGTTATCTGTACCAGTGATTGGCATGTCTTCAGTTTCCTATTGCAATGCATCAGAAAGATGATCTGTTGACTCTTGTAATCGTGCAATTGATGGAAACTCAAAGTCTGGAAACAGTTCTGCATGTTGACTTGATTCCCACTCCAGTGTGTAGGGAGCTACAACAGAGAGTTGACCTATGTATAGAGCTGATTCCTCTGGCTGATGCTGCCTCAATTTTCCACAAGCATATGCTCTTATTAAATTAAAAGGAAGGTCAGCGTTGGTCGTAATATTGATGTTTTATTAATAGCAGAATCGATTTTCGATCACATCGGTGCTGTTCACATTAAACTCAGACACTGGTATCAAGTTATCAACAATCACTATGTGATCGAAAATCTATTCTGCTATTAATAAAACATCAATATTACAACCAACGCTGACCTTCCTTTTAATTTAACATACATGGTCGTTGCGCACGCAGCACTCCATGGAGTCGCCAATCAATATGCTCTTATTGCTTACCAGGTATGGTCTACTATTTTTGTTGATACCATCCAACTCTGATACTTGCCCATAACCCAACTAGGGTATCTACAATCCGTCGATGAAAATACTTTGATCAGCCAGAACTTATGACCGACCTACTATCGATATAAACCCATCCAGTCGATAGGAGCGTCACATGGTGAGGAATGACTGCTAGTCAACATGTGCAAGGTGCATTAGTGTCAATGAGCGTGCTGTCCTTGTGTAGAATGTAAAAGGCGTGCGATTTATGTTAATTTGACTGGAGGCAGATAGTGAGGCTCAGCACGAGAATTTCGGAAACTGCACGACTTGTTGGGTGTTTGAGGTGAGTGTCATCAACATGTGGTGAAATCAAAGTGAAACCATGTCCAAACATCGTGTGGTTGGGTGACCACCCCTCAATACAGATGTTGGAAATCTTAGGCTGTGCAGACTGGTAAAACAGGACAGGTGGTGAACTGTGGTGGATCTAACTTTAGACTGGGCAAAGTGTGTGTGAACACACAGTGCACCTATCACTCCTAACTATGGAACTCTGCAGCCAACAACCCATTCATGAGCCAATGTTAACACCACGACATTGGCAACTATGACTGAAATGGACTCACGATCATTGGCACTGGATGTTGTCACAGTAGCAGAGTGTTGCTTGGCCTGGTTCAGCCCTATACCCTCTTCATCATACCGAACGGAGGGCGCAAATCCATTCTCTTCCAAGGGAACAGCTCCTTGACACCTGTACTACGGGATGGAGAACAAACTTGCTGCATTATGCTCTGGGGAACATGCGCGTGGGCATCCATGGGTCACGTTTAAATCGTGCAAGGCACCAGGACGGCCAAGGAGTATCGTACACTGGCTACAGATCATATACACTCCTTCATGCCGGTCATGCTTCCTGACAGCAGAAGCATTTTTCAAGAAGGTAATGCGCCATGTTTCAAGCCCGAGAGAGTGATGGAGTGGTTCCATAAACACTGTAGCAAGTTCCAGTTGTGCTGGCACCCCAACTCGCCAGATCTGAACTCAGTCAAACACATCTGGAATGTGATTGAACGTGGCATCACAGCTCATTGACCCCCTCTCCGGAATTTACGGGAATTAGATGACTTATGTGTGTAGAGGTGGTGACAACTTCCTCCAGCGATCTACCAAGGCCTCCTTGCTTCCACGCCATGATACGTCGCTGCTCTTATCTGTACCAAAGGTGGACATACGGGCTATGAGATAGGTGGTCATAATGTTCTGGCTGATCAGTGTGCGTCGTTGGATCGCTGTTTGGGGTCAGGCGGCTGAGGTTTCTGTTGTGTTAACACAACGTAACAACGCTATTTCACTTGCTGGGTTCCCAGGCAGGTGCCCCACTCTCTCTCTCCCTCACGTCCACCTCATGTGTGATGAATCAAGTCCAACAAACCGATGAAAAGCCTATGTTGGCACCCCTCCCCTAGATGAACAAAGATACATGTGAAATACACCATTTCTCCATCATATGTGGACATAAATCGAGTCTTCAGCTTCATAACTGCAAAGATTCTAAGTTAGTAACAGGGGTTTGTGAGTTACTGCAATCCACATACATACATATTCCTTAACAAATGTGAGTGTGGATGAGACATGTTCTGTCACGCAATCAGCAATTTTATGTGTTAAACACCGCTTCAATGCGTTTGTTTGTTTTCTCATAATATGTCTTTGTTTCATGCATTTTTCGCTGTTGATTGGTTCAAATGGCTGTGAGCACTATGGGACTTAACTTCTGAGGTCATCAGTCCCCTAGAACTTAGAACTATTTAAACCTAACTAACCTAAGGACATCACACACATCCATGCTCGAGGCAGGATTCGAACCTGCGACCGTAGTTTCGTTGTTGACGATCATTTTATAGAATTGATGCGACCATAGCATAATATCCGAACCATAATAGGAAGTGAACAATGGGTGCTATACACCTCTGGAAAACTATAAATTGCACATATCACAAATAATCTACTTTTTTCTTTGGTTTAGCAGGTAGCAGTTTTCTCATATTAAGGTTTGTCGCCATAGTGAGTGGAGCAGAAAACTTGCAGGGTGAATGTATGTCAGGTATTGGAAATATATTTCCTGCATTGGAGTATTAAGAGCGTCGCATTCCACAACTAATATATTAAAAACCACATTGCTTTCACGTTAAATCATGTTTAAGTGCTGAAACATGTGGTCTTAGGAGCTCATGTTTATGTTCTATGATTATTTCATTCTTCCCAATACCTTGTTGGTACAGACTTCAAACACTGGAGCGTTATGCTCTTCCTCAAAGAAAAATATCGAAGTGTACTGGTAGCTGCAAATCGGCTTGTTCTGTTGCTTCACGAGACGTCGAATTTAGCGGGGATAGTACCCTCCTACTTCTGGCCAGTTCCAAATTAAATCAGAGACGATGTTGCAGGGAGGGTTGGTTAGAGACAAATGCGAGAATACTTTTTGACTCCCATTCACATAGAGAGAGAGATGGCCATTTGTAATAAAATCTTGCCAAATCTGTAAAGCGTTTTGGCTAAGGAGTGTAGTTTTTGCACCTCCCTCTGCTGGTGACTATTTCCCAGACTACAAAACAGTATTTGTGTCATGTGATACCAGCAGTGTAACAAGGTTCATGATACATCCATATGTATATAGCACTCGCAGAGTAATGGAAGGGGTGGTTTAGCAGTGTTACAGAAATTGAGAACCATGCAGCAATGTCATTGGCTGATAGCATAACGAGATCGACAGGACATGACATGTTATTAAGAGCAGTAGTTTGGAACTCGGCCGCGCGAGATTAGCCGAGCGATCTATAGAGCTGCAGTCATGGACTGTGGGGCTGGTCCTGGCGGAGGTTCGAGTCCTCCCTCGGGCATGGGTGTGTGTTTGTCCTTAGGATAATTTAGGTTAAGTAGTGTGTAGGCTTAGGGACTGATGATCTTAGCAGTTAAGTCCCATAAGATTTCACACACATTTGAACATTTTTTTGGAACTCGGATAATTGGGTAAAATGCATTCAGATTACGGAAAACCCAGTGAGATTGGGAATATTGATGGAAAATACGTAAAACTGAGGAAAATACGGCGGAAATGATTGTTATAGTACTCCGACCCAGGCAATTTCTTAATCCACGATCGACAACAGTATTGTAAAACCAGTTTGTAGTTTTGCTCAGTTGGATGCTATGAAATAATGAGGAGGGAGGGAGTCCTAATTGTAGTTTGGTGCCTGTTTTTTCTGGCATGTGAAAAGATAGCGTGAAAGCCGCTGTCCAATACTGATATTTGTGATCTGAAATGTATGTAATACCCACATGCATGACAGTTTATTTACAAGAGGTCCACAGACACAAATTTTTAGTGCTCAGAGTTGTGTTATGTTACTACAGTGTTTCTTCTTCCTATAGAACCAAGGCCGAGATTCACTCATAGTGTAACACAGTCGTTTCTGATACCAATTGCAAGAAAAAACCCATGTTTATCCATTACATAATGTTCACTCAATATTCGTTATCATAGTGTTGTTTGGTCCTACCGACATTACCAACGTTACTGGCAAATTCTATTCACCATGGACCATGGACCTTGCCGTTGGTGGGGAGGCTTCCGTGCCTCAGCCATAGAGATAGCCGTATCGTAGGTGCAACCACAACGGAGGGGTATCTGTTGAGAGGCCAGACAAACGTGTGGTTCCTGAAGAGGGGCAGCAGCCTTTTCAGTAGTTGCAGGGGCAACAGTCTGGATGATTGACTGATCTGGCCCTGTAACACTAACCAAAACGGCCTTGCTGTGCTGGTACTGCGAATGGCTGAAAGCAAGGGGAAACTACAGCCGTAATTTTTCCCGAGGACATGCAGCTTTTACTGTATGGTTAAATGATGATAGCGTCCTATTGAGTAAAATATTCTGGAGGTAAAATAGCCCCCCATTCGGATCTCCGGGCGAGGACTACTCAAGACGATATCGTTATGAGGAGAAAGAATACGCGTTCTACGGATCGGAGCGTGGAATGTCAGATCCCTTAATCGGGCAGGTAGGTTAGAAAATTTAAAAAGGGAAATGGATAGGTTAAAGTTAGATATAGTGGGAATTAGTGAAGTTCGGTGGCAGGAGGAACAAGACTTTCGTACAGGTGAATACAGGGTTATAAATACAAAATCAAATAGGGGTAATGCAGGAGTAGGTTTGATAATGAATAAAAAGATAGGAGTGCGAGTAAGCTACTACAAACAGCATAGTGAAGGCATTATTGTGGCCAAGATAGACACGTAGCCCAATCCTACCACAGTAGTACAAGTTTATACGCCAACTAGCTCTGCAGATGATGAAGAAATTGAAGAAATGTATGATGAAATAAAAGAAATTATTCAGATGGTGAAGGGAGACCAAAATTTAATAGTCAAGGGTGAATGGAATTCGGTAGTAGGAAAAGGGAGAGAAGGAAACGTAGTAGGTGAATATGGATTGGGGTTAAGAAATAAAAGAGGAAGCCGCCTGCTATAATTTCTCACAGAGCATAACTTAATCATAGCTAACACTTGGTTCAAGAATCATAAAAGAAATTTGTATACATGGAAGAAGCCTGGAGATACTGACAGGTTTCAGATAGATTATATAATGGTAAGACACAGATTTAGGAACCAGGTTTTAAATTGTAAGACATTTCCAGGGGCAGGTGTGGACTCTGACCACAATCTATTGGTTATGAACTGTAGATTAACACTGAAGAAACTGCAAAAAGGTGGAAATTTAAGGAGATGGGACCTGGATAAACTGACTAAACCAGAGGTTGTACAGAGTTTCAGGGAGAGCATAAGGGAACAATTAACAGGAATAGGGGAAAGAAATACAGTAGATGAAGAATGGGTAGTTTTGAGGGATGAAGTAGTGAAGGCAACAGAGGATCAAGTAGGTAAAAAGACGAGGGCTATTAGAAATCTTTGGGTAACAAACGAAATATTGAATTTAATTGATGAAAGGAGAAAATATAAAAATGCAGTAAATGAAGCAGGCAAAAACGAATACAAACGTCTCAAAAATGAGATCGACAGGAAGAGCAAAATGGCTAAGCAGGGATGGCTAGAGGACAAATGTAAGGATGTAGAGGCTTATCTCGCTAGGGGTAAGATAGATACAGCCTACAGGAAAATTAAAGAGACCTTTGGATAAAAGAGAACCACTTGTATGAACATCAAGAGCACAGATGGAAACCCAGTTCTAAGCAAAGAAGGGAAAGCAGAAAGGTGGAAAGAGTATATAGAGGGTATATACAAGGGCGATGTACTTGCGGACAATATTATGGAAATGGAAGAGGATGTAAATGAAGATGAAATGGGAGATATGATACTGCGTGAAGAGTTTGACAGAGCACTGAAAGACCTGAGTCCAAACAAGGCCCCAGGAGTAGACAACATTTCATTAGAACTACTGACGGCCTTGGGAGAGCCAGTCCTGACAAAACTCTACCATCTGGTGAGCAAGATGAATGAAAAAGGCGAAATACCCTCAGACTTCAAGGAGAATATAATAATTCCAATCCCAAAGAAAGCAGGTGTTGACAGATGTGAAAATTACCGAACTGTCAGTTTAATAAGTCACGGCTGCCAAATACTAACGCGAATTCTTTACAGACGAATGGAAAAACTGGTAGAAGCCGACCTCGGGAAATATCAATTTGGATTCCGTAGAAATATTGGAACACGTGAGACAATACGGACGACTTAGCTTGGAAGCTAGATTAAGGAAAGGCAAACCTACGTTTCTAGCATTTGCAGAGTTAGAGAAAGCTTTTGACAGTGTTGACTGGAATACTCTCTTTCAAATTCTGAAGGTGGCAGGGGTAAAATACAGGGAGCGAAAGGCTGTTTACAAGTTGTACAGAAACCAGATGGCAATTATAAGAGTCGAGGAACATGAAAGGGAAGCAGTGGTGGGGAAGGGTGTGAGACAGGGTTGTAGCCTCTCTCCGATGTTATTCAATCTGTTTATTGAGCAAGCAATAAAGGAAACAAAAGACAAGTTCGGAGTAGGTATTAAAATCCATGGAGAAGAAATAAAAACTTTGAGGTTTGCCGATGACATTGTAATTGTGTCAGAGGCAGTACAGGACATGGAAGAGCAGTTGAACGGAATGGATACTGCGTTGAAAGGAGGATAAGATGAACATCAACAAAAGCAAAACGAGGATAATAGAATGTAGTCGGATTAAGTCGGGTGATGCTGAGGGAATTAGATTAGGAAATGAGACACTTAAAGTAGTAAAGGAGTTTTGCTATTTGGGGAGCAAAATAACTGATGATGGTCGAAGAAGAGAGGATATAAAATGTAGACTGGCAATGGCAGGGAAAGCGATTCTGAAGAAGAGAAATTTGTTAACATCGAGTATAGATTTACGGGTCAGGAAGTCGTTTCTGAAAGTATTTGTATGGAGTGTAGCCATGTATGGAAGTGAAACATGGACGATAAATAGTTTGGACAAGAAGAGAATAGAAGCTTTCGAAATGTGGTGCTACAGAAGAATGCTGAAGATTAGATGGGTAGATCACATAAGTAATGAGGGCGTATTGAATAGAATTGGGGGGAAGAGAAGTTTGTGGCACAACTTGAGTAGAAGAAGGGATCGGCTGGTAGGACATGTTCTGAGGCATCAAGGGATCACCAATTTAGTATTGGAGGGCAGCGTTGAGGGTAAAAATCGTAGAGGGAGACCAAGAGATGAATACACTAAGCAGATTCATAAGGATGTAGGTTGCAGTAAGTACTGGGAGATGAAGAAGCTTGCACAGGATAGAGTAGCATGGAGAGCTGCATCAAACCAGTCTCAGGACTAAAGATCACAACAACAACAAGTATGTGGAACTTGTTAGCTGAAGGTACTCGTATGTTTAGGGGCTGTCAGCTGGTCTTAAGTGCTTATTTGTAGTATATTCAACACAGAATTCAATGTGCTCTGTTCAGTATTGGTTGTAGCAAGCTTAAGTTCATACCACGAGAGTAATTTTACATTTATTTAGGTGGAGATTTCATTGCTTTCAGTATTCTATCTACTGGTTGCACTGTTGCCATCACAGTATTTGTTTTAAAAGCGTAAGACTACACCCTTCACACGATGTGAAGTGACTTCTGTCGGTATAACATTTGAGGTAGCAAGCATTAGAATCACACCTGGAGAATACGCAATGGTAATACTTTGTGCAGTAAAGGAGCGTTCGTGTTTGGTCACTCACTTTTTTCTAAAATAAATGAGGTGACATTGCAGCAGTTGAGCTGTAAGAAACGGAAACGTTTGGGCAAACACGCAGCGTGTTACTCCAGAAGAAGCAGGCGATCTGTGTAAAATTCCTTCACCGTCTATTCCTCCGCCGTCTGTACAGCAGGAACCTCATATTTCCACAGTATACGATAACTCGCACACATATACACACAAAACTGTTACTCGGCGCACTGGAGCGTCTGAAACGTCGCCGAGAGGCTAGAACAGCATACGGTGATGGACACTTGCGAGTGTGGACATTGCTCTTCACTTGTCGGCACAAGGGTGGGAGACCGGCTCACTGCGGGACGACTAGTATAAAGATCTGTGTGTCTCTCATCTACGTGAGACACGTTATTTCGATGTTTTTCCCACATGAGACAGACTTTACTTAACAGACGACCACTTTCAGACAGTGCTGTCACACTCAGAACGTTTGCTGACACGCTGCTGTTGACCATTCAGTTCGTCACCCACGACGGTAATTCGTTACTGTTCCATGAGGGGTAGTCTTTCCGAGAAATACATTTAACAGCTGTTCTTGAGTCTTTTGTCCACCTGCGACTGATTTCTGCAGGTTACAAATCGCTGACGTCACTGTCTCATGACAAGACCTTATGCGTTCCGTTTTTTGTGTTAGTTCTGTTATTACAATGATTTTTCTGCATTCCCAGTATTGCATTATGATCCATTGTTTACGAATGGTGATTGTTTCACAATTTCGATGCGTGATTAAAGCAGTGAAGGATATTCAGTTATTTGTGGTACTGTGATTGGCGTTTCTATATTTCAGTGATACTTTGCTACTCTATCCCTTCTTATCAGCCGCGCTGGGTAGCCGCATGGTCTGGGGCGCCTTGCCACAGTTCGCGCGGCTCCCCCCGTCGGAGGTTCGAGTCCTCCCTTGGGCATGAGTGTGTGTGTTACCCTTAGTGTAAGTTAGTTTAAATTAGATTAAGTAGTGTGTAAGGCTGGGCACCGATGACCTCGGCAGTTCGGTCCCATAGAACTTACCACAAATTTCCAAATTCCTTCTTATCACATATGTATGTGTGTGTACAAATTCCTCAACAGCTGTACACCTGCAGATTGGTAGGAGGAAATTCTACCTACTCTTGTGCGATAGTTTGCTGTCCTATCCCTTCTTATCATATATCTGTGTACAAGTTCCTCGGCAGAAAGACACTTCTAGAGCGGTATGAGGCAGTTCTTCTGGCAGCATTTGTTTGACAGTTCCCCACCAATTTCAAGTGGTATTGTGGACTAGGACACACAGCAACGTGATCGTTCCAAGCGTCCTCAGTCGAGTCCCATACGCTAAGTTGAACACCTCTGGTTCATTCAGTCTGAGGTAGTGGCATAGGACAAATTGTCTCCTGCACTGTGGATTGATCAACCATTTCAAAAAAATACCATCTGCTCCAGTACAGGTAATAGTCTCTATGAGTTGCAAAATGGGTCCACAGTCCATCCTACTGCATCACTACTATTTGCTGAAAAGTATTCCCCCTATGCTCATACTTTATTATTCCCCCTATGCTCATCCATTTTCACATCTCTCATTCCTCATGTAGGAGGCTATGGACGCAGTCCTCAGCCATATGCTTGCAGGTAATACACTTATTAAACTTCTCGCTGTCCAGCACCAACATCTCTTCAACTGAACATATTTCCCAGCAATGTAATTAATTCTTCCAGCAGGATAATACACATATACATGACTGAACACAAGGCAGTACCTTACATCCTTCCTCTCAATCAGCTCAGCATAGACTGAATTTTTTCTGCCATTTCTCAAATTGTGGAGGGGAGAGAAAGTGGGGAGGAATGGGGAAGGAGTGGGGGTGGTGATGTCACCCCCACAGAGAAGAGATAGGGACACCAGCCAGAAAGAGCGGCCACCTGGAATAAATTTGACATTAGTGCAGACTGGAGTCAAATTTATATTATTTCCTTACTAATGTCTTTGCAGCAAACCATAACTTTTTTTTTTCAAAACCAGCCATGACGAATATGTCTGTGGATGTAGAGGATCTTTCGTCCTGCAGAGAACACATTCTGAGCGAGTAGTGTCAAAAATATAAAAGAGATATACTCTGTGTGCAAGAAACATGTAAGGAGACTCACCGTCTACGTCCGATGGTTCCACAGATAAAAGTGACTACGTGCCTGGTATGGAAGCGCCCTCTTAACAAAACCATACTCAGAGCAACAGGTTACACCAAATACAGACACACGTCAGAGGTTGCCAATAATACAGTGGCATCACTTCATAAGCCACCGAATGTAGATTCACAATTTGAATAGCCGTTGCCACGTTGGTGGGTATGAACAGGAAGACAAAAATGGAGAGGCTGTCTTGACAAGGGCCGAATCAAAAGAGTGTATCAATGCTGCATGACAGCATGCTGCCGCCATTCTTTAACCCCTTACGCGATAAAACCAACATAGGAATAAAATAAATGTCAGTATGCTCTCTTTGGGAGAAGTAATCTACACTGAAGAGCCAAAGAAACTGGTATGCCTGCCTAATATCGTGTAGGGTCCCAGAGAGAAAGCAGCAACGCCGCAACACGACGTGGCATGGACTCGACTAATCTCTGAAGTAGTGCTGCAGGGCATTGACACCATGAATCCTGAATCCTGCAGGGCTGTCTCCATGTCTCCATAAATCTGTACGAGAACGCGGGGGGGGGGGGAGGGGGGGAGGGGGGAGGAGGTGGAGATCTCTGCACGTTGCAAGGCATCCCACATCAATAATGTTCATGTCTGGGGCGTTTGGTGGCCAGCGGATGTGTTTAAACTCGGAAGAGTGTTACCAGAACCACTCTGTAGCAATTCTGGATGTTTGGGGTGTCGCATTGTCCTGCTGAAATTGCCCAAGTCCGTCGGAATGCACAATGGACACGAATGGATGCTGGTGATCAGACATGGTGGTTACATACGTGGCACCTGTCAGATTCGTATCTATACGTAACAGAGGTCCCATATCACTCCAACCACACACGCCCCACACTATTACATAGCCCCCACCAGCTAGAACAGTCCCCTGTTGACATGCAGGGTTCATGGATTCACGAAGTCGTCTCCATACCCGTACACATCCATCCGCTCGATAAAATTTGAAACAAGACTCGTCCGACCTGGCAACATGTTTCCGGTCATCAACAGTTCAACGCCGGTGCTGACGGGTCCAGGCTAGGCGTAAATCTTTGTGTCGTGCACTCTTCAAGGGTATACGAGTGGGCCTTCGGCTCCGAAAGCCCATATCGATTATGTTTCGTTGAATGGTTCGCAGGCTGACACTTGTTGATGGGCAGGTTTGAAATCTGGAGCAATTTTGCGGAAGGATTGCACTTCTGTCACGTTGAACGATTCTCTTCAGTTCCCCTTGGTCCCATTCCTGCAGGATCTTTTTCAGACCGCAGCGATATCAAAAATATGATATTTTACCGGATTTCTGATATTCACGGTACACTCGTGAAATGGTCGTACGAGATAATCCCCTCTTCATCGCTACCTCGGTGATGCTGTGTACCACCGTTCGTGCGCCGATTGTAACATCACGTCCAAACTCACTTAAACCTTGTTAACCTGTCATTGTAGCAGCAGTAACCGATCTAACAACTGCGGCAGACACTTGTTGTGTAATAAAGGCGCAGCGCCTTATTCTGCTTGTTTACATATCTCTGTATTTGAATACGCATGCCTGTACCAGTTTCTTTCGCGCTTCAGTGTATAAGACAGCTCAATTTATTACGTATTCCTAAGTCAGTGACGAGTTATGAAGCAGTATATCCTCGCAACTGAATCTGGAGCACAAAATCTGTGCTGAAAAGTTTGAAAAAAATCGGCAGCCTATTAGCACAACTGCTGTTAGTAAACACATATCCTTAGGAGGAAGACATTTCCCAAAGGACTGGGATAGATAGCAAACTTTAGACCTTGCATACAAATCCACATTTACAGCGACCTCAGTAGCAGAATCTGTTTCAGAACGGTCATGGAACGTTTCTTCAATCACAGACAGACAGTCTACCCCACCTAAAGGATCTCTACTAGATGTTCCATCCCCATTGTGCCACTGTATTACTTAGACTACCGTCAGTAGTAAAAATAGTAGGCATATGTTGTGAATCAGAGTCTGCCCCAAATTCTGAATCTTTGTGTGCTGTCCTGTAACTTCTTCCCGCCAGTTCACTGCAAGATCAGCCACAATTTTATGTGCCACGGAATAATGTCACCTTCTTGAAGTCGTTAGTATAGATCTGAAAGAAACATTAATGAACGTCAGCATGATCCGCCTAACCATAAAAACCAGCAAAAATTAGACAATAATATGTCTATTATATTCAAGTATGTGTATAACCCACCTAACTATAAAAAACAACAAAAATTAGACAATAATATTTCTGTTGCATTATAGTATGTGCATAAACTGTTTTCGTCATGTTGTATACTTTGAGTAGGCAACCGACGTGTGGACTGTCACAAGAAATACACTACTGGCCATTAAAACTGCTACACCAGGAAGATGACGTGCTACAGACGAGAAATTTAACCGTCAGGAAGATGCTGTGATATGCAAATGATTAGCTTTTCAGAGCATTCACACAAGGCTAGTGCCGTTGGCGACACCTACAACGTGCTGACATGAGGAAAGTTTCCAATCGATTTCTCATACACAAACAGCAGTTGACCGGCGTTGCCTGGTGAAACGTTGTTGTGATTCCTCGCGTAAGGAGGAGAAATGCGTACCATCACGTTTCTGACTTTGATAAAGGTCGGATTGTAGCCTATCGCGATTGCGGTTTATCGTATCGCGACATTGCTGCTCGTGTTAGTCGAGATCCAATGACAGTAGAATATGGAATCGGTGTGTTCAGGAGGATAATACGGAACGCCGTGCTGCATCCCAACGGCCTCGTATCACTAGCAGTCGAGATGACAGGCATCTTATCTGCATGGCTGTAACGGATCGTGCAGCCACGTCTCGATCCCTGAGTCAACAGATGGGGACGTTTGCAAGACAACAACCATCTGCACGAACAGTTCGACGACGTTTGCAGCAGCATGGACTTTCAGCTCGGAGACCATTGCTGCAGTTACCCTTGACGCTGCATCACAGACAGGAGCGCCTGCGAAGGTGCACTCAGCGACCAACCTGGGTGCACGAATGGCAAAACGTCATTTTTTCGGATGAATCCAGGTTCTGTTTACAGCATCGTGATGGTCGCATCGGTGTTTGGCGACATCGAGGTGAACGCACATTGGAAGCGTGTATTCGTCATCGCCATACTGGCGTATCACCCGGTGTGATGGTATGGGGTGCCATTGGTTACACGTCTCGGTCACCTCTTGTTCGCATTGACGGCACTTTGAACAGTGGACGTTACATTTCAGATGTGTTACGACCCGTGGCTCTACCCTTCATTCGACCCCTGCGAAACCCTACATTTCAACAGGATAATGCACGACCGCCTGTTGCAGGTCCTATACGGGCCTTTCTGGATACAGAAAATATTCGACTGCTGCCCTGGCCAGCACATTCTCCAGATCTCTCACCAGTTGAAAACGTCTGGTCAATGGTGGCAGAGCAACTGGCTCATCACAATACGCTAGTCACTACTCTTGATGAACTGTGCTATCGTGTTGAAGCTGCATGGACAGGTGTACCTGTACACGCCACCCAAGCTCTGTTTGACTCAATGCCCAGACGTATCAAGGCCGTTATTACGGCCAGAGGTGGTTGTTCTGGGTACTGATTTCTCAGGATCTATGCATCCAAATTGCGTGAAAATGTAATCACTTGACAGTTTTAGTATTATATATTTGTCCAATGAATACCTGTTTATCATCTTCATTATTTCTTGGTGATGCAATTTTAATAGTCAGGAGTGTAATTTATATTATATCAGTGGCTAACATTTTCGAGATAATTTCTGAAACAATATTATCTGCATCGTTCATTTTTAATTGGAAGAAAGATCTTTTCAAGATCTCTTCTGCTATAACAGATTTAAAGTGCCGTAATATTCCAAAAACATTTGTCAGGTGATGGTATTTTTCCATGCGTTTAGCTAATGCAGCCAGTACATTCTCAATTAGCACGATAAACACCTGAAATTCAAAATGTTCTCCAGGTCTTTGATTTTCTACAACTTCATCGAGTGTAGTTGACCCACTAAAATGGTCGTACTTTGTATTTCTGTTGTGTCGTCTTGAAGTTCGTTGCTGATATTCTTCACAGCTAGTCAGGGATTTGGCTTTTGCCTCAATTTCTGAAAATGTGAACATCATTTTTTGTATATATTCATGTAAGGATTCATAAAGTGCATATCCGGTGCTCAGATCTTGATCAGATGATTGCAGCGAAACGTTAGTCTCTTGCAAACGTTCTAGTATCCTGTTCCATGCGACACACACTATTCCCGTTACCAACTAACTCATTTCCAAAACTAGTCCGTTATCCTGATTGCGGCACTCTACCTTTTGATGCTTATTAGTTGATATGTCACTCAAAATTTGTTTGATCGCATGAAAACCAACTAAGAGCGCCTTTCTGGTATCAGCTATGGCCGACCACCTAGTGTCCGATAACCTTTTCAAAATCGGAATTTTAGTACTGTCATTTGTCGGTACTTTTAAAATAAGTCCCCATCGATAGAAAGAAATGGATGGAGGCTTTTAAAGAAATCAAAGAAAATGGATGCTTCTGTACAACATTCTGCAGCACACTTGGCGACCAAATTTATCGAATGTGAAAAACAGGAAATATATTTAGCGTACTTTAAATAATAAATAATAAAAAATAAGTAATAATTCGTGCTTCTAAGACTGTCTACCTACCACTCATGTTACTGGCATTGTCATAGCTTTGCCCACGACAATCTTTGATATTAATGCCATTCTCTGTTAAAAAAGTTAAAGTCTGTTTGAAAGATAGTATTGGGAGAGTTGTTCAGCAGTATGACCTTCCATATCCAAAAACTTCACAAATATTTCCACTGGTCCGGATGGTGGGACATAGCGCACTATCAAAGTCATTGATCTACCTGAGATATATCAGGAGTAGAATCCAGTGACAGTGAACGGTATTTGAATCTCTTCATTTCGTAAATAATATGATCCAATATGGCTGACGCAGTTAGATGGATAAATTCCTCCCATGTTGTTTTTGACAAATATGATGTAAGTCTTTTCTTTATTTGCATGAATACGTATATGTTGGGTGAGAAACACATCAAATTTGGCTAGTAATTTTAATAACCCTAAATAATTTCCATTGTGGGGGAACCAACAATTTCGTACTACATCAAAATGCTGGCCCTCGCTCAGCTAAAAAAACATAACTGCAACAATTCGTTCTAAGAGTGTACGGCAATACTTTTGTTTGCTCTAAATTTGGCTTACAAGTTGAGAATCGACACGGGCATCATTGTTTTTTAGAACTAACAGGGAAATTATCGTTTTTCTATGTGAAATGCTTTCTTCATGTCTCTTCAGCAAAATATTTGCATTCTTCCAGGTATCTAATCCATCTTTCGTAAACCGTGCCGAGCCGTCACAATCTGCCATTTTGCAAACAAGACAGAACAGTCGCCCTTTGCTTTCTGAATAGCACAACCAGTCTCTCATATAAGTTTTATTCGTTAGTTTATGTTTGTATGTGAAAAACAACTTTGTTCAGAATTTTAGCTTATTTTCCTTCTCATATGTTTTCACTGAAGACAAAAAACTACTGTTCTATGCTGAACTTCGCTACTTCCTTTCATAATACAATAATCTCTGTTAAAGTTGTTTGGCCACTCACCTATATCTTCAGAATACAATTTACTTTCACTTTGTGATACGGTAACATCAGAAGCCTGTAACATTTTTCCGACTTCTCTTTTCTTGAAGTCGAGGTCTCTGAGCCGATTGGACTTCCTATGCTTTTCGATTCAGTTTGGCTTGGAGACGATATGGCTGAACTGGGAAGCCTTGCCGTCTGTTCAATTGCTGTATCACTTGTGGAAAACGTAACTACATCGGAAAAAGTTGCATATTCTCATGAATCTTCTCTGGTCTAATTATCATCCTTACAATCAACTACAGCTTTTGTATTCTGTACTTCATTTTCTGTATATTCGGCAAAATCATTCTGAACACTGAAAAACTCAGACATTTTACGTGTTTTAGATATAACAGGATGTGTCTTTCTCTCCTTTTCATCTCTTGCTTTACGCTTTTCACTTCCAGAAGCGTAGTGGCGTACAATATCTCTCTGTCTGCTGCTCACGGCGATTAGCTCGATCTGTGTAGAAGGGAAAGTAAATTACAAAATAAAATAGTACACTACTATTTAATCGGATTGCGTAACGCGTAAGCATCATAAATAATGTACGTCCATTTTCTATTGAAGCTTGTGCCAGTTGACTGCGCAGATGCTGAGCTATATATACGTGAGTTTTTTGCCCATAGAGCTTTTGCGAATGATATGCGCAGTGTAAACAGAAACGACAGTCTGCTCACTAGCACTATACGAGAGTGGGGCGAAACCGACAGTCGCCTTCCAGGAGTTTAGACTACTGCAGCTTCCCGCCTATCGAGATCTATTGAATTTCTGCCCATAAAAATTATGCAGGAAGAAGAAGAAAACGAGTTGAGAGTGAGCACTCTCTCAGCTGTTATCTACCTATCAATACAAACTCTAAACTATCGTAATTAGGGCTCTCAACAAAACATCAACCACTTGGCTTCATATTTAATAAGGGAAGCACGACGGTAAAATGTCGGCTTCCACAAACGACCTAGCTTGAGAATGTGGGCCATATAGTGAAAGTATGCAGTTAAGACCTGACAACACTCTTGCGCACTCGTTGTTCGTCACACGCTCTGCCACACTTCAGCCATTTTAAGCCTAAGCGCGAAGTACATGCGTAACCTCGACTTGACAGCTACCCACGAGCTACAGTGCGGCAGTTTCTGTATTTGAGTGGAGGGACGGTCAAATTGAAATGGTTAAATGTAAAATAGCGAGAGCTAGTAAAGACATGACTCAGTAAATCATTATTTTTCGGCTGCTTCACATGCAAATGGGTAAGAATGGGCTTTTCTTTGCGCTCTTATTTATACGTTTCAGTTTTGATGCAGCTATCATAGACAATTATCCAAATGAAGATGCAAATAATGGACTGACGTTCGGTGCTTCTTTGCAACCTCCACCGGTGGTAAGGACAATGGACGCTAAAATGAGGAACTAAGTGATAATGAAGGCTGTTCTGAAGATTTAAAATCATCAGTAATAACTCGAGATGATAGCGAAGAAGTATACGAAACGGTCTGTCACTTTCAGGAAGACTAAAAAGAAGAGAGTCTTTCAAGGCCATTAAGAAGATTTTTTGATTATTAAAACAAAAGCGATCTGTAAATTAACAGTAAATAGGGTAGAAAGTGATGTACGCGTTTGCAAATGTGTTCAAAAGGTCAACATAATCGATCTACATAAATTTAATATCGTATGCTACAATAACGTGATGGTACGCGACGTTAACTTATTGAGCAATCAGACGTTACAGCCACAATACAAGCGGGCCCAATTTTTAAAATAATCTTTTACGTGGGTGTACGTATTCAATGACAGTTCTATTGTGGTGCGAAAGGTAACCCATCTTATTACAACAAAACAGCTAGGTATCGTTCCTGTGAGTGGAGGATTTTTCAACGACATCCTTGCTACCATGCCTATGTGAGTTTTCGATAGACAGACTATGTATAAGCGTATTTTCATATCAGAAATCACGTACGGTCGTCCTATCAAAAGCGGACGAAAGGCAGCACGTTTGTGCAGTCTGTGCGTCAGTAATACTACATAAAGCTACATAACATACCAACGGTAAATGCAGATCGACACTTTCTGTCGCTTTTGTTCCTACTTTTAAAATAAGTGGCGTGCGTACTAGGGGCACGAGATGAGCAAAGTTTCTTTTATGGGGATCATAGTTTAGCAGACAGGTCATTTCATAGACAAGGAATACTGACGGATGTCCCGAGAAGACATGTTCTCTAAAATCATACAAGATTACAGTAGATTAATTTTCAGGTCACAAAACCCTGTCAGTGAATGAAGAACATGGAATTAAAGAGTCTGACGTTTCCGCAATGACGATAAAACCATGTGGAAAAAGATTGCCTACATGTAGTAAATGAAGCAGGCAAAAAGGAATACAAACGTCTCAGACAAGGGCGATGTACTTGAGGACAATATTATGGAAATGGAAGAGCATGTAGATGAAGATGAAATGGAAGATACGATACTGCGTGAAGAGTTTGATAGAGCACTGAAAGACCTGAGTCCAAACAAGGCCCCAGGAGTAGACAACATTTCATTAGAACTACTGACGGGCTTGGGAGGGCCAGTCCTGACAAAACTCTACCATCTGGTGAGCAAGATGTACGAGACAGGCGAAATACCCTCAGACTTCAAGAAGAATATAATAATTCCAATCCCAAAGAAAGCAGGTGTCGACAGATGTGAAAATTACCGACCTATCAGTTTAATAAGTCACAGCTGCAGAATAATAACGCGAATTCTTTACAGACGAATGGAAAAACTGGTAGAAGCCGACATCGGGGAAGATCAGTTTGGATTCCGTAGAAATATTGGAACACGTGAGGCAATACTGACCCTATGACTTATCTTAGAAGAAAGGTTCAGGAAAGGCAAACCTATGTTTCTAGCTTTTTTAGACACAGAGAAAGCTTTTGACAATGCTGACTGGAATACTCTCTTTCAAATTCTAAAGGTGGCAGGGGTAAAATACAGGGAGCGAAAGGCTATTTACAATTTGTACAGAAACCAGATGGCAGTTATAAGAGTCGAGGGGCATGAAAGGGATGCAGTGGTTGGGAAAGGAGTGAGACAGGGTTGTAGCCTCTCCCCAATGTTATTCGATCTGTATATTGAGCAAGCAGTAAAGGAAACAAAAGAAAAATACGGAGTAGGTATTAAAATTCATGGAGAAGAAATAAAAACTTTGAGGTTCGCCGATGACATTGTGATTCTGTCACAGACAGCAAAGGACTTGGAAGAGCAGTTGAACGGAATGGACAGTGTCTTGAAAGGAGGGTATAAGATGAACACCAACAAAAGCAAAACGAGGATAATAGAATGTAGTCGAATTAAGTCGGGTGATGCTGAGGGAATTAGATTAGGAAATGAGACACTTAAAGTAGTAAAGGAGTTTTGCTATTTGGGGAGCAAAATAACTAATGATGGTCGAAGTCGAGAGAATATAAAATGTAGACTGGCAATGGCGAGGAAAGCGTTTCTGAGGAAGAGAAATTTGTTAACATCGAGTATAGATTTAAGTGTCAGGAAGTCGTTTCTGAAAGTATTTGTATGGAGTGTAGCCATGTATGGAAGTGAAACATGGACGATAAATAGTTTGGACAAGAAGAGAATAGAAGCTTTCGAAATGTGGTGCTACAGAAGATTGCTGAAGATTAGATGGGTAGATCAAGTAACTAATGAGAAGGTATTGAATAGGATTGGGGAGAAGAGAAATTTGAGGCACAACTTGACTAGAAGAAGGGATCGGTTGGTAGGACATGTTATGAGGCATCAAGTGATCACAAATTTAGCATTGGAGGGCAGTGTGGAGGGTAAAAATCGTAGCGGGAGACCAAGAGATGAATACACTAAGCAGATTCATAAGGATGTAGGTTGCATTACGTACTGGGAGATGAAGGCGCTTGCACAGGACAGAGTAACATGGAGAGCTACATCAAACCAGTCTCAGGACTGAAGACCACAACAACAACAACTTGTTTAGAGTTGTCACAAGTCTGGCTTTCTCCGGATTTCGTTTTGACCGCATCCAAAGCTGTCATTGCGGGGAGGGATTCTCTAAGATCTCAAATGGTTCAAATGGCTCTAAGCACTATGAGACTTAACGTCTGAGGTCATCAGTCCCCTAGAACTTAGAACTACTTAAACCTAACTAACCTAAGTACATCACACACATCCATGCCCGAGGCCGCTGCAGTCATGGACTGTGCTGCTGGTCCCGTCGGAGGTTCGAGTCCTACCTCGGGCATGGGTGTGTGTGTTTGTCCTTAGGATAATTTAGGTTAAGTAGTGTGTAAGCTTAGGGACTGATGATCTTATCAGTTGTCCCATAAGATTTCACACACACACTCACACACACACACACACACACACACACACACACACACACACACTCATGCCCGAGGCAGGATTCGAACCTGCGACAGTAGCGGCAGCGCGGTTCCGGACTGAAGCGCCTAGAGCCGCTCGCCATGTCTGAGATAAGCCTGGACTTTTTTCTGTGGTCGGACAAACTAGAATGATTGAAGAACAACACATTAATAAACCCTCTTTGCTAAAAATTTACTGAATTGTGAAAGTTGTGTGCGTAGTTTCGTTAAACTGTCATTAGAAATAGCCAGTGCCACCCACACGTACCCGCTCTACTGTGCACGTATTTTTATCGCCACTTCCCGCGAAATGTAATTTTGAGACAGTTCACGTGCTTTATTGTTCTGTAAGTGGTACCAGAGACATCTTTGCTTTGTACCTTTTTATACTGCGACTAGCTTTCGCCCGTAACTTTTCCGCACATAAAAGACGCCGGCGCTGGCGGCGGCTCACAAAGCTTTGCAGCCCTGCCGACACATTTGAGTGTTTGCGGCAAGCGACAACGTTCTATGGTGAGTAACAGCACATGCTTTTATGACAAAACTGCGATAACTTTTATTCTACCCGTGTCAGAATAAAAGGTGTATCACATTTCAAGTTAGACTTGCAAAAATGCAACTGAAAGTCGCATCCAATTCCGTGCATTAGTTTTTGCTTCGTGCGCGTACAGACATGCACACAAAAATTCTAAAAATAATTTTGTTCGCTTCGATAGCTGTTATTAAAAACACCCTCATATTCAGTTTTCTTACAAAAATGGTTCAAATGATTCTGAGCACTATGGAACTTAACTGCAGTGGTCATCAGTCCCCTAGAACTTAGAACTAGTTAAACCTAACTAACCTAAGGACATCACACACATCCATGCCCGAGGCAGGATTCGAACCTGCGACCGTAGCGGTCACGCGGTTCCAGACTGAAGCGCCTAGAAACGCACGGCCACACCGGCCGGCCGTTTTCTTACATATCTCCTACGTACAGACATCTGCAAATTACAATTTTATAATATGTGTAAATTGACAATGCAGTGAAAACCACTGAGCGTATCATTCAAAGAGTACCGGCTTAAGTGCAGGAAAGCTATGTCCAATATTGAATGATTTTCGCTGCCAATATCTTGAGTAGCTAGGTGGACGTCACTCCAGATCACCATGCTTCGAAAAATTGTTAGAGGTTCCGTTGAGGGAACACTTCCTTCGAACTGTAAAGCTGACAATATTAATGTGAAGTACAGTTCAAGGGCTACACCATTTTTCAGCGTTACAGATTTGTGAATTGAAAATTGTCAACCTGTTATTAAAATAATTATTTAACCAATTAGCTGCGTTCGTGCTTCACGCTTTACCATGAAGAGAGATATAGTGGGGTGGAGCAACGTGCTAATGCTTAAAATGTACATCATAGATGATCAAAGCTGCGCTCTATCAAAATTATTGCTCAAATTTTGACGCAAAATCGATTGTAAGATTGTTATTTCACCAATGTTCTGTTTTCCTCTTTAAAATATCGCTCTAAATCGATGATGTTCCATTGTGATAGTAGAAACTGTCAGTATATACCAGTACTTAGGGTGAACAAATTCTGAGCACTAAATAAATGTCTACTGTATCAGAAATTGCCCAAATAAAAACTACAACGTTTTATGATCATATCAAACACAGATAGCTACTTCCTACATAGTTACATACTTTTTTAATTGTTTAAACTTAAGGGGACATATGCTTTAGTGGTTCCCTCTTTTCAGTCAGCAACTTTGTAATCACTAAATGAAATCGATGTCATCCACTTAATAGTCTTCTACTTTGTAAAAGAAGTTGACGATTGGCCTCCAAACACCGATTGTTAGGTGTTTTCACCTCCCGAGACTTGTGTCGACTGCCCTTCTTGAATCGCTGTTGCCAACGTCAACACTCCCGCGCTTTTACATTTCTAATTGTGGTGCTGTGTGGCGTTGGTTGCATGCAGGGGTTTGTTGCATTAACTAAATGTCACTAAGAAGCTGTTGCTGGCCATCGGGGCTACCTCCGACACTCCGATTACCCTGTTCTTCATCGTGGCGCCAGAAACATTATTAATCAATTGGCAAAATGTTGCGAACTTAACCAAATGGTGAGATAATTCACTTTTTTCACTAGTCTACTTGCAACACATAAATGCTATACTTGAAATGACGGTCAAAAATAAAAATAAAAAACATTAAACCTCTAACTTGAGTTTTCGCGCCCAGCCCCCCCCCCCCCCCTGCCCCCGCGGGGCCTGTAGAATTTGCTAACTCCTGCTACGTGGCTAATCCGGCACTGGTTAGTATTTCTTAAGAAAAATAATTATAGAAATTTATAACATATGAAGTACATCACCAGTACACAATTCTTACTCGCTGTTAGAATTTACAATCATCTGATATAAATGGCTCTATCTCAGGCATAATTATGAATGCAGTGTCTTACGTTGGAAGTTCTGTGGAATATCGTACTATTGTTGCGGTTAAGACTTGTGTAGAAAGACGTTTGACAAAGCTATAACAGAACTGACAGCGATATGAGTGATTTTGCCTTACGAAGCGACTATAGAGAAGAACATAACGTGGCACAATTCGATGTAGGTTTTGCATATGCACATGCAACCGATAATTGAATAGTCTGCATTCTGTAATTATTTTTCATCTGAGGATCTTATGCAATGCCGAGCAGCCTATACACATCGGCAATGCATTGCTTTTCACCTGCTCTTTGCATAATGCTGCACTAGATAGCCGGCCGGTGTGGCCGAGCGGTTCTAGGCGCTTCAGTCTGGAACCGCGCGACCGCTACGGTCGCAGGTTCGAATCCTGCCTCTGGCATGGATGTGTGTGACGTCCTTAGGTTAGTTAGGTTTAAGTAGTTCTAAATACTAGGGGACTGATGATCTCAGAAGTTAAGTCCCATAGTGCTCAGAGCCATTTGAACCATTTTTGCACTAGATATAACTGATATTTCTTGATCTCGTAGCAGTTTCAATAGCAAATAGCTGCCTTCTCAGTAATTGTCGCTACAATAGACCGTCTAGTATAAGTATTTATGTCTACGTATACACATGTTTGATTCGTTATTTGTAAGTGTGCACCTGCGTGTGTTGCCCTGCTCGTCCCAGAGCGGCGTAAATGGAAAAAACAGCCATGTGTACTATGTGAAACTGAATGTCAAAATGGACGTGGTACCTGAAATACATTTTGGTCCGTGTGGTGCTGTGGCTACATTGATCACTAAGGTATGTACTACGTCTCGTTGACTGCTTACCAAATAGAACATTATATAGAGATGAGAGCGTATGGTTCACCTATATTTGTCAGTTACCGTAAGAAGTGCTGCGGTTTACATCACCATTTTTCATCCATTATTAAACATTTGTGAAGCAGTGTTAACCAATCAGGTAGCGGTGGCAGACATGATGGGGTGAAAAGAATAGTTGAAACCGTTTTAATTTGATTTTGTGAGTCGTTGCTGCTGATGTGGGTACTTGTTTAAATTGATGTTTTAAACGTTTTGCGGCTGTGAGTTCAGGAACGATGTATGCAAATATATAAAATGTAATAGTCACCCAAACTGTTGCACCCTCTTTTTTTGTAAAAAACACATTAACCAGGTTTCGATAGTTCTAAGACTATCTTCATCAGAATGGTAAAAGTAACATGAAATGACACAACAACTTTAAAATTTCAG
Organism: Schistocerca piceifrons; assembly: GCF_021461385.2. Classification (NCBI taxonomy): domain Eukaryota; kingdom Metazoa; phylum Arthropoda; class Insecta; order Orthoptera; family Acrididae; genus Schistocerca; species Schistocerca piceifrons. The sequence goes on from NC_060142.1 coordinate 124,278,532, forward strand.
CAAGAGCTCTCGTCAAATGACATGTTTATGTTGCATGAGAAATATCTTTTCCTTGTTCAGTGTCACTAATGTTGAGGATTGGTTTTTCTATACTTTTTCATCCCAATTTTGGGATGAAACATGATGCTAAAATACTCTAATCAGGCATCAGATTACAAGATATTTCAGTATTAACGTTTTGGTGATCCGGTTGTTATGGTGTGAGCAGGCATGATGTTGCATGGGAGTACTGACCTCCAAATCATTGAACACGGTACAGTCACTGGCCTACGTTATTGTGGCGCTGTACTCCTCCCAATGTGCATCTATTCAGGACAGCACTCGGCCATTTGGCCCTGACTTCATTTTTACGGATGATTTTTATTGGTTTTGTATACAGGGTGGTCCATTGATAGTGACCGGATGATGTCCTCCAGGATACCGAGCAGCATACGTAGCACACGCCCTTTGGGCATTTTGATCACAATAGCCATACATCAACACGATATCGACCTTTTCCGCAATTGGTAAACGGTCCATTTTAACACGGGTAATGTATCACGAAGCAAATACCGTCCGCACTGGCGGAATGTTAAGTGATACCTCTTACTTATACGTTTGTGACTATTACAGCGCCATCTGTCACACAGCGAAAGAAGGGGTCCAACTAGAACATTCATATTTCTTTACGTACTACACGAATATGTAATAAAAATGGGGGTTCCTATTTAAAAAAACGCAGTTGATATCCGTTTGACCTATGGCAGCGCCATGTAGCGGGGCAACCATACCGCCATCTGGTTTCCCCTTCAAGCTAGGCAAGTTTCGTTCTTTTATTTCGGTCACGATCAAAGGACCACCCTGTACGAGGTGCATTCAAGTTCTAAGGCCTCCGATTTTTTTTCCAGTTAACTACTCACCCGAAATCGATGAAACTGGCGTTACTTCTCGACGTAATCGCCCTGCAGACGTACACATTTTTCACAGCGCTGATGCCATGATTCCATGGCAGCGGCGAAGGCTTCTTTAGGAGTCTGTTTTGACCACTGGAAAATCGCTGAGGCAATAGCAGCACGGCTGGTGAATGTGCGGCCACGGAGAGTGTCTTTCGTTGTTGGAAAAAGCCAAAAGTCACTAGGAGGCAGGTCAGGTGAGTAGGGAGCATGAGGAATCACTTCAAAGTTGTTATCACGAAGAAACTGTTGCGTAACGTTAGCTCGATGTGCGGGTGCGTTGTCTTGGTGAAACAGCACACGCGCAGCCCTTCCCGGACGTTTTTGTTGCAGTGCAGGAAGGAATTTGTTCTTCAAAACATTTTCGTAGGATGAACCTGTTACCATAGTGCCCTTTGGAACGCAATGGGTAAGGATTACGCCCTCGCTGTCCCAGAACATGGACACCATCATTTTTTCAGGACTGGCGGTTACCCGAAATTTTTTTGGTGGCGGTGAATCTGTGTGCTTCCATTGAGCTGACTGGTGCTTTGTTTCTGGATTGAAAAATGGCATCCACGTCTCATCCATTGTCTCAACCGACGAAAAGAAAGTCCCATTCATGCTGTCGTTGCGCGTCAACATTGCTTGGCAACATGCCACACGGGCAGCCATGTGGTCGTCCATCAGCATTCGTGGCACCCACCTGGATGACACTTTTCGCATTTTCAGGTCGTCATGCAGGATTGTGTGCACAGAACCCACAGAAATGCCAACTCTGGAGGTGATCTGTTCAACAGTCATTCGGCGATCCCCCAAAACAATTCTCTCCACTTTCTCGATCATGTCGTCAGACCAGCTTGTGCGAGCCTGAGGTTGTTTCGGTTTGTTGTCACACGATGTTCTGCCTTCATTAAACTGTCGCACCCACGAACGCACTTTCGACACATCCTTAACTCCATCACCACATGTCTCCTTCAACTGTCGATGAATTTCAGTTGGTTTCACACCACGCAAATTCAGAAAACGAATGATTGCACGCTGTTCAAGTAAGGAAAACGTCGCCATTTTAAGTATTTAAAACAGTTCTCATTCTCGCCGCTGGCGGTAAAATTCCATCTGCCATGCGGTGCTGCCATCTCTGGGACGTATTGACAATGAACGCGGCCTCATTTAAAAACAATGCGCATGTTTCTATCTCTTTCCAGTACGGAGAAAAAAAAATCGGAGGCCTTAGAACTTGAATGCACCTCGTATATGCGCGGGACTGAGGGGGAATGACGCTGCTTACCGATTGCCTGTAATGTTTTTCTGGCAATGAGAAATTAGCATATTCGCGTATATTTTGGGAACTGGAAACTCGTTTTTTGTAGAGAGGTGAGGTGATTCGGGGCTTGTATCTCTTATTGATCACACGTATTGATAGGTGGTCCGATGAAAATTATAAATATTGTGATATTTCGGTACCAAAATGTTTGAGGACAGTCGTAAAGTGTGGAAGAGAGTTAAATTCGTGTGAAATTCAAAACTTTTGGTGACATTGTAAATAACTATATTACGTATGGGGTTTTGCTTAGTAACGAACGTGAACACTTTGTTACGTGAAACTGATTATAGCAACATTTGAGCGAGCTGTTCTAAAAGAAACAATCCGTTTGTAAACTTTCTATGAGGGATAACTAACACTTACCACAAACTGCCAACAGTTATGAATAACGTGTGCGCGCGGTCTTTTCAGACTTCGCGCAGCTTAGTGTAAGGCTTGATAATAACGGGTGTACCGAGGGTGTGGCCAAGCGGTTAAAGGCGCTACAGTCTGGAACCGCGTGACCGCTACGGTCGCAGGTTCGAATCCTGCCTCGGGCATGGATGTGTGTGATGTCCTTAGATTAGTAAGGTTTAAGTAGTTTTAAGTTCTAGGGGACTGATGACCTTAGAAGTTAAGTCCCATAGTGCTCAGAGCCATTTTTTAAGTAACGGGTGTATGCAAGCTTTCCGTAATAGAGTGAATTTTACGCACATAAGTGATTTCATTTAACTGTTATTAACATTCCACAGACAAAACAACTTTTAGTGCGACTTGTGGTTATCCGGTGTATAGCTGTTTTTCCTCTAGCTATATGCGGCTGAGAATTGCGTTTCCGTTACTTCAAGGAGGTGTGCGTGTGAGAATAGATTCACCACAAGGTGAGTGGAACTCTATTCGCAACAACTTAGCACCACGTCGCCGCAGAGCCAACAGGCTAAACGCGAGCTTGCGGAATAGATGTCACGCCCAGTTCCTCCAGGCCCTCGGCGGGATGGACAGGCAGGGTCTGGGCATCAAGTACTGGTGCTGCCCTCCTTTCCCTCCCGCTGCCTCCACCGCTTTCGTATTAAAGCGATCCTGACGCAGTTTTGCTAACGCCGCAGCCACTTCAGAGATCAGTCGGAATGCGCGGTCGCGGTCGACAAGATCCTCGTGTACTTCCTCTTTAATGACTGAATACCACAACTGCCGGTCGTTGCGACCGAGCGGTTCTAGACGCTTCAGTTTGGCACCGCGCGACCGCTACGGTCGCAGGTTCGAATCCTGCCTCGGGCATGGATGTGCGTGATCTTCTTAAGTTAGTTAGGTTTAAGAAGTTCTAAGTCTAGGGGACTTATGAACTCATGTTAAGTCCCATAGCGCTCAGAGCCATTTGAACCATTTGGATACCACAACTCGATGGCATACTACAACAGCGCTATCTGTTCAAAACGCAAAATAAAAATAAAAAAGCACGTTTTCGTCGATGACGCAGTGTCTGCTACCATAGTTGTCGGTTTGGCCGAGGCGAATAGTACTCACATGTTCTGAACGGCGCAATGATATGCATTGCTGCGTCTCGCCTATGTGGCTGCCCATAGTCCGAGTCAGTCTTTGCTGAGTCAAGCGTATTTTTATTTTCACTGTTATGTGGGGAAGAAGCACTTATCGGTATGACTAATGTGATGAGCAAGATTCTGATTTTTCTCGGCCGCTCGGCCGAAGTCAGGCCGGTAATGCCTAACACATGCGGTGAACAGAGCGAACAAAGAGATTGCATAGTAATGTTACGTGAGATTAAATGTTTAAATAGTCTTACAAATGTTGGCGAGATTATGTAAAAGTATGCCAATGTCAAAGATCTGGAATCTGAGCATGATCTGATAAATTGCATTTTTTTTAATGAGAATGCAGGCTTTCTCGGCGAATCTCGATGATAAAATCTTCTCGGGTTGACAGCCGAGTCAATGCGTTGTTTTCCAGCGGCGTTTCAGCAAGTTTCTTACTTGCCATCTTCAGGCGAAGTGTCGGTTTCATGTCTCGTCCGTATCTTTATAGCAGCTGGACCACGGGCTTCTCTGCATCCTCGGCGCCGGTCGGGCCAATCAGGCGCGAGCGGAATCGGCACGGCGGCGCGTGGTGGGGGGTAGCCGCGGGCGCCGGGTCCTGGCGTCTCGCCCCTGTGCGGCCTGTTTATTCCATCCGCCGCCACCGACCTGCCTCCATCGGTGCGCTCTCGTCTCATTCTTTATAATGTTGTGTTCCACGCGCTGCTCAGTTGGAAGCCACTATCCTGATTGACCAGGTTACCACTGACCCGTATCTCCACTGTACACAGTCTCTTGGTTTCTTCAAATTGGAACGTGTGTTCTTCACTGAGGCTGTGCTCCGCTATCGCTGATTTTTCTCTTCGTCCGAGGCGGATGCTTCTCAGATGTTCAGAGATGCGTTATGTTATGCAACGCTGTGTCTGTCCGATATATTGTTTCCCACATTCACAGGAAATACTGTAGACACCCGGTGTTCTTAGACCCAATTTATCCTTCATTGAGCCCAGCATATTTCTGATTTTTGCTGGACGATGGAAGATGGTTTTAATCTTGTTCTTCTCCAGTATCCTGGCAATCTTCGCCTGATGATGGCAAGTAAGAAACTTGCTGAAACGTTGCTGGAAAATTTATCAGCTTTTTCTTAAATCCAGTTACTTACGTAATTCTAAAAACCTCGTAATATTAAACGTAGAAAGTTGTATTGTTAGAATTAAGTTCAGTCTGTAGAGGTTTTCGTGAAGCTACCTCTTCTGCTTTTTGAGTTATTCCACTTTTCTTTAACTCTTAAAAGCGCGTAATATTGAAATAAGAGGGTTCTGCATTTGAGGTCAGGTTCAGTTTATCGAAATAACATATGGTAGAAGTTTTGATCGAGCTACCTCCTTTACTTTGTGAGTTGTTAAGTAAAAACCAGTTTTTGTACCGAAAACTATGAAACTTACCTTATTACCACATAAGATACAAAGCTAAAATGGCAGCACTGCATTTGAGGTAAGTAGTTATTGCGAGCAGGCGAAACAGCTTTCGACGGGCCACAACGTAGTTCATCAAACACGTAATTTTGACAAACTTCCTGCTACAGGAGTATTGGATAATTTACATATGACACGGACTAGCAAAGCATCACTTGATGCACAGATTAACAAATTGTACTCTTGCAGTACAGTGTCCCACATCTAAATGAAAATGTTCATCAGAAACTTTATTGCGTTGGTCCTATGCTATGGTTTTGACTCCTTTAGATGACGTCACGAAATGTGAAGAGCTCTTGCTAACTCGGCACTGTACTGACTTCAGCCTGATGGCAGAGAGGCAGGCACGGTCTTCAGGAGCGGACTGCAGCGAGCGCCCGCAAATGTCTGTGGTATCGATTCGAGTTGCAAAACTTTGTGGCGGCTACGCGAACTCTGTACGATACCACAGTAATATTGAAAGTTCACCAACTCCTCTATGATACTGTAACTGAATAAAGGTACAGAAATTTAGAAAGAGACAGTTCAAAGCCCACTGTCTACCCTCAGTTCTGTTTGAAAAATTCTGGGAGTTAAAGTTTAAACGTTACCGGGCTGAGAATTTTCTACAATATAAAGAGAGTACAGATTTACTTAGAGAATAATTGGGATCGTTGTAGATCTTCAACTAATGACAATATTCCCTGGCGACTCTGGAAGCAAGTTTAGAGCGAGTGTTACCCTCGCTGCACCGCGGATACGAAAAGTTCGGTGAGTGTCTGGTTCCATCACCGTCAGCCACATGTAATGTTTTACGCTTCACTACAGAATGTGTCGTGATTCCGTCAGCGTCCGTGTCTGCTTAAGTGTCAGATGGCGTTAATGATGACTGAGTGATTGTTTCTTCGATCGGGTAAAAATATAAATGTAAATTATGCTTATCCATTACGGATATTTTAGAACCGTGACTGTATATTGAATGTAAATAAGTGATATAGAACTGCAACCAGTCACTTTTTTTTTGAATAATAATGCTTTATTCCATGAACCGGTTTTCGGACCTTTACAGGTTCATCTTCAGATGGTTTCGGGAGGATCCTGGAAGTTACATCATTACTGGTAGTAGCATAATGCTGGGTGCTGGTTTGCGACAGTATAGGCGGCTTTTTTCGGCTAGTGTCCATCTGTCTGCCTCCATTTTGATGTCCAGAACACCTTCACACAAACTATATTAATTTATACTTTGATAGTGAGACTTTTCCAGCATCCAGCATGCGCTTTACAACTGTTGCCTACAGTTGTAAAGCGCATGCTGGATTCTGGAAAAGTGTCACAGTAATGATGTAACTTCCGGGATCCTCCCGAAACCATCTGAAGATGAACCTGAAAAGCTTCGAAAACCGGTTCATGGAATAAAGCATTATTATTCAAAAAAGTGACTGGTTGCAGTTCTATATAACTTATTTACAGTAAATGTAAATGTCGCCTGACAAGGGCCTCCCGTCGGGTAGACCGTTCGCCTGGTGCAGGTCTTTCGATTTGACGCCACTTCGGCGACCTGCGCGTCGATGGGGATGAAATGATGATGATTAGGACAACACAACACCCAGTCCCTGAGCGGAGAAAATCTCCGACCCAGCCAGGAAACGAACCCGGGCCCTTAGGATCGACATTCTGTCGCGCTGGCGATTTTTTTTTTTTTAAGGTGTAGTAGGTCAGGGGGCAGAGTGGGCAGGGGTCGTACATGGAGTCCTCGCCACGGTGTCCCCGTCTCCTGACAGGATAAGGGAGAGGCAGCGGGAAGGAAACATTGTACATTTACGTAATTCTCTTTTTTTATTATTAACAATATTATTTTTTATCGATTTAATTTTAATGTCCCAGAAGAAAAATCATACATGAAAAAGAAAGGAAAGAAATACAGGGCCGAAGCGACGTCTTGGTCACTTCACTGGGAGTAATATCCTATCCCTCACCATTCAGCTACCGGGGGCGGATTTCAATCGGGTGAGATATCGCTATATCTTGTGAAACTGTGTAAAATTAGCTTACTTAGATTAATAGCTTAACTGGAATGCCCGAGTTTCCTTCTCGATGTTCTGTTTCGTGTGCCGCATGGCAAGTGGTTGAGACGGTTCTCCACTTTCAAGGCGACAAATTTACCTTACATAATAAGGAGTAAGAGTATAAATCATCTCTGTACTGTGTCAAGTGCTGAGTGCGTTAGAACAAGCTTTCATGATTTCCAGACCTAGTGGTGCGTTTGAACGTTTTGGTGAAATATACTGCTCAGGTAAACGACAGCGAATCTTTATTCATCGTCGTGGTTGCTGACTACTTTACTCTTAGAGAGTTCGAATATTTGTTTCAGTTTCGGCAAGCTGAACGGTACATCTGTGGACGGAAGACTATGTAAAGAACGTTTTCTGGCTGTTCGGACAAAACATTTTTAGGCCCTTGCAAAGGGTTTCGATATCTAAAAACTGAACAAGACTATAAAACACTCCAGCGACTAAAATTAATAACGAAGATACAGTTTGTACTCGCCGTCCCTCACGTTCTTAACCATGAACTTCTTTTGTACATTTTTTACATAGAAAATAATTCCAAAGATAAGAATGGGTAATTTTGAGTTCTTAGCTATGGAAATAATGTCTAGGGAACAAATGCGCAAAATACGGACTGCTACAAACGGTATGTTTTTCTCCTGATATAATACAAGTGGCTGAGACGGTTCTCTACTTTCAAGCTACTGCTTCGGTGACTGGCACTGCTTTCAAGGCCAAAGAGGTAGAGAATACATAGTACGCTGTGGCATCTTATTCCGCTATGCCCCACTATAGTACACTACTGGCCATTAAAATTGCTACACCACGAAGATTACGTGCCACAGACGCGAAATTTAACCAACAGGAAGAAGATGCTCTGAAATTCAAATGATTAGCTTTTCAGTGCATTAACATAAGGTTGGCGCCGGTGGCGACACCTACAACGTAATGAGCGATTTCTCATACACAAATAGCAGTTGACCGGCGTTGCCTGGTGAAACGTTGTTCTGATGCCTCGTGTAAGGAGGACAAATGCATGCCATCACGTTTCCGACTTTGATAAAGGTCGGATTGTAGCCTATCGCGATTGCGGTTTATCGTATCGCGACATTGCTGCTCGCGTTGGCCGAGATCCAATGACTGCTAGCAGAATATGGAATCGGTGGGTTCAGGAGGGTAATACGGAACGCCGTGCTGGATCCCAACGGCCTCGTATCACTAGCAGTCGAGATGACAGGCATCTTATCTGCATGGCTGTAACGGATCGTGCAGCCACGTCTCGATCCCTGAGGCAGCAGATGGGGACGTTTGCAAGACAACAACCATCTGCACGAACAGTTCGACGACGTTTGCAGCAGCATGGACTATCAGCTCGGAGACCATGGCTGCGGTTACCTTTGACGCTGCATCACAGACAGGAGCGCCTGCGAGGTGTACTCTACGACGAACCTGGGTGCACGAATGGCAAAACGTCATTTTTTCGAATGAATCGAGGTTCTGTTTACAGCATCATGATGGTCACATCCGTGATTGGCGACATCGCGGTGAACGCATATTGGAAGCGTGTATTCGTCATCGCCACACTGGCGTATCATCCGGCGTGATGGTATGGGGTGCCATTGGTTACACGTTTCGGTCACCTCTTGTTCGCATTTACGGCACTTTGAACAGAGGACGTTACATTTTAGATGTGTTACGACCCGTGACTCTACCCTTCATTCGATCCCTGCGAAACCCTACATTTCAGGAGGATAATGCACGACAGAATGTTGCAGGTCCTGTACGGGCCTTTCTGGACACAGAATATGGTTGTCTGCTGCCCTGGCCAGCACATTCTCCAGATCTCTGACCAATTGAAAACGTCTGGTCAATGGTGGCCGAGCAACTGGCTCGTCACAATACACCAGTCACTACTCTTGATGAACTGTGGTATCGTGTTGAAGCTGCTTGGGCAGCTGTACCTGTACACGCCATCCAAGCCCTGTTTAATGCCCAGGCGTATGAAGGCCGTTATTACGGCCAGAGGTGGTTGTTTTGGGTACTGATTTCTCAGGATCTATGCCCACAAATTGCGTGAAAATGTAATCACTTGTCAGTTCTAGTATAATATATTTGTCCAATGAATGCTCGTTTAATCTGCATTTCTTCTTGATGTAGCAATTTTAATGGCCAGTAGTGTATTAACACTAAACCTTAACTCCGCCCGAACAGGCCTCGGTAGGTCGAACGGTACCTACCGACGGTCGTGTCATCCTAAGCCGACAGGTCTCCCTGGATTCGGATATGAAGGGACATGTGGCCAGCACACAGTTTTCCCGGCCGTTGTCAGTTTTCGTTACCGCTATTTGTCAGTGAAGTATCTCCTCAATTAGCCTCACAAGGGCTGAATCCTCCCCGCTCGCCCGCAGCGCTCAGCAGACCCGGAGGGTCACCCATCCAAATGTTAGCCAAACCCGACAGCGCTTTACTCCAATGATCTGACGGGAACAGGTGTTGCCACTGTGTCAAGGCGGTATTCCCTCTCTATAGTATTCTGTCTTTGTTCAAGGCACTCAGCTCGGCTGCCCAGCTTGTTTTCGCGTTTATTTTGTATGACAGCAACAGGTGCTTGGGCAGGTGCCTGTGGAACTGGAGCGTCCAGCTGTCGGACCGCTGGGAGGCAGACCGGCTGGAGAACGGCGGCCGCCGTTTGCTCCAGCTCCAGCGGCAGTCTGCTCCCAACCTGACAGACTGCGAGCTCACTTTTGGGTCCTTCGAGTGGCCTCCATTCATCATGACCGTCTGGGTGAGTTTCTCGTACCTACACTTCCTGAAGAGAGTAAATAATTAATTCGATATTTGCCTGTTTCATAACAATTCGTGGTCAGAACAGTTACGATACAAGACGTGTCAGTCTAATGCCTCTTATATTGTTAAATGAACCTCAGCAAAGTCCCCAACAAAAATTCCAGTTTTCCTGCCTGATTAAGTCCAATATCCTTTTCGAAGCATGTTCAGGAAGTAAGTGTACTGTGACCAAATCAGGCTGCGGCTTTTTGTTTTTCGAGGGCTTGCAACACTGAGTGGTAAAAGGGGGATCCCCTGACCAGAGCGAGCACCGCAGAAGTACGGTAATACGTAACTCACACTGTAGTGTCCAGATGTGTGAAAGATGTCGGTAAGAAATCCTGCCAAGTGCACGACACGTTACGTGACCTGCTTCCTACTCCCAAAAGGAATAAAAGGAATAACACCTACCGAAATTTTTTCGTGTATCAAAACTGTTTACAGCGAAGGTGTTTCAGGAAGGCATAAAGAATCTTGTGCGCAGCTCAGTACATGCAATGGGATGGGACTGTGTGGGAAAATAGGCAGCAAGTGATCGACAACATCGTGTAATATTTTTAAGTAAACTTTCCCCTAAAAAGTAAAAGTATGCTTACTTTCTGAACGTGCACACTATTGCAGCCTCATTGCAATCACTCATGATCAGTCAACAGAATACTTACAAATGAATCGGGATTTCGGTAAACATTATTGCAGTACAAACACCTTACAAAAGAACTGATGACATGGAACTGGCTATAAATCTGCAGTATGCTATTACAGTGATCCTTTTGTGTCGTCATTGACACTGTAGAATCTTGTACCAGGGGAAGCAAGGAGAGGATGTTGTTCGGTGGCTGGAATCCACTTTCTACAACACAATCTGTACACATGTATTAGCAGGGTTCTATATTCATAAGAACAAGAAGCTGCTTATCTTTAAGCTAGTCCATGTGTTGCGGTACGAACTCTTCTTTAATAGTCCACATTAGCCTCACTATTGGTGAAGTCCCTCCATAAACAATACACTCTCGCAGCCAGTAATGTAAACTGACAGACGCCAACTAGAACAGTGACAGAGCTAGTATCTGAGCTGATTTTGACTGCGACTGACTCTCTGACTGTGACTGACTGGGCTGTCCGGTCCGCGGCGCCGATCTGAATACTGGCGGTCGAGAGGGCGTTAGCGGTGCGTTGCTTGCCAGTCTGTCTCTGGCCCCTCTCCTGATCGGCGCGCTTGATTCAGCGCCTATTATCATTCTTCTTGCAACCTCTTTGCTGGTAACAATTTACGCCAGCACAGATCCTTTTGTCGATTGAGATATATTAGTTGCAGGAACCGGCTGCTTTCGTTTCTAAGTGTTCAGCTTGTCTGATTATAATGTACAGGAACTGTCTTCAATTCACGCACTTTCAGTGATTTTTGCTTCGTGAGAGGAGAGGATCGTGGTGCATGTAACCTTATGAAAAATAAAGAAAGATCAGAATTTAACGTCCCGTCGACAGCGAGGTCATTAGAGACGGAGCAAAAGCTCGGAGTACGAAAGAATGAGAAAGCAAACAGGCCGTGGCCCATTTCGTTGGGACTATACCTGGAGCGAGTTCGGGCAATCAAGGAAAACCTAAATGTGGATGGCCGGACGCGGATTTGAACCGCCATCTTGATGAGTAGGGGCTGGCCGGGGTGGTCGAGCGGTTCTAGGCGCTTCAGTCTGGAACCGCGCGACAGCTACGGTCGCAGGTTCGAATCCTGCCTCTGGCATGGATGTGTGTGACGTCCTTAGGTTAGTTAGGTTTAAGTAGTTCTAAATACTAGGGGACTGATGATCTCAGAAGTTAAGTCCCATAGTGCTCAGAGCCATTTGAACCATCCTCATGAGTGTGAGCCCAATGTATCAACCACTGCGCCACCTCGCTCAGTGTGAGCTCATGAGGCCAATTGGGGAGCTGCAAGACTCAGGTATAGCAGCTTCAAAGTCTTTAAAACTGACATTCTTCGAGAGAGCTGTGTGCTGACCTAATGATCTCTCGCAACACGTTCAAATGACACTGTGACGCAAAAAGTGACACGGCGGCCTGGCAGAATCGCTTGGTCCTCTGTGGCTGATCGCGGTATTGAAGTACTAGCAGATATTAAAGATATAAGGTTCTCAGCCACGGTCCACAAATTATTTAAATCGTACCTTATAGCGCACCAACAATGCATAGCAAATACATCAGAACATCCCTCAAAGACCAGTTTTATTGTCACTATATGTTGTTATGGAAATGGAAGAGGATGTAGATGAAGGTGAAATGGGAGATATGATACTGCGTGAAGAGTTTGACAGAACACTGAAAGACCTAAGTCGAAACAAGGCCCCGGGAGTAGACAACATTTCATTAGAACTACTGACAGCCTTGGGAGAGCCAGCCCTGACGAAACTCTACCATCCGATGAGCAAGATGTATGAGGCAGGCGAAATACCCTCAGACTTCAAGAACAATATAATAATTCCAATCCTAAAGCGAGCACGTGTTGACAGATGTGAAAATTACTGAACTATCAGTTTAATAAGTCACAGCTGCAAAATACTAACGCGAATTTTTTATAGGCGAGTGGAAAAATTGGTAGAAGCCGACCTCGGGGAAGATCAGTTTGGATTCCGTAGAAATATTGGAACACGTGAGGCAATACTGACCCTATGACTTATCTTAGAAGAAAGATTAAGGGAAGGCAAACCTACGTTTCTAGCATTTGTAGACTTAGAGAAAGCTTTTGACAATGTTGATTGGAACACTCTCTTTTAAATTCTGAAGGTGGCAGGGGTAAAATACAGGAAGCGAAAGGCTATTTACAATTTGTACAGAAGCCAGATGGCAGTTATAAGAGTCGAGGGACATGAAACGGAAGCAGTGGTTGGGAAGGGAGTGAGACAGGGTTGTAGCCTCTCCCCGATGCTATTCAATCTGTATATTGAGCAAGCAGTAAAGGAAACAAAAGACAAGTTCGGAGTAGGTATTAAAATCCATGGAGAAGAAATAAAAACTTTGAGGTTCGACGATGACATTGTAATTCTGTCAGAGACAGCAAAGGACTTGGAAGAGCAGTTGAACGGAATGGACAGTGTCTTGAAAGAAGGGTACAAGATGAACATCAACAAAAGTAAAACAAGGATAATGGAATGTAGTCGAATTAAGTCGGGTGATGCTGCGAGAGTTAAATTAGGAAATGAGACACTTAAAGTAGTAAAGGAGTTTTGCTATTTGGGGAGCAAAATAACTGATGATGGCCGAAGTGGAGAGGATATAAAATGTAGACTGGCAATGGCAAGGAAAGCGTTTCTGAAGAAGAGAAATTTGTTAACATCGAGTATTGATTTAAGTGTCAGGAAGTCGTTCGTGAAAGTATTTGTATGGAGTGTAGCCATGTATGGAAGTGAAACATGGACGATAAATAGTTTAGACAAGAAGAGAATAGAAGCTTTCGAAATGTGGTGGTACAGAAGAATGCTGAAGATTAGATGGGTAGATTACATAACTAATGAGGAGGTATTGAATAGAATAATGGAGAAGAGAAATTTAAAATTGTGGCACAACTTGACTAGAAGAAGGGATCGGTTGGTAGGACATGTTCCGAGGCATGAAGGGATCACCAATTTTGTATTGGAGGGCAGCGTGGTGGGTAAAAATCGTAGAGGGAGACCTTGAGATGAATACACTAAGCAGATTCAGAAGGATGTAGGTTGCAGTAGGTACTGGGAGATGAAGGAGCTTGCACAGGATAGAGTAGCATGGAGAGCTGCATCAAACCAGTCTGTGGACTGAAGACCACAATAACAACAACATGTTGCTAACATAGCTTCCACTTCTTCACACAGTATTTGGGGTGCAGTAGGTTCCGACTTCCTGTTTATGGACTACAACGCCTGCCCACACAGGACCGCTGCGGTATCGGACACTGGAAAGTGAAGATTTTGAACATATGGAATGACCTGTGTGCTCTCCGAACCTAAACCCTATAGGGCATGCCTGAGAGTCTCTTGACATATGTTCCTCAACGAATCCCACCCCCCCCCCCCCCCCCGTACCGTACAAGATCTGTCTACCGCCTTTAGAGAGGAGGTGACAATATCCTCCGAGGAATTCTCAACAGTCTAGTAGCCAGCATGAGCAACAGGTGCAAAATGTGCATCAGCGCCCTTACTGAGAGACTGAGATCGACCTTTGTGTTGAGTGTCCTACATGTGCCTAATATGAACGTTATTTATATCTGTTATCCTGCTTTCCCATACAGTGAAATCTTTATCATTTTTATTTACAAATACACCATTCACCTCTATTACGTATGTACTGTGTTTCACCTTGTCCACCGTTGCCTGTGATTATTGCTGTCCAACAATCTCTCTGCTCCTTATCAATTGTCAAGTAGTGAATAATGGAAGTATGATATGTGTTACAACACAGGGAATTCCCAGTATAACAAGTGTGAAGCGGAACTATGGGCCTCATGGAAAAAGGGTGACCCGGCTGAGTCACGCAGTTTGACTCTTAGCCTGATCACGAGGTGTGGACATTAATTGCACGCGTTGATCACGTAGGTTGACGTGCGGATCAATGAACTATACTTGACGGTATGTATCTGGAACATCTTAGGTGATTAGAAAGATGGTAGACAGGAATACAATTAAATACTTAGCTTTAATTCAGCATCAGTGGTGAGCGTCTGTCTTGACTTTGTACAATAATATTTACAATTGCAGTTGTAGACTGAACGGCGAATACTTCTTTACAGTTCTGATTGCATCACACGTATAGATCAATTGTCAATGCATAAACTATGTGGCGCCTGGCTAGGTCGTAGCTACTGACTTAGCTGGAGGCTATGCTAACTAGCGTCTCTGCAAATGAGATCGATGAAGCTATAACGAGTGAACCATTCCTATCGAAGTCGGCTGTGGAACTGGCCAGTGCGCTAGCTTGTCTCGTAAGACCAGCCGAGTGGCGGCGCTCCGTCTGCTAGCGTCGACAGTGGCGACTCTCGGGTCCGATGTGTACTGACGGACTGCGGCCGATTTGAAGCCTACAACCTAGCAAGTGTGGTGCCTTGCGGTGACACGACATAATACGAAGAAGGGCCATAGCATTCACTGATGATCCAAACGTTATGACTGGGACGTGCTTCTCTCCGTCTCGTTTAAACACGCGCCCCAGTTACGCCTTGGCTTCCCGCCGGCGCTTTTCCGCGTGGCGGCACCGTCTGTTCTCCTCGTCTCATGCCCCGCCCTCTAGGTCGGTGGAGTGGAGTGACTGAGTCGTGAAGCGAGGCAGTACGCCATCGACTCCGGAAGTGCTTGTTTGTCTTACTTGCGGTGGTTTGTGTGGTGTCGGCCGGCTCATTCCACCGTGAGGTTCTACGGCATAGCGTGTCTGACTTGGAGAAGCCGTTAGCTCAGATTATGCTTGTTCTTGTCGGAAGAGAATTGAAATAAAGAGCTGTGATGTTGCTTTTCCGGAGAATAGTGGGAGTCGCCGAGGACGGTTGCTCCGGGAATGTTTTGACCACTGAGGGGGGCAGGTTTCCTCCGGGATTGAAGTTGAGTATATTTCGCTATTGCCGTTGTGCTTTTGACTTGCTATTGCCTTGTATTAGGGTGGTGTTTGCGACTTCCTTTATGTTGCTGCCGCCGACATTGTGTGTTTTCCGTGCACCGGTTTAGCTCGCCGGTTCTGAACCTATGAAGGAAAAGGGTTGAATGCTAGTTCTGCACTGCGTTTTCAGAGTTTGACATAGTGTAGGTTGTTCTTGGACTGACGGGCTGGTTCCTCGGTTAGGCGTCGACGTGAGCGTGAATTGCTTGGTTAAAATTTGCAGTAGGCACTCCGGGCATGGTCGATGCTGTACAACGAGGATAGTAGAACATGTTGAATCAAAGGCTGTGAATGTGAACTGCTGCCCTGTCATGTCACACTAGGAGACTGTCTAATTACGTACTGATGTATTGGTGGCTATCTATTGATTCTTGTGGCCAATTTGGTAGTCAGTTCCAAGCCTACGTGTTCTATGTATGCGAGAGAAAGAAAAGGGATTTGTGAAGTACGTGGCTGTGCACATCTTAAAAGTTGTTGGTGCATGTGTTTATCTTAAAGATTGTTTTAACACCGTATGTTATCAGCCCCCTTTCAGACTGAAAATTTTACAGGGTTAGAGAATTTTATTTGTATGTTTGCCTATATGAACAGTGTCGATTGAGCTGGTGGCTTTTACGCCAATTTGTGAAATGTGGCAGCTTTACGCTGCGGTTTAATGATTTACAAGGGCATCATTTAATTCCGCTTTGGGGCTCGCCTTGTATTTTTCCTGTTTCGTACTACTTGAAGATTGTAAATCATGATATTGGGGCACGATGACTGATTGGTAGCCTTGCAGCTGCTTGTATTTCATACTCAGCAACTGTGGTTAAACTTTTGTAAATTTGCTGGTCATATTGGTGTGCGATTGTTTGCATGTTAAATTTAGATTTTATGCAAGTTTACCTTTTAGAAGTATATGCATGTATTGTTGTCCCGAGGTTTTAAGCTGGATAGTATCAATTGATTTAAGGTTGCTAAGTTTTAGGGAATTCCTTCGCTGTGTGATAGTTCTTAATGCTTAATGTGGATTCTAAATGTACTGTGGCCCTTAAGGCTCGATTAGTGATAAATTTGTTGATTTGCCTTCTATTTTTGAGAACTTGCCTAACCTTAACCATCGGCCAGCCCTTCAGGCTGAGCTGTTTATTAAGTACCTTGATGAATTGGCCCTTCAGCCCCACCCCCCGCCCCCACCCCCGTTTTTGGAAGCTCTATAGCCCTTAAGGCTTTGAAATCAAGTTTTAATACTTAACCTACCTTGTTAGTGTACTGGGGCCCTTAAGGCCGGCTTACTGATAAATTCCTGGCCATTACTTACTGCAGAATTTGACTAATTTCATTTATTAACTGCCCCTTAAGGTCGAGTTGTTAATAAGCACTTGTTATTTTCCAGGTGATAGTTTTAAGATTTTCTTATCTTGTTAATTTGGCCTTTCAGGCCACTTGCTTGGAAGTTGCACGGCCCTTCAGGCCTCTTGTTTCACACTGCCCTGCCTAAACTGTTGGAAAATCTGCTCTTTAACTGAAGTCTAGTTAACTATTTTGGTGGCCCTTCAGGTTCAAACCTTCTGTTCTTGCGTTTATATTTGAATATTTTCTTGGTCTGTGGTATTGGTCTTTTACATCTTAAATTTTGAAGTGAAGTGGATTTTGGTTTGCAAATTTATTAGCCCTTCAGGCTGAACACGTTATATGTATTCTTGCTAAATTGGCCCTTCTCCGTGACATACAGTGGACAGGCCGTTGGGAGGTTTCCAGAGCTTTGCGGCAATATACGTCTAGTCACAGGTCACTCGGTTCCCGTAAATTACAGACTGGTGGTTTGGGGATGCGGAGCTGACGTCTGATTGTCTCCCATATGTGCATCTTGTTCAGATCAGGCGAATTTTGTGAACCAGACATCCACGTGAATTCACTACCATGCTCCGAAAATCACTATAGCAAGATTCCGCTCTTGTGACACGGACAGTTACGCATCTGAAGATGCCATTGCCTTCGGAGAAGACATAGACAATAAAGGTACGCAGGTGGCCAGCCATAACGTTCATGTTGTTCATAGCTGTCGTGGGGCTTTTTATTACTACTACAGGCCCCATGAAAGCACAGGTGATGGTCTCTCTGAGCAGAATATTCCCCGTCCCCCGTCCGCCTCAAATTTCGAGCACCTGTTCCCCCTTGCATCCAGACAAGACACTCCACCTGATGTAACAATAAATACGAGTCATGCGTTCAGACGACACGTTGCTTTTTACAGGGCTGATATTCTTAGCTTTCGTGCATGTACGAGGGCTATCCACAAAGTACATTACGTTTTGGAATAAAAAATAAAGTATTGGAAATTTTTTTTATTATATACAGATGAAAGCCACACTTAAATACTACTTTTCTACATAGTTGCCATTTAAATTAAGGCACTTATCGTAGCGATGGACGAGCTTGGAAATTCCTTCGCGTAAAATTAGGCCGCCTGTGCCTTCAACCACGTGGTTACCTCTTCTTGAAGCTGTGCGTCGTCATCAAAACGCTGCATAGCCAACCACTTCTTCATTGCTGGGAATAAGTGGAAGTCGCTCGGTGCCAGGTCGGGACTGTACGGCGGATGAGGAAACAACTCCCACTTAAAAGATTCGAGAACTTCACGAGTGACATTTGCCGTGTGGGCCCGGGCGTTGTCGTGAATCAGCAAGATCTTTGAGCCCAACTTTCCCCTGCGCTTGTTTTGTATTGCTCTTCTGAGGTTGTGCAGAGTTTGGCAATACCTTTGAGAGTTTATTGTAGTGCCTCTTTCCAGGAAATCCACAAAAATCACACCTTTTCTGTCCCAAAAGAGGTAACCACGTGGTTGAAGGCGCAGGCGGCCGAATTTTACGACGAAGGAATTTAAAAGTTCGTCCATCGCTACGAGAAGTGCCTTAATTTAAATGGCAACTATGTAGAAAAGTAGTATTTAAGTGTGGTTATCATCTGTACACAATAAAAAAAATTTCGAATACTTTATTTTTAATTCAAAAACGTAATGTACTTTGTGGATAGTCCTCGTACGTTCTGTCAACTGAGTAATGCGAACGGTGTGGTTACTTGAATGCTGTCTGATGAAATGAGTCACCATACCCGCCTGAAACTGTGCAGCTGCACTCCAATACAAATTTTACCAAAACGATTGGAAAACTTTAAGCTGTATACTAAACAAGCTGTCATCTGAAGCTCTTTATTGTGCAGTGCAATGAACAGCACTGCAACCCGTAACGTCACGGTATGTTTCTTGCAATACTAATACGCAGAACTAACAGTAAAACACATGCGTAAAATCACAAACGTAACGCTGAAGGAATAAATGATCAAAAATTCTTTTGTTAAAAACTCTAGCAAATTTACGTACCAAAACTAAGTAAAATTCCGAACACTTAATGACACGCGAACATGTAATGCTGCACTGTGTGGCGATGACTGACAAAGAAATGAGATCAGAATTAAACTTTAACTGAACTGACACTGACGATAATTTGGAAACGCCATGCTTGGGTGTAAATAATCTTACTGTGTCCTAACAGTCATGTTCAGGTTGCCCTGACAAATTGGTAAGGTGAACAAGTGAAACTTTGTGAATGTCTCAGTAATTTTTATCTGCCAAAAACTGGATAGTAGTGCATTACTGGAGAGACACACGCTGTCAACCACAGCAATGACGCAGCAGATGCCCTACGTCTATTTTCGAGAATTTGGACTTTCTTTCAGACAACTGGAGGCATAGAAGATAAGAAACGCGTCGTCTTTTTTTTTATTGGTCTGACATGCCCCGCCAAGAATTCCTCTCCTTTGCCAACCTTTTCCTCTGAGTAGCACTTGTGACCTACGTCCACAATTACTTTGTCTGTATTCCAATCTGTCTTTCTCTACAGTTTTTATCCTCTGCAGCTCTCTACCACAATGTCTTAACAGATGTACTACCATTCTGTCGCTTCTTCTTGTCAATGTTTTCCATATATTCCTTTCCCCGCCAATTCTTGGGAGAACCGTGCCATTCCTTACTTAACAGTCCACCTCATTTGCAACATTCTTCTGTAGCATCACATCTCAAATGCTTCGAATCTTTTGCCTTTCGGTTTTCCCACAGTCCGTTTCACTACCACACAACGCTGTGCTCCAAACGTATAATCTCAAAAATGTCTTCCTCAAATTAATACCTGTGTTTGGTACTAGCAGTCTTCTTTCTGTCAGAAAAGCCCTTTTTGCCAGGGCTAGTCTGTTTTTGATGTCCCCTTTGCTCTGTCCGTCGTTGGACATTTTGCTGCCTTGGCTCCAGAATTCATTAACTTCCTCTACTTAATCACTTTTGATAATGAGTTTCTCCTTGCTCTCATTTTGGCTATTTCTCATTACTTTCGTCTTCCTTCAATATACTCTCAATTTATACAGGGTGAGTCACCTAACGTTACCGCTGGATATATTTCGTAAACCACATCAAATACTGACGAACAGATTCCACAGACCGAACGTGAGGAGAGGGGCTAGTGTAATTGTTTAATACAAACCATACAAAAATGCACGGAAGTATGTTTTTTAACACAAACCTACGTTTTTTTAAATGGAACCACGTTAGTTTTGTTAGCACATCCGAACATATAAACAAATACATAATCAGTGCCGTTTGTTGCATTGTAAAATGTTAATTACATCCGGAGATATTGTAACCTAAAGTTGACGCTTGAGTACCACTCCTCTGCTGTTCGATCGTGTGTATCGGAGATCACTGTAACATACATCGCGTTCCTACAGAATGATCTGCCAACGTTGCTCGAAAATGTCCCACTGGAAACGCGTCGACGTATGTGGTATCAGCATGATTGTGATGGTGCACCGGCACATTCCGCAATTAACACTAGGCTGACCCTGGACAGGATGTTCGACGGGCGTTTCATAGGACTTGGAGGACGCATAAATTGGTCAACCCGTTCTCCTGATCTTACACCTCTGGACTTCTTTCTGTGGGGTACGTTAAAGGAGAATGTGTTCCGTGATTTGCCTACAACCCCAGAGGATATGAAACAACGTATTGTGGCAGCCTGCGGCGACATTACACCAGATGTACTGCGGCGTGTACGACATTCGTTACGCCAGAGATTGCAATTGTGTGCAGCAAATGATGGCCACCACATTGAACATCTATTGGCCTGACATGTCGGGACACACTCTATTCCACTCCGTAATTGAAAACGGAAACCACGTGCGTACGTGTACCTAACCCCTCATGGTAATGTACTTGTGCGTCAGTGAAAAAGACCAATAAAAAGGTTTTACCATGTGGACGTAATGTGCTGTTCCAGTCTCTTCTGTACCTAAGGTCCATCACCGATCCCTTTGGATCCCTACGTAACTCGGTGCTCTCCGATACACACGATCGAACAGCGGAGGAGTGGTACTCAAGAGTCAACTTTAGGTTACAATATCTCCGGATGTAATTAACATTTTACAATGCAACAAACGGCACTGATTACGTATTTGTTTATATGTTCGGATGTGCTAACAAAACTAACGTGGTTCCATTTAAAAAACGTAGGTTTGTGTTAAAAAACATACTTCCGTGCATTTTTGTATGGTTTGTATTAAACAATTACACTAGCCCCTCTCCTCACGTTCGGTCTGTGGAATCTGTTTGTCAGTATTTGATGTGGTTTACGAAATACATCCAGCGGTAACGTTAGGTGACTCACCCTGTATAATGTACTCATTAGACTGCTCATTCCATTCAACACATCCTGTAATTCTTCTTCACTTTCACTACAGAGAGCACCAGCAAGCCTTACCACTGATACTTTCAATTTTAATTCCACTTTTGAACTTTCCTTTTGTCATTGCTTCCTCGATGTATGCATTGAACAGTAGGGGCAAAAGACTTCATCCCTGCCGGCCGCTGTGGCCGGGCGGTTCTAGGCGCTTTAGTCCGGAACCGCGCAGCCGCTACGGTCGAAGGTTCGAATCCTGCCTCGGGCATGGATATGTGTGATGTCCTTAGGTTAGTTAGGTTTAAGTTGTTCTAACTCTAGGGGACAGATGACCTCAGATGTTAATTCCCATAGTGCTTAGAGCAATTTGAACCATTTTTTAACTTCATCCCTCTCATATCCTCTTTCATTCCGAGCACTTCGTACATGGTCTTCCACTCTTATTGTTCTTGTGCAAATTGTATATCACCCGACTTTCCCTGTAGCTTACCCCTAGTTCGAAATTCTTGCACGAATTTACACTGTCGAACGCTTTTTCAAGACCTACAAATCCTATAAGAATGACTTGATTTTTCTTTGCTTCTATTATCAACCGCAAGGTGAGAATTGCCTCTCTGTTGCCTTTTTCTCTCCTAAAGTCAAACTGATAGTCATCTAACAGATCCTCAATTTTCTTTTAAATTCTGCTGTGTATTATTTTTGTCAGAAACTTGGATGCATGAGCTGTTAAGCTGATTCTGCGGCAGATCTCGCAGTTGTCGGCTCCTGCAATCTTCTGAACTGTGTGCATGATGTTTTTGCGAAGGTCTAAAGCTATATCGCCAGTATCACACGTTCTTCACACCAATATGAATAGTCGCTTTGTTACCATTTTCCCCAACTATTTTATAAATTCCGATGGAATGTTATCTATCCCTTCAGCCTTATATAATCTTAATTCTTTCATTTGAAAGACTTAAGATCGTATAAGGCAGAAGGGATAGATAAAATTCTCATTTTAACACCATATCCTTGATCTCTTCCATATTTACCCCTCTTTCTTCTTCCATCACGCCATCAGTCCTCCCTATCAGAGAGACCTTCAATGTACTCCTTCCATATTCACTCTATCCTCTGCATTTAACAGTGGAATTCCCAATGCACTCTCAATGTTAGTCTTTGGTCTTAATTTCATCGAATGTTGTTTTGACTTTTCTACGTAGTAAGTCACTCCTTCCGATATCCATTTCTTTTACGATTTCTTCCCTTTTTCATGCAGCCATTTCACCTTAGCTTCTCTACAATTCCTGTTTGTTTCATTCCTAAATGACTTGTACTAGTGTATTCCTGAATTTCCTTGAAAATTTTTGTATGCCCTTCTTTCGTCTATTACCCGAAGTAGTTCTTCTGTTATCCATGGATTCTTCACAGCTACCTTCCTAGTACCTATGTTTCTCCTTCCTACTTCTTGGTTACCCATTTTAAAGATTTCCATTCCTCTTCAACTGTATTGCCTACTGAGCTACTCACTATTCCAATATTTATAGTCTCAGAACTTTAAGCGTATCTCTTCATTCCTTAGTGCTTCCGTATTCCATTTTTTGCGCAATGATTCTTCATGACTAATCTCTTAAACTTCAGCCTACCCTTCATCTGAGTCTACATCTGCTCCTGAGTACGCCTTACAACCCAAAATCTGATTTCGGAATCTCTGCCTGACCATGATGTAATCTAAATGAAATCTTCCCGTATCACCCGCATCTTTCCAGGTATACCTCCTGCTCTTGTGATTCTTGAACAGAGTATTCACTATTATTAGGTGAAATTTATTACAGAACTCAGTTACTCTTTCTCCTCTCTGATTCCTTGTCCCAATCCCGTATTCTCCTGTAACCTTTTATTCTACTCCTTCCCCTGCAACTGCATTCTACTTCCCCTAGACATCTCCCTTTACGTACTGTATTACCTTTTCAGTATCCTCCTGTACTTTTACTATCTCTTCATCTTCAGCTTGCGACGTCGGCATGTATGCGTGAAGAACTGTTATCGTCGTTGGTCTGCTGTCGATTCTGCTGAGAACAACCCTATCACTGATCTGTTCACAGTAACTGTCTCTACCCTACCTTTCTGTTCATAACGAACCCTACTCCAGTTTGTAACACCGAAAATGCAGGATGGCATCTGCTACCAATATATAATTTTTTTTCTGAGTTGTATGTAAATATTTATAATTTAAATTCTTTCTTTTAATAAGTAAGGACATTGTTTCACTGTACGTGTAAATTTAGGTAGAAGCCTGCTGACGTTTCATTGTATTTGTGTCTTACTGGAAACTTGCAAGCTCTGGGGAAAAAGCCAAAGGAGTTATTTTCATCGACTAGCAACGATAATAGCAGTGCTTGTGCGTTGTAAAATCCTTGGGAATGGAGTTCTCGTGTGGAGCGGCCGGAGATAGAGGGAGACGGGTTCCGGCGCTTGTAGTGTGCGGAAGTGTGGTGTTAACGCTCTCGCAGTAGAGAGTACTATTTTCGGCAGCATCATGTACGCTCGCCGGCCAGATGACTAGTATCAGGAGGAGGGACAGTGGACGGGCGGAAGAGGCTGTATTAAGATTACCTGTTCCCGTAATTAGCCACGGCTCCACAAGATGCTACTATCTTCAACAACAGCTCTTCCAGCTAACTGTTTCGTCACTGGCTCAGAGTTTCGTCGCATGCACAGCACTGAAGTAAGACTGTTCATTGGTAGAAAGTATTAACAGCTAACCCAGCAGCACAACTGAATGTGATTTGACTGAAATTTATTTAAATGATAATCAGTTAAATTCAGGGCGGTTGTGTCCTCATTGCCCCCCCCCCCCCCCCCCCCAGACATTGTTACCAAGCAGGATCTTCTTCCTTTTTTTTTCCTTGTATGCTGAGTGTCGTAAGAAACAAACTGAATAGTTACAGCCAGTTTATTAATGAATAATTTCACTTTTAAGAATTTCAGCCTCAGTCTACTTTCAATTAACTGTTGTACAACAGAGGTTTCAGTATATGACTAAAGTAAAGCAATTTCATTTTTCAAGTTTGGGAGTCAATCACTGGAAAAATCAAAGTCTAAAGAAATGCACGAATTAAGAGGGCTGAAATTTTATTTTATATATAGCTTGGAGCACATAGCTGTTTGGTTTGGTACGTATTCCAGTATTTAATTCTGTTCAAGTCAGTAGAAAAGGCTCAGTTGTTCAGACAATAATATGAAATCGAATTTGCAAAATAAGTAACAGCAAAGTAAAAATTGCTTGGCTTCTTTCCTAAATTTCTTTGACGTTATGTTGAGGTCCCTGAAAGTCATTGTTAACATAACGAAGTTCAGTACTAACATACAGTTTAATTATATATTTTCAAATCATTAACCGATTGCTTTTTCAAAATTTAATGCCAAACACAACGTAAGAATAACTTCTCAGTTTTCTTTATCATTATATACTCACTTAAAATTAGTGTCGAAAAAGGTGGCAATCTTCGGTTACCACGTCAGTGTTTAATAATACATGTTTTTCTTTCCCATAATCTTGTACAGGATTTTGGATGTAAATTGCCCTAGTGGGATGGCGACCGTTAATTATTTCCTTTTCGTTCATTAGGGTAACTTTTGGATTCATGATCAGTGGTACCCCTTTTCTGTCCAGTATTGTCAGAGAGTGAATTTACAAAATTTCATTTTTCAAATTATAGCCCTGTTCAGTTTAATTACTTTTTATTTTTAGTAGACTTTTCCATCAGAAGGGTCGATTGTACACTTTCTTCCTACTTATCGGTATTACTTCTTCGGGAAAGATAGCCTTATCCAATTAGTAAAAATCTATTATGCATACACGCGATCCACGATCATATTTTACATCGTAAGCAGGATAAGCCGATTAGTAAGGGGGAGATTACAATTTATCTCATTTTCTACTTCTATTGCCGTTACCCTATACTCAGAAATCCTTGTGTTCTTTCCAATTCATTTCACAGACCTTCCACTATATTAGATTGAGCCTTTACATTTCCCTTTTGAGATTTTCTAGTTTCACTACCACGACCCTTTCGTTGGCTATTCAGCCTTTTTCTCATGGTGATCTCCCCCTTGGCAGCTCACCCCTTCCCCGAGATCCGAATGGTCGACTATTCCGAAATTTTTTGGCAATGGAGAGATCATCATGACACTTCTGCAGTTACAGGCCACATGTCCTGTATGCGTCTTTAATGCAGTGGTTTCCATGGCCTTCTACATTCTCACGGCATTGATCACTGCTGATTCTTCCACCTTTTAGGGGACGTTTTCCACCCCAATAGCAAGAGAGTGACCTGAACCTCTGCCTGCCCCTCCGCCCTCTTTGATAAGGCTATTGACAGAACGAGGGTAACTTCTTACGCCAGAAGTCTTCGACCATTGCTGATGACTTTTATTCAAAATTTAAGCAGCGGTCGGTTTCGAACTAGGATCCGAGGACGTTTTGATTACTAATCACACTACTTCTGTATCGCGGGTGGCAGAAGCGTCGTTACTGAGCTACAAGCTATCAGTACCTCTTGCTCAGAAACCGCCGAAATGTGAAAGTCCAAATGCAACACAGTTGCAACGAGGTTTTTACATTAACCGAAACTCGTTTGTGAAGGTGGCCACCATGTATAGAAAATATGCAGATGGAGCGTGGTTCATTGTCACCGTTACACTACAATGATTTACAGATAGCTCCAGTGCTATGGAACCATCTATTGTTCCCTCACATACTGTCTGTGTAGGATTAAGTTGGCAGCTGACGCTCTTACATATGGACTGGGCGTCAAACGCGAAACAACATTTGCACTGAAAAATCCTGTTATCGTGTTGGTGGACTGACGACTTGCACAGGAATTAGTTAGTTCGGACGTCATCTGCAACCGTTTTTATCGCCTCTCCGACTTTTTTGTTCTGCCGTATTCTAGACTTGTGGATGAGAATGAAGTGCTGCACCATCGTCGCGATCTACATGGGGAACGTCATGATCTTTCTTGGGAACTTCGTTTTGGACACAGCCATTAGCATTTGTACCCTACGAACTCAATTATTTGTTGGAGTTATACTGTTATGTTTGCCCTCTGCAGCTCCTCTACTACCAAAGAAGGTATTTCCTGATGTCCTAACAGATGTCCTAGTATCCCGTCACTTGCTCTTGTAATTGTTTTCCACATGCTCTTTTATTTGCCATTCTGTGGAGAACCCACTCTTTCCTTACCTTATGTCCACCTGATTTTCAACATCTTTCTATACCAACCCATCAAAACACTTCCGTTCCCTTTTTTCCGATTTTCCCACAGATCATGGTTCACCTGCGTTCAATTCTGTGCTCCAAGGCCTATGTATGATACTAGCAGAATCGTCTCGGTTACGAATGCCCTCCTTGTCTATGCTAGTTTGCTTTTTATGTCCTCCTTGCCTCGTCCGTCGTGTCATTTTTCTTCCAAGGTAGAATAATTTGTTAACTTCGTCTGCCTTGTGTGGCTAAGTTTAATCGCCAAGATAATTTCTGCTACTGCTCATTACTTTCGTCTTTCTTAGGTTTACTCTGTCCTTATCTGCATTTATCAGACTGTTCGTTCCATTCAGCAAGTCTTGCAGTTCTTCTCTTTTACTGACTGTAGCAATGGCACGAGCGAAACAGTATTGATACCTATTCGCTCTGAATTTGAATCCCATCCTTGAGCCTTTCTTTTATTTCCGTTATTGGCTCTTCGATGTGTAGACTGAACAATAGAGCGACAGACTATATCCCTTGATTACACCCTTTTTAATCCGAATACTTCGTTCTTGCTCTTCCATTCTTATTGGACCCTCTTGGTTCTTGTACATATTGTACTTTGTTGATCTTTCCCTACAGCTTACTCCTGTTTTTCTCATAATTTCCAACGTCAAAACTGCTACGGAAGCAAAGGGAACTTCACAGAAAACATAAATATAACCAAAGCCTTGCAAGCAAACAAGAATTACACGAAGCGAAATGTAGTGTGAGGAGGGCTATGCAAGAGGTGTTCAATGAATTCGAAAGTAAAGTTCTATGTTCTGACTTGGCAGAAAATCCTAAAAAAATTTTAGCCTTATGTCAAAGCGGTAGGTGGGTCAAAGCAAAATGTCCTGACACTCTGTTACCAAAATGGTACTGAAACAGAGGATGACAGACTAGTGGCCGAAATACTGAATGTCCTTTTCCAAAGCTGTTTCACAGAGGAAGACTGCACTGTAGTTCCTTCTATCGATTGTCGCACAGATGACAAAATGGTAGATATCGAAATGGATGACAGAGGGATAGAGAAACAATTAAAATCACTCAAAAGAGGAAAGGCCGCTGGGCGTGATGGGATACCAGTTCGATTTTACTTAGAGTACGCGAAGGAACTTGCCCCCCTTCTTGTAGCGGTGTACCGTAGGTCTCTAGAAGAGCGTAGCGTTCCAAAAGATTGGAAAAGGGCACAGGTGATCCCCGTTTTCAAGAAGGGACGTCGAACAGATGTGTAGAAACATAGACATAATCTCTACGCCATTTAGTAATCGCGAAAGCGTTACGGGGATGATAAACTCCAATGGAAAACTCTGCAAGAGAGATGCTCAGTAGCTCGGTACGGGCTTTTGTTGAAGTTTCGAGAACACACCTTGACCGAGGAGTCAAGCATTATATTGCTCCCTCCTACATATATCTCGCGAAGAGACCATGAGGATAAAATCAGAGATTAGAGCCCACACATACCGACAATCTGTCTTTCCACGAACGATACGAGACTGGAATAGAAGGAAGAACCGGTAGAGGTCCCTAAGGTACCCTCCGCCACGCACCGTCAGGTGGCTTGCGGAGTATGGATATAGATGTAGATATAAATGTAGATATTGGTGTAGTTGTCTTGATGCATTTTATATTGTTGAACTCTTCTTCCCAGGACGACAAATCCCGTTAATATGTGCGTATGTAATATAAGTTTCAGGAAACGTAAGGGCGCTGACAACCTAGCCGTTGAGCGTCCGTAAATCGCAAACACACACACACACACACACACACACACACACACACACACACACACACGTACGCAAGCATGCACACACGCGCGAGCGTGCACATCAGTAAATCCATATTGTGATTGCATTATAGAGCGTTCTGCCTCCAGTCGTGAACATGAGATGCTGTTTATGTATTATGTCTACAACTTTGCTTCCGCCGTTTTGCAAGAGGCAGCAGTAACGGCAAGGGACGGTGCAGTAGGCAGGTCGCAAGCTTCGTAAAATAACCTTAGGAATTTGTATACACGACACCATCAAAATATTAGCCGATTTGTGATTGTATCATGAGTTATTCTCGATTGAGTATTGCACCTTTCGAGACCAATCCACATCATTTGTCGGAAGTTTGAATTTTCTGCTTTAACACGAAGACCTGTGATGCTAAAGCTCATAAAATGCTGGTCAGACCTATGGTGAGGCACTAATACTGATAGAACATCCAAAGAATGGTTTCAACGCTTAAAGAACTGTGATCATGACGTTAAAGACCGGCCTGGCGGTGGAAAAGAGGTTTCCGAAACTACTGAAACAGACGTCAACAATCACAGCAATCTAAAGCAAATTAGGCGCCTGAGCCGACCACTGAGGGGCACACGACCACAATACAACGGTAGACACGAAAAGGTGATTTGGCAACATTACAATGCAAAATTCGTCATAATATACTTGTAAACGTTGAAATTGGAAGACCTACATCTACATTTACATAGATACTCCGCAAGCCACCGTACGGCGCCTGGCGGAGGGTACCCTGTTCCACCAGCTGTCATTTCCTTTCCAGTGCCACTTGCAAACAGAACTAGGTAAAAACGACTGTCTGTATACCTCTGTACGAGCCCTAATTTCTCATATCTTACCTTCGTGCTCCTTACGCGCAATGTACGTTGGGGACAGTAGAATCATTCGGCAGTCAGCTTCAAATGCTGGTTCTAATTTTTCTCAACAGTGTTTCTCGACAAGAACGTAGACTTCCAACCAGGGATCCCCTACCCTCTACCCGACCCGCCGTATTCTCCAGAAATTGCTGTCTGAGTACCATCTTTTTCAATCAACGGCACACAGTCTGAGTGACCTGCACTTCCGGTCATATGAACAAGTGCAAAAGTGGACAGACTCATGGACCTCCTCAAAAGATGTCCAGTTCTTGCGTTGTGGGATTCATATGTTGCCAGAAAGACGGGAGAAAGTAGTGGCCAGCGATGGACAATACTTTGGATCTTAATTTTATTTTTAGTTTATCACAATGAAGCCTTGAACTTGGAGAAGAAACGGCGGAAGCAAATTGTAGACCTAATATATTCTTGTTCAATCTTCCAACGTGCGTATATCTTGTGCGTATTGTCAATTTTAAGACAAAGAATGTTGTCACCTCAGCATGTAGCCCGTCGAATTGGCGTACCCCACAGTGAAGTGATTCGAACATTCAACCACTATCGCGAGAGACAATGAATCGAAGATGTGTGCCTCTTAGCGGTTGCATGCGATCGACAACACCAGATGATGACCGGTATGTGTAACTTACCGCCCACTGGTACACCGAGAAGAAAGCAACTGAACAGCGCGCTGCTTTTCGGAGAAAACTGGGACTGCGTCAACCCTGGAAACACGCAAACATCTCCACACTCATTCTTCATTATGAAGAAGCCACCATCTCTGTGATGTGCGAGGAATGCACAGTGGATCTGTGGCCCCGCCTTGTTGCCCACTGAATGGTGCGGTATTTCTCCGTCACCTGACGGTCGTCGTAGCGGAGTTCAGAGGCGGCAGTAATAAGACAATGGACTCGCCTTCGGGAGAAGTGCAACTGGAACCCCTGTCCGGCAATCCGAATTTGGGTTTTCTGTGGTTTTCCCCAAATCGTCAAACTAATGTCGGGATGACTTTTTTGGAAACGATCCGACCAAATTCCCTCCATATCATCGCCATTCCAAACTTGTGGTCTGCTTGTTGTAACTACTACGTCTCAGAGACATCAAACCATATTCATTATTCACTCCTTTCTTTGAATGTGAAATGAGGAGGCTCTAGATGCAAAACATTATACCAGTGGCCGAGCGGTTTTAGGCGCTTCAGTCAGGATCCGCGCTGCTGCTACTGTCGCAGGTTCGAATCCTGCCTCGGGTATGGATGTCTGTGATGTCCTTAGGTTAGTTAGGTTTAAGTAGTTCTAAGTCTAGGGGACTGATGATCTCAGATGTTAAGTCCCATAGTACTTAGAGCCATTTGAACCATTATACCAATATTTTACTACATTGTCATCGGCAAAACCTAATTGCTTGTTTTTCTCTCTTTATCCAACTACATATTTATCTATAAGGTACAGTAACATTAATGCGACCACCGCCTATGTTCGACGTCAACAAGCAACAAACGCTCACAGAGGGCCGCTGGAACCACTAGAAGTGGAGAGTATACAAAGCGTGTTGGGGGAGACGAGGAAAAAAGTGGAGTCGCTGTCGTACAGCGATTTATCTGACGTCCAAAACAGCATAATCATTATTATTCCCCCCAGGGGGTCCACAACTCTTTTGTGGATACGTGTGTAGCGAGCACGGGACCCCGAGCTAATGTGGCCCTCCATCCTTTCTGGGCTGCATACTTTCCTTTTCCGCAACCTTCCCTATCCCCCATCTTCGCCCGCCCTCCCCTCACCTGTGGCTCTTTCCTTCCCTTTTCCCCCTCTGGGAGTATGGTTTGTGCCTACGTCCGGAGACGGGCGCTCGTAATATGTAACACATTCTTCGCCTTCTCTGCTTGCATGTCTTCATCCTTCCTTTGTCCTTCTCTTTTCCTTACCTCTTCTCTTTACCCTTTTCTCTGCTGTGGCATTTGAGACCTCTTCTTTCCTTTCCCTTTCTTTGCTTTTCCCTTTTTCTTTCTTCCTCCCTGTGCATGTCTGAAGGCCGACCCACACATTTTCATGTTTAGCCGGTGACGGGTAACGCGTAATTCCCCGCCCTGGGTAGACAGGTAGAACACGTACGTACCCCCTGGTAACAGCCAGGCCCAGGGAGGGGTGATTACCTGAGCTGATACCTTCCGAAAGTGCCGATTGGTCCCTCCATCCGTTTCTTGGGAGGTGTAACCTGAGGTGTGAACAATCACCTAAGGCGGGAGTGCCCTCAGAGAGGGCCCCCACAAGGGAGGAGCGCGCCATCAGAGACGCCGGTAATCATGGGGGATTCTCCCGCAGTGGTTTCCTCATCTTCCACTATGTCTGCTCACAAGTGTAAGTTCACTGAGTCTCAGCCAGACAGTTCTTCCATCGTTGCCACAGTTCCTTGTTGTTTCTTGGTCTGACGAAGGTCACGACTTCTCCACAGTCAATCCTTTCATTATTCAGAAAGGTGTCGACGCAATTGCAGGTCCTGTAAAGTCTTGTTCCAGATTACGAAATGGCACCTTGTTGTTAGAAACAGTCTGTGCCCTCCAGGCACAAAAATTACTGCGTACTACACTGCTCCACACCTTCCCTGTCCGGGTGGAAGTGCACCACACTTTAAATTCCTCACGTGGAGTCGTTTATGCACACTCCCTCGACGGATTGTCTGACGAGGAAATTCAACACTGTCTGACCAGGGCATAACAGCTGTTCATAGAGTTATGAAAAGGGTTGACACGAACATCGTTCAAACCCGTACTGTCTTCTTGACATTTGACAGAGTTCAACTCCCATATAAAATAAAAGCGGGCTATGAGATAATTTCCGTTCGCCCCTACATCCCAAACCCTATGCGTTGCTATCGGTGCCAGCGGTTCAATCATACCAGCCAGTCCTGTTCCAACCCGGCCAAATGTTTTACGTGTGGCAAGGATGCCCATGAGGGTGCTTGTCCACCTCCATCCCCTCGTTGCATCAACTGTATGGGTGACCACGCTGCTTCCTCTCAAGATTGCCCCATTTTTAAAGACGAAAAACTCATTCAGGAAATCAGAGTGAAGGAAAAGGTGTCGACCTTTGCTGCTCGAAAATTATTCGCCAGTCGAAAGCCCACTGTGCCTCAGACAGGAAAATACAGCACTGTCCTTGCCTCTCCTCGGCCAACAAAGGAGGCGGCCACGCAGACTTGTGATATCACCTTTAGTGACATGGTCGTCAGATCGGCCAGCGCAAAGATCGCCCGTTCAACCTCCCCACTTTCGCTTGCTCTATCTATAGCTCACCCTTCATCGGGTTCTGCTAAACCTCGATCCCAAAAGTCAGACACCTGCACTTCCAAAAAAGAGCATACTCGTGAAGATTTTTTACGTACCCCAACTTCACAACCATCGGTTCCTCCTTCATCTAAACATCATGTTTCCAAGAAGGCTAATAAGAATCCCAGTTCCTCTCCTCCGCCACGGCGTATCTCATCTACAGCACCACCTGGCGGTAACCGCCCTCGGCCGTCTTCTGTGTCGCCGAGGCGCACTGCTGGCGGCCGATCAAACGGCCGATCGCTGGTGGCAGGAGCTGCTCCTGAACAACCTATGGATCAGGATCTTCGGCTGATTGCCGTTCCACGCTGTCGGTCGCAAGCTCTGAGCAGTCGTTGAGTTGACGACAACCTTGGTCATATTCTTCCATTTTCTGTCCACCCTATGTCCATTATCCATTGGAATATCCGCGGCATTCGATCCAATCGGAATGAATTGACGATCCTCTTAGGATCCTACTCGCCGGTCATCTTTTGTCTTCAGGAAACAAAGCTGTATCCCCACGACCGCTTTGTCTTCCCCCATTTTCAGTCAGTGCCATTTGATCTCCCCTCTGTTGAAGGCACTCCAGCACATGGAGGACTCATGATTCTTCTCCATAATACTCTCCATTATCACCCAATCCCCTTAAACACTTCCTTCCAAGCAGTCGCTGTCTGTCTTTCTCTTTCTGGATACTCCTTCTCTCTTTGTACTGTATACATTCCATCGTCCACATCAATGGCACGAGCTGATCTCCTTCATCTTCTTGGTCAGCTTCCACCCCCCCTATTTGCTGGTTGGGGACTTCAATGCCCACCACCCGCTTTGGGGATCTCCACATCCATGTCCGCGTGGCTCACTATTGCTAGACGTCTTCCACCAAGCGGATCTTGTTTGCCTCAACACTGGGGACCCTACATTTTTGTCTGCCTCCACGACAAATTTCTCATTTGGACCTTTCGGTCGGTACTGTTCCGCTAGCTCGGGGCTTCGAATGGTTCGCCCTTGCTGATACACACTCGAGTGACCACTTTCCATGTGTCCGATTGCAGCCACAACTGCCATATATGCGCCCGAGACGCTGGAAGTTTGCCCAAGCCCATTGGACATTTTTTTTCGCCTCTAGCGACATTCGATGACCGTCACTTTCCTAGCGTCGACGATGAGGTCACTCATATTACAGACGTTATTCTTACAGCTGCGGAACGTTCAATACCTCGCACCTCCGAATTGCTCCGGAGCCCCCCAGTTCCTTGGTGGAACGAGGCATGCCATGATGCAATACGTGAGCGGCGACGTGCTCTTCACGTTTTCAGACACCATCCTACATTGGCTAACTGTATCCACTATAAGCATTTCGTGCGCGGTGTCGTCGCGTCATCCGCGATAGCAAGAAGGCAAGCTGGGACTTCTTTACTAGCTCATTTAACACCTTCACTCCCTCCTCGGAAGTTTGGAGTCGGATTCGACGGTTATCAGGTGCGCCTAGTTTCTCCCCGGTCTCTGGGCTCACTGTCGCGCATGATACATTAGTGGACCCCGTCGCAATTTCTAACTCATTGGGTCAACACTTTGCTGAGATTTCGAGCTCTTCAAATTACCCGCCAGCGTTTCTCCCGAAGAAACGTGCAGCGGAAGTGCGACCTCTTGCTTTCTCCTCTCAAAATCGCGAAAGCTACAATACTGTTTTCTCCATGCGGGAACTCCAATCTGCACTCTCTTCTTCTCGCTCCTCCGCCCCAGGACCGGATGGTATCCACATCCAAATGTTGCTGCATTTATCATACCATAGCCTGCGTTACCTCCTTTGCCTTTATAATCGAATTTTGACTGACAGTACTTTTCCCAGACGATGGCGGGAAGCTATCGTCGTTCCTGTTCCGAAACCTGGAAAGGACAAACATCTCCCCGCTAGCTATCGCCCCCATTTCTCTCACGAGTAGTGTATGTAAGGTTTTGGAGCGTATGGTGAATTGCCGTTTAGCTTGGTGGCTGGAGTCCCGCAGTCTAACACCTGCCCAGTGCGGTTTCCGAAAGCATCGTTCTGCAGTTGACCATCTTGTTGCTCTCTCCACTTTTATCATGAACAATATTCTCCGGAAACGCCAAACAGTAGCAATATTTTTTGATCTGGAGAGAGCATACGATACCTGTTGGACGATAGGCATCCTCCGCACCCTATTCTCTTGGGGCTTTCGCTGTCGGTTGCCCCTTTTTCTTCGCGAATTTATGGCAGAGCGCACATTTAAAGTGCGGGTGAACACTACTCTCTCCCAAGAAAGCGGGGTACCCCAGGGCTCCGTGCTAAGTGTTGTACTGTTTGCCATTGCCATAAATCCAATTATGGATTGTCTCCTTCCTGATGTCTCGGGCGCCCTCTTTGTGGACGATTTTGCGATCTACTACAGCTCTCAACGGACCAGCCTTCTTGAACGACGTCTTCAAGGCTGTCTCGATCGCCTCCATTCTTGGAGCATCGAAACAGGCTTCCGCTTTTCTCCCAGTAAAACCGTTTGTGTTAATTTTTGGCGTCGTACGTTGTTTCTTCCACCTTCCTTACATCTAGGACCTGTCAACCTTCCGTTTTCGGACGTCGCTAAATTCTTGGGTCTTATGTTTGACAGAAAACTGTGCTGGTCCTCCCACGTTTCCTATCTTTCGGCTCGCTGTCTGCGATCCCTCAATACCCTTCGTGTCCTGAATGGTACCTCATGGGGAGCGGACCGAGTGGTCCTTCTCCGCCTCTATCGCGCCTTAGAGCGCTCGAAATTTGACTATGGAAGCATAGTTTACTCCTCTGCTCGGCCGTCTATTCTTTGGCGTCTCGACTCTATCCACCACCGTGGATTACGTTTAGTGTCTGCAGCTTTTTACACCAGCCCTGTGGAAAGCCTTTATGCTGAGACTGCTGAACCTCCACTGTCCAATCGGCGAGCTGTCCTAAGTCGTTAAGCTAGCCATTTGTCTTCCATGCCTGCTAATCCGGCCCATGACATTTTTTTCGACGCCTCTATGGATTTAGGGTATGCAGGCCGCCCTTCCTCCCTACTACCACCAGGAGTCCGCTTCCGTCAGCTGCTCCATTCTCTTTCCTTCCGCTTTCCTAAAACTTTCTTGACAACTTGGGGTACAGCACCACCTTGGCTCCGTCCCCGGACCTGCCTGCTCCGTGACCTTTGTCAGTTTCCCAAGGATGGTACCCCTTCACTTGTTTATCGTCAGGCGTTTCTTGCTCTATGTGCACAAATGAAGGAAGCCACGTTTATTTACACTGACGGCTCAAAAACATCGTTTGGTGTAGGGAGTGCCTATATTGTTGGCGACACCCGAAATAGATTTCGGCTTCCCGACCAGTGTTCGGTTTATACTGCGGAGCTTTACGCTGTTCTCCAGGCTGTCCAGTACATCCGTCGCCATCAGCGGATACAGTATGTTATCTGTTCAGATTCTCTCAGCTCTCTCCTCACTCTCCAAGCTCTCTACCCTGTCCACCCTCTGGTCCATCGGATTCAGGACTGCCTCCACTTGCTCCACTTGGGGGGCGTCTCGGTGGCGTTCCTCTGGATCCCAGAACACGTTGGTATCTGTGGAAAAGAGGCGGCCGATCTAGCGGCCAAGGCTGCAGTCTCTCTTCTTCGGCCAGCTATTCGCACGATTCCCTTCGCCGATCTACGGAGTGTTTTATGTCGTCGTGTTGTTCTTTTATGGCATGCACATTGGTCGACACTTCCCCATAATAAATTGCGGGACGTGAAAGCTCTTCCTTGTGCTTGGACCTCTTCCTCCCGAACGCGTCGTCGGGAGGAGGTAATTTTAACTAGACTCCAGATAGGGCACTGTCTTTTTAGCCATCGACATCTTTTAAGCGGCGATCATTCCCCACTCTGTCCCCACTGCCCTCAGCTGTAGACGGTAAGACACCTTTTACTTGAGTGCCTCTATTTTACTCCGTTACGCGACGTATACAGCTGTCGCCTGAAATATCGTCCATTTTAGCAGATGACACGCGCTCAGCCGATCGCGTTCTCGAGTTTATTAGTGCCAGTGAGATGACGTCAGTCATTTGAGGCTCTTTTTGGGGACAACCAACCCCTTTCTGTAGTGGTTTTTTAAGCTTTCCATCTGCTTTTAGTTTCTCCATTGCTGCTGGTTTCCATTTTCGTTTTTTACCTTTTCATAAGTCACAGACCGGGCGCTAATGACCGTAGCAGTTTTGCGCCCTAAAACCAAAACAAAAAAAGCATTATCATTAGCTTTCGGGCCACGGTGGAAGCATTTCCTAAACAGTTAACTTAGTAAACTGTTAGTGCTGCAGTGATTAACGCATGTCGCGCATGGAAAGCTGGCGCTATCCAAAACCGGTGCCGGAACAACTGTGGTGCACCATGGGCCTTAGATGGCAGGGGTGAATTATGACTGTGGGCATGAGTACAGACGTGCAACTGAAATTCCCTGACAGATTAAAACTGTGTGCCAGATCGGGACTCGAACTCGGGGCCTTTGCCCTCCGGGGGCAAGTGCTTTATCGCGGAAGGCCAAGGTCCCGAGTGAGGCATCCTCGGCTAAGGGTCGACAGATGAAATTTCTTTATTTAAATGAGTGTGGCTGTACTCAAATTGCTGAGTGACTGAGACCCACAATATCCTAACGCAACGCAATCTGACTGCTCAAAAAAAAGGATAACCTGACTTCAAAAAATCAATTCAAAAGAATGGTCCTGACTAAAAACAAATCCTAACAATAACCTATACATTACATTAAGTACTTACCTCACAAAAATCTTAATTACGCGAACTACTGCAATACAGTGAGCGTCAATACTGCCAGGTAAATAAAATATTATAACTACTAAAGCCCCCCCTGCGGGTTCGGGGGTTAGAATAGGCCCGCGGTATTCCTGCCTGTCGTAAGAGGCGACTAAAAGGAGTCTCACATGTTTCGGCCTTATGTGATGGTCCCCTCTCGGGTTTGACCTCCATCTTTCTAAATTTATCCGAAGAGCGAGCCAATTGGGGAAGGGCGCCTTACATGGTGCACTGTATCCGTCGTGCAATTAGACCTTCAGCTGGATTTCTCGTCGTTGCAATGGTGTTCCGCTCGTTTTCGATCTCTTGGGCGAGGATACGTCCCTGGGTGCGATTACCACGCTGCCCTCTGCAGTGTTTCTTTTAACTGCGACGACGACCTTGGACATTTTTGCACCTAAGATCCAGCACGGTAGCCAGTCCGTTGTGGTGGGGCCGCCATGTACCCTCTTGGTTGTAGCCCCCTGACAACACAGGGATCGCTCTACTGATGCCTGCGCCGTTAACTCCCCACGTATGCCAAGGAGTAGATGCCTATCCTCCTGGGGTATCGGGACTCCCGGCAACGGCCATCCTGCCAGGTGGCCTTTGCTGTGGCTGGGTGGCGCCCGTGGGGAGGGCCCTTGGTCGGAGTAGGTGGCATCAGGGCGGATGACCCGCAATGAAGCGTGGTACATCATCTCTCGCTGGCGGCCAGCCGCCAGCAGTCTCTAAGCGTTCTCGGGCTCAATTTAATGCTCAGAAGTACGATCCGAAAACGTTCCTCTCCCTGGCCACGCCGTGGGAAGAGCGTAAGTCTCAGGATGGAGGTAACAGTTATTCGCCCCGATTCTTAGTTTGTACGAGAGCTGATGGGGAGTCTTTTCTCTCCGCAAAGCCTCAGTTCTTCGTCGAGCATTTAGAGGACAAGTTTGGGGAGGTGGAGGGCTTGTCTAAAATGCTCTCTGGGTCAGTACTGATACAAACGGCATCCTCCGCCCAGTCACGCAGGTTGCTTGCTTGTGACAAGTTGGGGATGTTAACGTTACTATTACACCACATAAGAGTTTAAATATGGTCCAGGGTGTTATTTTCCATAGGGACCTCCTTTTGCAGTCTGATGACGAGCTGCGCGCCAACTTAGAACGTCCGGCGCGTTCATCGGGGTCCAAGGGACAATCAGGTTGCTACCGGTGCCTTCATCTTGGCCTTCGAGGGTGATACGTTACCGGAAAAGGTCAAGATGATGGTCTACCGATGTGACGTCAAACCCTATATCCCTCCCCCGATGCGGTGCTTCAAGTGCTGGAAGTTCGGCCATATGTCTTCCCGCTGCACTTCCAGCCCCACATGTCGAGATTGCGGACGACCATCTCATCCCGATACTCCATGTGCCCCGCCTCCCATCTGCGTCAACTGCGGGGAGCACCATTCACCTTGCTCGCCTGACTGCAAAGTCTTTCAGAAAGAGCGCAAAATCATGGAATATAAGACCCTGGACCGGCTGACCTATACTGAGGCCAAGAGGAAATATGACAGACTCCATCCTGTGAGAATGACATCTTCTTATGCAGCTGCTACAACACCTGTGCTAGCCCCATCAGTTTCGAGACTTCCAGCCAGCTCGATAAGCAGTAAGACTCCTCCTGCCCCCTTGCCCGTGGGGGGCTCTACCCAACCGGTTGCTCCTGCACGACCTACCTCAGGAGCAACCTCCTCCCACCCATCGGGGACGTCCGTCCCCGCTTCTCAGCCGGAGAAGCGTCTAACTTCTTCGGCTACTCTCGCCCGTAAGAGTTCCCTTGGGACCCTCCCTTCCCAGGGTTCCACCAGCGGGAAGGATGACGGCCGCCAGTGGCATAAGTCCTCACCAGCGGCCGGGCGTAGGGCTTCACGATCCTCCTCTGTCCCGGAGACTGAATCGGTGAAGCCTTCCCAGCCGGTGAAACCCAAGGTTCAGCGAGAGAAGTCCAAGAAAAAGACCTCTAAGGCCAAAGAACTTGCGGTGGCACCAACCCCACCGCACCTTTCGCGCTCTGCGTCTGAGGATGAAGTCGAGATTTTAGCGTCCGCTGAGGACCTTGATCTCGCTGATCCCTCAGATGCGATGGATGCCTCTCGTACGGGTACTGAATCGGTGGCAGTGAGTGAACAAGCGGCGTAAATTGCCTTCCCAGTCCTTTCACGCCTTTCTCAGCCATGGACAATATCATCCTCCAGTGGAACTGCGGCGGTTTTTTCCACCATCTAGCTGAGCTCCAACAACTTATCAGCCTTCACCCTTTCTTCTGCATTGCTCTTCAGGAAACTTGGTTTCCAGCAATGCAAACCCCCGCCCTCCGTGGCTATCGGGGTTATTATAAGACCTGGGCAGCATATGAAAGGGTGTCGGGTGGCGTCTGCATCTATGTCCTTCACACTCTGCACAGCGAGTCTGTCCCTCTCCACACACCTTTAGAGGCTGTCGCTGTTCGGGTGTGGACGCCACAGGCTGTTACCGTCTGCAGTCTTTACCTTCCACCGGATGGTGATGTCTCGCAGCATGTCCTGGCTGTGCTGATAGCCCAATTGCCGCCACCTTTCTTGCTATTGGGCGACTTCAACGCCCATAACCCTCTGTGGGGTGGGTCAGTGGCAACAGGTCGAGGCGCCATCGTTGAGCATTTGTTGTCGCAGCTCGATCTCTCGATTTTAAATGATGGTGCCTTCACACACTTCAGTGTGGCGCATGGCACATACTCCGCCATTGACCTTTCAATC
The DNA here is from genome assembly GCF_021461385.2 of Schistocerca piceifrons. NCBI lineage: Eukaryota > Metazoa > Arthropoda > Insecta > Orthoptera > Acrididae > Schistocerca > Schistocerca piceifrons. The sequence continues at coordinate 124,318,682 of NC_060142.1, forward strand.
TGTAGCCCTAGCCTCTTACCGTCTGTCCAATGGAGTGTGCATGACGACCTGTGTGGTAGTGACCACTTTCCGATCTTTCTGTCACTACCACAGCGTCACTCTTCCGCGCGCCCTAGCAGATGGGCTCTGCATAAGGCTGACTCGGACTTGTTCTCCTCCACTGCCGCTCTTGGGCCTCTCTCTAATGACGACATTGATGCGGTGGTTCAATCGGTCACCACCGGCATCGTTACTGCCGCCGAATCTGCCATTCCCCGCTCCTCTGGGTCCCCTCGGCGGCGGATTGTGCCTTGGTGGTCGCCTGAGATCGCTGCAGCGATTACAGATCGCTACAGCGTCACAAGCGACATCCCTGCATTGAACACCTGATCACCTTCAAACGGCTGCGTGCGCGGGCCCGCCGCCTTATTCGCCAAAGCAAGCAGGAGTGCTGGGAGCGGTACGTGTCCACCATTGGCCTCCATGTCACTCCATCGCAGATCTGGGCCAAGATTCGACGCGTCTACGGCTATCGGCCACCTGTCAGCGTCCCTGCACTCTCACTGAATGGAGCAGTTTGTACTGACTCCGACGTCATTGCAAACCACTTAGCAGAGCATTTTGCTATGAGTTCCGCTTCTGCGAATTACCCTAAGGCCTTCCGCTCCATTAAAGAGCGGATGGAACGTCGGAGCCTTTCGTTTCGCACCCACCATCCAGAATCGTACAATGTTCCATTCAGTGAGTGGGAATTCCGCAGTGCCCTTGCCGCTTGTCCTGATACCGCTCCTGGACCAGATAGCATCCACTGCCAGATGCTGAAACACCTCTCAGTGGACTGCCAGCGACGGCTCCTCGACCTTTACAACCGTATTTGGGTCGAGGGCGAGTTTCCGTCGCAGTGGCGGGCAAGTATCGTTATCCCAATTCTGAAACCAGGCAAGCACCCTTTGGAGCTACCGTCCCATTAGCCTCACCAACGTTCTTTGCAAGCTTCTCGAACGGATGGTGAGCCGGCGCTTGACTTGGGTACTGGAGTCTCGGGGCCTTCTGGCTCCATCTCAGGGTGGGTTCCGTAAAGGCCGCTCCGCCGCCGACAATCTGGTGCGCCTGGAGTCGGCCATCCGTACTGCCTTTGCCCGCCGTCAGCACCTGGTCGCTGTCTTTTTCGACATGCGGAAGGCGTACGATACGACATGGCGTCATCACATCCTTTCTACGCTTCATGGATGAGGTCTTCGGGGTCCTCTGCCGAATTTTATCCGCAATTTTCTGTCGTGTCGTACCTTCCGCGTGCAAGTCGCGGCCTCGTATAGTTCCTCCCACGTCCAGGAGAACGGTGTGCCACAGGGCTCTGTTTTAAGTGTCTGTCTGTTTTTAATAGCCATTAACGGGCTTGCTGCGGCCGTGGGAAATTCTGTCTCCGCTTCCCTGTATGCTGACGACTTCTGCCTTTACTACAGCTCTACTGGCATTGCAGCTGTTGAACGTCAGCTACAGGGCGCTATCCGTAAGGCGCAGTCTTGGGCTGTAGCGCATGGGTTTCAGTTTTCGGCAGCCAAGACCCGCGTTATGCATTTCTGCCGGCGCCGAACAGTCCATCCTGAGCCGCGGCTTTATCTTGCCGACGAACTCCTTGCTGTGGTGGAGACCCACAGGTTTTTGGGGGTGGTTTTCGATGCCCGGTTGACTTGGCTGCCTCATATCCGGCAGCTTAAACAGACGTGTTGGCGGCATCTCAACGCTCTGAGATGCTTGAGCCACACCCGCTGGGGCGCCGACCGCTCTACCCTGTTGCGGCTCTACCAGGCGTTAATCCAGTCCCGTCTGGATTATGGGAGCCTGGCTTATGGCTCAGCATCCCCCTCTGCATTGCGGGTGCTGGACCCAATGCTACACAGCGGGATCCGTCTTGCCACTGGTGCCTTCCGCACCAGCCCTGTGGACAGCATCCTTGTTGAGGCAGGTGTCCCTCCCCTGCGGTTACGACGCCAACAATTACTGGCTGCTTATGCTGCCCATGTTTTTAGCTTGCCCGGGCATCCAAATTACCGTGTCCTGTTCCCGCGGTCGGTCGTCCATCTGCCGGACCGTCGGCCCCGGTCGGGTTGTCCGATCGCCGTACGCATCAAGGAGCTTCTCTGCGGGCTTGGGTTTTTCCCTGTTCCACCTCCTTTCCAGGCGCCTCTGCGTACACCCCCGTGGTGTGTTCCTCGCCCTTGCCTTCGGCTCGACTTGGCACAGGGCTCGAAGGACTCGGTCCCTCCAGAGGCCTTCCGCCGCCGCTTTTCTTCCATCCTGGCCACGTATCAGGGCTCTGGAATTGTTTACACCGACGGTTCGATGGTTGCTGGTCGTGTCGGGTATGCGCTAACTCTAGGGGACCATTCTGAACAACGGTCCTTGGCGGCTGGCTGCAGCGTTTACACTGCTGAGCTCGTCGCCATCTTTCGAGCCCTAGAGTATATCCGCTCCTGCTCAGGTGAGTCCTTCGTTATCTGTAGCGATTCCCTGAGCGGTTTACGAGCTCTCGACCAGTGTTTTCCTCATTCTCGTCTGGTGATGGCTATCCATGAGTCCCTGCATACTCTTGCGCATTGCGGCCGCTCTGTGGTCTGTGTGGACCCCCGGTCATGTCGGTATCCCGGGCAATGAACATGTTGACCGCCTGGCGAAAGAGGCCACGGGTAAACCATCTCTGGATGTTGGCCTCCAGAGACTGATTTGCGGGCAGTTCTCTGCCGAAAAGTTTTTGCGCTTTGGGACGCTGAATGGCGCGATCGGATCACACTCAATAAACTCCGTGCCATTAAGGAGACGACAACTGTGTGGCGGTCATCCATGCGAGCCAACCGCAGGGACTCAGTCGTCCTTTGTCGGCTCCGCATTGGCCGCTCCCGGCTAACACACAGTTATTTACTGCGCCGGGAGGACCCTCCTGTATGTCGCTGCGGGGCGGCTTTGACAGTGGCCCACATTCTGTTGGCCTGCCCCCTTTTAGCTGTGGTCAGGCAGACATTTGCGCTGCCTGCTACGCTCCCTGCCCTTTTAACAGACGACTCCACTATGGCTGACTTAGTTTTACGTTTTATTCGGGCAGGGGGATTTTATCATTTAATCTGAGTGTTTGTTTTCTTTTATTGTTTTGTGTTGATTCTGGCCTTTGGCCTATGATTTTAAACTGATTTTTTAATGTGTTTCTAAGTGGTTGGCTTTTCCTTTTTTATTTCTATGGTCGGCCTACCACCGTCACTCTGTGTGGTTTTAGTTCGTTTTGTCTTGTCTTTGTCTCAGTTTCTCTTGTTCTGTATCGTCTGTGATCTCTTCTGTTCCTCGTTTTTATTCTCTGTGGGTGTTCTTTGTATTTGCAAAAAGGAACCGATGACCGTAGCAGTCTGGTCCCTTTAATCCCCCAAACCAACCAACCAACCAACCAACTACTAAAGCCACTAACTAATAATAGGCATGTGGTTAACAAAGGAAAGATTTTGCTGCAAACCAGATAATGTATTTTTTTCCTTAATAATATGACATCCAGTTCAAACGCGAATATAAATCGTCGTTGACATCTAGTACAAAGGTATATAATCATGAATAATATTCAATCTCCAAGTTGAACATGTACCGATCGTTACACTACGCTAACACTTCCAGACCTCTACCCCTCCGTCAATGCTAACTTCTCACATCTAACATCCATCACTGCTGGCTGTTCACCTCCAACTGCTCAACAGCACTTCCATCACTGCTGGCGACTAACTTCCAACTGCCCAGCACTGCTGGCGGTTAACTTCTAACAACGAGTCCGACCAGCCACAGAGTATCTTACAAAGAAAGCGCAGTCAGCGATCCAATGCAAAGCGCTACACGGCGCTGCCAACACAGAAGCAGCCCACTTAGTCTGGTGCACACCATTCTCTGCAATTGCATTGTATCTTCGCTTATAATGTTTGGTTACCTAAGAACTAGTGTCCCTTGCATACGCTAATCAGTTGTTTCTTGAAGATCGCTCAATAAGCCGAAAAATAGTTGGACATAAACAAAAATCAGTACAAAAAAGTGTTCTTGTTATTCAACCTTAAATGTGGAATTGTTTTACCAAGAAGTAGGGGAAGAATCCATAAATAGCTCCAGTTTCATTGTTGGTGGTAGTACTTTTAAGTTTCCACAGTTCTAAATACTGTATTGACAACACACACTACGTTAATGTTAACGATATATCCGTTCCGGCGTCTCGTTAGGTGTGCTCTCAAACGGAAGATGGCGGCATAGATGAATCCCAAGCAGGTTTAATTAATTCATATTGTCGCCAGACCAAGCATTCGCATTCTTAGTTTTAAGATTTTTGTTTTTACTGAACCAATACCGCTTTTTACAAACGCTTTTCATGGCCAGTGAAGACAGTTCAAATGAAAATATACAGCTGTTTTGCCTATAAATGTACGGACGGGTTAGTACTTGATTCGTCGGAGATTTATTTTCACTTCTTGGTGGTAAGATGCTAATAAATGTTAATTGACGTCGCCTGTCTCTTCGGAAGATTCTTCTGGTCGTGCGTAGTTTTCTTCGTATGGCGCGCTGTACTCCCTTTCTCCTGCTCTGGTTTGCCTCCGTTGTCCCCATTGTTAGTACGACTCTTTTATTGAAACGTGGAGAAAGCTGTAGTTCTCTTTACACAACACATCCGTCGCGAGAGACTGGTACGTGGGGAATAGGAATTTTGAAGTAGATGTGATCGACGTGATCGTTTAGTGTAGATGTGTGTGCGTGTTTGTGTGATGGATGTGATGTTGTTGTCACGCTGTTGGTGGAATTGTGACTGAAAGAACTAGAACGTCCATTGGGATATGGTTATAAAGGGAACATCTGGCCCATAGGCTGTATAGGTTGCAGAAGTGGACAGGATTCCGAAAGGAAAGAGTGGTGGCCAATGTCGCTTCGTCAGGGATAGGAAAATAGGATGTATGAGTAGTTTGGTTGTACTGCAGGGGACAGGGGGTTGAAGATGAGGCCTGCCTGGTTATGAGAATAGGTAGTGTCCCAGGTGTGCATTCTATGGTCTTCAGCTCAGTCGAATTTGGTGGATCAGCCTGAGCTCACTATCATGCTCCCCAAACCACTGTAGCGCTATTGAGGACGAGTGATGTGGGCAGTTATTCTGCTTCGAAACAGCATCCGCGTCGGGAAGGACAACAAGCATGACGGAATCAGGTGGTCCGCAGTAATGTTCAGTAGACCACAGGTGTCATGTTGCCTTCGATTACTACCAAATGTTCCATGGAAGCCCAGGTTTATGTCCTCCACAGCACAATACTGTCCTCACTGGCGTTTTTCCATGGTGCGATGCATGTTTCTAGCAAGAGTTCGTCTGGACGGCGTATCTGGATGCAGGCATCTACATAGGTCCTGGAGTAACAAGAAACGTGATTGATCTGATCAAACGGTGCGTTTCCATTGTTCCAAGGTCCAATCCAGATGATCTGCTGTCCAATCCCGATTATACCCTGTCGTCAAATCTGCCACAGATCGCCGCTTATCCTGTCTTACAGAGAGAGCAAGTCTCCGATATCCACGTTTCTCCTTCTCCCTCCCTCTCTCTCTCTCTCTCTCTCTCTCTCTCTCTCTCTCTCTCTTTTCTATAGTTGCATGCACAGCGGAAGAAGTTAAGTTTCATTAAACCGTGACATTGGTCCGGCCTCTGTGGCCGAGCAGTTCTAAGCGCTTCAGTCCGGAATCGCGCGCCTGCTACGGTCGCAGGTTCGAGTCCTGCCTCGGGCATGGATGTGTGTGATGTCCTTAGCTTAGCTACGTTTAAGTATTTCTAAGTCTAGGGGACCGATGACCTCAGATGTTAAGTCCCATAGTGCTTAGAGCCATTTGAACCTTTCTTTGTGAATTTGGAGAGGTTTCAGGTTTTCACTACTGTGAAGTGCCCACCAATGGTGTTGGCCCTGTAGTCCCGTTGCAATACAGCTATAAGGGGTTCTCTCAGGTCCAGGTGTGAGATGCGTGCAATATTAAATTGGAGAAGGTGGAGGGTGGGCCTTAATGCATCCCACCTGAGGATTTGATGCATCGGAATTGGAACTTGTTCCCGGCCCTAATATCTGAGCTTGGTGTGGAAATGACTGTGTTGCATGCACAGAGAAAGAAATTAAGTTTCATTAAACCGTGGCATAAAGCGTTGATCACTGCCTTCTGGGTTATCAGGCGAGGTACTGGCAGCTTGGTTGATGTCTGAGCCCTAGCGGCACGTGGACTGAGTGCAAGAGGATTCCATCGGTTCGAGTAATCTTGAGTTGGGTAGCTGGGCAAGCAACTTGCGAGGGCATCTGACAGTGTCTGCTCCATCACGGTGTACATAAAACTCTGTCCGTGTTTTGATCTCAGGAGTGGTTCCTATCTGAGACCACAGGTGACACCCTCATAGATGCACTGGGGAATTTAAATGGCCCCCTGATCGCGAACGTAAATATGATCCTCTTAAGAAAATGTAAGATATCTGTGATAGTGGTCTCTATGTGGAGAGAGCAAATGCTCTATTGTGCTCTGTTGTAGGATACACTTCAGGCCTTTTTTCTAGGCCTCAGCATACTGAAACATTCAAAACCCATAAAAGTGATTATATGAAACACCTTGGCTGAGAGACTGATCATAGTTCATACTAGTTATTAGGGATCAAACCAATACAGTATTCAATTCTCATTTGAGGGGTACCCAATGTCAGGTGCTACTGCGTTACCGGTTACACATTTTAGCAGATGGTACTTGCTTGCAGTTGGCGGGCGTGCGTCGATGGTTTTCACAGTTCGACGGGTCGCGTTGCCCTGTGCAGTCGAGCGACTGTGAACTTCTGTGCTCTTGTATATGGTGCTGTGTAGAGATGAGCTCGCTACAATTAAAAATCATTCCGATCTATGTGATATACAAGAAGAGAAATCTAGCACATGAGCCAAGATTTTGGGAGCGTCCTACCGCAGAACACAGACATACAGTAGGATAGTTCGTCACACTGTATTCCAAAATGCGTAACTGTAAAAACAAATGTTATAATTATTTTCCCATATCTCTTCGTTCTTTTGTTGGGTACAAATTTGAAGACAGGCTGCATGTTACCAGTTTCTAAGGTATGGAGAAGCCGCACCTGTCAGTAAACTGGGCGTATTGTATGAAGTACGTCACTGTGTATGTTGTGTTTTTCTTGCGCCTAGCAGTCTTCCCACAAACATGTCACGCAATTTACAACCTGCACTACTAAGTCAGTATAGTCTAACCGCTTTGCGTCCATGCCACCACACTTCAACATTAGACATGTTGTCCAGGGGAAAAAAAACACATGTACTTGAAGATAATAACCAACCTAAAAACATAACTACTCCTAGTAGCTATAATTACTGGCTTTTAAATGGCGATGTAATGTTGTTCTTTACACTGTACTGTTACCAACGAAAATATCTGCACTTAAACCTATAACAACCTGCATATAAGATCTGTGCCCTGGCAGGAATAAAAATTTTGCTCAACAAAATCCAACTGTCTTAAGACTGGATTTTTCGGTTATATGGAATCTTTTTACAACGGAACCTCCCCATCGTACCCCCCTCAGATTTAGTTATAAGTTAGCACAGTGGATAGGCCCTGAAAAATTGAACACAGATTAATCGAGAAAACAGGAAGAAGTTTTGTGGAACTATGAAAAAAATAAGCAAAATATACAAACTGAGTAGTCCATGTGTAAGATAGGCAACATCAAGAACAACAAAAGCTGAAGAGCGCCGTGGTTTCGTGGTTTGTGTGAGCAGCTGCGGAACGAGAGGTCCCTGGTTCAAGTCTTCCTTCGAGTGAAAATTTTAATTTTTTTATTTTCGCCAAGTTATGATCTGTCCGGTCGTTCATTGACGTCTCTGTTCACTGTAATAAGTTTAGTGCCTGTTTTTTGCGACCGCACCGCAAAACCGTGCGATTAGTAGACGAAAGGACGTGCCTCTTCAATGGGAACCGAAAACATTTGATCGCAAGGTCATAGGTCAACCGATTCCTCCACAGGAAAATCCGTCTGATATATTCTATACGACACTGGTGACGGCATGTGCGTCAGATGACAGGATTATGTTGTCGACCCACCTAACTTGTACACTTGCCCGATTTAGGTTTTCTTGTGGATGAGATAATCACTCCAAAAAAAGTGATGAAAACATAAGAGTTTGTCACATAAACTGCAACAAATGAATGCAACAGTTTCACAGTCGCACAGTTTTCCCTGTGCTCTGTCAAAACATATGTTTTTAACGTTTTCAAATTTTACCGTGTGTAGACCGTCAAATACTGCACATGTCCTGGAATTTTGTAGAGCGAAGTTGATTATGTGTGATTGATAACTGTCTGAAAATAAAAAATTAAACTTTTTACGCGAGGGAAGACTTGAACCAAGGACCTCTCGCTTCGCAGCTGTTCACGCTAACCACGGGACCACGGCGCGCCTGTGCTCATATTATCCTTGATGTTGCCTATGTTGCCCATGGACTACTCAGTTTGTATATTTTGCTTATTTTCTTCATAGTTCCGTACAACTTCTTCCTGTTTTCTCGATTGATCTGTGTTCAGTTTATCAGGGCCTATCCACTGCGCCAACTTACAACTAAGTCTGAGGGGGGTGCGATGGGGAGGTTCCCTTGTTAGTAATTATCCATTTTGCTGTACAGAAACTGAGCTGCTTAGTTCCCATAAATCTTTAATTGTAATTCTGTCTGCTTCTTTTTCTTGTGCATTTGTCCCACATCGGCGCAGATTCGGCATGTTTATTAACGGATCTGGCATGGTTAGTTTAAGGGGTGGTCGGATGAACTTCCTGTCGCCACACTGTTACCCTCGGGACAGAATTTGAGTGACTTACCACAATCCTACCGGTCTGCCTCGTTCAAATTTTCTAATCTCTTGCCGTTGCTTCAAATTGATTTCTCGGTTATTATAATATTCTTGTGATGCAGCCCATACTTGATCTCTTCTCTCAAAGTCACTAGCTAAAACACCAATATCGAACTCGCTAGACATTGTACAAAATATTCAAAATATTCTGTTGATCAGTCTTATTACCGCGCTACTGAAATGCTGAAGTGAAGCTTTCGCGCTTCGTCTGCAAGCGGTATTCGCAGGACTGTGCAAGTACCAGCTTGTTTCTGTGTATCTAAGCGGCCCGTACTGCGAAAGTGCTACGTGGATGGTTCCACCCCTTGCGGAACGTCCATGACACTGTGCAATGATCCTTAAGTGCTCCGTACCAACTGAAGTTTTGAATTTTTCAATTTTTGTTCCTTTTTCGTTCATCCCCTTTTCAATGATATATGCGATATATACAATATTACCTTATTTCTGGTTTATTCTTTCATTTAAACAAAACACTGTGTAGTAGTGACTATGTATATTTGACATTTCTCAAATTAAAATTAAATATCTGCGAGGGCATATTTCTTGGACACTAGCGACATTATTGCGTTAGCTTCATTGCACAGAAACACATCTTCATTTGTTTACTTTGCTTTCGTTCTCTTCATGGTTTTTGAGACGTTATTCTACTAGGCTATAGGGAACCAAATAGGAAGGACTGGGCGCCTTTTGTCATCACTCGTTTTATTTAACAATCATATAAACAAATTCCTTTAAAACAACATTTTAATCCTAATTACTTTAGGTAATAAGAATAGTAAGACATAAGAATTTGATGAATCTGCTACCAATGTCCTTTTATGAAACAAAGTGTATCTCATGCATAAGGAAATTTTAAAACCACTAACAATTATGCGCCTGACGGCTTGATTTAATTCACAGTTGTATGTTGCACTTCAAAGTTTAATAAATATTGTAAATACCTAAGTAAACATAATTAGCACCAAAATTAATTAGCTTGGAGTGACGCCAGGCCGCTCGAAGACAGAATGAAAACTTAACTTGGAGAAGCGAAGGCGGAAGCCAGCAGTTCGTACAAGACCTACTTCTCGAGCTTCGACCCGGAGTCACCTCCCACTACCCACGATTTCACAGCCCCGGTACCCATAGGTGGGAAGGTAACATTTACTCCAAAACACCAGCCAGCCATCTGTAACATTTAACAAGCGCACAGAACAGGTCTGCAGGGACAATGTAAACAACCACCAAAAGGTGTTAAATAACAGGTTAAATTATTCACTAATAAAACGGCACACTGCCTTTGCCCCACTATGAATGACCTACACAGGCAAGGTACAACCAACAGCGCAAATCTTATGAATTACCTTAAGGAAAATTGCCTGCTATTAAGAGATTAAAAATAAAACTTTCAATTACTAGCAAGGCCAGTGGGCACTCCGGTCTTAGTCACAATTAAACTACGTGAACTCTTGTGCCCCACTGTTCAGTGAAAAGCGTAACGAGCACAATTCTGAAAATTTCATTATAAGTTTTTCTGGCGGCTCACTACGCTAGGGCTACCAAACACTCGAATGCAGTATATTTGATAAACAGATTACGGCCTTGCAGCTGATTACGTATCACATCAAACAACAATTTCCCACGAACTCGAAGAGGCACGCTCGTGCATTATGTTAATATTTAACACGTGTCTTAAACACCATGAAGTCTTTTTAGGCACATCTTTTCATCCATGGTAACACCCATGCGCTTACAGACCAGAAGTGAGATAGCAGTCCTCAACACCTTCACACACATGCCCTAACTACAATCTCACTTAGCTTTTCCATGGACGTCTGAAATTGCTTGCGTCGGGTACAGCAGGCAGCAATAAGGCAGCGGATGACCGTAGACAGCCGTGTCCGGAAACAGCAGCACGCAGCCCCAAGCCAGCAACAAGCCTCCTCACAGGCGGCAAGAAAGGCTCTCCACCACGCTGCCGCACACACGTGGTCGGTTCCCGCAACACTCCAGCGCACTGCTGCCTCAGGTAACATCGAACGCCAACTGTTGCCGTCCTTGGCGAGAGCCTCCAGTTACACTACTGGCCATTCAAATTGCTACACCACGAAGATGACGTGCTACACACGCGAAATTTAACCGACAGGAAGAAGATGCTGTGATACGCAAATGATTAGCTTCTCAGAGGATTCACACAAGGTTGGCGCCGGTGGCGACACCTACAACGTACTGACATGAGGAAAGTTTCCAATCGATTTCTCGTACACAAACAGCAGCTGACCGGCGTTGCCTGATCAAACGTTGTTGTGATGCCTCGTGTAAGGAGGATAAATGCGTACCATCACGTTTCCGATTTTGATAAAGGTCGGATTGTAGCGTATCGCGATTGCGGTTTATCGTATCGCGACATTGCTGCTCGCGGTGGTCGAGATCCAATGACTGTTAGCAGAATATGGAATCGCTGGGTTCAGGAGGGTTATACGGAACGCCATGCTGGATCCCAACGGCCTCGAATCACTAGCAGTCGAGATGACAGGCATCTTATCCGCATGGCTGTAACGGATCGTGCAGCCACGTCTCGATCCCTGAGTCTACAGATGGGGACGTTTGCGAGACAACAACCCTCTGCACGAACAGTTCGACGACGTTTGCAGCAGCATGGACTATCAGCTCGGAGACCATGGCTGCGGTAACCCTTGACGCTGCATCACAGGCAGGAGCGCGTGCGATGCTCTAATCAACGACGAATCTGGGTGCTCGAATGGCAAAACGTCACTTTTTCGGATGAATCCAGGTTCTGTTTACAGCATCATGATGGTCGCATCCGTGTTTGGCGACATCGCTGTGAACGCACATTGGAAGTGTGTATTCGTCATCGCCATACTGGCGTATCACCCGGCGTGATGGTATGGGGTGCCATTGGTTACACGTCTCGGTCACCTCTCGTTCGCATTGCCGGCACTTTGAACAGTGGACGTTACATTTCAGATGTGTTAAGACCCGTGGCTCTACCCTTCATTCGATCACTGCGAAACCCTACATTTCAGCAGGATAATGGAAGACCGCATGTTGCAGGTCCTGTACGGGCCTTTCTAGATACAGAAAATGTTGGACTGCTGCCCAGGCCAGCACATTCTCCAGATCTCTCACCAATTTAAAACGTGTGGTCAATGGTGGCTGAGCAACTGGCTCGTCACAATGCGCCAGTCACTACTCTTGATGAACTGTGGTATCGTGTTGAAGCTGCATGGGCAGCGGTACCTGTACACGCCATCCAAGCTCTGTTTGACTCAATGCCCAGGCGTATCAAGGCCGTTATTACGGCCAGAGGTGGTTGTTCTGGTTACTGATTTCTCAGGATCTATGCACCCAAATTGCGTGAAAATGTAATCACATGTCACTTCTAATATAAAATATTTGTCCAATGAACACCCGTTTATCATCTGCATTTCTTCTTGGTGTAGCAATTTTAGTGGCCAGTAGTGTAACCCCTCCGGCAAAGACTCAGTGCCGCGTCACAAGCAAAGAGAAGAGCGCGAAGGCTAGGTACTTGCAAATATGCTGGCGCGCCAGCAAAACACCACGGCTCAGTTTTCTTTGAGTATGCATGAAAGTATTATTGGTTTTTTGTATGGTTGCTTTCTTCAGTGAATTTATTAATGTTGTTAGTATACAATAATAAGGTCCTTGCAAATATAAAAATCATGGGTAGGAATCATTTCAAAATTTTTAAAAAGCAAAAACCCAAAGCGAAACCAAATGTTCAACCATAATCGCAACGTAGGAGTGCTCGTAAGAAGTTTAAGAACTTAAAGCAATATAGTACATCTGAAGAAGAGTGTAGTGAAAATTGCCGGCCGATGATTGCCGAGCGGTTCTAGGCGCTTCAGTCTGGAACCGCGCGACCGTTACGGTCACAGGTTCGAACCCTGCCTCGGGCATGGATGTGTGTGATGTCCTTAAGTTAGTTAGGTTTAAGTAGCTCTATGTTCTAGGGGACTGATGACCTGAGATGTTAAGTCCCATAGTGCTCTGAGCCATTTGAACCACTTTTTGTAGTGAAAATAATGTAATATGAAAATATTGTGCGTAATATTTTTACTAGTGCAGTTTGTAAACAGTGTGATGAGTGAGGTCTGCAAAATAAAACTGAAAGAAGGGTTGTATTGAATTGTATGTTAACCGGGGACCTATAAACGACGAAGAGGCTTCGTAACCGCCGCAGCTGCAGTGGTCCACAACCCCACGACGACTACCGCAGTCCACTTCACCCCTCTGCAGCCCCACACCGAACCCAGGGTTATTGTGCGGTTCAGCCCCCGGTGGACCACCCCCCCACCCCCCCCCCCCACCCCACCACCCACCCCCCACCCCACCAGGGAACGTCTCACACCAGACGAGTGTAACCCCTATGTTTGCGTGGTAGAGTAATGGTAGTGTACGCGTACGTGGAGAACTTGTTTGCACAGCAATCACCGACATAGTATAACTGAGGCGGAATAAGGGGGAACCATCCCGCATTCGCCGAGGCAGATGGAAAACCGCCTAAAAAACAATCCACCGGAGTTAGACACAAATCCGCCGGGCGGATTCGTGCCGGGGACCAGGCGCTCCTTTCCACCCGGAAAGCCGTGCATTAGACCGCACGGCCAACCGCGCGGGCTGAAAGAAGGGTTAGATTCTACACTTGGATGACAAACATCATGGAATAGCGATAATGCACATGGCGGCAGTATTGCGTACACAAGGTATAAAAGGGCAGCGCATTGGCGGAGCTGTCATTTGTACTCATGTTATTCATGTATAACACGCCCACGTGTTTATGCTGGCACGACGGAAATTAACGCAAAATGGAAGTTGGAACTAGATACATGAGACATTCCATTTCGACAGTCGTTACGGAATTCAATATTCCGAGATGCACAGTGTCATGAGTGGGCCAGGAATACCAAATTTCAGGCATTACCTCTCACCACAGACAACGCTGTGACCTACGGCCTTCACTTAACGACCGAGAGCAGTGTTGTGTGCGTAGAGTTGTCGGTGCTAACAGATAAACAACACTGTGTGAAATAACTGCCGGCCAGAGTGGCCGAGCGGTTCTAGGCGCTACAGTCTGGAACCGCGCGACCGCTACGGTCGCAGGTTCGAATCCTGCCTCGGGCATGGATGTGTGTGATGTTCTTAGGTTAGTTAGATCTAAGTAGTTCTAAGTTCTAGGGGACTGATGACCTCAGAAGTTAAGTCCCATAGTGCTCAGAGCCATTAGAACCATTTTTGAATGGACGGGGTCGCCTGGTCCAACTTAACCAATCATTGACTCGAAATGGTTATGTTCGGCTGCTTGGATACCATTTGCAGCCATTCATGGACTTCATGTTCCCAAGCAACGATGGAGTTTATATGGATAACAGTACATCATGTCAGTGGGCCAAAGTTGTTCGTGATTGGTTTGAAGAACATTCTGGAGAGTTCGAGCGAGTGATTCCGCCACCCATATTGCCCGACATGAATCCCATCGAACATTTATGAGACATAATCGAGAGGTCACTTCGTCCACAAAATCCTGCACCGGCAACACTTCCGCAATTATGGACGGCAGTATGGCTCAATATTTTTGCAGGAAACTTCCAACGACTTGTTGAGTCCGCGTCAAGTCTAGTTGCTGTACTTCACTGGGTAAAAGATGGCCCGACACGATATTACTGGGTATACCACGGCTTTAGTCACCTCAGTGTATATTCAAGTTGAATGTGAAACATGTGATTTTCAGAACCACATTTTGTAATTCATCTGTTTCTCAGAAATATTGTAATCAAAGATCAAAGGCCTATTACCTAAATTTGCCTTTGGTCTTTCCGCTGAGGCCTATTGGTAAAGGTACAGCGGGTGGTGCCGCGCTGTGTGGCCAAATAAATTTGCCCCCTCGTCCTCTTATATTTGCAAAATGTGTTGAACAGATTTGTGCTGTTGTTAAATACGTTGTCATAAAATATATGCATCGTGCTACAGAAGAGGCTGTTGCACAAAATAACAGAAATACTTCAACTGTCTTCGATGGATCCTGGCAAAAAAGGCGTATAGCAACATATGCAAATGTGGACACAGGAAAAGTTTTACGTATTGCTGTCATGTCTAAACACCGTGCATGTGAAAATAAAGAAAAACAATATGGTGAGAACCGTAATGCAAGCTACACTGCCAGGAGTGAAGGCATAGAGGTGGCAGATGATCTCGAAATTTTCCAAGAATCTAAACAGTTGACGAAGGTAAGATTCGTCAGTTATTTAGGAGATGGGGATTAGAAGCTTTCAACGCAGTTGAAGAAGAGAAGACGTATAGAGAAAATGGAACTATCACAGAACTGGCGTGTATAGGTCATGTAGTTCCTTCTCTAGACTGTCGCACAGATGACAAAATGGTAGATATCGAAATAGGTAACAGAAGGATAGAGAAACAATTAAAATCGCTCAAAGGAGGAAAGGCTGCTGGGATACCAGTTCGATTTTACACAGAGTACGCGAAGTAACTTGCCCCCCTTTCTTGCATCGGTGTACCGTAGGTCTCTAGAAGAGCCTAGCGTTCCAAAAGATTGGAGAAGGGCACAGGTCACCCCGTTTTCAAGAAGGGACGTCGAACAGATGCGCAGAACTATCTCTAACGTCGATCAGTTGTAGAATTTTGGAACACTTATTATGTTTGAGTATAATGACTTTTCTGGAGACTAGAAATCAGCATGGGTTTCGAAAAAGACGGTCGTGTGAAACCCAGCTCGCGCTATTCGTCCACGAGACTTAGAGGGCCATAGACACGGGTTCCCAGGTAGATGCCGTGTTTCTTGACTTCCGCAAGGCGTTTGATACAGTTCCCCACAGTCGTTTAATGAACAAAGTAAGAGCATATGGACTATCAGACCAATTGTGTGATTGGATTGAGGAGTTCCTAGACAACAGAACGCAGCATGTCATTCTCAATGGAGAGAAGTCTTCCGAAGTAAGAATGATTTCAGGTGCGCCGCAGGGGAGTGTCGTAGGACCGTTGGTATACACAATATATATAAATGACCTTGTGGATAACATCGGAGGTTCACTGAGGCTTTTTGCGGATGATGCTGTAGTATATCGAGAGGTTGTAACAATGGAAAATTGTACTGAAATGCAGGAGGATCTGCAACGAGCTAACGCATGGTGCAGGGAATGGCAATTGAATCTCAATGTAGACAAGTGTAATGTGCTGCGAATACATAGAAAGATAGATCCCTTATCATTTAGCTACAACATAGCAGGTCAGCAACTGGAAGCAGTTAATTCCATAAATTATCTGGGAGTAGGCATTAGGAGTTATTTAAAATGGAATGACCATATAAAATTAATCGTCGATAAAGCAGATGCCAGACTGAGATTCATTGGAAGTGCCCTAAGGAAATGCAGTCCGAAAACAAAGGCAATAGGTTACAGTACACTCGTTCGCCCACTGCTTGGATACTGCTCACCGGTGTGGGACCCGTACCAGATAGGGTTGATAGAAGAGATAGAGAAGATACAACGGAGAGCAGAGCGCTTCGTTACAGGATCATTTAGTAATCGCGAAAGCGTTACGAAGGTGATAGATAAACTCCAGTGGAAGACTGCAAGAGACGCTCAATAGCTCGGTACGGGCTTTTGTTGAAGTTTCGAGAACATACCTTCACCGAGGAGTCAAGCAGTATGTTGCTCCCTCCTACGTATATCTCGCGAAGAGACCGTGAGGATAAAATCAGAGAGATTAGAGCCCACACAGAGGCATACCGACAATCTTTCTTTCCACGAACAATACGAGACTGGAATAGAAGGGAGAACCGATAGAGGTACTCAAGGTACCCTCCGCCACACACCGTGTGGTGGCTTGCGGATTATGGATGTAGATGTAGATACAGAAGCGAATGGGGATGGGGCTGCGACGACAGAAAACTGCAAGCTTGAGAAAGAAATTGGAAGACGGCGTAGAGTAGATGGTATAAGAGACTCATAGAATCTATCACAGACAAAACCCAAAATTAGTATGGCATGGCATCACGCGAAATGTTAGTTGCATAGAAGATATGAGAAAAGCCGTATGGGCAATTTTGTTTCATTTCTTTTCAACAGAAGATAAACCCTTAACGATCTATGTCCTCCAGGAAGAGATTCATGGTGAAAATACAATGGAACACAGCAAAAAGGTGAGCAATTTATTCACAAAATAGCTGTACCTTTTGCCATAATAGAGATCGTGAGAGAAACTTCCAGACATTTCTCAGATGTAAGAATATTGAAAAAATGCCTTCATGGCCGCACCACAATCCTGACGAGATCACCAACAGCATAATCTGGGTCAGAATTCCCGGGACAGTGTTTGTGTCAGTTAGTACACTGCATTTTGATGTCTTTGATGCAGTGACAACGTTCAATGAAGGAAATGTTGCACGAGGTGAAATCGTGGGAAGGCTGCTACAAACTGTTGGTCGCTTCACAGGGAAACAAATGTTAAATTTAGGTAAAGAGAGAGTTAGGGCATCAGACAGACCTGTTAAACACCTTGAAATAAAGGCTAGAGAATGCAGACGAACAGGAAAAAGGACATTGCAAGATGTGGTGCAAGAGGGTCGAAACAACCCATCTTATGGTACTGGAATGCATTGACAGCTTTAAAGGCTGTTTTCCGTAAATTTTATTTTTTAAGACTAAAGTGTGCTCTTTCTCAGCTTGTACTTGCCAAAATTTGTGCAGAATTACATGTTACACTAATCTGAGCATTTTGCGTATTTGAACATAGGGGTTTCTCTATTTTTGCAAATCTCAAAGAAGTCAGCAGGCAACATAGATGACACTACTGTACTGTCCTGGTCCACTGAGCCTTATGGGATGCAGCGTCAGGTTCGTGTATTATACACTGTTGGAAAATGAAAATAGAACATCTTGACGTAAGTGACTAAGATCTGCCATACAGCCACAGGACACGATGAGAGGGCAGTTAATGCAATGATCAAACACACAGTGCTGCGGATAAAACAGGAACCGCATTATCAGCGTTTAATGTTGCGAGCTTTCCAGTAGGTGTTCACTTCCAGAGCCAGTATCATCCAATTTTCTGTGGTATACGACGCTTTGTCTGCGTCTACAACACTGTTAATATGCCGCAACAGTGTAGATGTGAATTGTTTGTGCAAGTGACGGAGTTTGAGCGAGGATGTATAGTGGGTCTCCAGAAGGCTGGATGATTATACCACACAGCGCAACTGCGCTTCACGTGGAGCGAGAGGTCTCGACAGTGCATCAATGTTGTTGCCAGTGGTGAGCAATAGGTGCACAAGTCCATCAGCGTCGGTCTGAATAGCGGCGATGTACAGGTGCACGCCGAGACCATCGCATCTTGCGAATTGCCATATTGGACAGGCACAATGGGTCAGCACCTGGGACCACAGTGTGAGGACCCATATTTTACATTGGCCATTCCCTTCTGATGATCATCAAGGGAATATTGAGCACTACACGGTACATCCAGAACATCATTCAATACGGTGTAGTAAAATTCGCTCAGAAAAGAGGCGATGTGGTGATGTTTGACTTATGGGACGCTCAACTGCTCGGTCATCAGCGCCAATACAAAGTCCCAATTTTGACGAAGTTTTCACAATTCACTCGAACCACTGTCACGAATGATGATGATGATGATGATGATGATGATGATGATGACAACACACACACACACACACACACAGTCCCCAGGCAAGGAAAATCCTCAACCTGGTGGGGAGTCGAACCTGAGACCCCCCACGATCTAGAGGCAGCAATGCTAGCCACTAGATCATGAGATGCGGACCAAGAGGCGATGTGCTGCCTCCGGCAAGGTCGACATGGTGGTCGTCCACACGTATCACATACCACCAGATTGATCTTCCAGGCGTACATCAACTACACTGGACTACTTATTCCCAGATCTGTCACCAACTCACCAAATTTGGGACTGGTGAAACATCACGTCGAGCGGTCTGGAAGAGCGGCAGGGAATCTGGTCCAATTTAGGCACCAGGCCATTCCACAAGACTACATTCGTCACCTCTACAATTGCCTCCATGGGAGATCTGCAGTCTGCATTCCAGCAAAAGGAGGGTATACAGTGTACTAGCACTGATGTTTCCCAAGCCCTGTTGACTGCAGTCACATGTGTACAGCTCTGCTGGTGCGATGATTTATTGTATACATCCTCAAGAGTGTGGCAATAAAATTTCCTTCTGCTGGAACTATGATTTCATGGTTGAACCGTGATTTATTTTCAAAGAATATTCTTAAGAATTTATTTTATTAACTAGCGATTCATCAAGAACATAAACACACATAATCACACTATGTAAGCATGGAAGTAGTTGCCAGGGAGTAACTGATGAAATCATAACCAAATTCTTTTAACAAATGGGAATTTTATTCACTTTAATAGTGCCTAAAAGTATTTTTTTAAAAGAAACGGATTTAAAATTGTAATCAGAAAGCACTCTCTAAATATCAAAGTTACAATTTATTCAGATGCAGAAAGAAACAAGTTTTGACTGTATGAGCTTTCGGGCAGAGAACCTTGCCACTCCCTTTTGACACGGCCGTAGTTACGACCGCTCACAACAGCCTCTGAAAGACTACACTGGTGCAAATCTGCAACACACCAGATTACTTTAAACTAAGAGTTTTAACAATTTACACAAACTATGCACCCCCCCCCCCCCCATAGGAGGGATGGAAATGGTACAGAACACTAACAAAATATTAACCTTGCCACCGAAGGTGCAACTTGATTTTAACTTCTAAGAAAAGTCTTACGGTGAAAGGGTGGCAACTTCATATACTAAAACGATCATTCAAATAAAAGCCCATGAAATGCAATCTCGTATAAAATTCTACAAAGTTGGCCAAACAATAGTTAAGATGCTCTACAGTACACAGATACCGCCTCTCAAGATCATAGGCAATATTATCAAAGTTTCCAAAGATCAATATATATTTCAGGTATTAGGCCGTTACACTACAAGCAATAAATTCGTTAACACACCAAATCCGACAATCATGACAGAGGCAGCTACTACGTACGGTAGATTGCTAGGGAAATTACCGAACAACCCGAACCGCAGGTTGCTCTAACCCACCCCTTCTCCACAAGGGAAAAACGGACCACCCAATTTATAAACAACCACCTTCCCGTGGGTGGGCAAAACCGTGAAGAATGGTGAGACGACCCCAAAGCAGAACGGCTGGTGAAAACAAGTAGCATCTAACAAGAGTAAATCAAACAACATATCACCAATCACTTAACTTCTGTAAAATGCGATTTGTCGAGAAGACCTGGCGCAGCACCCCCAAATCGCTCTCCCGAACCGTCCGCTGCCAGCCGCTTCAACGGACGCAGGAAGCTGCTCTGATCTCCCGTCTCACGGCGTCGCAGCTCGCACCGGCCAGACTGATGTCGTGGGTTGACTCCTGTTGCTCTCGTATCGACCGCGAAGTCACTACCCCTCGCTATACGCCGCGGCCCACTGGACTCATGTGGCGACCTCACATGCGCCGACGCTCAAGACGGACAAGTCATCTTGTATCTCAGCGCGTGAGCGACCAACCGTTCGATCCAACCGCCAATGACCATTGCCTGAGCAAACTCGGGCAGACTGGCGGCCTAACGCGCAGGCTCAGATGCAGGAACTAAGCCCCGACCGGGCTGAGTTCTCCTACTGGCGGAATCGAAAGACATTTCGCCGACTTCAAAGGTTGATCCGAACGACACATACTAGCACTCCGAACGACAGACACACTAACTGCCTAACAAATGCGGACGAGAGACTGACCCAGACTGACCCACTGGCGAGCTCATAGCGCCCCTTAAATGCACGTGAACAGGCAACCTTCCCCCTTTCCCACCAGAGGGAGACGCCAACGCTGCGGTTGCCACAGCGGCGCCACCGCCAGAAACGGAGAGCGACTGCTTCACACTACGCGCTGCGACGAGCTCTTCAGAACAGCAATTTTTACCACGGCTCAATGGTGTTCTTTTTTCATTTTCCAGTTCTGTATTTGACAGAAGTGTTGAACGTGCGGCCTCACTTTGCAGGGCAGGTCCCAGCTGGCGCGGGTGCGGACTGGCCTGGTCGCGGGCAACTCCAGCGTCAACTCTGGGCTGGAGCTGCTGCTACTGGAAGCGTTCGCCGAGCGCACGGGCGCCACCTTCCGGCTGGTGACGTACCCGGAGCAGTCGTGGACGCGCATCGCCTCGCACGTGGCTTCCGGCGAGGTCGACATGGTGGTCGTCGCCAAGAAGTGGAGCGTCTGGGACGCCCACCTGCGGGACACCACCGTGCCCTACCTCTACGAGTACTTCCGCTGGTACTGTGCTACTCTGCTCAAACACTGACTTGCCTCTGGGAATACACTAAAACTGTCCTCACACGGGCTCAGTTAACTAACGTTGACGTGGCTTCCTTCAAGCTTTGAGACGTCACTTCTTGCTACGAGGGCGTACTAAAAAGTAACGGTACACAATTTTTTATCTGAACAAACGTTAACATTCTTGATCTTTATTCTACCTACACGTCAGCAGATTTGTATCCCTCTGCCGCTAAGGGTTCCGAATTGTACCGTGTAACATGGCGGTGCGTGAAGAAACAGCGTGCTGTGGCTGAGTTTCGAGTTCGAAGAGTTGTTCCAGACATGGATCACCCTTTCCATCAGCATCACGATGCCAGTCCACAGACGAGCGCTGCGACAACAATCTGACGCCTTGCATTCATTGTCAGCTTTCGTCCTCCACACAGTCGCGATTTCGCCCCACAATTTTTATGATTGCAAACCTCAAGGAAGACTTTCAAGGAGTTCACTTTGATAGTGACGAAGCGCAGCAAGCGGAAGTAAGGGTGTGGCTCCGTCAACAAAGGCAAACATTCGACATTGACGGCATCAGCGAACTAGTCTCTCGTTGGGAGAAATGTTCCACACCACGGTGACTGTGTTGACAAATAAATATGTAGACATGAACAATAAAGATGTAGAACGTTATAGCGTCTGTTTTATTTAAAAATCTTTAAGAGTTGTCACGTAAAATATTGGGATGTTTTACTTTTCAGCACACGCTCGTATTCCACGTTAAGGAGACATTTCGTCACCTCAAACACAAAGTACACTACGGGGAGGGGGGGGGGAGGGGGGGAGGGCAACCTCATGCATTCATGGACCTGCATGTCAGCTGGGGACTGTTCAAGCAGGTGGAGGCTCTGTACTGGCGTGGGGTGTGTGCAGGAGTGATATGAGATCTCTGATACGTCTAGATACGACAGATGACAAATACATAAGCATCCTGTCTGATCACCTGCATCCATTCATGTCCACTGTGCATTCGGACGGACTTGGACAATTCCAGCAGGACAATGCGACATCCCACACATCCAGTATTGCTACAGAGTGGCTCCAGGAATACTCTTATAAGTTTAAACACTTCCGCTGACCACCAAACTCTCGAGACATGAACATTATTAAGCATATGTGGGATGCCTTGGAATGTGCTGTTCAGAAGAGAGCTCCACCTCCTCGTACTCTTACGGATTTATGGACATCCCTGCAGCATTCAAGGTGTCGGTTCCCTCCAGCACTACTTCAGACATTAGTCGAGTCAATGCCACATCGTGTTGTGGCACTTCTGCCTGCTCGCGGTGACTCTACACGATGTTAGGCAGGTGTACCATTTTCATTTGCTCTTCAGTGTACTTCGTAATTCTATATAAAACATTAGTTTCGAAAAAGTTACTTCATGATCTCCTGATTGAAGAGTTGATCATGTGCAAATATTCACAGTATCTGTATCGCTCTGCGACGCGCGACGAGTCAGCCGGCAGAAATCAGCGGGACCAGGAACACTTCTGAGGATGTCCAGCGCAGCTCTGGAAGAAACATCAGAAATGAAAGCCTTTCATGGAACACAACATCCGCCCCCTATAGCTGAGTGGTCAGCGCAACAGAATGTCAATCCTAAGGGCCCGGGTTCGATTCCCGGCTGGGTCGTAGTTTTCTCCGGTCAGGGACTGGGTGTTGTGTTGCCCTAATCATCATTTCATCCCCATCGACGCACAAATCGCCGAAGTGGCGTCAAATCGAAAGACTTGCACCCGGAGCACGACCATATAACCGGGTGTACGCGCCAGCAGCTGAGACGTTCCGTGGTGAAAGCGTTCACTGGATGGGCCTCCTGGCTGGTTTAGTGCAGGCCTCCACGAATTCCTGTCGTGTGCCAGACTCTTCATCTACGTCCTCAATCAGTTGTTGAATGTATCCTAATCTCTGCCTTCCTTATAGGTTTTAACTCCCACATTTCCCTCAAGTACCACGGAAATTATTCCCTGAATTCTTAACACACGTCCTATCATCCTGTTCCTTCTCCTTGTCAGTGTTTTCGACGATTTCCTCTTCACGCTAAATCTAAGGAGAACTTCGCTGTTCCTTATTTTATCATACCACCTAATTTCCAACTCTCACCTGTAGCACCATACCTGAAACGCCTCGGTGTTCTTCTTTTTCGTTTTTCCCACAGTCCGTCTTTCACTTTCATATAATGTTGTGCGCCAAACGTACATTCTCAGAAATTTCTTCCTCAAATTAAGGCCGATGTTTGACATTATTAGACTTCTTTTGGACAGGTACGCCATTTCTGCATGTGCTAGTCTACTTAAATTCGACTTGCTTCCGCTATCATGTGTTATTTTGTTTCCAAGTTAGCGGACTTCTCTTAGTCTAGTAAGTTGTTCCAATTTTGATGTTACGTTTATCGCTAATTTCATTTCTGCTACTCACCTGAACACTTGATTCTCATTCTGCGCCCACCAAGTATCACACTAGTGGACACACACCAAAAATTGCGTAGGTAGATGGCATAAATTCGTTAGCAATTCTTACATGAAATGCTGCATTCTTTTACATGCGTGACGCGTCTCATACGCGGAGTATGTAAACATGATTAACACGAGGGCAGTGCCCTCTTAAAAGGAACCATTAAGCACTGGCGCACTCCATGGTGAGCTATCGCTTGGGAATGGCACAATAGGCAGGAATCGGAATAATAGAGAATTAATAACGGTCCAGACGGAAAATGTTGTCCTTTCGAAAATATTGCAGCGCTGTGGATGCAATAGAAAGTAAATAAACGATACCTTTCGCTTCTCTTGAGGCTGATGAAATACGTGATCTGAACCCAATTTTTTCTGGCTGAAATTACATCAGTTGACGTTATTAAAGCTTTAAAACTGCATGTATCCTTTTTTCGCTGTATAGCGACACAGTTGTGTGCGATAGGTAACTTCTCACTTTGCCAGTTACCCGTTGTAAGCATATGGTCACTATATCCAACGGAAAGACAACGCAATAAACTTACCTATATAGTTTTAACTAATGTCAACTTTGACGACCCGCCTCCGCAGCTGACGACGATAACGCAAGATTGTGCGATGGCACTCGACTTGGAGGGAAGCCGATTCGAATCCAGGTGTTGGAAAACTTCAGTGTTAGTATTTGGCAGGTACGGGGAGGAGAGCTGATGGCGTAAAGTTGCTAATCGCCAGTCTTTGCGCCAGTATCCTGAATTAAATCCCAAAACTTTACTCACGGAGTAGCTTTACTGGTCCAGATTTGGGAAGTACCTCAGGGGCTTTACAAGATGACTGCACGAAAACTACAATACACCCAGAAAATAGACACGTACACTTTATCAAAAGTCGCCAGACTTCCCTAACAAGGAGAGATCCCCAGCGGTGCAACCGACTTTCTGAAACTACCTATACCGTGATGTCGGTTAAGACCCCAGGTATCACACACTGCAGCCATTCACCCTGGTGGACCCTCGTCTGCGAGTAATCGTCGAAAATAAGAAAATTCAGAATTTTCTATGATACGCAGTTGCGTTAAATATGTAGTAGTAGCAGTGTGGTTGCGTGGTGTACCGGACAAGAGCTTGGTAGCTTAGCGTATTAGGTTAGAGAGCTAGTTGGTCTCTGTCATAAAAAGCTGGGTGAAGGGATCACCAACGAACTTAAACGGATGTCATGTGGTGTCCGCTACGACCAAATACAACGAACAATAACGAACAAAATGCAAAAAAAATGTAGATTAACAGATTTGCATGCAGGAGGTTGTGGGTTCGAATCTCATGAGATGCAGTAACTTTTTCATCGAAATAACGTAGTTCATCATTTTTATTGAATTAACTGATTTAAATGTAATTTTTTAATTCCATTCCTTTGTCACATAACTTTAATCGTAATATCAACTTCTTCATTTGCTCTCATTTTTCTTCCCATCATTCTTTCTCCACTTGAAATCTTTGTACATGGGGTTTTAATTAATTTTATATATTAATTTCGATTTAACTTCTTTTGTTCTATTGCCCTGTTTTATCGTCCACATTATTGCGTTCATTACATTTATTTATCATTTTGCTTGAATTTCGTTTTACTCCGTCTTTCATTTAAATCTTCATCTGCTTGTTTTGTCCAAAGTGCTGTAAGTATTTAGACTGTTTCAAATGTTTACCATGCAAGACAGGTAAACATCTGGTAAAAAAGCATTATTCACACCATCGAACAAATGTAAAAATATTATTTCGTCTTTCTTTTAACTGATAGATCGGAATTTTCAAATATAACTAAATTCATATACACAGATGTTCAGATTGAAAAACTTATGGTATAAGGAACAAAATGAAACAAATGATAAGATGTGACAAAGGAATAGAAAGAAATTATATCTTGAAAGATTACTGTCAAACCCCCTTGCCTAGGGACGCCAGACGAAAGCTACTGTCGTGAAGCCCTGAATGAAAATTTCGCAACGGATAACTGAGGAGGGGAGCTTGAGGGCGCTACCTAGAGAGCGTGCCCTTTCTGTACGATACTAGGCAAGGGGCTGGAGGTCTCACACGCTGATGTGTGTGTCCCTGCATTCTATAGCTTTTATTTTAAATGAATTCCTTTAATTTGACTCCTTTGTGATTTTTTTAGGGTATGTTAAAGATTGATGACAATTGATTACCTATTTATTTTAAACATTATCACTCGACTTTACAGCGATTGCAGCAATTGTTCCAGTTTAGAGATATTACAGTTTTACAACTTACAGCTCGGGTATATTGTATACTAATCTGCACGCACATTGCGTTGACGAAATGTACACCACCAAAGTCTCCCAATATTTTACGTGGGACATCCACTATGCGAGGAGGATACGGGCAAAATGGGGACCAAATACATTAACACAGGGGTCAAATTTCCGAAATTAAACGAGAACATTCATTTCCTAACACAATCCGAAGTTGGAAATAAAAGAACTAGTACAAATATTCAAATACCTCTCTTCCACGCGTGAACATTGAGACATACGCACTGAGGGCACGTCTGCTCACTCACCCGTCTTCTGTAACACTCAGAGTATCGTGGGCACCCAGAGGTCTTCCTGGGCTCCGGTGGAGGGGATGGTCGAACCACTTGGCCGTGACCAACCTCTCCACCCCAGATCTTGTGACACAGGAACGTCTTTGACTTTGACCTGCTTGTGCTGTCTCTCTGATCCCCTACCGGAGTAAGGTTGGCACTACTATACTACAGAACTACTCCCTAACTAAGATTTGGCCACGCTTTATGGAAAGGTGCGAGGAGGATTAGGAAAGTTCATGTGCAGATTCACATTCCCGTACAAGAAATGCATAATACACGACACACATAAATACGTATTGTGAAGCCTGACACATTCCTTTCCACCCGTCCACATGGGTTCTGTTGCACCCGCGGGCGGCCGCGTCGTGCAATAAAATTGGCGATGGAGCCGCCTCTGTTTGTATTTTCCGGTGCGAGCGAGCAGCGAAATCTGCTGCTTATGGAGCGGAAACTACTGTACCTTTTCAACTTAAACCAATTAATTAAATAATACTAATGATCGAGGTAATTTCGGTAAAGATTTAAAAATAAAAATCATAATGCACTTGATGAGATTCGAACCCACAATCTCATGCATGCAGTTAACGCTACTGAATATCACAGAAAATTCTGAAATCCTTTTTCCCAGAAATTACTCGCAAACGATGGCCCACCAGGGGTGTGGTTGCAGCGTGTGAT
The DNA here is from genome assembly GCF_021461385.2 of Schistocerca piceifrons. Classification (NCBI taxonomy): domain Eukaryota; kingdom Metazoa; phylum Arthropoda; class Insecta; order Orthoptera; family Acrididae; genus Schistocerca; species Schistocerca piceifrons. Next base: position 124,345,707 of record NC_060142.1, read on the forward strand.
ACCTGAGATCTTAACCTACATTAGGGTATAGATGGTTTCTAAAATTCGGTCGCACTTCTCCTTGTAAGTAATGAGGAACTAACGACTATATGTCACGAGAGGCAGACCCACCATTATAAAAGAGGCAGGGAGTAATGGTTCAAACGGCTCTGAGCACTATGGGACTTAACTTCTGGGGTCATCAGTTCCCTACAACTTAGAACTACTTAAACCTAACCAACCTAAGGACATCAAATACATCCATGCCAGAGGGAGGATTCGAACCTGTGACCGTAGCAGTCGCGCGGTTCCAGACTGTAGCGCCTAGAACCGCTCCGCCACTGCGGGCAGCAGTAACGTGTTGTCAGCAGAGATGTGGTGACAGTGCCCTAGGTCTGCCAGGGGGCTCTGTGACTCCAAAACTGGACTGATCACTGAATGTCAAGCTACCCAAGTTGACTGCTGCTGATATGATTTGAAGCGGAAAAGCGAAGGACTAACTGCAGCTAAACCAAGACCAGACAGACCTCATGGACATGTCAGAGAATTCCTTGTAACCTCCGCGTGACACATAGTACTCGTTAATGCCTGTGCTATGGTAAGTGAGCGGGGTTCACCTTATGAGAAAGGATTTTCGTATAGTTATCTACGGCGTGTACCTGAATGGTGGCAAATCAGACTTACACCCACTCTGTAATAACAATGATCCATCAAGCAAGGATGGATCAAAAGCAACCCAGAAGAAGCTACCAATTTGATAATAATACGGTCGCCAGACTAATTAGGCATTAACTGAGTTTCTTCCCTGTACAAGTTGGTAGATATTCATGCAAAACAACAAGTAGTAACACTGCGTAATATAGTAGAATTTTAGAACCAGAAAATCTATTGAACTGATAGTTTCACGTTCTGTACTGATATGGAAAAACCATGAATACATAACACTACACTATAATGTACACTACAAAACTTTATACTGTCTATTAATCTGATTAAAATCGGGCATAGGTTACCCTAGAAATATCACTTTCGTGCCACACACAAAATGTCAAGTTTGATAAAGATAAAACACTGATAAATTTTGACTTTTATATTGACTTTAACTTTTGCTGGTCAAACCAATTTAGAACACTTCAGAATTAAAAGAATAAAAAAAGGGGGAGGGGGACCCTGAAACTGTTATGATCGCTGTATTAAAAAAAATGATTACTGAATTTATTATGCGTTCAAGATTTCCAGTATATAAGTTACTACTCTTTTCATCTTATTTACTGCTCATTTAATACCTTTATATCTCTCTCGAAATGATAATGGTTCAAATGGCTCTGAGCAATATGGGACTTAACGTCTGTGGTCATCAGTCCCCTAGAACTTAGAACTACTTAAACCTAACTAACCTAAGGACATCACACACATCCATGCCCGAGGCAGGATTCGAACCTGCGACCGTAGCAGTCGCGCGGTTCCGGACTGAGCGCCTAGAACCGCTAGACCACCGCGGCCGGCTCGAAATGATAAACTTCATTACTATATCAATATTAAAGTTATCTTTCAACTTCGTTAGACTTTCGTTATTCATTTACTGGCTCATTATCAAAACATTTCTTTAAACACCATTATAACATACCTAGTTCTGCAAATAATTATTATCAACACATTTTAATTTTCATTTTGGGATACTCGGATTGCACAACATTTGGAAAGGACCCTGCCTAGGTTAGTTGTGAGGATAATTAAATGATGGGAAAGTTCTGGGAAAATTTAGGTTATTATTGCACAGTTCACTCTCTGATCCATACGAATACAGTACTAAAAGTTTCAACCAGCTAGTATCGATGCGGCGGTTGGCGGGCGGCGAGATGACAAGGCACAGAGCACACATACAACCACAGCTATGATTCTTCTTAGCGTCGCAATACTTTTCCATTTAGTGCCTATGGAACTTTGCCATGCTGTGTGGGGGTCGGAACGGCATACCCGCGTCTCAATGAAGCTACGTCTTCCAGGAGAGCCTCCTCGCTCCGGAAGGTGTTGCTAAAACCAGTGCCAAACTCCAACTACTACTGAGCCCGTTGTGCCGTGCAATCCCCGCGTGCGTTTTCCCGCGCTCGCCTGCCATCCACCTTTTACCGCTCCCTGACCGACCGGGTATTCACCCGAGGTTTTGCATTCTGCATATCCTAACACATTGCCTACGTATGGACCAGACGCACAGTTACAATTTTAAACATCTTACAACAGTTCCAAAATTTCTTACATTTCAATTCTATCACGATATTACTTGACATTTGACATAAACATTAATATTCACATGGAAACTTGCTTACAGTTTTCTTAACACAATGGCATGAAGCAAAAAAGAAATGAAATCAGAACATCAATTACACAAGTTTATCGAAAAATCAGAAGCGAAGAATTACTTATACACTCCTGGAAATTGAAATAAGAACACCGTGAATTCATTGTCCCAGGAAGGGGAAACTTTATTGACACATTCCTGGGGTCAGATACATCACATGATCACACTGACAGAAACACAGGCACATAGACACAGGCAACAGAGCATGCACAATGTCGGCACTAGTACAGTGTATATCCACCTTTCGCAGCAATGCAGGCTGCTATTCTCCCATGGAGACGATCGTAGAGATGCTGGATGTAGTCCTGTGGAACGACTTGCCATGCCATTTCCACCTGGCGCCTCAGTTGGACCAGCGTTCGTGCTGGACGTGCAGACCGCGTGAGACGACGCTTCATCCAGTTCCAAACATGCTCAACGGGGGACAGATCCGGAGATCTTGCTGGCCAGGGTAGTTGACTTACACCTTCTAGAGCACGTTGGGTGGCACGGGATACATGCGGACGTGCATTGTCCTGTTGGAACAGCAAGTTCCCTTGCCGGTCTAGGAATGGTAGAACGATGGGTTCGATGACGGTTTGGATGTACCGTGCACTATTCAGTGTCCCCTCGACGATCACCAGTGGTGTACGGCCAGTGTAGGAGATCGCTCCCCCACACCATGATGCCGGGTGTTGGCCCTGTGTGCCTCGGTCGTATGCAGTCCTGATTGTGGCGCTCACCTGCACGGCGCCAAACACGCATACGACCATCATTGGCACCAAGGCAGAAGCGACTCTCATCGCTGAAGACGACACGTCTCCATTCGTCCCTCCATTCACGCCTGTCGCGACACCACTGGAGGCGGGCTGCACGATGTTGGGGCGTGAGCGGAAGACGGCCTAACGGTGTGCGGGACCGTAGCCCAGCTTCATGGAGACGGTTGCGAATGGTCCTCGCCGATACCCCAGGAGCAACAGTGTCCCTAATTTGCTGGGAAGTGGCGGTGTGGTCCCCTACGGCACTGCGTAGGATCCTACGGTCTTGGCGTGCATCCGTGCGTCGCTGCGGTCCGGTCCCAGGTCGACGGGCACGTGCACCTTCCGCCGACCACTGGCGACAACATCGATGTACTGTGGAGACCTGACGCCCCACGTGTTGAGCAATTCGGCGGTACGTCCACCCGGCCTCCCGCATGCCCACTATACGCCCTCGCTCAAAGTCCGTCAACTGCACATACGGTTCACGTCCACGCTGTCGCGGCATGCTACCAGTGTTAAAGACTGCGATGGAGCTCCGTATGCCACGGCAAACTGGCTGACACTGACGGCGGCGGTGCACAAATGCTGCGCAGCTAGCGCCATTCGACGGCCAACACTGCGGTTCCTGGTGTGTCCGCTGTGCCGTGCGTGTGATCATTGCTTGTACAGCCCTCTCGCAGTGTCCGGAGCAAGTATGGTGGGTCTGACACACCGGTGTCAATGTGTTCTTTTTTCCATTTCCAGGAGTGTATGTACAATATTACAGAGCGTTGTTGTTACATCCTCCCTTGGGATCAAAGACGATTTGCCTGATAAATTAGCCACCGTGTCCTCAGACAATGTGTTCGTCGTCGCAGATTAGAGATAGAAAAGGTTAATACGGTTTTAATAAACTGCGGGAGCACCCAAGGACAGGTCTCAGAATTAATATCGCTTACTAAAGGTTATAATGTACAGATAGTATTAGGAACAGAAAGTTGGTTGAAACCGGACGTTAGTGACAACTAAATCCTAAGTTCAGACTGGAGCATTTATCGTAAGGATATGTTAGTCGCCAGTGGTGGCGCCGTGTTAATTGCAGTAGAAAATTAGATAAAGTCTAGCAACTTTTTCACGGATTCCAATTGCCAATTAGTCTAAGTGAAGTTAAATGTCAAAGATCGGACAAAAACGGTAATCGGATGGTTTTCTAGACCGTCTGGGTCAGGAGTTTTACTGTCAGAGTGCTTCAGTCAGAACTTGCAGAATATCGTTCATAATTTTCCTGACCAGGCCGTCGTAATAGGGGAAGACTTCAACTTTCCAGGTATGGATTGGAAGTATCATGCTATGAAAACTGGTGCCAGAGACAGGGATTCTTGTGACATTGTTCTATATGTCTTGTTCCAAAATTGCTTTGAGCAGATAGAGAGGGCAACTTCTTAGACTTCGTGGCAATAAACAGACCAGAACTTATCGAAACAGTTAACGTAGAGGGAGACATCAGTGTTCTTAGGGCTGGGATTGCGTCTATGACGACGGGTCTTACAAAGAATGTTAAGAAAGGTAGGAAGATATTTTTGCTTAGCAAGAGTGACAGGATACAAGTTTCAGAGTATCTGAGCAGTCAGCATCAAATATTCGGCGATGAGAAAGGAGATGCGGAGAACAAGTGGAAAAAATTCAAAGGCATCGTGCAGTATGCCATAGGCAAGTTTGTTTTGGGTAATGTCTTACGGGATGGGAAAGACCCACCATGGTTTAATAACTCTGTTATGAAACTGCTACGTAAACAAAGAGTACTTCACATCAAATTCAAGAGAAATAAAAACCTAGCTGACAAACAAAAGCTGAACGACGGGAAAGTGAGCGTAAGCAGAACAGTGGGAGAAACGTTCAATGACTTTGAAAGTAAAACTTTGTCAACCGATTTAAGTAGAAACCCCTAAGAGGTTTTGATGTGAAACCAATAAGCGGGTCAAAATCATCTATTCATTCACTCAGTGACCATACTGGCACCGAAATGGAGGATAACAGGGAGAAGTACTGAATTCGGTCTTTCGAAATTGTTTCACCGCGGAAAATCGTAACACGGTCCCTCCTTTCAACCGTCATACCAAGGTCAAAATGGCAGATATTGAGATAACCGATAGCGGAATAGAAAAACAATCGCAATCGGTTAGTAGTGGAAAGGCGTCAGGACCAGATGAGGTACTTTTAAGATTCCACAAAGAATATGCGAAAGGAATTGCTCCCCTGCTAGCAGTAGCTTATCGTAGGTCGGTTGAACAACGATGGGTACCTGTGGACTTGAAGAACGCAACGTCATTCCCGTCTTTAAGGGGGGCCGTAGGACAGGTGCACATAATTGACCTATATCGTTGACGTCAATCTGTTTTAGGATTGTAAAACATGTCTTATGCTCAAGAATTACCAGGTTTTTGGAGAATAAAAATTTCCTCTATAAAAATCAATATGTATTCCGCAAATAGAGATCCTGTAAAACTCAGCTCCCTTCTTCCTCCATGATATCCACAGCGGCGTACACAATGGCGCTCGGGTTGATGCCGTGTTCCTTGACTTCAGGGAGGCATTTGACACCGTCCTGCTCTGCTGCTTAGTGAAATAAAAATAAATAAAAAACCGAGCTTATCGAGTATCGGAGCAGATTTTCGACCGGATTCAAGACTTCCACTTAACATGTCGGTCTTAACGGAACAGAGTCGATAGATGTAAAGGTAATTTCCGAAGTACTTCAAGGAAGTGTGACATGACGGTTACTGTTTACAATATATACAAATGATCTAGTAGAAAACGTCAGATGCTCTTTAAGGCTGTTCGCAGATGATGCGATTGTCCATAACAAAGCACCAACGCTAGAAGATAGTACCGATTTGCAAAATGACCTCCAGAGAACTGATGAATGGTGCAGTTGACCCTGAACGCAAATAAACTAAATATATTACGTATACTAGGAAAAGAAATCCACTTCTATACAGCTACAAATCGCTGGAAACAGTATTTACCGTAAAATATCTAGGAGTAACTACACAGAACGACCTTAAGTGGAATGACCACATAAAGCAAATAGTGGGAAAAGCAGATGCATGACTCACAAGGGAACCTCCCCATCGCACCCCCCTCAGATTTAGTTATAAGTTGGCACAGTGGATAGGCCTTGAAAAACTGAACACAGATCAATCGAGAAAACAGAAAGAAGTTGTGTGGAACTATGAAAAAATAAGCAAAATATACAAACTGAGGAGTCCATGAGCAATATATGCAACATCTAGGGTCATACGGGCACAAGAGCGCCGTGGTCCCGTGGTTAGCGTGAGCAGCTGCGGACGCAGAGGTCCTCGGTTCAAGTCTTCCCTCAAGAGAAAAGTTTAATTTTTTATTTTCAGTTTATGTGACAAACTCTTTGTTTTGATCACTTTTTTGGGAGTGATTATCATATCCACAAGAAAACCTAAATCGGGCAAGGTAGAAGAATCTTTTTACCCATTCGCCAAGTGTACAAGTTAGGTGGGTCGACGACATATTCCTGTAATGTGACGCACTTGCCGTCACCAGTGTCGTATAGAATATATCATACGTGTTTTCCTGTGGAGGAGTCGGTTGACCTATGTCCTTGCGATGAAATGTTTACGGTTCCCATTGGAGAGGCACGTCCTTTCGTCTACTAATCGCACGGTTTTGCGTTGCGGTCGCAAAACACAGAGACTAAACTTATTACAGTGAACAAAGAGGTCAATGAATGAACGGACAGATCATAACTTTGCGAAAATAAAGAAGGTAAACTTTTCACTGGAGGGAAGACTTGAACCAAGGACCTCTGCTACCGCAGCTGCTCACGCTAACCACAGGACCACGGCGCTCCTGAGCTCATTCTATCCTTGATGTTGCATATCTTGCGCATGTACTACTAAGTTTGTATATTTTGCTTTTTTTTTTCATAGTTCCACACGACTTCTTCCTGTTTTCTCGATTGATCTGTGTTCAGTTTTTCAAGGCCTATCCACTGTGCCAACTTATCACTAAATCTGAGGGGGGTGCGATGGGGAGGTTCCCTTGTCAGATTCATAGACAGAACCTTAAGGAAATGTAACTCATCCACGAAGGAAGTTGCTTATAAAGAGCTTGTTTGACCGATTCTTGAGTATTGTTCATCTGTTTGGGGTCCCTGCCAGGTAATACTGATAGAAGAGAGTAGAGAAGATTCGACGAAGAGCGGCGCACTTCGTCACCATGTATTCCAGCCGGCGCGAGGCGCTCAAGAAACTCCATTGGCAGACGTAACAAGAGAGGCGTTGTGCCTCACGGAGAGACTTACTATTGAAATTTCGAGAGAGTACTTTTCGGGAAGAGTCGGACAACGTATTACATTCCTCCACGTACGTCTCGCGTAATGACCGCGAGGAGAAAATTCGAAAAGTTAGAGACAGTACAGAGGCTCACCGACCATCATTCTTCCCACGTGCAATTCTCGAGAGCGGGCTCAATTGGTGGTACAAAAAGTCCCCTCCGCAAGGGGTAGCGCCTCGCATCAGAAAGGACATTGTGATTGGACGTTCAGTGTGAGTCATGCGCAAGGCAGGTGGTGTCATATGACTCAAGTGTATGAATGCCATACAATAGACGTCACTAACTGACGGGCACCGGTTTTTGTTGTTTAATTTTAAATTTTTGCTTAATTTTAAAATTTTTTACACTGTACAGTGAAGTAATTGGTCACGTGAGTAATGTTCAAGAATGGCGTGTGTGTTAGTCATTCCTACCTGGAGTTTTATTGTAAACTACTTCGTCAATTTATGGTACTGCGGAAATGAGGTTATCATTTCGTTAAAGTACACTACTCGCCATTAAAATTGCTACACCAAGAAGAAATGTAGATGATACACGGGTATTCGTTGGACAAATATATTATACTAGAACTGACACGTGATTACATTTTCACGCAATTTGGGTGCATAGATCCTGAGAAATCGCCACCCAGAACAACCACCTCTGGCCGTAATAACGGCCTTGATACGCCTGGGCATTGAGTCAAACTGAGCTTGGATGGCGTGTACAGGTACAGCTGCCCATGCAGCTTCAACACGATACCACAGTTCATCAAGAGTAGTGACTGACGTATTGTGACGAGCCAGTTGCTCGGCCACCATTGACCAGACGTTTTCAATTGGTGAGAGATCTGGAGAATGTGCTGGCCAGGGCAGCAGTCGAACATTTTCTGTATCCAGAAAGGCCCGTACAGGACCTGCAACATGCGGTCGTGCATTATCCTGCTCAAATGTAGGGTTTCGCAGGGATCGAGTGGAGGGTAGAGCCACGGGTCGTAACACATCTGAAATGTAACGTCCACTGTTCAAATTGCCGTCAATGCGAACAAGAGGTGACCGAGACGTGTAACCAATGGCACCCCAAACCATCACCCCGGGTGATACGCCAGTATGGCGATCACGAATACACGATCTGCGTTCACCGCGATGTCGCCAAACACGGATGCGACCATCAAGATACTGTAAACAGAACCTGGATTCATCCGAAAAAATGACGTTTTGCCATTCGTGCACCCAGGTTCGTCGTTGAGTACACCATCGCAGGCGCTCCTGTCTGTGATGCAGCGTCAAGGTAACCGCAGCCATGATCTCAGAGCTGATAGTCCATGCTGCTGCAAACGTCGTCGAACTGTTTGTGCAGATGGTTGTTGTCTTGCAAACGTTCTCATGTGTTGAGTCAGGGATCGAGACGTGGCTGCACGATCCATTACAGTCATGCGGATAAAATGCCTGTCATCTCGACTGCTAGTGATACGAGGCCGTTGGGATCCAGCACGGCGTTCCGTATTACCCTTCTGAACCCAACGATTCTATATTCTGCTATTACTCATTGGATCTCGACCAACGGCAATCCCGATAGGCTACAATCCGACCTTTATCAAAGTCGGAAACGTGATGGTACGCATTTCTCCTCCTTGCACGAGGCATAAAAACAACGTTTCACCGTGCAAAGGCGGTCATCTGCTGTTTGGCAACTTTCCTCATGTCATCACGTTGTAGGTATCGCCACCAGCGCCAACCTTGTAGCACGTCATCTTCGTTGTGTAACAATTTTAATGGCCAGTAGTGTAAAATAACCTTAATAAAATCGGAAGCATAGTATTCTGCGCGTAGTAGAGAAACAGTCTGGCGACGATGATCGCTTGGATCAGCATGATTGTGCAACCTGTCACAAAACAGCATCTGTGAGGCGATAGTTGGTGGAGAGTACCTTTCCTGAATGGACTAGCCTGCTCAGGTTACCGATCTGAACTCAATGGAACGCCTCTGGGACGAGTTAAAACAGGTCTGCTCTCTGATCTGCTCAAGTGAGCTGGCTCGCGCTCGTGGCGCATCAGTGAGCAACCGGCCAGATCCCGACAACATGTGGTTGGCAAACGAGGGTTTAGGGTAAGGGAGGGTTAGGAACAAGGCAACTACGGACGAAAATCTGTTGTCAACGAGACTATTCTAAGCCGCTAACGTTGGGCTTGTGGAGTTACAGGGAGACAATTATAGAACTATATGAAAAAAACATAAATTAGTAACAAACTACAGCGTGCACACACTTTATTCAACACGTAAACGTCACCGCAGATATTCAGATTTACGTTATAACATACTCGGTATGCCTGCCATTATTGGCGATGATGTAGGGCAGACGAATAGCGAAATTCTGTATGACCTGCTGAAGTGTTGGACAATCGACGCTGTCGACGACCTCCTGAATATGTTTTCAGCTCAGCAATGGTTTTGGGGGTATTGCTGTACACCTGGCTGTTAATACAGTCCCACAAAAAGAAGTCGAATGTGTTCAGATCCGGAGAATGTCGCGGCCAATCAAGGCCCATGCCAGTGGACTCTGGGTGCTTCATAGCCACAATGCGGTCCCCAAAGTGCTCCTCCAGGACATCAAACTCTCTCCTTCTTCGATGGGGTCCAGTTCTGTCTTGCATGTGCCATATCTTGTCCAAACCAGTCTCACTTTGGATAATGTGGATGAAATCATCTTCCGAAACCTTCACATGCCGTTCGGTACTCACTGTGCTATCAAGGAATATCGCACCGATTACTCTGTGACTGGACATTGCACTCCACACAGTCACCCGCGAAATGTGGATTCGCAGTCCCTAAATTGCGCCGATTTTGCTAATTGACGAACCCATCGAAATGAAAGTAGACTTCGTAGCTAAACCAAACAGATTGGTGGCAAAAAATTTCCATCGTGCCCCGCGGCCAACCATGCAGTTTCAACATCGGAACGCAAATCGTTCAAAAGTTATGACGGCTTTATTTCATATAATCCAATAATTGTCACCCTGCATATCGCTTCACGGTGAATAATTATGACTTTTGTGCCAAAATTGTTCCCTAAGACGTTTTGGTTGATGAGAAATGGAAATGAAATAAAACTTACATTTATTTTCACTGATGGAGCTAAGAACATGTGGCGGAAGTAACAAACGTAATACACTCCTGGAAATTGAAATAAGAACACCGTGAATTCATTGTCCCAGGAAGGGGAAACTTTATTGACACATTCCTGGGGTCAGATACATCACATGATCACACTGACAGAACCACAGGCACATAGACACAGGCAACAGAGCATGCACAATGTCGGCATTAGTACAGTGTATATCCACCTTTCGCAGCAATGCAGGCTGCTATTCTCCCATGGAGACGATCGTAGAGATGCTGGATGTAGTCCTGTGGAACGGCTTGCCATGCCATTTCCACCTGGCGCCTCAGTTGGACCAGCGTTCGTGCTGGACGTGCAGACCGCGTGAGACGACGCTTCATCCAGTCCCAAACATGCTCAATGGGGGACAGATCCGGAGATCTTGCTGGGCAGGGTAGTTGACTTACACCTTCTAGAGCACGTTGGGTGGCACGGGATACATGCGGACGTGCATTGTCCTGTTGGAACAGCAAGTTCCCTTGCCGGTCTAGGAATGGTAGAACGATGGGTTCGATGACGGTTTGGATGTACCGTGCACTATTCAGTGTCCCCTCGACGATCACTAGTGGTGTACGGCCAGTGTAGGAGATCGCTCTCCACACCATGATGCTGGGTGTTGGCCCTGTGTGCCTCGGTCGTATGCAGTCCTGGTTGTGGCGCTCACCTGCACGGCGCCAAACACGCATACGACCATCATTGGCACCAAGGCAGAAGCGACTCTCATCGCTGAAGACGACAGGTCTCCATTCGTCCCTCCATTCACGCCTGTCGCGACACCATTGGAGGCGGGTTGCACGATGTTGGGGCGTGAGCGGAAGACGGCCTAACGGTGTGCGGGACCGTAGCCCAGCTTCATGGAGACGGTTGCGAATGGTCCTCGCCGATACCCCAGGAGCAACAGTGTCCCTAATTTGCTGGGAAGTGGCGGTGCGGTCCCCTACGGCACTGCGTAGGATCCTACGGTCTTGGCGTGCATCCGTGCGTCGCTGCGGTCCGGTCCCAGGTCGACGGGCACGTGCACCTTCCGCCGACCACTGGCGACAACATCGATGTACTGTGGAGACCTCACGCCCCACGTGTTGAGCAATTCGGCGGTACGTCCACCCGGCCTCCCGCATGCCCACTATACGCCCTCGCTCAAAGTCCGTCAACTGCACATACGGGTCACGTCCACGCTGTCGCGGCATGCTACCAGTGTTAAAGACTGCGATGGAGCTGCGTATGCCACGGCAAACTGGCTGACACTGACGGCGGCGGTGCACAAATGCTGCGCAGCTAGCGCCATTCGACGGCCAACACCGCGGTTCCTGGTGTGTCCGCTGTGCCGTGCGTGTGATCATTGCTTGTACAGCCCTCTCGCAGTGTCCGGAGCAAGTATGGTGGGTCTGACACACCGGTGTCAATGTGTTCTTTTTTCCATTTCCAGGAGTGTATTTCTTACTACTGATGCAGCCCTCTGATGAATGTCGTTTTCGGACGGAGTTTAATCTGATATCGAGTTCTTTATCTTGAGTATTTTATTCTCATGTTCGACGTAAAAACACTGACTCACAAAGAATAACACCTGTTATTTTCCCTTGCCTAGAACATGAATGTCTGGTACTACTTCCTGAGCACGGCTAATTCAAAGACAAGCTCTTGAGTTGAAGTCTGTCAGTGAGTTTCTGTGCATAGATTTTATTCACTTCAGTGTGGAAAAAGAGTCACAGGCACAAGTATCTAGGTCTCTACATCGACATAATCGCAGCCGCAAAACTTGTAAAGTAGAGCAAATTTGTGTTGAGAAACATTTTTGTACAAGTCTACAAGACTTATTTTATTATGAAACTTGTCGCTCAACTGCTTGTCGCACTGTCGGTCTATAAGTTCTAACTGCAGCTGGGCATCCTACACCGACGTGTTTTGAATTGATTTGCTGTGACTGATCTACGCTTTGAAGTTTCTAACGTGGCCATAATGCTTTACTTTTCATCGATTTAAAATGAGTCACTCTTCGCTTTAAGAATTGCGCTGTAACTACACTGGTGTCCCAAATTAAAGCAACAAATGGAAATTTTGCAAGGTTGCCTTTATTTTTCCGCAAAACAGTACCAACAGAGGATAATAAAGTAGAAACAATGTAAAGAATACTAGACGTAAACAATTGCAACATGCATAATGGTAGATAAAAATTTTCTATGTGTTTTCCAACTTAAAGGAATGGCTCAAACATTCCGACAACTGTTTAATGTGCGCAGTACGGGGTGTGGCCGCCTCTGACAGCAATACAGGCCTGACAAAAGACGGAGTATGCTGTAAATGATGTCATCAATCTCATGTTGAGGCTGTAACTCCCATTCGTCCCGTAGAGCTGCTCGTAATTCTTGGAGAGTGATTGGTGGATGCTGACGTGATGCAACCGAACTCCCTAGTGCATCCCAGACGTGCTCTATGGGATTCAAATTGAGAGAGTGAGCAGGCCGCGCCTTGCATGCAATATCTTCCGTTTCCAAGAAAACATCAGCCACTTGTGCTCTATGAGGTGGAGAATTATCGTCCGTCAACATGAAGTCTGGGCCTGCAGCACCTCACAACGACCGCTCATGAAGTCCCACAATTCCGTCACGATATCTGACAGCAATTGAACCTTACCGATTCACCAGTAGAGTTTCAATAAGAGGTGTTCGAATGGTCCACGTCATCCCTGACCTCACCATTAGGAATCCTCCTCGATATTGGTCTCTTTCCACAATGTTTGGGTCCAAAAATCGTGCTCTCCTTTCGTTCCAGATGCAAATCCGTCGAGAATCATTCTCTATAGCCGGCCGGTGTGGCCGAGCGGTTCTAGGCGCTACAGTCTGGAACCGCGAGACCGCTACAGTCGCTGGTTCGTATCCTGCCTTGGGCATGGATGTGTGTGATGTCCCTAGGTTAGTTAGGTTTAAGTATTTCTAAGTTTTAGGGGACTGATGACCTCAGAAGTTAAGTCCCATAGTGCTCAGAGCCATTTGAGCCACTCTCTAGACCTAATCCAGACTCATCTGTGAAAAGCGTATTGGCCCATTTTTCTCCTGTCCAGGTGACTCCATTCTAGATGTTCTCTTTTGTGAAGATGCCAGTTGCCGTGCCGTAATACAGTCGCACCGTTGAGCCCTTACAGCCAGATAAAGGTCCTCTCTTTCTGATAACCCCACGTTGTCGGCCCTGCCCTGGTGTCAGCGCATCCGAGAAACAGCAGAACGATTCACATTAAGCCGTCGGACCACATCAGTTTACAACTATCCTGCTCCCGTTTTTCTTATGGTCCTCCACCACATAGAGTCTGGTAGGCGCCTTCTCTGTGCCATAAGCCACCCACTGTGACTGTACACAGCGATTGTGAATGTGGGACTACCCAACAAACACTATCTCGTTTGACAGATGCCCTAAAGTCATCGTTGGCGTGGTTGTTCGTTGCCCAGAATGCCATAGACCTTGCAGAACACGATTGTATGGACGTCTGTTGACAGTTTGTATTATTATATAGTGAATGAGACACAAGATGGCGAAACAGTGGTTTGCAGTTTTAATTTTGGACCACAGTGTACATCCGTTTGCGGTGAAGCTAACATGTAGTCATCGCTCTGAAGACAGCACACTCCCACTGTGCCACTTAAAGTCTGATCGACCCCCTCTTACCGCGAGCGCTCTCTTCTCAGACTGCGAGCGATCGCCGCTGGTCACTTAGCCGCCTCCTGAACAGGCTGGAACCCTCTGCCTCCTTTCCCAACACAACTTCCAACATCTACCCCTCCCTGATGGTGAGCTTCGAGCCGACATCTACCCTTGCTACCAACCCTAACCCCATCTTCCTCCTGTCTCCTCCTCAGGACTCCCTCACCTCCCCCTCCCTTCACTTAAGTGGCTTTCCCCTCTTACTCCCCCTACCTTTCCTGTGCTCCCCTTCAGTGTCTCTGCGCTCCCTCCTGCCTTCCCTCTTCCTCTCTTGCCCCACCTGTCTCCTGCCTCTTGATGCACCTGCTGACGCCCCTGCTCTTTTCATCCCGCCCCCTCCCCTGCTGCACCTTGATCTCCCCTCCTTTTCCATCCTCTCAGGCCTCTCCCTCGGCTGGTCCCACCTGGCAGTGTTATTCTTCATCACGTGTACTCCAAGTGGGTTTAAAGTGTGTTGTTCTGGAGTGTTTTTAATACTGTGGCCAACATTTAACCTGTGCATGTGATTTCAGTGTCTTTTTTGTGTTCTGCTAATTGCCAACTGTGTTTTTTTAGCCTTATGTCGACTTTTTTGAACGTCTCCGTGTCATTGTATTTTTACCTCCATTATCTCCCCTTACTCTGTTTTATGTCCCCCTTTTTTTCACCTTATATGTAACATTTTCTTCTAGTACTAGCTGTCACGTCACTCGGTTGAAGAGCAACGGATTGTGCCGTTGACAGCCCTCCCCTGCCCGTATGAGACAGGGGAATGAAATCACAATAAAGAAAAAAAAAGGGTAGAGTTAGGACGTAGACTTCAGGCCTCATCGCCCATTATCGCTACATCTACTGGTTTCGCCTCTAGAGGAAGAATGTGCTGCGATTCCTCGACAAACATCCAGACACCTCACTGAACTTATCCCTAGCAGAGTCAAACCGCACTAAAGGGGAAGGGTGGACACATCTCATTTTTCTTCACATAAAGCTTCCTGGCCAATAGGCCACGGTCGATGTATAAAACCTTCTCTTAACATTTGCTCTCGCACTGTGGGAGACGACATTAGAGGTAAAGCGGCGAACCTCTTGAGATGTCTCCCGCGGCCAGAGAGGAAACATTAGGAGAAGGTTTTATGCATCGACCGTGGCTTCTTAGGCCGAAAGTTTCGAGTGAAGTCAGTACTGGCTGTGAAAGCTTACATTGTGTGATCATTGTTGTTGTTGTTGTTGTTGTTGTTGTAGTCTTCAGTCCAGAGACTGGTTTCATGCAGCTCTCCATGATACTCTATCCTGTGCAAGCTTCTTCGTCTTCCAGTACCTACTGCAAGCTACATCCTTCTGAATCTGCTAAGTCTATTCAGCTCTTGGTCTCCCTCTACGATTTTGACCCTCCATGCTTCCCTCCAATACTAAACTGGTGATCCCTTGATGCCTCATAATATGTCCTACCAACCGATCCCTTCTTCTAGTCATGTTGTGCCACAAATTTCTCTTCTCCCCAATTCTATTCAATACCTCTTCATTGGTTATGTGATCTACCCATCTAATCTTCAGCATTCTTCTGTAGCACCACAATTCGAAAGGTTCTCTTCTTGTCTAAACTTTTTATCGTCCACGTTTCACTTCCATACATGGCTACACTCCATACAAATACTTTCAGAAACGACGTCCTGACACTTAAATCTACACTGGATGTTAACAAATTTCTCTTCTTCAGAAACGCTTTCCTTGCCATTGCCTGTCTACATATTATATCCTCTCTACTTCGACCGTCATCAGTTATATTGCTCCGTAAATAGCAAAACTCGTTTACTACTTTAAGTGCCTCATTTCCTAATCTAATTCTCTCAGCATCACCCGATTTAATTCGACTACATTCCATTATCCTCGTTTTGCTTTTGTTGATGTTCATCTTATACCCTCCTTTCAAGACACTGTCTACTCCGTTCAGGTGCTCTTCCAGGTCCTGTGCTGTCTCTGACAGAATTGCGATGTCATCGGCGAACTTCAAAGTTTTTATTTCTTCTCCATGGATTTTAATTCCTACTCTGAATTTTTCTTTTGTTTCCTTTATGCTTGCTTAATATAGAAATTGAATTACATCGGGGATAGGCTACAACCCTGTCTCACTTCCCTCCCAACCACTGCTTACTTTTCATGCCCCTAGACTCATATAACTGCCATCTGTTTTCTGTACTAATTTTAAATACCTTTTCGCTCCCTGTATCTTAAGCCTGCCACCTTCAGAATTTGAAAGAGAGTATTCCAGTCAACATTGTCAAAAGTTTTCTCTAAGTCTGCAAATGCTCGAAACATAGGTGGTCATACACCACTTTAATTTCCACAAATGGGAATGTGGATACTTTTGATCAGATAGTGGAAGCTGAGTTCCTGAGTTCTTTGTCAAAGTCTGTGAGTTCAATTTTCTTTTTGTAATTGAGTCAAATGTTTTTTTTTTCAGATCTATAAATCTAAGACAAAATTTTACTTCACAACTGTTGCTGAAGACAAGTAGTGGATGGACAGGAAACAAATTAAGTAGGAGAGTAAAATGGCCTCGCGAAATTTGCTAAATTAAAAAGAGGATCTATAAGTGGATTTTGACTGTTTCAGGAAACGGAAGTTCAGGACCCGGTTGTATTATCAGTTTTGACTAATAGGAACAACAGATGGACTTTCACGCGAAATCCATTCAATCTGAGCGTTACCCAGCAGGCATTGTACAGATAAAAATGTCGTGTGGGTACATCGTTCGGAGGGTGCAAGTCTTTCGATTTGACGCCACTTCGGCGACTTACGCGTCGATGGGGATGAAATGATGACGATTAGGACAACATAACACCCAGTCCCTGAGCGGAGAAAATCTCCGACCCAGCCGGGAATCGAACCCGGGCCCTTAGGATTGACATTCTGACCACTCAGCTACCGGGGGCGGACGTTGTACAGATTAAACCGGGCAATAGCTGAGAGAGATAGGAAAAGAAACAAATGAATCAGCGAACAGACTGAGAAGGAATACGTAATCATGCAAAGAATAAAAATGAAACGGAGTTTGTAGGAGATGTGACCAGTGAAGTGTGGATAGATAGACAAAGGAAGATTTAATTTTAAATTAACAGCAGCCTCAGTTGAAATGTTTATCTAGATTTACCTAGGTTTCAGTTGGGATAACCCAACCTTCTTCAGAATAAAAGGAACTATGATTTGTCCATAATGGACAACGTCAAAAACTAAAAACTATACTATGGTAATACATTGTCATATAGCAATAGCTTATCTGGGAAACAGCGTCGGCCCCACTTCGCGACCGCAGTACGCCAGCAACGGATATTATAGTTTTTAGTTTTTGTTGTTGTCCATTATGGACAAATCGTGTTGCTTTTATTCTGAGGAAGTTTGGGTTATCCCAACTGAAACCTAGGTAAATCTAGGTAAACATTGCAACTGAGGCTGTTGTTAATTTAAAATTAATATTTATACAGTTGCTGACAGGGCCGCGAAATGTTGAAAATATTAAAAGGAAGACTTGCTTGCTGGAGTCCAAGGCATGTGGAAAAAACCGAAACGACGATCGAATGGAAAGTGCTTCGAAGAAGTTAAAATATGCGCGATAGCATGAATGGAGCAGAATGTAAATGGAACGCAAGAAAAATTCCGAAGGGAGTCCTTATCCGCCCGTGTTTGCCAAATAATTGTATAATGCTGATGACACACCGTGAGAAGCCGAAACACTAAGACCGCTGCCCATCACGAGACTGAATACCGCCAGTCGGCGCTGTGTGGCGCTCACCGATAGATCTGTACCTACAGGTTGGAAAATTGCGCAGGTCGCACCAGTGTTTAAGAAGGGTAGTAGGAGTAATCCATCGAACTACAGACCTATGTCATTGAAGTCGGTTTGCAGTAGGGTTTTGGAGCATATACTGTATTCAAACCTCGAGGGGAACGATCTATTGATACGTAATCAGCATGGTTTCAAGAAACATCGTTCTTGTGCAACGCAGCTAGCTCTTTATTCGCACGAAGTAATGGCTGCTATCGACGAGGGATCTCAAGTTGATTCCGTATTTCTAGATTTCCGGAAAGCTTTTGATACCGTTCCTCACAAGCGACTTCTAATCAAGCTGCGGGCCTATGGGGTATCGTCTCAGTTGTGTGACTGGATTCGTGATTTCCTGTCAGGAAGGTTGCAGTTCGTAGTAATAGACGGCAAATCATCAAGTAAAACTGAAGTGATATCAGGTGATCCCCAGGGAAGCGTCCTGGGACCTCCGCTGTTCCTGATCTATATAAATGACCTGGGTGACAATCTGAGCAGTTCTCTCAGGTTGTTCGCAGATGATGCTGTAATTTACCGTCTAGTAAGGTCATCCGAAGGGCCAGTAACAGTTGCAAAGCGATTTAGAAAAGATTGCTGTATGGTGTGGCAGGTGCCAGTTGACGCTAAATAACGGTAAGTGTGAGGTGATCCACATGAGTTCCAAAAGAAATCCGTTGGAATTCGACTACTCGATAAATAGTAAAATTCTCAAGGCTGTAAATTCAACTAAGTACCTGGGTGTAAAAATTACGAACAACTTCAGTTGGAAAGACCACATAGATAATATTGTGGGGAAGGCGAGCCAAAGTTTGCGTTTCATTGGCAGGACACTTAGAAGATGCAACAAGTCCACTAAAGAGACGGCTTACACTACTCTCGTTCGTCCTCTGTTAGAATACTGCTGCGCGGTGTGGGATCCTTACCAGGTGGGATTGACCGAGGACATCGAAAGGGTGTAAAAAAGGGCAGCTCGTTTTGTATTATCGTGCAATAGGGGAGAGAGTGTGGCAGATATGATACGCGAGTTGGGATGGAAATCATTAAAGCAAAGACGTTTTTCGTCGCGGCGAGATCTATTTACGAAATTTCAGTCACCAACTTTCTCTTCCGAATGCGAAAATATTTTGTTGAGCCCAACCTACATAGGTAGGAATGATCATCAAAACAGAAAGGTTTAGGTGTTCGTTTTTCCCGCGCGCTGTTCGGGAGTGGAATGGTAGGGAGACAGTATGATTGTGGTTCGATGAACCCTCTGCCAAGCACTTAAATGTGAATTGCAGAGTAATCATGTAGATGTAGATGAGGAAAGCGTATGAGCGGAGCAGGGGCTAATGGGGGATCATTCTAGCGACGGCACGAGTCACAAATGGCAACATCCGTTGACGTAAGCGAATGTGCCAAAGGGCAGAACGATACGGTCTGGCGTCCGGGTGCGAACATGTCGGAAACGGCGACGTGGCTGAACGTTCGCCAACTACTGTTGTGAGCGTCTACGAAAAGTGATACGACGACTATGAAACTACGCGTGAACGACAAGGTGTTGGACATCGACACCATATCACAGAACGTGGTGGTCGGAAGCTTGTCCATTCTGTAAAGCGAGATAGGCGGCAGTGTGTGGCAGATGTGAGAACAGGATACGATTGTTGATTACGATTTCATTGAACACGGAGTAACCTAGATTGGACTGAGGAACTTCGGGAACTGTTTGCCTGGTTGAATGAATCACGTTTGTTGTTACACGCAGATGGTTGTATCTGTGCCGTCCAGTGAATGGTTGCTAGCAACAAGCACCGTGCCATGGACTCAGAGGGCAGTGCTATGCTGTGGTGCACACTCACTGGGAATCCATAGAACCTGTGACAGTAATCGAAGGTACCGTGACAGTCGTGGACTACGTCAACACTGTCCATAAAATTCTCCAGGGTATGTGACCGCATTGTCAATATGGGTGGTAGGGTTCGTGCACTTAATTTAGGATCCACTGATAAATACACGAAACCCTCCGTTGCCAAATTTACCTTTATTGGAATTTTAATTAACGTGGAAGCCATAAAAACACCAAACATAGAGGCAAAATGTACGCATCCAAAGGCTACTTAAAGAAGGAACAAGATCACTTAAATTTGTTTCCACAAGAGGAGAATACAATGCCCCAATTCGGACCTCGCTAACACTTATATTTTACTGACATTAAATATAACAAGATAAATAATCATACATGTGACGAGAACAAATGAATAACACTATCAGTCTTTACAGATGAGAATCCGACTACATCCACGAAGGTTCGCACCATGGCAAGGGAGATACTTAACCTCAACATGTAAGGTGATTACAGTAAGGCCTAATTCCACTCGAGAAACGTAGTAACGATATAAGCGAGACAAACGTACTGAAGGAGGATAGCCGGATGTGCCGTAGTAAAAAGGGCCACTATCAACCCCGTCAGGACGCGACCCCCGTGAACACGTCAGTTTCAGCTACCTGCAACATACACAGAGTCACTTGTAGCCTCTTAAAAACAATTAACATGAAAAGGCACAACGCGTAACACACTAATAAAATATAAACGACTACTTCACAGAACTAGCTCCTCTTTAGACAAAGCAAACAGCAGAATATTGGTTCAAATGGCTCTGAGCACCATGGGACTTAACCTCTGAGGCCATCAGTCCCCTAGAACTTAGAACTACTTAAACCTAACTAACCTAAGGACATCACACACATCCATGCCCGAGGCAGGATTCGAACCTGCGACCGTAGCAGTCGCACGGTTCCGGACTGCACGCCTAGAACCGCGAGACCATTTACTTCACATAATTTCCTGCACAGACACAAGGCAGACAAAGCGTTTTCACATGCAACAGCGGCGAGCATCACACATTTCCTCCGTCACGCCATAGACACATCTCAATTTCAATGGTTAATAACAAGAACCTATTCATGCCCTCGCAGCAGAAAAGCCCCAAAACACAACGCTGCACCACCGCGATACCAGACCCGAGGTCCCATCAAGTCACTGCCGGGATCTTTCGCTGACCCTGCCCATAGCGTACAGGCGTCGTACCACAGGCCTCACGGTAAACGTCAACAAGCCACCTCCGACCCTGCGAATCTCCACTCCGCTGTCGCTTTTTCTCTTTCCGTTAACCACCCGACCACCGGCCTCAATCGCGGAAGGCAAAGATGGTGACCCTTAATCGATGGCAGCGATGCCGTTCTAAGTGCGAGAACACTGGCGCCAGCCGCGCCACGGCTCAATGGGCAGTAAACAAATAGCCTGAGGAAGGTCATTTGCAACAGTGGCCGAAACGTCGGAGAAATTTTATACACTGACAATGCGATCACATACCCTGAAGAAGTTTATGGACAGTGACAACGGCCGCGGAAGCCTACGTTTATATAAGACAGCATTGTTGTGTACGATATGTCTTTCTCGAATTTTCAATAACCCTAGATTGCTAAACACTCGTAAAGTATACGACTGCAGTAAGGTATAAACAGGGCATTTTGTACTTAACTTGGTATGTAACATACCATTGGAGATCTAATAATTATAATTAACTAAAGCGTAATCTACAAATTATGTATTCCTTTGAATAAAATTTGGAGTAGTAATAATTAGGATGGTTTAGTAGCATTTAAACCTGTTTTCCAGTTTAGTGTTCTGGGGTTAAGCACTTGAGGGAAACGTAATGGATAAATAAAGAGAACCGGACGGAGATTTGAACCGTAATCTCCCCCAATACGAGTCCATTACGTTACCTCTTTCTGCGGATTTGTGGTGTTAGGTGGACGAGGGTGGTGCTTCGTGCAGCTCAGTTTCGTAGAACCCAAACTTAGGCAAACCGAGATGAGTGAGGTGTCCGCTGTTTAGCACTACTTCGGGCATGTCGATACATAACCCATGCACCACCTGATTACGTTTGGATATGCTTTCTAACTTCCTAGTTTGTAATCTCGATTTAATGTTAATATTTAGGTAATCTTTTTTCCATTTTTCTTCAGGTCGTATTTCATTTATTATGTTTTATTGTGTTGTGTTTTTTTTGCATGTATCTACATATGTTTGTGTGTAAGTGTGTGTGTGTGTGTGTGTGTGTGTGTGTGTGTGTGTGTGTGTGTGTGTGTGTATGTGTGTGTGCGCGCGCGTGTGAGTGTGTTTGAGAGAGAGAGAGAGAGAGAGAGAGAGCAAGCAAGCAGACAGACAGACAGACACTGGAGGACAGAAGCTGGGCATGTAAAAAGAATTTCTGTACTCTTTGTTTACGTATGTTAGCTGTTTATTTAGTACTGACAGTACGTTTGCATGTAGCTGGTGTTGCAGCACATGTTAGGTGTTTTGTATCGTTAATAGGTCACGGGGCATACACGCGAAGCTTACGTTTTCCTGTTGTGGTCTGTCAGCTGCGTCCTGTTTGCTTTGCTACAATAAACAGCGTTTAATCTGCAGTGTTTACATTCACATTTGTATGCGTCCGGAGTGGCCTGATATGCAGCGAGCAGATAAATTAGCTGCAGGAAAGGCAAATGCCAGACATTCATTGTAAACATGTCGCAGTAAGAATGACACTGAAGACGAAGCATGAATGTAGAAATGAGTTTCGTCGAAACAGTGCAGACGAAGTAGCAGCTGCCGAATTTTTATCTTCCCACCTTGAAATATTTCTTTTCAGTTTATTTCGGCACGATGGTACAACGCTGTCGAACAAAAAATGTTGCACACAAATTGGGTGGTGTTTTTCTTGTATAGGGAATACTTACGTCGATTGCAATTGCACCCTTGGTGATATCGATATTGCTCTTCGCCAGCCAACAATACTGGACGCTGTTTGTAGATCATCTGCGTGTGTTTCTCACTGCACTGTTTTTATACCGGTCTGCTGTGTGTTAAGGCCACTGTTGCTGGAGTACACGACAGGGATCACGGGTTGTGTGCGCAGTAGCAAGCTGCGAAGCTGACGTCACAGCAGACGTTACCACGGCTCAGTAGCCCGCAACGGCCAGAAACTGTTGCGTAGTTTACATCTACATCTGTAATCTGGGAACTACGGTGAGGTGCACGGCAGAGGGTACCTACTATTGTACCTGTTATTAGCGTTTCTTCCTGTTCCATTCACATATGGAGCGCGGGAAGAATGATTGTTTGAATGCCACTGAGCGTGCAGTAATTATTCCAATCTTATCCTCACGACCCCTATCTGAGCGACACGTACGGGGTTATAGTATATCCCTACCGCAATCATTTAAATCAGGGTCTTGAAATTTTGTTAATAGACTTTCTCGGGATAGTTTACGTCTATCTTCAAGAGTCTTCCAATTCAATTCCTTTAGTATCTCTTCGACATTCTCCCGCGGTTTAAACAAACCTGTGACCATTCGTGCTGCCCTTCTCTGTACTACCCTACGGCTCCCACAAACTTGAGTAATAGTCTATAACCGGTCACACTAATGATTTGTAAGCAATGTCCTTCATAGATTGACTGCACTTCCCCAGTATTCTACCAATTAACTCAAGCCTACCACCTATATTATACCTGACTGATCCTTTGTGATCATTCCATTTCATATCCTTACAAAGTGTTACACTCAGGTATTTGTATGCGTTGGCCTATTTCTACAGTGACTCATTGATATTATAGTCCTAGGATACTACGTTCGTATTGTGCACAATTTTACGTTTCTGAACATTTAAAGTAAGTTGCCAATCTCTGCACCACTTTGAAATCATGACTGAATATTTATGTAGCTTTCTTCAGATAGTACTTTATTACAGCTAACTTCATCATTTGTAAAAAGCTTGATTTCACTATTAATATTGTCTACAAGGTCATTAATATACAACATGAACATCAAGGGTCCCAACACACGTCCTTGTGGCACAACCGAAGTTACTTCTACATCTGACGATGAATCTCCATCCAAACCACCATACTGCGTCCTCCCTAGTAAAAGGTCCTCAATCCAGTAACAAATTTCACTTGATAACCTATATGATCGTATTTTTGACAATACGCATAGGTGCGCTACTGAGTCAAATGCTTTTCGGAAATATAGAAACAATGCATCTACCTTGTTGCCTTGATCCAAAGATTTCAGTCATCATGTGAGTAAAGTGCGAGTTGGGTTGCACTTGATCGATGTTTCCAAGAACCATGCTGGCTGGCATTGAGGAGGTGATTCTGTTCGAGGTAACTCATTATGTTTGAGCTCAAAATATGCTCTAAGATTCCACAACAAATCGATGTTAAGGATATTGGACGGTAGTTCTGTGGATCACTTCTGTTACCCTTCTTGTGGACGGGTGAGACCTGAGCTTTTCTTCCTGGAACTGGGCACGGTTTTTTGTTTGAGGAATCTATGTTGTATTATAGTTAGGCACAAAGGCAGTGTAGAATCTGACAGGGATTCCATCGGGGCCTAGAGTTTTGTTCAGTTTTAACGATTTCAGCTGTTTCTCAACACCACTGACACTAATACTTACTTTATTCATCTGTTCACTGGTACGATGATTAAATAAGGGCAGTTACCCAGGGTTTTACTTTGTAAACGAACGATTGAAAAACACAGTTAAGCGCTTCACCTTTTGGTTTGCTACCCTCAATTTCAGTTCCTGTCTCATTTACTACTGACTGGACACTAACTTTGGTGCCACTAACAGCCTTTTCATATCACCAGAAATTCTTTGGATTTTGTGAAAAATCATTTGACAGTATTCTGCTATAGTAGTCATTGAGGGCTTCATGCATTGCTCTCTTGACAGCCAAACGTTTGTCATTCAGTATGTCTGTATCTATAGCCCTATACTTTGCTTTACAACTGTTATGCAGCAATCTCTTTTTCTTTAGAAGTTTCTTTACAGTTACTGTATACCATGGAGGTTCCCTACCATTATGAACTGTTTTACTGGGTATATATCTACCCAGAGGATGGTCAACCATTCTTTTAAACTTAAGCCGGAGTTGCTCTACGTGCTCCCACCCTGTGCTGAAAATTTCGAGTTCCTCATTGAGATATGACACTATTGATTTTTAATCTAGTTTACTGAACAAATATATATTTCTGCTGTTTTAGTTGTCCTTCCTACTTTAGTAATCATTGTTGCCACAGCCGCATCATGTTTCAACTTGGACATTCTCAAAGAGGACAGGTCTATTTGTGCCATTAGATCAAATATATTTCCTTCATGAGTGGGGTTCCTAAAGATCTGTTCTAGGTAGTTTTCAGGGAAGGCATTTAGTAAAGTTTCACAGGATGTGTTATCGCCCCAACCACTAACAAAACTGTAATTTTCCCAATTAATTAATGGATGTGATTCATGGTGTGGGTTCCTGTAGTCATGTCCTAGTTCATGAACCACGGGCAACGTATGAGTGGCCAAGTAAGTGGTCCCGACAGTCGGGATACCAGTTACTTTGGAATAAGGCTGGGCATCTCGGACATATTCTGAGTCGTGGTCACCTTTGTGCTCATACGGCAAAGACTACCAAATCCACCGGTTAGTCCCTCAAACGTTAGGGGTAAAACTCAATGGGACTCGGGGCAAGTAAGGCTAGCAACCTGCTTCCCTGGTACTTTAAATATGATGCTGGCAACAATCAGAGCAAAATGCCTCGGACCTTTGGAGATGACGGAGTCCCACCTCTAACTGACAAACCAGGGACTCCTAAGATACGACTTGACAAACAAATGGTAATGAGATGGTGAGCTATTAATATAAGTGGGGGCTACTCTGGGAAGAAGGTAGAGCTGGCAGAGGCTGCAAGTAAGATGGGGCTGGACGTTTTAGCTGTTAGTGACATTCGGGTAAGGGGTGAGAAAGAAGAGGAAGTGGGAGAATACAAGGTCTATATGTCAGGAGTCAAAGCAGGAATAGCACAATGGGGTGTAGGGCTTTACATCAGGAAAGAAATGGAACCCAGCGTAGTTGCAATAAGGTATGTAAACGAACGCCTGATGTGGATAGATTTGACAGTGTCTAGCAAGAAAATTAGGATTGTGTCAGTATATTCGCATTGTGAAGGGACAGATCAAGATAAGATGGATAGTTTTTATGAGGCACTCAGTGATGTAGTTGTTAGAGTAAAGGACAAGGACACTGTTCTGCTCATGGGTGATTTTAATGCCAGGATTGGAAATCGAATAGAAGGGTATGAAAAGGTTATGGGTAAATTTGGAGAGGATATATTTCTGTGCCAGTATGGGCTTAGTAATCACAAACTCCCTTTTTAATCATAGGAACATTCACCGGTATACTTGGGAAGGCAGGGGAACATTCTGTCATTCACTATATAATAACAGATTAGGAATTCAGGAAGGCTGTGAGGGACACACGTATATTCAGGGGATTCTATGATGACAATGATCATTATTTAATCTGCAGTGAAATTGGGATTGTGAGGTCGAAAGTGCAGGAGGTCAGGTCCAAATGTAGGAGGATAAGAGTGGAGAAACTTGAGGATAAGGAAATCAGGCACAAGTACATAACAGTGATCTCAGAAAGGTACCACTTAGTTGAATGTAGTCAATTACAGTCATTGGAAAAGGAATGGACAAGGTACAGGGACACAGTACTAGAAGTGGCTAAAGAATGTCTTGGAACAGTAGTGTGTAAAGGTAGGATGAAGCAAACAGCTTGGTGGAATGACATAGTCAAGGCAGCCTGTAAAAGGAAAAAGAAGGCGTATTAAAAATGGCTACATACTAGAACTCAGGTAGACAGAGAAAGTTATGTTGAAGAAAGAAACAAAGCCAAACAGATAATTGCAGCATCCAAGAAGAAATCATGGGAAGACTTTGGAAACAGGTTGGAGACTTTGGGTCAAGCTGCTGGAAAACCATTCTGGAGTGTAATAACCAGTCTTCGAAAGGGAGGTAAGAAGGAAATGACAAGTATTTTGGACATTTCAGGAAAACTGCTGGTGAATCCTGTGGATGCCTTGGGCAGATGGAGGGAATATTTTGAAGAGTTGCTCAATGTAGGTGAAAATACGATCAGTAATGTTTCAGATTTCGAGGTACAATGGGATAGGAATGATGATGGAAATAGTATCACACTTGAGGAAGTGGAGAAAATGGTCAATAGATTGCAGTGCAATAAAGCAGCTGGGGTGGATGAAATTAAGTCGGAACTCATCAAATACAGTGGAATGTCAGGTCTTAAATGGCTACACAGGATAATTGAAATGGCCTGGTAGTCGGGATAGGTTCCATCAGACTGGACAAAAGCAGTAATCACACCAATCTTTAAACATGGAAACAGAAAAGATTGTAACAACTACAGAGGTATCTCTTTAATCAGCGTTGTGGGTAAAATCTTCTCAGGTATTGTTGAAAGGAAAGTGCAAGTAGTAGTTGAGAACCAATTGGATGAAAATCAGTGTGTGTTTAGGCCTCTTAGAGGTTGTCAGGACCAGATCTTTAGCTTACGGCAAATAATGGAGAAGTGTTATGAGTGGAACAGGGAATTTTATCTATGCTTTATAGATCTAGAAAAGGTATATTACCGGGTTCCTAGGAGGAAGTTATTGTCTGTTCTACGAGATTATGGAATAGGGGGCAAACTTTTGCAAGCAATTAAAGGTCTTTACATGGATAGTCAGGCAGCAGTTAGAGTTGACGGTAAATTGAGTTAATGGTTCAGAGTAGTTTCAGGGGTAAGACAAGGCTGCAACCTGCCTCCACTGTTGTTCATATTATTTATGGAACATATGTTGAAAACAATAGACTGGCTGGGTGAGATTAAGATATGTGAATACAAAATAAGCAGTCTTGCATATGCGGATGACTTAGTTGTGATGGCAGATTCGGTTGAAAGTTTGCAAAGTAATATTTCAGAGCTAGATCAGAAATGTAAGGACTATGGTATGAAGATTAGCATCTCCAAAACGAAAGTAATGTCAGTGGGAAAGAGATATAAACGGATTGAGTGCCAAATAGGAGGAACAAAGTTAAAACAGGTGGACGGTTTCAAGTACTTAGGATGCATATTCTCACAGGATGGCAACATAGTGAAAGAGCTGGAAGCGAGGTGTAGCAAAGCTAATGCAGTGAGCGCTCAGCTACGATCTACTCTCTTCTGCAAGAAGGAAGTCAGTACCAAGACTAAGTTATCTGTGCACCGTTCAATCTTTCGACCAACTTTGTTGTATGGGAGCGAAAGCTGGGTGGATTCAGGTTACCTTATCAACAAGGTTGAGGTTACGGATATGAAAGTAGCTAGGATGATTGCAGGTACTAGTAGATGGGAACAATGGCAGGAGGCTGTCCACAATGAGGAAATCAAAGAAAAACTGGGAATGAACTCTATAGATGTAGCAGGCAGGGCGAACAGGCTTAGATGGTGGGGTCATGTTACACGCACGGGAGTAGTAAGGTTACCCAAGAGACTCATGGATTCAGCAGTAGGGGGTAGGAGGAGTCGGGGCAGACCATGGAGAAGGTACCTGGATTCGGTTAAGAATGATTTTGAAGTAATACGCTTAACATCAGAAGAGGCACCAATATTAGCACTGAATAGGGGATCATGGAGGAATTTTATAAGGGGGACTATGCTCTAGACTGAACGCTGAAAGGCATGATCAGTCTTAAATGATGATGATGATGATGATGATGATGAATTGATGGATGAATTGATGGAGTATCCGCCGATCGATTGGCCAACTTACGTACAAGTGAACTGAGGTTTCCTCTAAAGTTTCCGGTTACGTCAGGAGATGAGTCTGATGGGCGATAGAAGAATCCAGTCATCATTTTATGCCCACCCCTGATACCGACTCTTGCCCAAACAATCTCCCATGCAGCTTCAATTTCTACCTCGGTGAATTTGCGTTGTTCTGGTACTGCAACAAATACACCACCTCCATTTCTCATTTGTCTATCCTTTTGATATACACTTAAACTATCCCCAAAAATATCACTGCTATCAATTTCTGCTTTCAACCAGCTTGTCTTTGAGTGAGTTTATTGAGTAGCTCGAGTATGACATCTTATCCCTGATTGACCGCTAAGTGCAGAATTACACGACAGTTATCACTGTTTTGAACAGTTATCACTGTTTTGAACTATTTTCATTGAAGGCTAATGACCTGTTGTACGACCACAAATTGTACTAACTATTACAGATTACAAAAACAGTGAGACTAAATAAAAACGGAGAAACGCTTGCAAATGCGCTGATTCGTTTTCGGTTACTAATGCCTGTGTGGGCTCGGTAGATGTTGCTGATTCTTATTACGAGAGGAATTTGAAGAGTGAACTCTTGGATCTTCCACAGAAACGTAAATTGAAGCCTGAGGCTGCTCTCGCTCCCTCCAGCATAGATTTAGCGGTGCAATAATGAGTCTAATAATGAGAGAAAAATTCGGTCACGGGAAACAAAAGAAGAACAGAGGCGTTCACGTAGCCCATCACGTGTCAGGCACGCAGTCGACGGGCACAGCAGGGTGGTTAGTCAGTAACGTTTCGGCCTTGTAACAGGAACGCATGGCGAATGCCTGCCTGTCGCCGCTATCGAGAGTAATTTCAATGCTGTGCACCACCGAGACGCCATCCTCCAACAACTTGTGCGTCTCTCAAGACGATACAGTGCACGGACGTACGTCGCTACGTCGCCCACCTCGTGAAGTCCTTGCGCCAGGATGTAGGACTCGACAGGAAAGACGAATCCGATTTAGCACGTCAGGACCAGTTAAAATGGATGACGCTAGGACGGCAACTATCGAGAAGTAGAATGGGCGTGAGGCTGGGTAGCAACGTCTCCATTCCACTGTCTCGTAGCCAGTATTAGAGATGGGTCGTTCGCGAACTAACGAGTCCAAAGGAACGGTTCAGTAAGATGAACGGAACGAGCGAGGAACGAATTCTAAGGAACGGTCTTTCATAGTTAACTTCTGTCGCGGCTTTCTACTTGTAGTTCCCGGGAACGGGAAACGTACGGTCTCGTTGCCGCAACGGGACATCGGCCAGTCTCGTTCCTGCCTCGGTCCTGTTCCCGTCGGTCTCGGTCTCGGTCTCGGTCTCGGTCTCGGTCTCGGTCTCGGTCTCGCTCGGCCGGACTCGTCCTTCTTCGCGCAGTCACTCGTCGCAGTTCCACTGCCGACTGCTCATAGTTCAGTATCGTGTTGTTTCGTTTTGTTGCTTCGCACACCCATCTGGACCTGCTTCAAACCTTTTTTCATCTCTGGACTTCTGGTTCTTTCCGTATTCTATTCAGCGTATACGACCGGTAGTTAAAATGTATTTTATAATTACGTAAATTACATAAAAATTACGTGGTATTTATTACATACAAAGAATTTATCTTTTCAGGTAACAGAGTGGTGTATCAGCTTACTTCATTATTTCGATAAACAGCAGAAGAAATACTTGCAGAAAGGCAAGATTTTCTTGTTATTACATATGCAAAGGACGTCGCCATGGCACATACGAGTATCCATTTTCCGTCTTTTTTTGATCCAAGGTAAAAGAGTATGTTCATTGTTACGGAAGGCAGACCGAATGAAGCCCGCGCTTCGTAATCGAGTGTATGGTGTCATATTTTGTAAAGAGATATGGTAATTCCTTCAATATTATTTCAGTGGCGCACAATATTATTTCAGTGGCGCACGAAAAATCGGCTCCGGGTACTAAACTGCTCATTGTCGCCCAGAAATCGTCATCTATTGTTTCGAAGCTGTTGTCTGCATTAGCTTTTTTTTTATATCTTCACTGCCTAATTATTACATGTTTATCTACTCTGCTCGTAGTGGTCAACAAATTGTGCGTAATTTGCGAGCAGTCTGTACTCGGAGCCGGTTTTTCGTGCGCCACCTTATGTTATTTAACTGCGATAAGCCACATAACGCTACAGTTGGCTAAACGAGATGTTTTGCAGAATCACTAAAATTACAGGTGTGTGATAATTCTTTTATGAATAAAAACTCTGTACTCCAGGGCGGAGGCAAGTGCCCTCTCTTTGCGCCTCCCATCTTCAGTCACCTACTAATTTTCAATTTTTCATAAGAACCATAAACTAAGCACAGTGAACGGTGAACGAGTAAAAATGAACGGTTCCCAAAAAAGAGCGGCCACCAGTGAACTAGTTCCCAAGGATGAACGAGTTTGCCTGTCTCTAGCTAGGTCTAGGGGTAGCGTCTTTGATTCATAATCAAAAACGTCTTCGGTCCCGGCTTCGATCCCCGTCACTGCCTAAATTTTGGTAAATAATCAGCATTGGCGGCCGAAGACTTCCGGCATAATAAGTCAGCCTCATTCTGCCAACGGCCTTGTCAAAGAGGGCGGAGGAGCGGATAGAGGTTCAGGGCACTCTCTTGTCCTAGGGGTGCGAAATTGCCCCTAAAGGCGGAAGAATCAACAATGATCAACGACATGAGGATGCAGAAGGCAATGGAAACCACTGCATTAAAGACACGTAACGAGTATCCACAGGACATGTGGCCTGTAATTGAAGAAGTGTCATGATGATCTCTCCATTGGCAAAAGATTCCGGAATAGTCCCCCATTCGGATTTCCGGGAGAGGACTGCCAAGGGGGAGGTTACCATGAGAAAAACATTGAATAATCAACGAAAGGATAACGTTCTACGAGTCGGGGCGTGGACTGTCAGAAGCTTGAACGTGGTAGGGAAACTAGAAAACCTGAAAAGGGAAATGCAAAGGCTCAATCTAGATATAGTAGGGGTCAGTGAAGTGAAGTGGAAGGAAGACAAGGATTTCTGGTCAGATGATTATCGAGTAATATCAACAGCAGCAGAAAATGGTATAACAGGTGTAGGATTCGTTATGAATAGGAAGGTAGGGCAGAGGGTGTGTTACTGTGAACAGTTCAGTGACCGGGTTGTTCTAATCAAAATCGACATCAGACCAACACCGACAACGATAGTTCAGGTATACATGCCGACGTCGCAAGCTGAAGATGAACAGATAGTGTATGAGGATATTGAAAGGGTAATGCAGTATGTAAAGGGGGAAGAAAATCTAATAGTCATGGGCGACTGGAATGCAGTTGTAGGGGAAGGAGTAGAAGAAAAGGTTACAGGAGAATATGGACTTGGGACGAGGAATGAAAGAGGAGAAAGACTAATTGAGTTCTGTAACAAGTTTCAGCTAGTAATAGCGAATATCCTGTTCAAGAATCACAAGAGGAGGAGGTATACTTGGAAAAGGCCGGGAGATACGGGAAGATTTCAATTAGATTACATCATGGTCAGACAGCGATTCCGAAATCAGATACTGGATTGTAAGGCGTACCCAGGAGCAGATATAGACTCAGATCACAATATAGTAGTGATGAAGAGTAGGCTGAAGTTCAAGACATTAGTCAGGAAGAATCAATAGGCAAAGAAGTGGGATACGGAGGTACTAAGGAATGACGAGATACGTTTGAAGTTCTCTAACGCTATAGATACAGCAATAAGGAATAGCGCAGTATGCAGTACAGTTGAAGAGGAATGGACATCTCTAAAAAGGGCCATCACAGAAGTTGGGAAGGAAAACATAGGTACAAAGAAGGTAGCTGCGAAGAAACCATGGGTAACAGAAGAAATACTTCAGTTGATTGATGAAAGGAGGAAGTACAAACATGTTCCGGGAAAATCAGGAGTACTGAAATACAAGTCGCTGAGGAATGAAATAAATAGGAAGTGCAGGGAAGCTAAGACGAAATGGCTGCAGGAAAAATGTGAAGACATCGGAAAAGATATGATTGTCGGAAGGACAGACTCAGCATACAGGAAAGTCAAAACAACCTTTGGTGACATTAAAAGCATCGGTGGTAACATTAAGAGTGCAACGGGAATTCCACTGTTAAATTCAGAGGAGACAGCAGATAGGTGGAAAGAATACATTGAAAGCCTCTATGAGGGTGAAGATTTGTCTGATGTGATACAAGAAGAAACAGGAGTCGATTTAGAAGAGATAGGGGATCCAGTATTAGAACCGGAATTTAAAAGAGCTTTGGAGGACAAACGGTCAAATAAGGCAGAAGGGATAGATAACATTCCATCAGAATTTCTAAAATCATTGGGGGAAGTGGCAACAAAACGACTATTCACGTTGGTGTGTAGAATATATGAGTCTGGCGACATACCATCTGACTTTCGGAAGAGCTGACAAGTGCGAGAATTATCGCACAATCAGCTTAACAGCTCATGCATCGAAGCTGCTTACGAGAATAATATACAGAAGAATGGAAAAGAAAATTGAGAATGCGCTAGGTGACGATCAGTTTGTCTTTAGGAAAAGTAAAGGGACGAGAGAGGCAATTCTGACGTTACGACTAATAATGGAAGCAAGGCTAAAGAAAAATCAAGACACGTTCATAGGATTTGTCGACCTGGAAAAAGCGTTCGACAATATAAAATGGTGCAAGCTGTTCGAGATTCTGAAAAAAGTAGGGGTAAGCTATAGGGAGAGACGGGTCATATACAATATGTACAACAACCAAGAGGGAATAATAAGAGTGGACGATCAAGGACGAAGTGCTCGTATTAGGAAGGGTGTAAGACAAGGCTGTCGCCTTTCGCCCCTACTCTTCAATCTGTACATCGAGGAAGCAATGATGCAAATAAAAGAAAGGTTCAGGAGTGGAATTAAAATACAAGGTGAAAGGATATCAATGATACGATTCGCTGATGACATTGCTATCCTGAGTGAAAGTGAAGAAGAATTAAATGATCTGCTGAACGGAATGAACAGTCTAATGAGTACACAGTATGGTTTGAGAGTAAATCGGAGAAAGACGAAGGTAATGAGAAGTAGTAGAAATGAGAACAGCGAGAAACTTAACATCAGGATTGATGGCCACGAAGTCAATGGAGTTAAGGAATTCTGCTACCTAGGCAGTAAAATAACCAATGACGGACGGAGCAAGGAGGACATCAAAAGCAGACTCGCTATGGCAAAGAAGGCATTTCTGGCCTAGAGAAGTCTACTAATATCAAACACCGGCCTTAATTTGAGGAAGAAATTTCTGAGGATGTACGTCTGGAGTACAGCATTGTATGGTAGTGAAACATGGACTGTGGGAAAACCGGAACAGAAGAGAATCGAAGCATTTGAGATGTGGTGCTATAGACGAATGTTGAAAATTAGGTGGACTGATAAGGTAAGGAATGAGGAGGTTCTATGCAGAATCGGAGAGGAAAGGAATATGTGGAAAACACTGATAAGGAGAAGGGACAGGATGATAGGACATCTGCTAAGACATGAGGGAATGACTTCCATGGTACTAGAGGGAGCTGTAGAGGTCAAAAAACTGTAGAGGAAGACAGAGATTGGAATACGTCAAGCAAATAATTGAGGACGTAGGTTGCAAGTGCTACTCTGAGATGAAGAGGTTAGCACAGGAAAGGAATTCGTGGCGGGCTGCATCAAACCAGTCAGTAGACTGATGACAAAAAAAGCCAGTATGCTAACAAGGCTGCAATGTTATAATTCACCGACCAGAATGACACTGTATTGAAAGTCACCCATAAAGTTGCCACCTGTAATTGTTCTGTGTGACAATATAACAGTATACCCTCCAGTCCTACTTTTAGTTTTCCTTTTGTTATATTCCATAATTTTTAATTTTATTTTCTTATGTTTATCATCTTCTTCTTGCTTCCCAAAGCCTATCAGTGTAAAGCACACGGGAGAGAAACAAAACAATGGGTAAAGAGACAATTGTTTCGTTACCCCGTTTTCGAAATAGTTAACGTTAAGGCGGCAGCAGTATTTACGGGGTGACCGAGTGAGAAGTATGCACGTGTTTCGTGTTATCGCTCCTCCCTAAGAGAAAAGCGTTATTAACGTTGCGGTGATTTTGGGATTTCGCAAAGTCCGATTCACTTTTAAAAAGCTCAGTTAACTAAGTGGAAATGCAAATAGCTAGGGCAGAGAGTGTAGTGACGACAACTGTCACACAGTTACAATGAAACCGGAAAACAAAAAGTGATAAGAATGAGCTCATTTCGTAAGGAATGATCAACGGCTGAACATTTCAGAAGTTGGTTAGCTGAGGGGGACGACGATTGAATGTCAAAGCATACTTGGTGTCCTGCTTCCTTTTCAATAGAAAGTGAAGGTACTGGCGCTGCGAGAAAACATTTATTAAGAGAGAAATACTAATTTTCTCTTTAATCAGTTTCCAAAAAGTAATCGATTGTAAATTCTTTTTATTTAATACATTCTTCTATTGACAATGAAGTTTCAGCTGCCGAGCTGTCACTTAGATATCACGGAGTTATGTATAATCACTGTGTTGTCACCGCCAGACACCACACTTGCTAGGTGGTAGCCTTTAAATCGGCCGCGGTCCGTTAGTACCTATACGTCGGACCCGCGTGTCGCCACTATCGGTGATTGCAGACCGAGCGCCGCCACACGGCAGGTCTAGTCTAGAGAGACTCCCTAGCACTCACCCCAGTTGTACAGCCGACATTGCCAGCGATGGTTCACTGTCTACAGACGCTGTCAATTGCAGAGACGACAGTTTAGCATAGCCTTCAGCTACGTCATTTGCTACGACCTAGCAAGGCGCCATATTCAGTTACTATAAGTACAGATAATATTGTGACTCATGTACCGTCAAGAGCGACGTTCATCATTAATGGATTAAAGTTAAGTATCCAACTAATTACGTCCGCTTTCTGAATTCTAATTCCTTGTCATGATCCAGAACTCACGTCAGTATAGTTCTTCCCACCTCACGCCAGCCTGCGTGAGCTAAACGCGTGCATTTCGGCCTCCTCTAGTAACACGGTGTTGGCTCTTCTGCCAACCCAACAATCACAGTTGTGCTTCTACTGATTGTGGCGTTGAACTGGGAAGTACAACTTTCAAAGACTCAGTCAAAAACTTCATTGTGCGCATAAAAAATGTGAGACACTGATACAAAATGTGTTGGTTCCGCGTTCGGTATAACTCACAGAAAATTAATTAAAACATGCCACATTTTTCGACAGAACCCTCCAATGAAAGTAATAATAAATGCTTTCATGTGTCGATAAAATATTTTTCTGAGATACTGGAGATGAAGGAAAAAATACTCAACTTCTATGACAGCAGTTTATTTTAGACGAATTCAGTTTGGGACATTTACATATATCAAGTTTATCCAGCAGTGAACCATGAAAAACAGTACTCAGTTTTCCAAAATTTAAAATTTTTAAATAGTAACATAATTGAAGCTAATTGTAACTGTTGTGTTATTCATAAGATGGCCATAAATGCATTCAAAATAAATTCGATTTTGGGAGACTGGTATTGAAAGTCTACAACGACTCCTCGTCTTCTCGTAATGAAACGCAAGGACTCAGAAAGATGTTTGACTTTGTTAAACAAGTATATTCAACAATTTTGCGGCGTATTCCTGTATGGTGGTCGTCCTTGTTGCCAGCTCTTGGGCGTTTACTAAAACACCGAACAACTACTCGATCGTGCTTTTTCTCTCATGGAGAAGAACAGACCAGACGTCTGATATGGTCTTTCATGAAAGGCGTGGGCGAAGGAGATTAATGGTCACGTCCCTATTTTTACAAGCAGTCCGCATATACCCATATGAGTTTTATTCCATCAACAATTTTACATATCGAAAACTGGAAAACGCTACCTATAGGTCTTTATGATATTTTACAACACTTGAAGAAAAATGTTGAATCGAGATCAGAAGTTTTTTTTCTTTTGTTTAATGTGAATCAGATCTCAAGAGACTCAGCAAATCAGACCAGAACAAGTATAGGAAAGATGTCGCTAGCGCTTACCACAGAAGCACAAACTATCTAAATATGTGGTTTAATTTCGAAACCTCACTTTTTGAGAAATTCGCTGTCATGAGCATGAAATATGAAAGGATCTTTCACAGCCTTATAGACACTGTAAATGACCACAGTATAAAAAAAAAAACAGAGACGAATTGCAGAATATATTTTGCAGCGTTAATAAGTGCTATTCAAATGTTTAACACTTCGAATTTAGCAACAGGCCAAAACTGAGTTCATTTCTTTAGTAAAACTAAATCCTCAAACTTATTAAAGATACTGAAATTTGTGCTTTCTATTCCTGAGAACACCTCACACGTTGTACGAATGTTTTCCCTGGTGGATAGCGTATGGATTGATGAACGAATTAAATGTGCAATTGTTACTAGCTTTCGTCACTTTTAATCCTCAAACCAAAACTAAACTACAAATACCATGCCTGAAATTTAAAATATTTAAAAGTTAGCGATGTTTACATTGTACATACATTGATGAAAATCAATTGGCTGGAGCTGGAAATTAGAGACTTACTGTTGTCTGCTGTAGCGGCCTTTAGGAGTTCTTCTTCATTTAGAAGATGCTGACAGAACCCTGATCAGCTCATAATTATTATAGTTTATTTATCAGTTCATATTATAGTTTCACTTTGCTGAGATTTCACCCTAATAATTATGAGCTGATCAGAGTTCCGTCAGTATCTTCTAAATGAAGAAGAACTTCTAAAGGCCGCCACAGCAGACAGCAGTAAGTCTCTAATTTCCAGCTCCAGCGAATTGATTTTCACCAATGTATGTACAAGGTAAACATCGCTAACTTTTAAATATTTTAAATTTCAAGCATGGTATTTGTAGTTACGTTTTGGTGTGAGGATAAAAAGTGACGAAAGCTAGTAACAATTGCACATTTCATATATTAACTGACGCCTTTGTTTGAGTCGACAAAGGTGTCAAACCCTTGTCACCCACCAACAGATTTCGATTTCACGTGTGAGTGAAGATGCACACTTCCCAACAGACAGCCGTTATTCCGGTTTGCTACGAAGTGTTTCGCGACGGAGTCCTTGGATACAAAGACCTCGGTTAACTTGCAGCGTCAAATTCGGATAAAATCCCAACTTTTCGTTGACTGCTTCCATCATGTGCTAAGCCTGACTGAAACTGGGGAGCCTCGCACTTTTATGGCCAGAGGAACGTGTCTGATTGGCTAGTTTACGTCATGATGACATAACAGAAATGGGTCGTACTAAGGTGGTGCCCTCTACGTCCATAAATTAAGTTTGTGCTCATTGTCTAGTATCACTTGCAGCATCAATACGGTGACTGAGCACAGTCTAATGAACAAACACAAGACTATGTTTGAACGGATGTGGATTCTGGCCCGTGCTTATAATTATTGGGAGTGTGTGATTAGAGAAGCAGTGGAAATTAGGCTGTGTGATAAGTGTGGTGTCACCGCCAG
Organism: Schistocerca piceifrons; assembly: GCF_021461385.2. Classification (NCBI taxonomy): domain Eukaryota; kingdom Metazoa; phylum Arthropoda; class Insecta; order Orthoptera; family Acrididae; genus Schistocerca; species Schistocerca piceifrons. The sequence continues at coordinate 124,383,962 of NC_060142.1, forward strand.
ACACCACACTTGCTAGGTGGTAGCCTTTAAATCGGCCGCGGTCCGGTAGTATACGTCGGACCCGCGTGTCACCACTGTCAGTGATTGCAGACCGAGCGCCGCCACACGGCAGGTCTAGAGAGACTTCCTAGCACTCGCCCCAGTTGTACAGCCGACTTTGCTAGAGATGGTTCACTGACAAATTACGCTCTCATTTGCCGAGACGATAGTTAGCATAGCCTTCAGCTAAGTCATTTGCTACGACCTAGCAAGGCGCCATTATCAATTGCTATTTATCTTGTGATGCATGTACCGTCAGACCGATGTTCACCAATTATGGATTAAAGTTAAATATTCCAACAGCTACGTACTTTATTTGCTAGACTCAAATCCTTTAACTGTTCCAGACATCACGCCAGCCTGCGTGAGCTTAAACGCGTGCCTTTCGGCTTCACCTCCTAGTGGCTTGGCTGTCTTGTCAAGTCACAACAATAAGAGCTTCAATGCCTGTAGGAATGCACAAAAACATGCACCTATCACAGAGAAAGAAGTCACATAGTTCACCACCTCATATGAGTAGTAGTGCTGCAAGTGACTCTGGAGGACGAGCACAAATGTAATTTATGGAAGGCAACCACCTCAGTAGTACTCAACATCTCCATGGTATCACCACGACGCAACCTAGCCAACCAGCGAACATCGCCCGCTTCTCGACAGTCAGACAGCTCCTGACGAAAGCTTGAGATTTTATCCGAATTTGAAGCAAAGAGCTGGAACAGAACTCGCTTTTGCTTCGTTTTTATTTCGCATCGGAGTACTTTTTAGCTTCATTAGGCTTACACTTTAATTCGTACAGCTGTTAGACATTCCGTTTCCTGTTCCACTTGGAAATGGAGGGAGGGAAAAGTTACTGGCTGCGCATCTGTGGGTACCTCTGTTGTATGGGTAGCAGCTTTGACTGGAAGTCGAACTGCTTAAATTTTGAATAAAAATCAGCAAGGGCGGCCGAAGCCTTTAGGCGTAAGAAGTCACCCTCGTTCTACCAGTGACTTTGTCAAAGAGTGCGGTGAAGTGGACAGATATTCGGGGCAACACCTCGCCCTTGGGATAGGAAACTGCATGCAAAAGGCGGAAACAATGACCATCGGCATCAAGAAGCAGAAGGCAATGGAAAACACTGAATTAAAAACATATAATTTGTATCCAAAAGGCATGACGTCCCTAAGAGAAAAAGTGTCATGATGATCTATCCATTGGCAAAAGATTCTCGATTAGTTCAGTATCAGGAACTCCAGATGGGGATTGCCCAGTGGGAGGTGGCGGTAAGAAAAACATGGAATATCCAACAAAAGGGTAACATTCAGCCAGTTGGATCGTGGAATGTCAGAGGTCTGAACATAGTAGGGAAGCTAGTAAATGTAAAAAGCAAACTGCAAAGGCTCAGTCTAGATATGTGATGTGGGCCAGTGAAGGGACATGGATAGGTAAGGATTTCTGGTCAGACGAACATATGATAATAACAGCAACAACAGACTATATAACGAGTATAGAGTTACCATGAACAGAAAGCCAGGGCGGAGAGTGAGTTACATGAACAGTTCAGCAATAGGGTTCATCTCATCAAAATCGACAGAGAACCAATGCCAACAACGATATTTCATCATATGAAACTATATGGTTCCAGAGGTCTGCATATGAACAATAGACCTTAGGTTCAAAATGGCTCTGAGCACTATGGGACTTAACTTCTGAGGTCATCAGTCCCCGGGAACTACTTAAACCTAACTAACCTAAGGACATCACACACATCCATGCCCGAGGCAGGATTCGAACCTGCGACCGTATCGGTCGCGCGGTTCCAGACTGTAACGCCTAGAACCGCTCGACCACTTCGACCGGCAATAGACCTTCGGGATCCAGTATTTCAGTCAGAATTTAAAGGCTCTCTGGAAGCCTTGAGATCAGATAAGATCGAAGGGGTAGATAACATTGTTTCCCAATTTTTAAAATTATTGGAGGGAATAGCAGACAAGCGACTACTCAAGTTGGTGCGTAGGGTCTGTGAGATTGGCTACATACCATAAGGCTTTCGGAAAAAATATAATCCACACAAATCCGAAGATTTCAATAGCAGATAAGAGTGACAAGTAAGCTTAGTGGGTGATTCGTCAACACTGCTGATAAGAATAATATACAGGAGAATGGAAAACTGAGGGTATGTTAGATATCGATCAGTGTGGCTTTATGGAAGGTAAAGGCACCAAAGAGACAGTTCTGACGTTGCAGTCGATAATGGAAGCAAGGTTTAAAAAAGGTAAAGATACATTCGTAGGATTCGTCGACATAGAAAAAGCGTTCAACAATGCAAATACTGCAAGGTGTTGAAATTTTGGGAAAAATAGGAGTAAACTATGGTAAAGGAGGGTAGTAAACAATATTTACAAGAACCAAGAGGGAACAATAAGACTGGAAGACCAACAACGAAGTGCTCGGATTAAGACTATATAAGACAGGTATGCAATCTTTCGCCCCTACTGATCAATCTATACATATAAGAAACAATGACGGAAATCAAAGGTAGGTTCAAGAATAGGGCTAAAGTTCTGGATGGAAGGGTATCAATGATAAGATTCGCTGATGACATTTCTGTTCTCAGTGAAAGTGATGAAGAATTACAGAGCCTGTTGAATGGAATGAACAGTCTAATGAGTACAGAATACAGATTGAGAGTGAACTGAAGAGAGGCGAAACTAATGAGGAGTAGCATAAATGAGATTAGCGGTAAATATGACGTCAAAATTGGGGAGCACGTAGTGGACGGAGTTAAGGAATTCTGCTACCTTGCAAGCAAATACACCCTGGTGAGCGAAGGAAGATGGACACGGAAAGCAAACTAGCTCACGCAAAGAGGGCATTCCTGGGCTAGTATCAAACATAGGCCTTAATTTGAAGAAGAAATTTCTAAGAATGTACGTTTGGCACACAAAACTGTATGGTTGTAAAACATCGACTGTGGGGAAATCCTGAACAGAGCACAATCGAAACTCTGAGAAGTGTAATTGAAGAAGAGTGTTGAAAATTATATGGACTGTTGAGATAAGGAATGAGGTGGTCCTTCGCAGAATCGGTGAAGAAAAGAATATATGGAAAATGCTAACAAGAATTACGGAAGGGATGATAGGACGTGTGTTCAGACATCAGGAAATAACCTGCATGATACTAGACGTAGCTGTAGAGAATTAAAAAATTGTAGGGAAAGGCAGAGACTGAAATACATACAGTAAGTAAGGGAGGACGTAAGGTGCAATTACTACTCTGAAATGAAAAGGTTGATGCAGGAGGATAATTTGTGGAGGGCCGCATCAAACCAGTAGAAAGACTGATGATGGAAAAGAAAATTATGTATATGTGTCAGCCGTAATGTCCCATATTTCGCCCTTGGAGAATCCTTCTGCAGGACACTGCGACTCTGCTGCTCGGTACCGTTTCTCGAACAGACTGTCTTCTTTCATCCAAGGATTTCCATCTAAGGCTACTGAGATTTTTCGTAATACTCCCGTTGTAATGCAACGGACCGGTGATGAATGCAGAGACACGCCTCCGAATTGCTTCCATGTGTTCGTTTGATGCGACGTAGAGGGGATCCCAGACATTGGAGCATTACTCAGCTGCGTATAACAAGACGAAAATCCTCATTAATGTATGAATACAAAATAAATGGTCTTTGGAAGCGGTAACATCAGTCAAGTATCTGGGTGTGACTATTCGAAATGATCTCAAATGGAATGATCAGATTACGCAAGTAACGGGTAAGGCGAACTCTAGATTGCGGTTTATTGGTAGAATCCTTAAATGATGCAGTCCTTCAACAAAGGAAATAGCTTACAATACGTTAGTTCACCCAGTCTTGGAGGGTTGTTCGTCTGTATGCGACCCTTACCAGTTGGGTCTGATTCAAGAGATTGAGAAGGTCCAAAGAAGAGGGGCAAGATTCGTGACTGGTACATTTAGCCATCGCGAGAGCGTTACAAATCTCATAGAAAGTTTGAAGTGGGACACACTTGCAGATATACGACGCGCTAAACAGAAGGGACTGCTCACTAAATTCCGAAATCCAATCTTCACCGAGGATGTAGAGCATATATAATGACCACCAATTTTCAAATTGCGCAATGATCACCATTCAAAGATAACGGAAATTAGAGCTCGTACTGAGGCGTTCAGACAGTCGTTTTTCCCTCGCGCGATCCGCGAGTGGAACAGAGGAGGGGAAATATAACTTTGGCGCGAATTGTTCCCTCCGCCACACACCGCTTGGTGGCTAGCGGAGTATATATGTATATGTAGATGTAGAACACGGGGGACAAGTTCTCTTTACGCGGGCACCTTTACTGGTACGCTTCGCTTTGTCACAATTCTCGCAATAAGCAGTAGTTGGCCATTCACCTTCCCTACTTGCGTGCTCGCTTCGCTTCATGTCGTTTCGCAAAGATACGTCTGTATATTTAATCAAAGTGACAGAGTACGAAAGCATTCGATTAATACTGTATTCTTACGTTACGGGAAAGTTTCTCCTTCCAGTCTACATTACCATATATTTGTTCGTCTTTAGAACAAGCTGACATTCGTCGTACCAAATAGAGATACTTTGCAAATCATCCTGAATCTATGAGTCCCGAATTTTATTTCACCTAACTTACGAGAATGCAGCGGGTTGACGTCGTCGACAACAGCTGATATTTCGACCGGAGACCACCCCGTCATTTTCATTGTATTGGTCAGCCTGTCAGCACCGTGGGGGACCGGTGCACTAAGCATAAGCGTCACAAACGGCTGTTGTGGAACAATGTGTTGGCACTGGACACTCCATGGATATATCACCACGGAATTCTGACATGCACTTCCAGCTAGTGGGATAGTGTTATTAAGGAAGCAGTTGAAATTAAATTAGCAAGTTACCTTGTAAATAGAGATGGATGTTTCTGCTTAAGTTTTGCGTGGAATGCTGCCCTCCCTCGTTAAAAAGAAAAGGGACAGAGTTAACGCTATCTCTCCTGTTGTTCAGTTACTTTCACTACCGTTAACTTCTGGCGTCGGTCGTCATTCATTGGTGTGGTGGTGCTAGTGTGTGTGTTATCTTTCTGGAACTGCTTTGCGATTCGAAATTTTCAATTTCTTTGCACTACGCTTTCCTGCTGGACTTTTTCCTGAAAAATATCAAAGTGGTCTCCTGTCGAAACATCAGCAGCTGTCGATGACGTCACCTGGCTGCATTCCCACGAGTTATTTGAACATCATAGTCACTCAACTATGACACTTTGCTGTCTATAACAACAGCAAAGCAAACAGGGTCACATATTATCCCCCATTCTCTCCCCTCCTTCTCGCCTCCTTTCCCGTTCTCCATTGTCCCCCCCCCCCCCAACCCCCCAGCAGGTTCTCCCAGGTTTTTATTCATTATCACGTGTGCTGCGTTAGTGTTGTGTTCAGTGCCATTACACAGTGTCATCAAGTGCTGTGGTTTTAATTGTATACTCGACCTGTATATAGTCCGTGATTGTTCGTGTGCTTTTTATAACGTGGCCAACTTTTAACTTGTTTTTGCCTCCAGTGTTTTTTAAGTGCGCTTCAAATTGCCAGCTATGTTCTTTTAACTTTATGTCGACTTTTTAACTGTCCCCTAGTGCATGTCCCCGTATTAGTGTGTATTTTAACTCCCTTCCTCTCCATTTCCAGTGTTTTTTATGTCCTTCTTTTTATCTCCATTTTTATGTAAGAATCCCGCTTTCTGTATTTTATAAAGCCGTTTGGCTAGAGAGTGGTACACTGTGCTGGTGCCAGCCCTCCGTGCCCGTGTGGGGCAGGGGAATGAAATTAATAAAGAAAAAAAAACAGGATGACATTAGGATCCACCCTGTCCGAGAGATTGTGTATGTACATGGAACAATCTTACCACATTTCGCTGACATTGTGTTGAGACGAAATCAGCTCAGGTAAAGGAGTGTAATAAGGCCATTTCTGTTTACATTCTACATCTACATCTACATGACTATTCTGCTGTTCACCCTTAAACACCTGGCAGAGCGTTCATCGAACCACTTTGACACCATTTCTCTGTCGCTCCTTCTTCGATCAGGGCGAGGGAAAAACGAACACTTATATCTCCCCTTGCTGTCTCTGATTTCTCTTATTTTATTACATTTCTTCCTATATAGGTGGGCGCCAACACAATATTTTCGCATTCAGAGCACAAATTTGGAGACTGAAATTTAGTGAAAGATCTCGCCCCATTGAAAATTGGCTTTGTTTCAATGACTGCCACCCCAACCTGCATTCCTATCCGTGACACTCTCTCCCCTATTTGGCAATAATAGAAAACGAGTTGCTTTTCTCTGAACATTTTCGATGTCCTTTGTCACTACTACTGGTAAGGATCCCATACCGCGCATCACTACTCTAGCAGATGACGGACAAACGTAGTGTCAGCAGTCGGCTTAGGAGACCTGTTGCATCTTCTAAACGTTCTGCTAATAAAACGCAGTCTTCCTTTCCCTTTCCCCACAACATTATCTGTGTGATTTTTCCAGCTCAATTGTATTAATTGTTATCGCTGGGCATTTAGTTGAATTGACAGTCTTTAGATTTGTGCGATTTATCATGTAACTAAAATTTAACGGATTCCTCTTGAACTCGTGTGTTACCTCACGCTTCTCATTATTCGCAATTAATTGTCTCTTAAATACAGGTATCTTGTCTCAATCATTTTGTAATTCTTTTTGATCTTGTGATGACGTTACTAGACCGCAAATGCCAGCAACATCCGCAAACACTTTAAGACGGCTGCTCAGGTTGTCTCCCAAATCGTGTACATAGATTAGGAACACCAGAGCACCTATAACACTTCCATGGGGAATGGCGTATATCGCTTCAGTTTTACTCGATGACTTTCAGTCAATGACTGCAAACTGTCCGCCCCTGGTAGCTGAGTGGTCAGCACGACAGAATATAAATCCTAAGGGCCCGCGTTTGATTCCCGGCTGGGTCGGAGATTTTCTCCGCTCCTGGACTGGCTGTTGTGTTGTCCTAATCGTCATCATTTCATCCCCATAGACGCGCAGGTCGCCGAAGTGGCGTCAACTCGAAAGACCTGCACCCAGCGAACGGTCTACGCAACGGGAGGCTCTAGCCACACGACATTTACATTTACTACGAACTGTGACCTTTCTGACAGGAAACCACAAATGCAGTCGCATAATTGAGACGATGCTCCATTGGCACGCAGTTTGGCTAGAAGCTGCTTGCGAGGAACGGTATCAAAAGTTTTCTAGAAATCGAAATATATGGGATCAATTTGAGATTCCCTGTCGAAAATACTCATTACTTCATGAGACTAAAGAGTTAGTTGTATTGCACAAGAACAGTATTTTCTAAAATTGTGCTGACTATTTGTCAACAGAGTGTTTCCTTCAGGTAATTTATAATGTTCGAACACGGTATATGTTCCAAAATCCTACTGCAAATCGACTTCAGTGAAATGGATCTGTAACTCAGCGGATTACTTCTGTTTCCTTTCTCGAGTATTGGTGTGACTTGTACAACTGTCCAGTCCTTAGGTACGGGTCTTTCGTCGAGCGAGCGGTTGTATATGATCGTTAAGTTGAAGCTATTGTATCATCATATTCTGAAAACAATCTGATTACTATACAGTCTGGATCGGAAGACTTCCTGCCTCTGTTGAGTGCTTTAGGCTGCTTTGCTACATATAGAATGTCTGCTTCTAAGTTACTGAGTTTCGCAGCAGTTCTTAATTGGAATTCTGGAATTTTAATTCGTCTTCTTTAGAGAAGGAACTTCGGACAACTGTATTTAGCCGCTCTGCTTCAGTGGCACTGTCATCAGTAAGATTACCATTGCTACCACATAGAAGAGGTATGTACGTTGTCCTTTTTTCCGTTCGTGTTGGATGGTGCTGTAATCGGTCTGACAGTTACGGCAGCTGGACGAAAAGACACGCCGAAATTAGTCACACTGATGGTGAGATTCGATTGGGCTCAAGCATCCTAATAGCAAGGGAATTCACCGAACCGACCCTGAATGGAACAGAAAACTATATTACGCTAAAAGTATCTTATATGCCAGATTTTTAAATGTCTAACGTAGACGTTCTACTGTACAATCTACTTTGCAAAACAACAATTTTTTAAAGATAGTATTAGTTAATTAAAACTGCAGTTCACATTTTTATGGAAATTGTAATGTAAATTCAAAAGAATCGGTTGTTAATTGGTAAAATTTTATTTTGTAGATTACAACACTATTTACCACTAATGGAAAAAAAATTATTTTTAGTAAACTCTAAGTAATTTTTGTCATAGAATCCGAATCTGCAATAAAAATTGGAGAGGGGCAGGTACCCAATGGAAAATAAAAAGTAGAACGCCCCCGCCCCCACCCCTGTCCCTCGTGTGGGGACTAGGAGTGACCAGTTTTAGCATGGGCAGATGTCCTCTTAGAACATATTTACTTTTCATCTGGAACATTTTTTTTCGTACGGTGCGTATTTTACGATATATTTTGTTGTTTCAAGTTAAACAGACACCTTGTACATTGCGTTAGGGTGTTTACGGTATTCAGTCTCCCTACAACGACTTGGACTGATAAGGTAATAAATAAGGAGGTTCCCCACAGAATCGTTGAGGAAAGTAATATATGGAAAACACTGACAAGAAGGAGGGACAGGACGGTAGGAAATGCGGTAAGACATCGGGAATTAACTTCTGTTGTGCTAGAGGGAGCTGCAGAAGGTGAAATCTGTAGAGAAAGCCAGAGATTGGAATACATCCAAGAAATAATTGATGACGTAGGTTGCAGTTGCTTGAAAAGAAGAAACAACAACCTTGTGGCCACTAATCCTTGTATGATAATGCTTCCTATTTTCTCGGGATTATTTGTTGTTAATCTGTGTAAATGATGTAGTGGATAGTATCAGAATCTCTGCGAGGCAGTTCAGAGACGATGCTGTTGTTTATAAGAAAATAGCAACGCCAGGAGGCTCTCACGAACTGCAGCAACATCACGCCCAGTATAGGGAATGGCTGCCAAGCCTGGATGTAAACAAATGTGACATGTGTAAGGTTCGTGTCTGATCAACAACTGTGTAAACTGTAAATAACTTTGGTTTAATGCTGCTAACTTATCACAGAAATACACGCATTTACACAGTTTGCAATGTCTGAATGTTAAGACAGTTGTCAAAAGAACGCATCGCGTCCTCAGAAAGTGAAATAATCCTAAACACAACAATGGTAATTTTAACTAGAAGTTTCTTTACAAAATTATTCTTATGGCTACGTCATGATGTTGGCCACTACTACGATAAGTCATCTGATTCTGGTTCAAAGTTTGGTACTATTTAGGATGACAATCAAGTGTATGGAGGATGGTTAGTTTTGTGACAAATTGAGCAAAAGATTACCCAAGGTCGCTCGAGTTTACAGTGACCGCAAGGTGATGAACCAACAAGTGTACACGTCTGCGCGCGATATTTACCTTAGCTGCGATGAGCTGTCGTCTGCATGGTTGCTCTCGTCCACTGAACTTCCTATAAAATCTGATTAATCCTTTGCTGACTTTTTCAGCAGAAATTCTTCCTATATTTCTTGTGATGCGTGAAAACATGCACTCATCCCTAGTGTTGGCATATGGTGATAAGCACGCGCATAGCTGGAGCAGCGTGCATATTAAAATGCCCTCTCAGTTCTCGCAAGGACAATTAAGTAACTGGCTGGTTCGTTTCTCCACAGTGGGAGCTCAATGATGCTACAGCTAATATCTAGCTGAATGTTAGCTGCTGTGAACGCAGTGTTCACTCAAATTTCTCCTCTGCGCCGTACATAGTGTTACGCGCTCCGTTCTACACTTGACACCAGTTCAGAGCTGAGTCCACCAAAATTTCACTCTCGTCTTTCTCCTAGCCGAACTCTCTCCCCACCTGGGTTCTTTCGTTCTCCACGGCTTTTTTCGACCAATAGGAGCGTTCCTCTTATTTTGTGGTAACTCTCTTTACCAGTCGCAAGGGCCCTACCATTGAACTGTGTCAAAATCTCAGCACTTTACTATTTCCTAGTTCGTTTCCGCCAGTCGGATATTTGCTGCCCACTCACATGTGTAGCATTCGCTTTTCACGTGATGAATTGCGTCACTGATTTTGTGCGTATCCATTTGGAATTCCGAAACACAGTTTTCTAAAGCTTCTTTCTGTCCTACTTGTGGTGGCCCGTTACTTGCTCTGCAGCATGTGTCACCTGTCCGGTCGATGACTCCCACCGCAGGACGCCATTCCCTTAAGAGCTTTCCGAAGTGCCTCCTGGGGTGTAGCCTCTGCATTTGCCCGCACATGATTCCACACATAACGTTCCCTCGCGCTACTTGTTTCACCTTCTGCTCATTGACATGCATTATATAGAAGTGTGTTATACCGCCAATTGAGTGTCATCCCTTTTCCATTACATACTTACAGGCAAATCTGGTCATTACCACCAAAGTAAATTAGCTGTCATATTCACCTTCCTGTTACTATGTATAAAACTCTTATGTAAGGTGCAAAATTGACCTTGATTTATTCTGCCACCTTACACATATCGTACACAAATATGTGAAGGCATCCACTACAGCTTGATTACGCTACTGACGATAAATCACTGCAACAATAATAGCTACGAAATACCTAGAAATATTTGTTTGGAGCTATTAAAAGTAAAATGATTATATGAAGTGCGCAGCTTGTGGTCTAGTCGTTACCGTCGCTCATGGACGGCTGGATACAGATCTGGTGATCGAGCAGGCCAAGGCAACATGTCGAGATGATACTTCGTAGGCGAGAAGAGGCGGCTAGATCTGAGGGTATGGAATATTTTTAATATTCTGGAAGATGAATGGCGACTTGTAAGTAGCCATAAAAATGTTCCAGTTCCGACCCTGTAATACAAAGTTTTGCAATACGATGCAACAATAAGTCGTAGGATGCTGATTGTTGCTGTGTTGAGAATACTTCATACTTGCATTTTTTCCATTGTGCAGAGTCTGTCGGCGCAGTCATTCATCAGCAGGGTTAGTACGAAGTGCTTGCTATGGCATACTGGTCACGAAGTGATATTCGTGCAGTTTTGTGGTACCAATTCGCGCGCGGTTTAAACATGGACCAGTGCTTTGAAGCAATGACTCTTGCACTCGGTGATGTGTGTCCACATCGTACAACTATTTCAGGTAGTACAGAGAATTCCAAAAAGTAAATTACACTCTGGAGGATGCTGAGAGGACGGCATGGCCACGATGATCAATTGCGGAGGAAAACATTGACGCTGTGAGGAAAATGCTAGACGAAGACAGGCGAGTGATGTATAAGCAGATAGTGGATACCTTAGGGCTAAATGCACCAGCAATTCGTTCTGCATGTTCATTTTCAAGTAAAAAAACTATGTTTCCTCTGGGTACAGCATAGACTGACGGAGGAGTAGATTACGTGACGTATGACTTGGTGCCGGGGGATGTTAAAGAAGTTTTCTAGGGAACAATCTGAGTATGCGAATAACGTTGTGACAGGTGACGACACTTGGCTGTACTATTATCACTTGCCAACTAAGACTCAAAACAAAGTTTGGGTCTTTGAGGTCGTCCACATGACTGCTAAAAGAAACTCGTTAAACTTCTGTTACACGATAAATCAGTCTAATCTAAATGCCGTAAATTCAGCTAAATAGCCAGGTATAACAATTACAAATAACTTAAACTGAAAGGAACACATGGAAAATGTGGGGAAGGCTAACCAAAGACTGCGTTTTATTGGCAGGACACTTAGAAAATGCAACAGACCTACTAAGGAGACTGCCTCCACTACGCTTGTCCGTCCTCTTTTAGAATGCTGCTGCGTGGTGTGGGATCCTTATCAGATAGGACTGACGGAGTACATCGAAAAAGTTCAAAGAAAGGCAGCACGTTTTGTATTATCACGAAATATGGGAGAGAGTGTCACAGAAATCATTAAAAGAAAGGCGTTTTTCGTTGCGACGGAATCTTTTCACGAAATTCCAATCACCAACTTTCTCCTCCGAATGCGAAAATATTTTGTTGACACCGACCTACATAAGGAGGAACGATCATCACGGCAAAATAAGAGAAATCAGAGCTCGTACGGAAAGATACAGGTGTTATTTCTTTCCGCGCGCTGTACGAGATTGGAATAATAGAGAACCCTCTGCCACCCTTACTTGAATGTGATTTGTAGAGTATCAATGTAGATGTATATGTAGATATAGAAGATGGCGATGCACTCGTAGCTGTCAGAAAATCCCGATCAGAGTGGAATTGTGCAGCGTGTTGTTTTGGACACACAGAAGACAGTCACAGCTAAGTGATACACTCGGCAGTGCCTGTCCAAAGTCATTCAATCTTTGAAGAACCTGTGACCGAAGTCAAGAATGGCTCCTCCATCGTCACAACGCTCCAGCTTTGCGCGCCAAAGCATGCACCAAATATTTGCGAGGTACAAGACTGAAACTTGTTGAGCATTCTTCTTACAGTTCAGACCTTGCTCCTTGTGACTTTGCACTGTACTCGCTTGTAAAAATGAGCCTGAAGGGAGTGCAGTTTTCAAGTGATGAGGACCGGCTAAGAACTTGGGATGACGAGTGTGCCTTAGTCCCTACAGTAACTTGGGAGGACTGGTTTAGGGATTGGTTTCGGAGGCTGGAGAGGTGTATTCAATCTGGCGCAAATTACTTCGAAAAAATTAAATAAATAATGCTGTATTGTAGCAATAATATCAAGGAAAAGCATTTCATACACGAATGGGGTGCCCTACCAATCTCTTGTTCTAGCAGTTCTTGGATATTACTCATCAGTCTGAGAGCTGTGAAATTATAAGCCTAGAATGTCTACATAAATGTTTGTTTCTCATTTTTATTATTTTGGTTCGTTCGTTATATTTAGTTAAAAGTGTCAGTACATTCAAACATTGCAAATACTTCTATCTGAACATAAATGTTTTAATGCGTCTTTGCTGTAGGACAGTATGTTCCGACTATCAAAACAGCAGTCGAGGGGCAGTATCGATGACGACAGAAACGGCGATTGTTGACGTGACGGCATGACTGGTGGGTTGGCTTTAGTGCTAGGGAACGGGAATGGTATGTTTAAATTAGCAAGTGAGCCGTATCGATGCGAATTTCAGAAAAACAGTTATTACTATTGAGTAAACTGTGTACCGTGCTTTTATTCCTGTAGGAACGAAGACAATTATCACGTGTGTAATTAACGCATATAACTGGGTCGCTGCTAAAGCAACGCGTGTAGCCAATATTACATTCTAACTTAACGATTATTGTGCACTGATTTGAATAAACGCGGAACTATACCGAATCACTCAACGAACAGTGGGTGCCACCTAGCAGGGCAGCCCATCTATCTATCTATCGCTTGCACCTTTGTCCCGCGGGGTTGGCGTGGTTAAATCGGAATTGACATGTTAATGTGAAGGGGTGGCCGGATTCCCTTCCTGCCGCCACCCCGTACCCCCCCCCCCCCCCCCCCACCCCACGGGACGGAATCAGAGTACCCCATCTGTATGCGTCCAGTGTAAATCATGGAAAAGTGCGGATGTGTTTCAAAGGTCTGGGAGTCGTGTAACTGAGGCGGGACGTGAAGACTAGCCCGGTATTCACCTAGATGGATGTGGAAAACCGCCTAAAAACCACATCCAGGCTGGCCCTCGTCGTTAATCTGGCGGGCTGATTCGATCCGGGGCCGGCACGCCTTCCCAAGTCCAGGAAGAAGCGCATTAGCGCTCTCGGCTAACCTGGCGGGTGGAGCAGCACAGCCTACAGATTAGGTAAATACAATTAGGTAAGTGCCACATGTTTCAGTCTGCAAACCTCCCTTACACAGAGTGCGCACTAACCTATCCTAAATGTGCTTTATTCCGAGAACCGTAGTAGGGCGCTGCAAATCCGACAGCTGGTGTACATGTGTTCGGGACTGCTATGTTTACCATTTATATTAATCTAATTATAAGATTTGCACGCACTCATGATTTCGAGTGCATTTCTGGGCACTTGCATACCTACTGTTCAACAACATTGCTTCTTTTGGCAATTACATTTAATGCCAGACAATAATGGTCATCAGGTCTCAGTTGGAAGCGGGACTCATTACTAAAGACAATTCTACTCCAGTCAGTGAGATTCCATGCCGAGACACCCCGGACGTAGCAAGCTGACTATCGCCCAACAACCAGGAGCTATGGTCTGGGGTGACATTTCATTTCATAGCCGCACCCCTTTGGTTGTCATCCGTGGCATCTCACAGCATAGCAATACGTCGCCGATATTCAGTGTCCGGTTTTGTTGACCTTAATGGCAAGACATCCTGGACTTAAGTTTCAGCAAGATAATGCACGGCCCGAAACGGCGAGAGTTTCTGCTGCTTGTCTTCGTGTGTGCCAGACCCCACCTTGGCCAACAATGTCGCCGGATCTCTCCCCAATAGCGAATATTTGGAGCATTATGGGCAGCTGCCTCCAAGTTGGTTCAAATGGCTCTAAGGACTATGGTACTTAACATCTGAGGTCATGAGTCCCCTAGAACTACTTAAATCTAACTAACCTAAGGACATCACACACATCCATGCCCAAGGCAGGATTCGAACCTACGACCGTAGCAGCAGCGCGGTTCGGGACTGAAGCGCCTAGAACCGCTCGTCTGCAAGTAACTCGGGATTTTGACGATCTAATGGGCCATTTGGGCGGAATTTGACACAATATCCCTTATGACGACTTCCAAGAACTCAATTAATCAATGCCAACAATCCGAATAGCTGTTTGCACAAGAGCCAGAGGTGGACCAACGCGTTATTCACTTGCTCAATTTGTGAAACTCTTTCTTTTGAATAAATCACCCTTTTTTTTTAAGCGTACTTCACATCTTCGGATTTCCGTCCCATTCGCGCAATTCATTTTTTTTTATTATTATTATTTTTTTTTAAGTGTGTGTTGTCTGACTCTTACGGGAATTTCGACAGTAAACTTCTCCATGATGCAAAACGCCTTGGAATTTGTTGAGCATCTCCCTAACGCTCTCTGTGCTGGTAAACGTTGCCGTGACGAAACGAGCCGGTCTCCGTTGGATCTTCATCTTAAATTGTTAAGACTCCAAGAGCTATAATCAATATTCAACAATCATTTGTAAGCCGCCTCTTTCGTAAATGAGTCACATTTCCTTAAGATTCTTCCAAGTAATCTCAGCCTGGGATCTACTTTTCCATAATTTCTTTTATGTGGTCATTCCACTTTAAGTCGCTTCAGATGGTTATTCCTAGGTATTTTACGGAAGTTACTGTTTCTAGCGATTTGTCGTCAATAGTGTAGTGATCTGTTTATGTGGAATACGTTACATATGTTTACGTTCAGCGTCACAGACAGTTTTTACTCTTTATGAAGTTCGCTGCTGTCTTCTGGTGCTGCTACCTTTTTGTAGACGTGCGCATCACCTGCGAACAGCCCTAATGGAAGTTTTGATGTTATCCGCTAGATCATCTGTATGTACTGGACACACATTTCCTTGAGGTACTCCTGAAACTACCTTTAGATTCGACGATTGTATTTCATTATGAACGAAGTCTTGAGTTCTCTCTGCAAAGAAGTCCTGAACCTAGTCACAAACTTGGTCCGATACTCGATAAGATCGCTATTTTGTTGACGAAATGTGTAACTGCATCGAATGCCTTCCTGAAGTCTAAGAACATGGCTCGTCCTAAGCCATATGTCTACTCCGTTCTTGAACTCATGGACGAAAACAGCGAGCTCGGTGTCCGAAAAATCTCTTTCTTCGTAATCATGTTGAAAACCGTCAGTCCCACCGCCGAGAGCTGCTAATAAACAATTCTTTATGACAACTGGTTTCATTTCTCAGATCGTCAAGTTGTCTTCACTCATTTACAACAGTTTACGTGACAACGTTATGAATATAACATCATGTATCATAAATAGTCATTGTCGTCACGTAGTAATATACATCAAATTGTTGCTAATAGAATGTATCAAACACTATTAACCTACGTTGTATATATACGTTTCCTGTTGAGACACTGTAGATAGTGTTGGCAGGATTCGGACCTGCGACCGTTGCGGTCACGCGGTTCCAGACTGAAGCGCCTAGAACCGCTCGTCCACAGCGGCCGGCTCGGTCATCTTCTCATATGTGACAAGATTCTGTAATCAGTGTCAAGCGACGCCGGAACTGGCAGAAAGAACGGCGCCACTGGATAGTGGATGACTGGAAACCAGTGATTTGGAGTAATGAATTGCATTATGACCTGCGGCAATCCGGTGGAATGGTTTGGGTTTGGGGAATGCCCATCATCGTGTATAGTGGCAACAGTGGAGGACGGAAGAAGTAGTATGATGGTGTTCTTCGTGGCTTGGGTGTAGTCCCCTAATTGCACTTAAAAAAACGCTAAACGTGGTAGATGAACACATTTTTACAGGGCTGTGTACTGCGTACAGTACAGGGACAGTTTAGAGACCATGGCTTTCTGTATCAACAGGACCTTCCCTGCTCAGAATTCTGACATGAACCAATTGGATCACCTCTGCGATGCATTATGATGTGGACTTCACTCCAGACTCCAGCGTCCAACACCACTACCGGAGTAGTTTCGGCTGTCGAGGAAGAATTGCTGCCATTCTTCCATGTACGAGGATCACTCCAAAAGAAATGCACACTATTTTTTTAGAATCTATCTTTTATTCTACATGTTTGGAAGATACATCCTTTAGGAACAATATTTTCATTTCTCCACATAATTTCCATCCCTCTAAACTGCCTTACGCCATCTTGGAACCAGCGCCTGTATACCCGCACAGTAAAATTCTGGACCAACCTGTTGGAGCCACTGTTTGGCAGCGTGCACAAAGGAGTCATCATCTTCAAACCTTGTTCCACGAAGAGAGTCTTTCTGTTTCCCAAAGAGATGATAGTCACATGGAGCCAGGTCAGGACTGTAAGGCGGGTGTTTCAGTGTTGTCCATCCGAGTTTTGTGATCGCTTCCATGGTTTTTTGACTGACATGTGGCCGTGCATTCTCGTGGAACAGCAAAACATCTTGCTTTTGCCGATGTGGTCGGACACGATTCAGCCGAGCTTGAAGTTTCTTCAGTGTCGTCACATATCGATCAGAATTTATGGTGGTTCCACTTGGCATGATGTCCACAAGCAAGAGTCCTTCGGAATCGAAAAACACCGTAGCCATAACTTTTCCAGCAGAAGGTGTGGTTTTGAATTTTTTTTCTTGGGTGAATTTGCATGATGCCACTCCATTGATTGCCTCTTCGTCTCTGGTGAAAAACGATGGAGCGATGTTTCATCACATGTGACAATTCTTCCAAGAAATTCATTTCCACCATTCTCGTACTGTTCCAAAAGTTCACTGGGTACCGTTTTTCTTGTTTCTTTGTGAGACAATGTCAACATCCTGGGAACCCACCTGGCACAAACGTTTTTTAACGCCAACACTTACAGTATTCTGCAAACACTTCCTTCCCCTACCCCAACGTAGTGTGACAATTCGTTCACTGTGATGCGTCTGTCAGCAGTCACCAATTCGTTAACTCTCTGTACATTCTCTGGAGTGTGTGCACTACGAGGCCTGCCGCTGCGAGGACAATCCTCAATATTTCCGTGCCCACTTACATCACGTAACCTGCTTGCCCACCGACTAACTGTACTGCTATCGACAGCAGCATCTCCATACACCTTTTTCAACCTCTTGTGGATGTTTCCCACTGTCTCGTTTTCACAGCACAGGAATTCTATGACAGCACATTGCTTCTTACGAACGTAAAGTGTAGCAGCCATTATGAAGACATGCTGTGACGGCGCTACTCACTGGAACAGGTTGAACTAAGTTTGAAAACAAGCGGGAAGGATGTATCTACACACTGTAAATCTTTCACACATGCAGAATGAAAACTGTATTTTTAATAAATAGTGTGCATTTCTTTTGGAGTGACTCTCGTATGAGGGACGTTCAATAAGCAATCCAACATTTTTTTTAAAGGAGGTTGGTTTTATTCGGTATTACAATACACCATATTATTCCCAGGTCTTTTGGCTACAAAAATATTATAAGTATTATTTTTCAGCACAATCTCCATTCAATCCGACGGCCTGATGACACCTTACTGGGAGAGCCTGTATGCCCACATGGTGTCACTTTACTGCTCGACGTCGGACTCAACATCTTGCTGCATCAATTACGACCCTTTCACCCACGTACTGTTTCCTGCAGAGGGCACCCTTCATTGGACCAAACAGATGGAAGTCGGAAGGTGTGAGATCTGGACTGCAGGGTGGATGAGGGAGAACAGTCCAATGAAGTTTTCTGAGCTCCTCTCGTGTGCACAGACTTGTGTGAGGACTTATGTTGTCTTGGAGAAGAAGTTCGTTCGCATTTCAGTGGCGAAGAACACGCTGAAGTTTCTTCAATCTTCTGAGAGTAGCACACAGATATACGATCGTTGGAAGGGCATCAAGCAGAACAATCCCTTCAGCATTCCAGAACACCGTCGCCATAATTTTACCGGCTTTACAGATTTGAACATTTTCTTTGGAGGAGAGGGGTGTGGCATCACGCTATGGATTGCCGATTTGTTTCCGATTTGATGTGATGACCCCATGTTTCATCACCTGTAAGGATGTTCGACGAAAAATTGTCAGTCACCTCGCATGAGTGTGTCCGCACTTTCCATCTTTGCAGAACTCACAGCTGTGTGTGGCCAGCCGGCACACAACAGATCGGACAGGTTTCCACAACCTTGTTGCGATAACGACAGACGCCTCACACGACGACTCGCCATGCTTTTGTTCACTGTCAGGCCTTCATAGACATACAGCAAGCGCCTATGAATATCTGAGATGCTCTCCTCTCGCCAAGAGGAGGTCAGTGACAGTTCTGTGCTTGAAATACATGCCCGTTCCAGACATTTTCAAGCCTCTATACAGCTCCAGCACACATCGGAAATTCACGAAACTGTAGGGGCTGAAAAGGGAATATTCCACGAGGTCCCACAACAAATTTCGCGGTTTTCCGACTAAAATTGGCCGAGAAAAAAATGTGTAGCATTACCTATTCAATGTCCCTTGTGCAGTCAAATACACTACTGGCCATTAAAATTGCTACGCTAAGAAGAAATGCAGATGATAAATGGGTATTCATTGGACAAATATATTATACCAGACCTGACATGTGATTACATTTTCACGCAATTTTGGTGCATAGATACTGAGAGTACCCAGAACAACCACCTCTGGCCGTAATAACGGCCTTGATACGACCGGGCATTGAGTCAAACAAGCTTGGATGGCTTTTACAGGTACAGCTTCCCATGCAACTTCAACACGATACCACAGTTCATCAAGAGTAGTGACTGGAGTATTGAGACGAGACAGTTGCTCGGCCACCATTGACCAGACGTTTTCAATTGGTGAGAGATCTGGAGAATGTGCTGGCCAGGGCAGCAGTCGAACATTTTCTATATCCAGAAAGGCCCGTACAGGACCTGCAACATGCGGTCGTGCGTTATCCTGCTGAAATGTAGGGTTTCACAGGGATCGAATGAAGGGTAGAGCCACGGGTCGTAACACATCTGAAATGTAAGGTCCACCGACCAAAGTGCCGTCAATGCGAACAAGAGGTGGCCCAGACGTGTAACCAATAGCACCCCATACCATCACGCCGG
This sequence comes from Schistocerca piceifrons, assembly GCF_021461385.2. Lineage (NCBI taxonomy): Eukaryota > Metazoa > Arthropoda > Insecta > Orthoptera > Acrididae > Schistocerca > Schistocerca piceifrons. Next base: position 124,403,730 of record NC_060142.1, read on the forward strand.
GTGATACGCCAGTATGGCAATGACGAATACACGCTTCCAATGTGCGTTCATCGCGATGTCGCCAAACACGGATGCGACCATCATGATGCTGTAAACAGAACCTGGATTCATCCGAAAAAATGACGTTTTACCATTCGTGCACCCAGGTTAGTCGTTGAGTACACCATCGCAGGCCCTCCTGTCTGATGCAGCGTCAAGGGTAACCGCAGCCATGGTCTCCGAGCTGACAGTCCATGCTGCTGCAAACGTCGTCAAACTGTTCGTACAGATGGCTGTCTTGCAAACGTCCCTATTTGTTGACTCAGGGATCCAGACGTGGCTGCACGATCCGTTAAGGCCATGCGGATAAGGTGCCTGTCATCTCGACTGCTAGTGATACATGGCCGTTGGGATCCAGCACGGCATTCCGTATTACCATCCTGAACCCACCGATTCCATATTCTGCTAACAGTCATCGGATCTCGACCAAAGCGAGCAGCAATGTCGCGATACGATAAACCGCAATCGCGATAGGCTACAATCCGACCTTTATCAAAGTCGGAAACGTGATGGTACGCATATTTCTCCTCCTTACATGAGGCATCACAACAACGTTTCACCAGGCCACGCCGATCAACTGCTGTTCGTGTATGAGAAATCGGTTGGAAACTTTCCTCATGTCAGTACGTTGTAGGTGTCGCCACCGGCGCCAACCTTGTGTGAATGCTTTGAAAAGCTAATCATTTGCATATCACAGCATCTTCTTCCTGTCGGTTAAATTTCGCGTCTGTAGCAAGTCATCTTCGTGGTATAGCAATTTTAATGGCCAGTAGTGTACCTCATTGAAAGTGCCCCGAGTAGAATTCATGGCGTAGTAAAAGCGAAAAGTAGACTCACACCATATTAATGTCCACTAATAGGTGTCCAGATACTAGTGATCAGATGGTGTCTGTGTATGTTTTCTGTATGTGTTGCAGCTTTTATGCAGTCGTCTTCTGAGACCGCGAAAGTACCCATGAATACCCCTGTATTTTGTCCTGTGGATCTGTTCGGACACTGGACTCGCATTCGGGGGGACGACGGTTCAATCCCGTCTCCGGCCATCCTGATTTAGGTTTTCCGTGATTTCCCTAAATCGTTTCAGGCAAATTCCGGGATGGTTCCTTTGAAAGGGCACGGCCGATTTCCTTCCCAATCCTTCCCTAACCCGAGCTTGCTCTCCGTCTCTAAATGACCTCGTTGTCAACGGGACGTTAAACACTAACCACCACCACCACCACCATCTGTTCGGACTGACGGCGTGGGTGCACCTGTCCTGTCCTGCAGGTACGTGCCCGCGGGCGCGCCGGTGGAGCCGTGGCGGCGAGTCTCTCTGGCGCTGGACTCTGGCTGCTGGCTGCTGCTGGTGGTGAGCTGGGCGGCGGCCGCGCTGGTCACCTGGAGGCTGTCGGGAGGGAGGGGGCCCGGCGACGCGGCGCTGCGAGTCTGGGCACCGCTGCTCGGCATGCCCAGCCCACGGGAGCCACCTGCCGGCCGCGCCAAGTACTTCGCCATGCTCTGGACCCTGTACGGACTGCAGGTCATCTCTCTCTCTCTCTCTCTCTCTCTCTCTCTCTCTCTCCCTCCCCGTGTGTATGTGTGTGTGTGTGTGTGTGTGTGTGTGTGTGTGTAGAGAGCAAGCGCGGCTCGTAATTAAAGGCTCTGAGGCAGAGCATCTCCAAAATATACAGGATGTTACAAAAAGGTACGGCCAAACTTTCAGGAAACATTCCTCACACACAAAGAAAGAAAATATGTTATGTGGACATGTGTCCGGAAACGCTTACTTTCCATGTTAGAGCTCATTTTACTACTTCTCTTCAAATCACATTAATCATGGAATGGAAACACGCAGCAACAGAACGTACCAGCGAGACTTCAAACACTTTGTTACAGGAAATGTTCAAAATGTACTCCGTTAGCGAGGATACATCCATCCACCCTCCGTCGCATGGAATCCCTGATGCGCTGGTGCGGCCCTGGAGAATGGCGTATTGTATCACAGCCGTCCACAATACGAGCACGAAGAGTCCCTACATTTGGTACCGGGGTTGCGTAGACAAGAGCTTTCAAATGCCCCCATAAACGAAAGTCAAGAGGGTTGAGGTCAGGAGAGCGTGGAGGCCATGGAATTGGTCAGCCTCTACCAATCCATCGGTCACCGAATCTATTGTTGAGAAGCGTACGAACACTTCGACTGAAATGTGCAGGAGCTCCATCGTGCATGAACCACATGTCGTGTCGTACTTGTAAGGGTACATGTTCTAGCAGCACAGGTAGAGTATCCCGTATGAAATCATGATAACGTGCTCCATTGATCGTAGGTGGAAGAACATGGGGCCCAATCAAGACATCACCAACAGTGCCTGCCCAAACGTTCACAGAAAATCTGTGTTGATGACGTGATTGCACAATTGGGCGCGGATTCTCGTCAGCCCACACATGTTGATTGTGAAAATTTACAATTTGATCATGTTGGAATGAAGCCTCATCCGTAAAGAGAACATTTGCACTGAAATGAGGATTGACACATTGTTGGATGAACCATTCGCAGAAGTGTACCCGTGGAGGCCAATTAGCTGCTGATAGTACCTGCACACGCTGTACATGGTACGGAAACAACTGGTTCTCCCGTAGCACTCTCCATACAGTGACGTGGTCAACGTTACCTTGTACACCAGCAACTTCTCTGACGCTGACATTAGGGTTATCGTCAACTGCACGAAGAATTGCCTCGTCCATTGCAGGTGTGCTCGTCGTACTAGGTCTTCCCCAGTCGCGAGTCATAGCCTGGAATGTTCCGTGCTCCCTAAGACGCCGATCAATTGCTTCGAACGTCTTCCTGTCGGGACGCCTTCGTTCTGGAAATCTGTCTCGATACAAACGTACCGCGCCACGGCTATTGCCCCGTGCTAATCCATACATCAAATGGGCATCTGCCAACTCCGCATTTGTAAACATTGCACTGACTGCAAAACCACGTTCGTGATGAACACTAACCTATTGATGCTACGTACTGATGTGCTTGATGCTAGTACTGTAGAGCGATGAGTCGCATGTCAACACAAGCACCGAAGTCAACATTTTTTTTTTTTTGTTCATCAGTCTACTGACTGGTTTGATGCGGCCCGCCACGAATTCCTTTCCTGTGCTAACCTCTTCATCTCAGAGTAGCACTTGCAACCTACGTCCTCAATTATTTGCTTGACGTATTCAAATCTCTGTCTTCCTCTACAGTTTTTGCCCTCTACAGCTCCCTCTAGTACTATAGAAGTCATTCCCTCATGTTTTAGCAGGTGTCCTATCATCCTGTCCCTTCTCCTTATCAGTGTTTTCCACATATTCCTTTCCTCTCCGATTCTGCGTAGAACCTCCTCATTCCTTACCTTATCAGTCCACCAAATTTTCAACATTCGTCTATAGCACCACATTTCAAATGCTTCGATTCTCTTCTGTTCCGGTTTTCCCACAGTCCATGTTTCACTACCATACAATGCTGCACTCCAGACGTACATCCTCAGAAATTTCTTCCTCAAATTAAGGCCGGTATTTGATATTAGTAGACTTCTCTTGGCCAGAAATGCCTTCTTTGCCATAGCGAGTCTGCTTTTGATGTCCTCCTTGCTCCGTCCGTCATTGGTTATTCTACTGCCTAGGTAGCAGAATTCCTTAACTTCATTGACTTCGTGACCATCAATCCTGATGTTAAGTTTCTCGCTGTTCTCATTTCTACTACTTCTCATTACCTTCGTCTTTCTCCGATTTACTCTCAAACCATACTGTGTACTCATTAGACTGTTCATTCCGTTCAGCAGATCATTTAATTCTTCTTCACTTTCACTCAGGATAGCAATGTCATCAGCGAATCGTATCATTGATATCCTTTCACCTTGTATTTTAATTCCACTCCCGAACCTTTCTGCCGGCCGCGGTGGCCGTGCGGTTCTAGCGCTGCAGTCCGGAACCGCGGGGCTGCTACGGTCGCAGGTTCGAATCCTGCCTCGGGCATGGATGTGGGTGATGTCCTTAGGTTAGTTAGGTTTAAGTAGTTCTAAGTTCTCAGGGACTGATGACCTAAGATGTTAAGTCCCATAGAGCTCAGAGCCATCGAGCCGAACCTTTCTTTTATTTCCATCATTGCTTCCTCGATGTACAGATTGAAGAGTAGGGGCGAAAGGCTACAGCCTTGTCTTACACCCTTCTTAATACGAGCACTTCGTTCTTGATCGTCCACTCTTATTATTCCCTCTTGGTTGTTGTACATATTGTATATGACCCGTCTCTCCCTATAGCTTACCCCCTACTTTTTTCAGAATCTCGAACAGCTTGCACCATTTTATATTGTCGAACGCTTTTTCCACGTCGACAAATCCTATGAAAGTGTCTTGATTTTTCTTTAGCCTTGCTTCCATTATTAGCCGTAACGTCAGAATTTCCTCTCTCGTCCCTTTACTTTTCCTAAAGCCAAACTGATCGTCACCTAGCGCATTCTCAATTTTCATTTCCATTCTTCTGTATATTATTCTCGTAAGCAGCTTCGATGCATGAACTGTTAAGCTGATTGTGCGATAATTCTCGCACTTGTCAGCTCTTGCCGTCTTCGGAATTGTGTAGATGATGCTTTTCCGAAAGTCAGATAGTATGTCGCCAGACTCATATATTCTACACACCAACGTGAATAGTCGCTTTGTTGCCACTTCCTCCAATGATTTTAGAAATTCTGATGGAAAGTTATCTATCCCTTCTGCCTTATTTGACCGTAAGTCCTCCAAAGCTCTTTTAAATTCCGATTCTAATACTGGATCCCCTATCTCTTCTAAATCGACTCCTGTTTCTTCTTCTATCACATCAGACAAATCTTCACCTTCATAGAGGCTTTCAATGTATTCTTTCCACCTATCTGCTCTCTCCTCTGCATTTAACAGTGGAATTCCCGTTGCACTCTTAATGTTACCACCGTTGCTTTTAATGTCACCAAAGCTTGTTTTGACTTTCCTGTATGCTAAGTTTGTCCTTCCGACAATCTTATCTTTTTCGATGTCTTCACATTTTCCCTGCAGCCATTTCGTCTTAGCTTCCCTGCACTTCCTATTTATTTCATTCCTCAGCGACTTGTATTTCAGTATTCCTGATTTTCCCGGAACATGTTTGTACTTCCTCCTTTCATCAATCAACTGAAGTATTTCTTCTGTTACCCATGGTTTCTTCGCAGCTACCTTCTTTGTACCTATGTTTTCCTTCCCAACTTCTGTGATGGCCCTTTTTAGAGATGTCCATTCCTCTTCAACTGTACTGCATACTGCGCTATTCCTTATTGCTGTATCTATAGCGTTAGAGAACTTCAAACGTATCTCATCATTCCTTAGTACTTTCGTATCCCACTTCTTTGCCTATTGATTCTTCCTGACTAATGTCTTGAACTTCAGCCTACTCTTCATCACTACTATATTGTGATCTGAGTCTATATCTGCTCCTGGGTACGCCTTACAATCCAGTATCTGATTTCGGAATCGCTGTCTGACCATGATGTAATCTAATTGAAATCTTCCCGTATCTCCCGGCCTTTTCCAAGTATACCTCCTCCTCTTTTGATTCTTGAATAGGGTATTCGCTATTACTGGCTGAAACTTGGTACAGAACTCAGTTAGTCTTTCTCCTCTTTCATTCCTTGTCCCAAGCCCATATTCTCCTATAATCTTTTCTTCTACTCCTTCTCCTATAACTGCATTCCAGTCGCCCATGACTATTAGATTTTCGTCCCCCTTTACATACTGCATTACCCTTTCAATATCCTCATACACTTTCTCTATCTGTTCATCTTCAGCTTGCGACGTCGGCATATATACCTGAACTATCGTTGTCAGTGTTGGTCTGCTGTCGATTCTGATTAGAACAACCCGGTCACTGAACTGTTCACAGTAACACACCCTCTGCCCTACCTTCCTATTCTTAACGAATCCTACACCTGTTACACCATTTTCTGCTGCTGTTGATATTACCTGATACTCATCTGACCAGAAATCCTTGTCTTCCTTCCACTTCACTTCACTGACCTCTACTATATCTAGATTGAGCCTTTGCATTTCCCTTTTCAGATTTTCTAGTTTCCCTACCACGTTCAAGTTTCTCACATTCCACGCCCCGACTCGTAGAACGTTATCCTTTCGTTGATTATTCAATCTTTTTCTCATGGTAACCTCCCCCTTGGCAGTCCTCTCCCGGAAATCCGAATGGGGGACTATTCCGGAATCTTTTGCCAATGGAGAGATCATCATGACACTTCTTCAATTACAGGCCACATGTCCTGTGGATACTCGTTACGTGTCTTTAATGCAGTGGTTTCCATTGCCTTCTGCATCCTCATGTCGTTGATCATTGTTGATTCTTCCGCCTTTAGGGGCAATTTCCCACCCCTAGGACAAGAGAGTGCCCTGAACCTCTATCCGCTCCTCCGCCCTCTTTGACAAGGCCGTTGGCAGAATGAGGCTGACTTCTTATGCCGGAAGTCTTCGGCCGCCAATGCTGATTATTTATCAAAATTTAGTCAGTGGCGGGGATCGAACCCGGGACCGAAGACGTTTTGATTATGAATCAAAGACGCTACCCCTAGACCACGGGTACAACCTTACCTTCTTTCAATTGGGCCAACTGGCGGTGAATCGAGGAAGTACAGTACATACTGACGAAACTAAAATGAGCTCTAACATGGAAATTGTTTTCTTTATTTATGTGTGAGGAATGTTTCCTGAAAGTTTGGCCGTACCTTTTTGTAACACCCTGTATATTAATACAAAGTTCTCAGTAACGTATTATAGAACTGAAATTATCAGAACGCAGAACGAAATTTTCACTTTGCAGCGGAGTTGCGCTGATATGAAACTTCCTGGCAGGTTAAAACTGTGTGCTGGACCGAGACTCGAACTCAGGACCTTTGCCTTTCGCAGGCAAGTGCTCTACCATTTTAGCTACCCAAGCACCCCGCACAACCCCTCCTCACGGCTTCAGTTCCGCCAGTACCTCGTTTCCTACCTTTCAAATTTCACAGAAACTCTCGTGCGAAACCTTCAGAACTAGCACTCCTGGAAGAAATACCCCTATAGTTATTGGTAATAGGTCAACAAGTATGTAGCAACTAACTCTAATACTTTATTATGTAAAACTGGTACTTCATTGTTCAAATCTGGAACGTTTGGCTCTTGACACTTGTCACATGTCCTTACATACTCAAATGTTCAAATGTGTGTGAAATCTTATGGGACTTAACTGCTAAGGTCATCAGTCCCTAAGCTTACACACTACTTAACCTAAACTATCCTAAGGACAAACACACACACCCATGCCCGAGGGAGGACTCGAACCTCCGCTGGGACTAGCCGCACAATCCGTGACTGCAGCGCCTGAGACCGCTCGGTTAATCCCAAGCGGTCCTTACGTACTCCTACACCTTCTTAGCCATATTATTAAAAAGGACCACCTACATTAATTTCCCAAACACCTTTTAGCTCCACCATATGTTAGGTGTATACGGTCAATTAAGTACCTGCATATGCTATTCCAGCCAGCACACTTTCCACTTGTTCAATTCTTCCTTTCTTTGCGTAAACAGTATTGCGTTGGGGCGGGGGCGATCGTCAATGTTGTTGTTAATGCTATCGTTCAAGTCACCTACTTCAATAGGATTCTCGCCGATGTCCTTTCACTTTGCGGTAGCAGATATGTGCCAGGCAGTCTAAAGCAGCGTTGATGAAACAGCTACCTTATACCTACCACACAGAGGCCGCGTAACGCAAAGGTCAGTTCCTGAAAGTCCATCGGGCGCTGAGGATATTCAGTCTACTTGCAGAAAAGCATTTAAAATTAGATTAACTCTGTTTTTATTTATATTGAAACAGATGAAATCGCTATCAAGTCCGTAATTAATATGATGAAAAGTTATCATTGAAAGTTCACTGTCTGTATGTCCACCCCCGGTAGCCCCAATAGCCCCAGTAGCTGAGTGGTCAGCGTGACAGAATGTCAGTCGTAAGGGCCCGCGTTCAATTCCTGGCTGGGTCGGAGATTTTCTCCCTTCATGGACTGGGTCGGAGATTTTCTCCCTTCATGGACTGGGTGTTGTGTTGTCCTAATCATCATCATTTCATCCCCATCGACGCTCTAGTCGCCGAAGTAGCGTCAAATCGAAAGACTTGCACCCGGCGAACGGTCTACCCGACGGGAGGTCCTGGTCACACGACATTTACTGTCTGTGTAACAAATACTCACTCTAAAAGCAGCCAGAACTTTATCAAGTCCGACCTGACTACTTTTCACGTTCTACCAGTCACAGACCCACAACTATTCGCGAATTAAACATTCGGTCGTTTCAGTGGTCTTACTCGTAAGAACCGCTCGCCAAAATATTCCGTACAGAGTATGAAACAAGCCAAGGGAGCTTTTACTACGACCAGAAACTTCACACACTCATATCTCTCAAGTTATTTAACTTAGAAACACTGATCTTTCATCCATATGTTCGTCCCTCCAGTCGCTTCAGTCACGATATGTACGAACCGAAATTAGCTTGCTATTTCCTCATCTTGCAGAGTGTTTTTAAGGAGCGACCTAACATCGTGTTATCCGTAGGCCGGCTAGCAAGCAACTCTCTTGAGGTACTCTCTCCTCTTTGCACAGTCCTCTATTCGCGCGGGAACTGCTTCATTCTGATTGGCTGTTGACCTAAACGACCAATCAGAACGTTCCTTCCTGATCATTCTCGCGGAAAATCTGACCTTATCCAGTCACTAATTTGATAGTAATTAATGTCATCAAAACTTTAATTTCTTGTATTATGTTTAACCAAAATAAGTAAAGTGCGAATTATTTTTCAAATTAATACTTATACCGCCTCTAACTTCCATTCTGGCTGCTTTTTATAAATGCATCCTCACACAGACATACGTCACCTGAATCGTTGTTGCAACGTAACTTTCCCACGAATCATTTGTACGTGCTTTTACGTAAAATGAAATATTAAATTTTAATGTATGTCCCACAAACACCCTCTCAATCATTCTTACGCACTCACCCAACAAAATATAATGAAATAATAATTTTGACCGGTTTTTGTAGTATGTAATGCAAAGTGACTAAAGTTTTAAAAAGAAAATTCTAATTAATTGATTCTTATGCACTGATGACTTAGTAATGGCTTCAAATGATAATGAAAGTCAATATGTTATTGTTCCTAACTTGCTTTTAAAAACAAGCGTACGTTTTATGACTTTTAGATAATTCTCTTTATCTCCGGAACTATAACAAATAAAAATCTGAAATTTTGTCAGCATCATTCCATAAATAACAAAAGGCTGTGTACGAAACTTGAACAAAAATCGGATAATAACTAATATGGATTATTAAGATTCGTAGAGGGTATGAATCTTCGTATCGACTGAATGTTCCACTATGCAGTTCTCACAGCAGGCAGCGTCAGCTGTGCTGCGAGCAGAGCGAAAAAAAACATAGCCATCCTGCAGCCACCATACTAGATGACTGTGTGCCTTACTGCGACGAATGTTATCTCGTAATAACTTGCTGCGTTACACACCCCCTACGAACCTAAAATTACTTTTAAAGTACATTTAAGATTCATACAACGACAATGTTACTACTGAATTCTTTAACTGAACCGACAACTTTAACTATGGGATTTTTAAAGAAAATTGTTCCTACTTACAATTTTTTCAAATGAACGAAATATCAAATACACATGTCAGTTTTGTACAATGTTACATTAGATTTCAAAGGCTTGGACTTGATAGCGAATAATAAAACTGATTAGCAAATATTCAAGTTTTCCTTGAAATTAAATTTTACTTCAAACAATTACTTTACAAATTTCTATATCGGTTTGACATGAAATAAAGCACTTAATGCTCTTTACAGTCGCTATGTTAGCGTTCATGAAACCTAATATATTATTATAGTAAGGATTCGACTTAATTAGCGTTATTCCATAAAATTTTCTAGCAGGATAACATTAGCTTTAATCTTCGCTGTGGATAAAGTGTTTCTTTCGTTATATTATTACAATGAAATTTTACTCACTTATTCTTAGCCTTCTCGCTTTCTGGAGCGTCTTTTTTACATACTTTAGCAAGAAAACACTTTCAGTAGCAGCACTGGGGTAGAACATTTTTCTTTCTCACACTTACACTTCGGTTGCTTTAAAGGCACTTCACTGTGACACAGCGTCCACTCATCTGGTTTCTTATAGCCTCTTATCAGGTTTTTTTAAAGTTTTGTACCTGCAAAATACAGTACGTCTAAGCCACCATTCTCAATTTTTGCACCCTAACTTTACACATATACACATATCATTATTCGTATTTTTGTTCTCAAATCTAAAGGGGAAACTTTGCGAGAAACCTTCCAGAATTTTAGTGTACTCAAAATTTACGGCTTATTTTCACAAATCTCTTTTCCTAGAAAACTCAATATTCATTGAAATTCCACATCTTTCATCAAATAGTCTTATACACTACTAATTATTTTCAGTAAAGAGTGAGTATAACAACAGTACCCACATTGGCACTATTACTTTACTCTGTTTCAAAAAATCTTTATATGCTTTTTAGAGCGGGAGGATTCCTAAGCAAGTTCCTACTGAAAGCAATACTTATTACTATGAAAGCAATCCAAAAAAAAACTTTTCTTTCAGAAATTTACAAACTTTTCTTTCACTTTTCTTTTCAGAAAAAATATTTACCTTACAGCTACTAGTAAATATCGCATGACTTTACATAAAACAAGGTATTGTACTCAGAGAAAGCAAACTCACTGGTAATGTTGAAAATATTTATGCCAATTTATGTGGCTCTCAAATAAACATCAGATACATAAGCTCTTTACTTACTTCTACTAGGCACTTTCCTTATGCTTCTTACCACAAACATCTTCCAAGATATTCCTACATGTTCTGAAAAAGGCTTAGAAATCACATATTAAGGAGTCACATTACATTATTTTTTTCAGTACACCTTTTTACATCACTTTCACTCCAGATTCATTCGTGTTGGTCTTTAGTAATCATTTACCTCCAAAAATTTCTTTTTTTACCAGTTCTCTTATTTTCTGATGGTATTTACTCTCTATGTACATTTTATATACACTATTTACTACGATAGGTAAGAAGGAAAGAAAATAGCAAAACAGTTCCAAATGATGAAAAGTTTTGTTGACAATACGAAACGAAAAGGAAATTATATTGGCAACAACTCGGGATTCCTGGTGTTCGTCATACACCTGACGACGCTCAGAATGTGTGTCCTCTGAGGTCTATTAACTACTACTGTTCCCATCATCTTTCTGTACATACCTCTTCAAATCAATGATATTTTGCAATCCCAGAAGTTTGTGCAACTTGACATATTCTAATTTATATGCATTAGCATGAGGCTTGGCCACAATTTTTAAGGGTTCCACATACTCATCTGTACACTTTTTGGTTTCTGCCATAAGCTTATTAGATTTTTCCTTGGTTTTCACCAGTACTAAATCGCCTTTTTGAAGATTTGTAGGACACGCTCTCACATCGTGTCTTCTTTTTCTTTCCGGAGTCTTTTTTCTAATATTTGCCCATGCTACCCTCTTATTCTGCTCCATGGTCATTTCAGTAAGTTTGGGAAATTCAACTAAGTCAAATATTAAGTTATTTGGTCTGATTCCACACATTAACTCTACAGGTGCATAACCAGTTGCTTCATGTTTCAGGTGATTAATCAACTCTTCAAAATAATCTAAGTAGTTGGCCCAAGCTGAATGCTTCTAGTGACAATACGCCCTACAGAGACGATTTAGTTCCTTCATTATTCTTTTGCACATATTTACCTAGGGAAAATAGGCTGAAATCTTTATATGTTCAATATTCCTTTTGTATAAACATTCCTAAAACCTCTTGGACACACACTGTGGTCCATTATCTGATAACATGGCTTTCGGTACCCCAGTGTTTACAAAATAATCTTTCTCTAGTTTACTAACAATTACTTTGGAGTTTGCCTTCTTTATAGGATAAAATCTAACATACATGGGAGAGCCATCTACCAGTACAAAGACATATTCACAGCCCCCCTTGCAACAGGTAAAGGGCCAAAAGGTCCACAGCTACGAGATCTAGCCTATTTTCAGGTTCTTCATAATACATTTGTCTCTGTACGATCCTATTATTTGCTCGCACCTTCTGACATCTGTCACAAGATTCCAGCCTTTTCTGAACCCTACGCCATATGTTATCGAAAATTATTACTTCATTCGATTTCGCAGTATATTTTGTGGCTCCATAATGCCCACACTTCCTATGCACATAACCTACCAGCAAGTCCACATGTTGTTCTGGGAAACAGATGCGCCATGTTTCGTCATCGTACTTTCTTCGCCTAAATAATATCTCCTGAAATAATTTGTAATATTCTGCTATTTTCGGAATATCTGGATGACCTAGCCAGCTTTTTACCAGTTTAATATTTTCATCTTGATTTTCTCCTGAGGTTCTTACAAATGCGTTTTAGCGGTCCTTCTTCCTGTAATTGTATTGTTGCCAGCAAAACATCACTCCATTCCCATTTTCCTAAAGGATCTACTTCCTGCCCGTTTTCTTTCACATTTCTAGACTATACATCGACTACAATGTTCCCCAAGCTCTTTATGTACTTTATATCACAATTGCTGGAGATACATTGACCACCTCCTCAGTCTGCTGTGTTATAGGTGGCATGTCTGCAAATATGTTAAGGCCGGTGGTCACTGTAGCTATTACTTTGTATCCTAATAGGTAACGTTCAAACTTCTGTAGCCCAAGTGTAATTGCTAGGGCTTCCAACTCCGAAATGCCATAGTGCTTTTCCTCCTGTTGCAACGATCAACTAACAAACGCGATCTTTTTGTGAACTTGGTTTCCTCCTTCTGTTTCAGTTCCACCCCCAGACCAGAACCTCATGCATCTGATCCAAGAAAGAAAGGCTTGGCAAAGTCAGGATGATTTAAGATCTGACTACTTAGCAGCGTCTCTTTAACTTCTTCAAAGCCCCTCTGACCCATGTTTTTCCATCTAAACGGTACATTTTTCTTTAATAGTTCCCTCAGACAAGGTGCATTGAATAATTGTCCAGGCACAAATTTTCGTTAGAATCCAAAAAGGCCAAACATGCCTTTTATTCCTTTCGAGTAGTAGGTGGTAAATAAGCCCTAATGGCTTTAATTTTTTCAGGATCGCGCATAATTCCTTTTCCACTAACAATAAGTCCCAGGGATTTTATTTCTTTCCTCACAAACTCCGTTTTGACTAATTTAAGTTTCATTCCATCCCTTTCTATTGCTGCTAAAACCTTATCCAACAACATACAGTGTTCTTCCCAAGTGGGAGTTGAAATCAATACATCGTACACGTAAACTGTAATTCTTCTTAATAACCAGTCACCTAGCACTAGGGACATTGCCCTAACAAATACACAAACGCTGATGTTTACCCCAAATGCACAACCTTGTACTGATAGCACCTTCCCTCGAGCAGGAAAGCTGTGTATTTCCTAGATTCTTTCGCTAAGGGTAGGTTCAAATAACCACAAGTTACATCCATCCATTTAAAAAATTTGCACCTTTAAATTTTTGCAATAATTCTTCTGTATCTTCAGGCCTCTCACTCTCTTGCAATATTATTTTGTTCAAAGCTCTAGCGTCCAAAACGAGCCTAATCGAACCATCTTATTTTGCAATAATTCTTCTATATCTTCAGGCCTCTCACTCTCTTGCAATATTATTTTGTTCAAAGCTCTATCGTCCAAAACGAGCCTAATCGAACCATCTTTTTTAGGCACCACAACCAATGGGCTGTGAAACACACTAATTTTCCTTTCTATAATGCCCCATTTAAGCATTTTCTGAATCATATCTTTCACAGTTTCTTTATGTACTTTCGCAACAGCGAATGGCTTTCGGAAGATATGTACATCCTCGTTTACAGTTAGATAACATTCGTAATCTCGAACTAGTCCTGGTTGGTCAGGAAACACTTCCTGATGCCTGCTCAAAATTTGTTGTAGCTCATCCTTTTGTGTTTCTGTCAAATCCGATAATCCCTGTACTTTTTCGTTAATCCTTATTCGGATGTTTTCTTCATCAGAAGGATCTACTTCCTTCCTTTCGCCATACTCATTATACCCCACAATATCCTTTTTCCTTCTGCAGTAACGTATAGGCATGTCACTATGCTCGTCGGATTCATATTGCCTTTTACCAATAAAAGGAATAGCTACTGTTCTTCCCCGCACCACAATGACCGCTTCGTTGCGTCCAAAATCCACTTTTCCTTTTTACTTTTGTAGGAAATCTGCTCCCACCAGCATTTCCACGCTTAAGCCATTTATTATCAGAAAATTCTGGTCCAACTGAACATCACCGATCCTGACAGGTAGCATAACTTCATGTTTAACTACTTTCTTACTTTTCCCTGTGGCTACAATAATATTTATGCCATTCACTGGCATTGTAATCACATCCTTACTAGCAGGGAGAGCATTCACAAAACTCTGTGACACTGCACAAAAATCGGAACCACTATCAAGTAAACAAGGAACCTCCTCATTAAAAATAGTAACTTCTATTATAGGCTGTCCTGCAGTTTTCTCTCTGACTCCAGAATCACGTTCGTCTTAACAAATCTTGCACTACATCATGTCTATTGAATCCTACACCTTCTGTGTACATTACGCACATATTCACGGAGTCTTCTTCCTCTTTAATTGTGGCATCTGTAATTAGTCTGTCCACTACTGGCAAATCAAAACACTTCTCCAAACGTTCTCTTTCTTTAATAGTAATATCGGATTCTGCAACCCTTCCTATCGTGTTGACAGAATTATCAAAATAACCATCTGCTTTCTCCACTTCTGTTCCTTCTTCGTCACTATCAAACACTACTCCTTCTAATTTACGTAAAACTTCCTCTGCTCTTCTATATTCTTCCTCTGGTACCTCTAATCCCTTTTACCCTATTATACTGCTACTTCCACAGTACATCGTAAGCTCATCATCTGCACTGCAGTGCTCACTCACACTAACATCCTGTTCTGAATCGTTATTTTCTAATAGCTGTTCCTCATTAACGCGGTTCCTGGAATCGCTGTTATGCCATTTTCAATCGCAAAAATCTATTACACTTCTCTGAAAAACACATTTTAAGTGTCCCTCTCCTCTGCAACATCTATTTCTACTATACCAACCCCAAGATGTTCAGCTGGTGGTTACCTTACAAAAGATTTTGTTAGCGGATTTAACCTATGCTGCCGCAGCCTGCAAACGCTAGCGACATTACAGACAGCCATTAGTTTTCCCACTCTCCTATGCGGTTAATGCCACTGACATTTGTTTCGGCTGGCTGTCTACGCCACTCCGTCCAGTCAGCGGACTGCTGCTGTCTTATTCAATGTTTCGGTCTCTGTCATTATGTCTACTTCCAACGGGACCCCCTCACTCTCTGTACCTGCCTCTGTAATTACTGGATCTTCGCAGTCCTATTCTATTAACACGTGCCTCGGCTCTGTTTTCATTTTGCTTAATGGGAGGCCTATAATCCCTCCTAGCATTCTCCTCCCCCATTGGAAGATTTTCTACCTTCTCAAGATAATGAATAAATTTATCAGTATCATCCCTAGGTGCCGAGATTATTTTATTATGCCAGTATAAAGGCAGCTTATCCTCTATCCCCATAATGATCTGTTCTATCTCAACTTTAGAGCTCAAATATGACAAAGTTGTGAACCATTTTTACACAAACCTCTTATAGTATCTTTCATCAGATCATATTTTTCACCTGACCAGAATTTGTTCAAAACTTTCATTTGCTTTAGTTTGCCCCAATATTCCTCAAAAATGCCTGTTTAAAAACCTCTATTTGTCATATTTATATACTGCCCAATTTCCCAACTCTCTAGCTTCACCCATAAAATTTGACGCTATGAATCCAATTTTTTGCTTATCATTCCATGATCTAGGCTAAACGTCCTCAAAATCACCCCAAAATTCTTTGGGATGTACATTTTAACTTGGATCAAATCGCAGAAACTGTCGATGTGTTACATATACATTTTATTAGGATTCTACAACACCATTAGATATTACGCAGCCACTACTGTTAGTAACACTTTGTTCTACTCTTTTTAGTCTACCATCATGGTTAAGCAGTTGTTCATCTACAGCGATATAATTTGAATTATGTTAGTTTCCAGGTTAGTAAATTTAGCAGCCTCTTGCACGACAAATTTCTCACACACATTCTTTCTTTTCTTGATTTGATTTCCCATTATAGTGTGACTATCCTCACATTGTTTTCCCACATTATTTACTTGTTCCTGCATTTTATTTAAATCTGCATTTACTTGTTCCCCTAACTGTTTGCTGTCATCAGCAGCTTGCTTTATCTGAGATGGCAATTCATTTTTTACTGTTACAACAGCATTATTACATTCTTGTT
Source organism: Schistocerca piceifrons (assembly GCF_021461385.2). Classification (NCBI taxonomy): domain Eukaryota; kingdom Metazoa; phylum Arthropoda; class Insecta; order Orthoptera; family Acrididae; genus Schistocerca; species Schistocerca piceifrons. The sequence goes on from NC_060142.1 coordinate 124,420,252, forward strand.
TTACTTAACTAACTGCACTTTTTACACTGTCACTAAACAAAGTCATATCGTTTTTCCATGAGTCTCTTAATTTAGAATTTTTGTTTTCCATTCTGGATTCCATTTCTACTGACATGTTAGTAAACCCATCAACTTCAGTATGCAACCCATTTATTTCTGTGTGCAATCCATTTATCTCAGATGTTAAAGAATTCGTTATATCAGAACCCATTTCCTTCATTTTACTGTTAATATCAGAGCTTAATCAAATTGTAGTTTCGGAACCCCATCTGTCCATTTTGATATTCATATCCTCCATATGTTTCAAAATATTTGCTAACATTTCTGAAACACTATCTTTCTGCTCACAAGCAATTTACAATGGTTCCTGTTTTATCTCTGTAACAGTAACAGGTGTAAACTTTTAACGTTAACCTCAGATTCTGCTTCACTTTTTTCATCCCGAATAGGAATAGGTGTGAAGTTTTCAACCTTTGATTCCCTTTTTGGCCTTTAAATACGAAACAGTGTAAACTTGACATCGGATTCCACCATGTTCTGTTCATTGTCTGTCCCATAATTAGTATGCATTGAATCTGGCAAGCAACTATCATTTGCTTGTGATGCATCAAAACTAAATTTACCAGCCACTGCATCATCTGCATGTATTACTTTCTCCAAATCTACCCCGACATTCTCGTCTACTATAGCAGGGTTATGATTTTCCGCCATGTTCCCAAGTTACTTTCCACACACACATACACACACACACACACACACACACACACACAAACACAAACACAAACACACACACGCCAGACTAAGTAGAGTATAACTCAGTTTTTCTCGATCGTCGTCAGCACGGTGAGATATTACAGCGGGTCCGTTCGCCAAGCTCTGCCCCCGCAGATGTAGTTTCTGGGTCCACACTCCGTCCATTGCTACCAACTGCCTTAGACTCCCAGCTGCTATTGCTCATTTTGCGCGATGCTCAGCTGTTGCCGACGTCGTCGGCCGCCTTCTGAACCGGTTGTTGTAGCCGCTAAATCTTCCACTTCGCTATTGCTGTCCTTTCTGAATCATCTTTCCCTTGGTTCTTCTGTCTTTCTATCAAAGTTTATTTACGCACGTGTGAGTCTTTCTCTTATCAGATTAGCTACACAGCTGCTTTTAAAGTTCGCACTCACTTGAACTTCACGTTTCCCAGACGCTAAATGTTCCAATTGCGGCGGGGCGTATCGTTCAGTCCACCTACCTCGATAGGATTCTTGCCAATGTCCGTTCTAGGCAAGTAAAGCAGCGTTGATGAAACCTGTAACTAATACCTACCGCACAGAGGCCGCGTAATTCTAGTTGAAAGTCAGTTCCTGAAGTATCATCATTAAAAACTCGGGCGTTCGGGATATTCAATCTACTTGCAGAAAAGCGTTTAAAACTAGATTAACTCTGTCTTTTATTTATATTGAAAGACATGAAATGGTTATCAAGTCCTTCTTTAATATAGTGAAACGTTATCATTGATAGTTCATTGTCTGCATAACAAATACTCACTCGAAAAGCAGCCAGAATTTTAGGAAGTCCGACCCAACTAATATTCACGTTCTACCAGTCACAGACCCACAACTATTAGCGAGTTAAGCATTCGGTCGTTTCTATGGTCTTCTTCGTAAGAAATTATCGGCGTACAGAGCACGAAACACGCCACCGGAGTTGTTACTACGACCAGAAAGTTCACAGGCTCATATCTCTCAAACTGTTTAACTTAGAAACACCAGACTTTCACTAAAATGTTCGTATCTGCAGTCGCTTCAATCGCGATATGTTCGAACCGAAATTAGCTCACTATTTCCTCATCTTTCAGAGTATTTTTTTGGAGCGATCTGACATCGTGTTATCCGTAGGCCGGCTAGCAAGCGACTCTCTCGAGGTACTCTCCTCTCTGCACAAATGCTCACACAGACATACGTCAACCGAATCGTGGTTGCAACATAACTTTCCCGTGGTTCGTTTGTACAAGTTTTTACGTAAAATGAAATATTAAATTTTAACGTATGTCCCACATACACTCTCTCAATCATTCTCACGTACTTACCCAACAAATTATAAGCAAATAATAATTTTGGCCGATTTTTGTATCACATAATGCAGAGTGACTAAAGTTTTAAAAAGAAAATTCTAAGTAATTGATGTTTATACAATGACAACTTTGTAATGGCTTCAAATGATAATGAAAATCAATCTGTTATTGTCCCTGACTTGGTTTTAAAAAGCAAGCGTAGGTTCTAGGATTTTTAGGTAATTCTCTTTATCTCCATAACTATAATAAATAAAAATCTGAAATTTTGGCAGCATCATTCCATTAATAACAAAAGGCTGTGTACCAAATTTGAACAAAATTCGGATACTAACTAATATGGATTAGTTAGATTCGTATGAATCTTTGTATCGACTGAGTGTTACGCTATGCAGCTCTCACGGCAGGCAGCGTCACATGTGCTGTGCGCAAAGTGAAAAAAACATAGCCACCCTGCAGCCACCATACTAGACGGCTGTGTTACTTACTACAACTAATGTTATCCTTGCTGCATTACAGTATCACTTCAAGTAATGTGTAGTCCAAAAGGGACATCACACTATTGGTAGCTTTTTCTTGCAAACAAGAATGCTGTGTACTTGCATGACAAGGTGGGTAATGGTATTTGCCAGTATATGACGGTTAAGGCAAGACTTCTCATAAATTTAACACCATTAAACTCTTTTATTACATCTTCTGTACTCCTTGGTTTATCACATTACTTCCATATTACGGCATTCAATTTTCTAGTATCTGTTAATACCTGTACCCTTGAATCATTCTTATCCGCTATCATTAAGGAGTTACTATATTCTCTGTTGCTCCTTTCAATAATACCCCACTTTTCTATATGAGCCAACACTTCTGCCACAGTCATCTTCCCAGGCAAAGCTATTTGGTAAAGTTTTGCAAAAAAAGGAGTATGTGTTTTTATATTCAGCTAACATTCAGAATCCTTTACTTTCGCCAGATCATCAGAAAACGCTTTTTCGTTGTCAGTTAATGTATTATATAAACCAACTTATCGATCTTCACTTATACCTTGAATTTTATCTACTATTCTTTTCGACAATCCCATTTGATTCAATATAGTTTTTACTATCTTCGAATATATTATCATCATAACATATACCCAGTGACATCATAAACATCCTCATACACCCTAGATGATCATTCTCATCCATCACTTGTTCATTAAAATCTACCGATATGTCAGCATCATTACACACAAAATTAGTCGCTTCCTTTTCACAATAAATTTTCACAGTAAATACTTTCATAAACCCTCTTCACGAAATTACTTTCAACACAAATCACGTATCAATAAAAATTCATACTCTACTTCATATCCCTCAAGCTCATATGTCAGATAAACTTCTCTTTTTTATTTCCTCACTCAGCCTTCCTGTCTCATGGAGCACTCTAAGTCCAGATACATGCACCTCTTGAATTTTATTATTTTTCCTTATTTGTTCCCATAATGCCTCTGACAAAGCTGTGATCTCACTACCAGTGTCCAGTAAAACCCATTAAACTCTAAATAATAAACGTTATCATTGTACTGTTATTTCCTTTTACACACCTAATCTTCATTTTCTTCCTTAAGGAATACTGTCCAACAGTCTCTGCAGTTCAATCAGATTTTATTAAACTATTTGTTCCCATAATATTATTTACATTTGCTGTAAACTGACTTCAGCTTTCCATTTGCTTGATTCATCTCTCCTTCACTCCTTCTCCAAAGATTCTGTGCACTGGTAATCCTTTCGGCCCAACTGACCCGTTTTCTTCTTAATGCAGAATATATTGATCTCATCCTCTTGTTCATCTTTTGTAACCTGACTTACTTTTATACCTACCTGAATTCTGTTCTTCATTATTTTCACTGGCATCAACATAATCTCCTACTTGAATGTCCTTCAACATCATCTTCTGATGTTTCCTCATCACCATTTAATCCATTATCTTCCTTATTATATAGTACTTTAGCCTCTTCGCTGCCTCCCCTATTGTCCACTACACATCTTTCAAACATCTCTTTTGCTGCTTGTCCTTTTCTTCAGAATATTCCATAAGATCATTAGTTAAACTATTCATCTCTTCCAAACCCCTGTTATACAAATCTCGTAACAGGAAATATCTACACCAGAATTATAAACAGTTACATGACAGTCACTATGTAACTCATCCAAGTTAAAAGTCATTACACCTTTATCATCACTTTCCCTAGAGCTATGGACCATTCCATTCTCCCTATCTTCCTACAGATTAAATCTCTCATGAACTTGGCGGCCTCTGTCCATAATACAGGACCTGCCTTTTTTTCGTTTTCACCTTCCTTTATTGGCGATTGAACCCCATGTTCAGATCTCCCTGCTGTCTTTTTTTTTTTCTCTGTCTCAGAGAATTATGAACTGACCGTCCGGTCATTGACGAGTCTGTTCGCTGAATTCAGAGTTGTGTCTTTGTCGTGGTGTAGCATCCCTTTGCAATAGCGAGGTATAAGAAAGGGACATAGAGACATACGTACCTCGTATTTGTTCTACACAAGCACCACATGTTATGACTCTTGCCTTTCGCTTTGGAAGTTTTGATTCTTGAATTCCTTTGTTGTAATAAAATTCACATCCGTTTATTTGTTGTTTTCATATCTATGAGAGGTCTATGCAGCATCCCTCCTGCTCTCACTATTTATTTACTTGCGACAGTAATATAGTCTTACCACATGACTCATATTCTATAACCAAGGTATGGTATGACAATTGCCAAGACTACAAAAGGAAAACAGAAACGTCAATGAACGGACGGAAAGCTCATGATTTTGTGAAATAAAATTTATATGGGATGCGAGGGAGACTAGAACATGGATCCCCCGCTTTGCAGTCCAACACCGTGAACACAGAGTCACGACACCATTGTTCTTACAATGTGCCCAATGTTGCACATCTTGAGCTTCAGTCGTTATTTGTTTCTAGTTTTCTTCGTTTTTCACTGTTCAGTACACCTTCTTCCTGTTTTTATTCTTGATCCCTGTTCAGTTTTTTGACAGACTATCCACTGGATCATTTCACCACTATATCTAAATGGAGTGCGATGGGGACTTCCCCTTGTCAGGAACAAGCAGCTGCCGACGTAGTCGAGAGCCATTAGCCATGCAGAAAGCATCCAAACAGCTCTGGCGTAATGAAAGTAATGCCCAACCTAAAAATATTTTACTTGTAATAGTCATAATTAATAGTCTGCAAATGTTGCAAATACTGATGTATAGTTGTTCAGTACACTGTCCTCAGTCACCAGCAGAAATATCTCCACTTGTACCTGTTACAATCTCTATAAAGTGTGATCTACACACAGCTGTATACAAATAATGGGCAAGGATGACAACTGCTAAGAGCGTCTAAGGATCGTACCCTAAGCCTATTTTGTAGTCCAGTACTTACCCACTTGCGAATCAAACCTGTAGCTAGTTAACGCTCTGGAATTCAAAGTACGACGGGGGCGAAGAGAAGCCTGTTGTATCTGTAGCTAATTGCTGCCTGCAGGTGACCGCCGTCTTCGGCTCGTCTCTGACCAGTCTGCTGACGCACCCTCCAATTCAGCAACCAGTCGAAGACGAAGAGCAGCTCGCCCAGTCGAACCTGCAGCTGTTCATGCTGCCCTCCATCTTTGACATCCTCAACAACTCTGGATCAGCACTGGATCAGAAGATTGTATCTCGTTCGCAGGTACTTATATTCTCAAAAAAAACACTGTTCAAGTAAGTTGCAACACACATAAAATTTCCTGAGCTCTCTAACATTGTTTCTGTCTACAGGCATTAGACAAAGCAGTAAATACACTGAAGAGCCAAAGAAACTGATACACCTGCCCAATATAGTGTAGGGCCACTGCGAGCAAACAGAAGTGCCGCAACACGACGTGGCAAGGACTCAACTAAAGTCTGAAACAGTGCTGGAGGGAACTGAAACCATGAATCCTGCATGAATGTGCATAAATCCGTAAGAGTATGAGTAGTTGAAATATATCCCAGATGTGCTCAATAATGTTCATGTCTTCATGTCTGATGAGTTTGGCGGCCAGCGGAAGTGTTTAAACTCAGAAGAGTGTTCCTGGAGCCCCTTCTGGACGTGTGGGGTGTCGCATACTCCTGCTGGAACATCCCAAGGCCGTCGTAATGCACAATGGACATTAATGGATCCAGGTGAACAGACAGGATGCTTACGTACGTGTCACGTGTCACCTGTCAGAGTCCTATCTAGACGTATCAGCGGCCCCATATCACTCCACGTGCACACGCCCCACACCATTACAGAGCCTCCACCAGCTTGAACAGTCCCTTCTGACATGTAAGGTCCATGGATTCATGAGGATTCTCCATACCCGTACATGTCCATCCGCTCGATACAATTTGAAACGAGACTCGTCCGACCAGGCAACATGTTTCCAGTCAACAACAGTCCAATGTCGGTGTTGACGGGCCCATGCCTTCGGCTCCGAAAGCCAATATCAATTACGGTTCGTTGAATGATTCGCACGCTGACACTTGTTGATGGCCCAGAATTGAAATCTGCAGCAATTTGAGAAACGGTTGCTCTTCTGTCACGTTGAACAATTCTCTTCAGTCGTCGTTTGTCCCGTTCTTGCAGGATGTATTTCCGGCCGCAGCGATGTCGGAGATTGATGATGTTTTGCCGGATTCCTGATATCCACGGTATACTCGTGAAGAATCCCCACTTCATCGCTACCTCGGTGATGTTGTGTCCCATCGCTCGTGCGCCGACTATAACACCACATTCGCACTCACTTAAGTCTTGATGACCTGCTATTGTAGCAGCAGTAACCGATCCAACTGCACCGTACACATGTTGTCATATAGGCGTTGCCGACCGCAGCGCTATACTCTGCCTGTTTACATATCTCTGTATTTGAATACCCATGCATATAATAGTTTCTTTGATGCGTCAGTGTAATTTTTGGGGGGGGGGGAGGGGGGGGGCAGTTGCGATCCAAGAATCCAGGAAAGATATCGCTTCCAGGAAATTCAAGGCTTTCGAGAATGTTTTAAGCTTGACATCGGATAGTAAAGCACAAAAGAAATCTTTGTTCGTGTAATATAATCACAAATTAATAATTTTCTGACTTTTTGGTTTACTCATTCTGTGAAACGTTACTTGTCGCCAAATTTCATGACTCTACATCAACTAGAAGTATCCTATATGTTTCAATGAGTGAGTTTGGGAGTGTTAAAATATGACAGAAATGACCGTAACTTTTGATTGCCTTGATTTAGAAGCTTAACATTTTTATAGCATGGTATAATTATAGCTCTCAGTAGGTGAATCAAGTTTCAGCTTGATACATCTACTCGTTCCTAATAAAAAGATAGCTTAACGGATGGATTGACAGACAGTCAGACAAAAAATTACAATATTTTTTCATGTGGTATAGTTATAAAGTAACAGTTTTCGGATTCTTTCCTTTATTTGTACAGTGAAATGTTGCTTCTACTCAAGTTCCAGGATTCTAGACGAATGGGAAGTACCATATAGGTTTTGATGAATGAGGTTTCGAGTACCAAAATATGTGAGATAAGTGGCCGTATCTGTTAGTTGCATTAACGTAGAAGCTTACGTTTATTACACCGCCGAGGGACTATAGACATAAGAATGTGACATAAATTTCAACTTAAAACGCTTACTCGTTCCTGAGAAAAATGTGACTTAACAGACGGGCGGACAGACAGACAAGCTGTACCAATTGGAAAATATCTTTTTTCATTCGATATAACTACAAATTAACAGTTTTCGGATTTTTTCCTTTAGTTGTACAGAGAAAAGTTACTTCTTGCCTAAATTCCATGACTCTAGACCAACGGGAAATACTCTATAGGTCTTGATGAGTGAGTTTTCGAGCACCAAAATATGTGACATAAAGGGCCGTATCATTTGATTGCGTTGACTAAGAAGCTTCCATTTTTTACCCAGCAGAGAGAGTGCAGATATTAGTATGTGATATAAATTTCACCTTGATCATCTACCCGATTCTGAGAAGAAGAGTTTTTTTAACAATCGGACAGACAGACAACAAAGGGTTCCGTTTTCACCCATTGAGGGTCGGAACATTAAAAAAGACAAATTTTTTATTAATGTGGTGTTGGCCCTCCATCTTGTCTAAATTACAGCTTGTATCAGAAGTGGGATGGATAAACAGCGGTCACGCACGTCATTCTCATGCAAGAAAGGTGGTAATTAGGTAATTCCGAAAAATGCCTTATGTTGAAGAAATCGACCGCGAATCTTCTCCTCTAATAAAACAACAGAAATTTTCAGTTTTGTTCAGATGTAGGCACTGATGGGCCTACAAGAAGTGTTGTACGTCATCATAGTGTCCATTAAGCCAATCTTGAACAATTCCAGTGGAACGAATACAGGCATATTCTACTGGTAGACGGTTGCAATTAGAAGTATTGGGTGAAGATGGTCGCACAGAAAACACAATCCTGCACACACAGGACAACAAGTGGACCAAAACAACGGTGCGACATCAGGCCCAACAACATCACTAAACAACCGCCATGTTTGACAGTAGGGCGGCAAGAGTAAACAGTGGCAAAACTATCGTCATTGGCAAGAGTCCACAGTGACAAAACTATCGTCACACTTGATTCGGTCACCGTTTTTCAAAGCATGCTCAGGTGTTCCAGATTTCTGGGGGAAGCGTACGCGATACCACCTCTCATGCTTCTTCCTGCGTCGTCCCAAATTACGCACTGTTTGCCCGACATACCTTGTTCGCCCTCAGAGAATGTTTATTAAATCCCAAGCATTCACAGACCTGATATATATTTCACTGGTTCAGTATCTGGCGAATTACAGACAGCACTCTTAACAGAAATGTCAGCCTAGGGTGATCGCGCGGTTGAAGTGGCCGCAGCGTAGATATGACCACATAGCAAGATATCGTTGACACAATTAATGTCACAGCCAATAACTTGGGGATATTTCACAGTGCATACTACAGGTTTCTACGTACTTAGCAGATAGAGTTTTGATAAGGAATCCTACACTGAAGCGCCAAACAAACTGGTATAGGCATGCGTATTCAAATACGGAGATATGTACACAGGTAGAATAGCGCGCTGCGGTCGGCAACGCCTATACAAGACAACAAGTGGCTGTCGCAGTTAGATGGGTTATTGCCGCTACATTAGCAGGTTATGAAGACTTAAGTGCATTTAAATGTCGTGTTATAGTCGGCGCACGAGCGATGGGACACAGCATCACCGAGGTAGCAATGAAGTGGGGATTTTCCCGTACGATCATTTCACGAGTATACCGTGCATATCAGGAATCTGGTAAAACGTCAAATCTCCGACATCGCTGCGGCCGGAAATACATCCTGCAAGAACGGGACAAACGACGACTGAAGAGAATTGTTCAACGTGACAGAAGAGCAACCGTTTCTCAAATTGCTGCAGATTTCAATTCTGGGCCATCAACAAGTGTCAGCGTGCGAATCATTCAACGAAACATCATCGATATGGGCTTTCGGAGCCGAAGGCCCTCTCGTACACCCTTGATGAGTGCACGACACAAAACTTTACGCCTCGCCTGGGCCTGTCAACACCGACATTGGACTGTTGATGACTGGAATCATGTTCCCTGGTCGGACGAGCCTCGTTTCAAATTGTATCGGGCAGATGGACATGTACGGGTATGTAGGCAACCTCATGAATGTATGGAACCTGGATGTCGGCACGGACTGTTCAAGCTGGTGGAGGCTCTGTAATGGTGTGGGGCGTGTGCAGTTGGAGTGATATGGGACCGCTGATACGTCTAGATAGGAGACTGGCAGGTGACACGTGAAACGTACGTAAGCATCCTGTCTGATCACCTGAAACTATTCATGTCCATTGTGCATTCCGACGGCCTTGGGTAATGCCAGCAGGACAATGCGACACCACATACGTCCAGAATTGCTACAGAGTTGCTCCAGGAACACTCGTCTGACTTTAAACACTTCCACTGGCCACCAAACTCCCGAGACATGAACATTATTGAGCGTATCTGGGATGCCTTGCAAGTGCTGTTCAGAAGAGATCTAAACCCCCTCGCACTCTTACGGATTTATGGAGAGCCCTGCAGGATTCATGGTGGCCATTTCCTACAGCACTACTTCAGACATTAGTCGAGTCCATGCCACGTCATGTTGCGGCACTTCTGCGTGCTCGCGGTGGCCCTACACGATATTGAGCAGGTGTACCATTTTCTTTGGCTGTTCAGTGTAGTTTGGAAATGTACCTTTTGGACGTAAAAGAAGTTTGAAGGTCGGATCTTTTACAAATCTCCCACTTCACACAGTGGAGACAATGAACTCTTTCCTGCGTACTCTACAGGCGCCAATGGGATGGCCAATGTTCCGTGCACCCGTTGCAGGGGTTCTTTTCTACGTGAGGAAGAACGTCCCACCCAATGTCGAGAGTGCGGGTCGTCCGTGTAGCGCAACAGTGAATGCTCCCAGCTGCGAACGTACCAGTTTCTCGCAGTCATCGTGGTATGTGATGTCGTAATTACAACAGGGACTGACCACAGAGTCTTCGTAGTTTGTGTGCGTACCGTGAAGTGGGGGATTTGAGAGTGTCCAAAGTTTTCAGCTTACTTTATATCGAAATGGGCATTGTTGTAACTGCAGGAACAAGCCAAGTCTAATTACAGTCATTTTCAGGCAGTACGCCGAGAATAGTACGTAGGAAAGAGTTAAAATTGTAGCCCTGGACGCCGGGCGTGGCCGAGGGGTCAGCCGAGGAGGAAGTTCAAACTGTCTGGCAGCGGCGCTTGATAAGAAAGCAAACAACCAACAGATACAAACGAAGCTCTGTGCAGGGACTCATGATAAGCAATCAATTACGGGTATCACCAGAAAGCATTCCTGGCTAGAGAGAGAGGTCTGGGAGTGGAGAGAAAAAGAAAGAGGGCCCTTGGTGGGAAGAGCAATACGTCATGAGGAGCCAGTGAAGGGCTCAGGACACAGTGCGTGACCATATAGGGAGAGGCGCCTTTATCCCTCCACCCAACCTCTGAAGAACAATAACAACAATAATACTTTAACGATACCAAATAAGGACAAATTGCCTTCGACGCTAGGTCATGCCAAGCGCTGGTGGGGTCGAAGGGGGAACGCTAACAAAACTCGGGGGCACGCCGCTCTGCGGGGTCGTTCTTCGTCTCTCGATGTTAGGCTCTAGGTATCGACAGTAGTCAGCGTGATAGCAGCAGCCGACTTGGGCTGAGGAACATGCTGTAGGCTGCAGCCGGAGATAGTCGCTCAAGAGCGTTAGGGCGTAGCCGCAGGACTCTGACGTAGGGCGCTAGGAAATATTACAGAGCTTCTAGTAGACGGAACGGTGGAATCAGTCACCGTCTCTGTATTAGACTTGGCCTTCCTGTGAATGCAGTCACCACGCATTTAGGGTGAGCTGTAACTATTCGGAATAAACTGCAACTTGTTTAAGTTAGCAAGACTTCAATTCAACCCGCTTCCTAGCCTTGTACCTTCACACCGGGGATTTCCACATCTTAGCCAGATCAAAAAGTCTCCCTCTCACTAAGGTCAACCGGCCTATCCCTTTTACGAACCGTGTCGCTCAATCCCTTGCAATACCCACACTTGGGACGCGACAACATTTCCAAGCGTGGTTTCCTCATCAAAACTTTACCTCCTACGTCCTACTCTACAATAGGGATACGAAAAATCGACGGTTAGAACGAATACCGGTATTTTAGCTCTCAATATCCGGTATTTCTCGGTATTTATTTGGTCTGGTTTATAAAAGGGGATTTTTATTTTTTTACCAGTAACCAGGTAAAAAATCTAAATATCAATTAGCAATAGCAGTAGTGCTAGATTTTCTGGTTTTATTATAAATCATTTTTATAAAACGAGTAATTTTTATTCTTAAAATTGCCATTCATTTTAAATACTGTGTTATTATAGAAAATGTGAAAAGCTATTAGTGCTATTTTAAAAACAATGGTCGCACACATAACGTAAGAATTGGTATAATATTGCTGAGACAATGCTGTCCTTTTACCATGCGGCGTAGCGTTATCAGATGGCATGGGCGTACATGCAGTGTGTAAGACTTCCCCCATCTGGTACGTATAGTAATTTCTTGCTGTTGGATTACAGAACGGTAAATTTCTAGTCAGGAAGTACAGTACTCCATTTGCTTTTAAAGATTAAAAAGGGAAGGAGTCATAGCAAACTTGCGACATCATATAACGAGAAAACTGAAAACGTATAAATTCTTTCATAGTTTACAATAAAAATAGAAAGCAGCTAGTTTGCTGTCTGTGTCTGCATAATATGCCTTTCTCTTCTTGTAGCCCCTGAAAACACACTAATCAATACTAAAAATACGGTTCTTCAAACTCAGCTTTCACCCATTACCACTGACTAATCGTAATACCCAAATAGTGGCATGAGCCTCAATTACAACATGATTTTTGAGCAGAAATTAGAATCAAAAGGAGAACGTTAGTAGTTTTTGTTGTTTCGGAGAGAAGAACAGCGTAAGGACTAAGTTTTCTTTTATTTGCCTATTTAATTTAATATTTTGATTCTGTGTATCTTGAAACTGGGGAGTCACAATTTTTCATTCTTTGTTCGATTTCTACCTTTATTATAGGAAATTACAGGAATAAAAAACCGAAAACCGGTTATTTCAGGAATCGGTTATTTTTAGCGGTTTTAACAGTCAAGTTAAGCTCGCGTTGAAAAAAAAAACCAGTACAACCGAAAACCGGTTGTTTCAGTGATACCCACCATCCCTACTCTACAACCCCAAAAGTCTGTCAAAGGACTTGTAAAACATCCTGTATGAGGGCATACTAGCAGCTTAACAGCTGACATTCGCATTTGGAATGGCTGATGACTGCTTAGTTGAAAACTCGTGGCTTTTCAACCACTTGTCGTCGCTGGAAATCCAAGACTACTTTATTGTATGTAAATTGAAGATGGAGGGGGGAGAGGAGAAGGGAAGTAAAGGGAAGGGATTACTAATGCCTGCTGCATCGGGACATTACGCGCAATCAGCGGCGATAAGCGAAAGTGGCTATAGGACTGGGATTCGAACCCGAGATCTGCTTACTAGACAGGTGCGTCAATCACTGCGTCATCCGGAACACATTGTTGTGACAACTGCGGGCCTATCTCTGCGCGCCTCACGGTCGACCTTGACTCTCACCGAGCGCCACCTATTTGCAGTCCCTGTCCATTTCCTCCATGCTTGCCACTCTGAGATTCCGGCAGGAGATCAGACGTACTTGTGCATCTGCAAAGAAGAAGGTGGATCCATTGCCCATGTAGGCAAATCACTTATATGAAAGTGTGGTGTCTTGTTTCGCACAAGTCCAAAAGAACCTGACACCAGGCGGAATTCGCAGCTGTGATATACCCTATGTGATTAAAAGTATCCGGACACCTGGCTGAATATGACTTACAAGTTCGTGGCGCCCTCCATAGGCAATGCTAAAATTCAATATGGTGCTGTCCTACCCTTAGCCTTGATGACAACTTCCACTCTCGCAAGCATACGTTCAATCAGATGCTGGAAGGTTTCTTGGGGAATGGCAGGCCATTCTTAACGGAGTGCTGCACTGAGGAGAGGTATCGATGTCCGTCGGTAAGGCCTGGCACGAAGTCGGCGCTCCAAAACATCCCAAAAGGTGTTCTATAGGCTTCAGGTCAGGACTCGGTGCAGGCCAGTCCATTACGGGGATATTATTATCGTGTAACCTGCCACAGGCCGTGCATTATGAACAGGTGCTCGACCGGTTGAAAGATGGAATCGCCATCCCCGAATTGCTGTTCAACAGTGGGAAGCAAGAAGGTGCTTAAAACGTCAATGTAGGCCTGTGCTGTGATAGTGCTACGCAAAAAACAAGGGGTGCAAGCCCCCTCCATGAAAAACACGGCCACACCATAACACCACCGCCTCCGAATTTTACTGTTGGCACTGCACGCACTGGAAAATGTTCACCGGGCATTCGCCATACCCACATCCTGCCATCGGATCGCCACATTGTGTACCGTGATTCGGTATTCCACACAACGTTTTTCCACTGTTCAATCGTCCAATGTTTACGCTCCTTACACCAAGCGAGGCGTCGTTTGGCATTTACCGGTTTGATGATGTGTCGCTTATAAGTACCCGCTCGACCATGAAATCCAAGTTTTCTCACCTTTCGCCTAACTGTTAGTACTTGCAATGGACTCTGATGCAGATTGGAATTCCTGTATGATGGTCTGGATAGATGTCTGCTTATTACACATTACGACCCTCTTCAACTGTCGACGGTCTCTGTCAGTCAACAGAGGAGGTCGGCCTGTACGCTTTTGTGGTGTAAGTGTCCCTTCACGTTTCGACTTCACTATCACATCGGAAACAGTGGACAAAGGGATATTTAGGAGTGTGGAAGTCTCGCGTACAGACGTATGACACAAGTGACACCCAGGCAACTGACAACGTTCGAAGTCCGTGAGTTCCACGGAGCGTCCAATTCTGCTCTCTCACGATGTCTAATCACTTCTGAGGTCGCTGATATGTATGGAGTACCTGGCACTAGGTAGCAGTAAAATGATGCTAATATGAAAAACTTATGTTTTTGGAGGTGACCGGACACTTTTGATCGCATAGTGTATTATACGTAAATTGAAGACGAGGTTAAGAAAGGAAAGGGAAGGGATTACTTCAGACATTCCTGTAGGAGGTCTAACGTACTTGTGCATCAGCGCTGAAGAAGGTATGTCCATTGATCATCTAGGAGAATCAATTATACGAATATGTGGTGTCTGTTCTTTCGGACTTTTCAAACTATCTACAAATTTAATCGAACTACGAACAAACTAGACTGACTAAAGGAGACAGCTTTAGCGATGCTGCTTCTGGATCATGGGGTTCCGGGCAGACATCAAGCATAAAGGGTCCAGGTGAATGTCCCCCACAGCATAATACTGCACACAGTGCCCTTCATTTGTAGTACAAGACATATTTCGAGCACTCATTCTGCTGGATGACTGCGTATTCGCATACAACTATCAACCTGGTGTAACAAGAAATGCGATTCACATTTCCATTGATCCACAATCCAATCTCGATGATCCCGTGGCCACTGCAGCCATATTTGGTGACAACGTTGGATCAACCAGAGAACACATATGGGCTGTGTACTGAGCGGCACCCTGTCGTCAGAATTGCTACAAATCTCGATCTGTCCCGCTTTTCAGAGCTGGCAAGCCTCCGACCTCCACGTTCATGGACGAGGCGTGGACGCCCAACACCTTCTCGCCTGCTCGTGGTTTCACAATACTTGAACCACTCTCCATTGGTGTTAACGACAGCAGGACGTAAACAGCAGGCCAGCATCAATATTTCTACCGTTTGTCAATGTCGAATAAGATGTGTATATGCAAGCGACGAATGAAAATTTGTACCAAGGCCAGGGTTCAACGCAGCTTTCCTGCTCACTAAACAACTCGCCACCCTGGTACAGTGGTTTCGTGGAACTGCAGGGACTATCCTAGCACACCTTAGTCCAAACACCCATTCGCACCTAATCCCATTTGGTATTCCCCCTAAACTCGAATAAGCATTGCAGAGCCTCTTCAACTGTGTTGGAATAGCACCTCAGTATCGAACGAGAGGTGAGGTCTTTCTGAAACCCACGCATAGGTGCTTTAATCAAATGATACTATATGGTTCCACAGATCTTTTCAAGTCTCAAACATCTATGATATATGTATGCAAACTGAAGCGACGAATGGAAATTTGTACCGAGGCTGGGAATCAAACCTGTGAGCTGAGGTAGGAATGGGAAGGAAATTTGTATTGCCCGTGCAGTTGTGCACAGCCACTGTGTCAGGGTGCCATAGTGGTTAGCACACCTGCCTAGCGAGCAGCAGACCCAGTTTCGAAAGTCGACCTTGGTACAATTTTTCATTCATCGCTTCAGTCTGGGTATATCTCTCATAGATGTTTGAGACTTGAAAAAAGTCTTTGGAAGCATATAGTTTCATTTGATTAGCGTCCGCCTTAGCCTACTCTGCACTGACTGACAAGTGCGACCGCGAAACTACTTCCCTAACAGTGCTTCTTCCAGGAATGATCACGTTCACGTCGAATTTTAACAATGAAAAATAATTATGTTGTATGTTAAAGTCGAACACTGCTAAAATTGTTTAAATGGAGGGAAAACCGGACGCATGAATACCAGAATGAGCGTGAAATCTCTTGTATGTAATTTGGGTCCAAATAAAACTTAGAATAAAAAATTTGAAAAATAAACTGCTCCTGCAGATCGTGGAATATCACACCCACTTGGACTGAACCTGCACCAGAAAAGGTAATATTACAGTGTGATGTGTTCTGAAACATAAATGAACTTAGGCAACACCCATTTGTGGAACGTAGCCGGCTGCTGTGGCCGAGCAATTCTAGGCGCTTCAGTCCGGAACCGCGCTGCTGCTACGGTCGCAGGTTCGAATCCTGCCTGGGGCATGGATGTGTGTGATGTCCTTAGGTTTGTTAGGTCTAAGTAGTTCTAAATCTAGGGGACTGGTGACCTCAGATGTTAAGTCCCATAGTGCTTAGAGCCATTTGAACTATTTGTCGAACGTAAAGTTTTCTCGTGGTCTTAACCTTCGCCGGTGAATATGCACCTACTGCTTCCTGACTGGTAAAAGCCAGCTTGTTTAATGGCGCATCCTATTTTACTGACACACTACACACACACACACTATCTCAGACATCGACACGAAACTTACCACACAAGTAAAGCAGTAACATTCACAAACATTGCGAACATTCATTTATTTTGAGAAAAAGGCAAAGAAAACATTGAATGGAAAATTTCGTATAATTGCAGTAAATGCAAGAATGTGTAATACATTCGGATGCCACAGTAATGAAAGTAATGTCAAAAAGAAAGTCTTCGAACAAAGATTTTGTAGTGGCTGGACAAAAATACGGAAAGATCGCGAGAAATCCGTGCTTGACCATAAATGCAGATGCTAGTCAAGCTCACAGGTTGTATTTGACAAAGAACAGCACCTATGCAATGTTGTCAGTACGCTGCACGTGTCTGTAGTGAACAGAACAGTGTCCTGTACAGTTATGAGTGCATTATGCTGCAGCTGCAGAGGACAGGCAAAATAATGTGAACACCAGTACGTACTTGGGAATGGTTTATTAATAAGGCGCTGCACCCCCATAAGCTGTAATACAGCTGCGATTCTTCTTGGAATATTCGCATTTAATGATTGGAGAGTCTCCAGTGGAATGTTATGCCGCTCTTCGATCAGATCCTCTTCTAGCACCTATAGCGACAAGGCAGGCGGAAATCTGCTCCGGAGCCTGCGCTCCAATACCGCCCACAAGGATTTGATAATGTTCAAGTTCGGAGACTGTGCTGGCCAGGGAAGACACTGCAGTTCAGTTGCATGCTCCTCATATCACAATTGTACTGTCCTCGCTGTGTGAATGGGTCCATTATCGTCATGAAATATGTCGTCCTTGTTTGGGGACAACATTTGAATCATGGAGCGCACCTCATCACCTAAAATGTTCACAAAATCGTTGGATGTAACATGGCTTTTGAGAGAAATGATGGGACCAGCAGAATACCATGATATGGCTGCCCACACCATCACGCTTCCATTTACATGCTTAACCGCTAGAATCAAGCAATCAGGATTGTAGGCTTCTTTTGGCATTCTCTAGACGTAAAACCCGGTCCGATGTTGAGATAACAAAAACATTGCTTTGTGACCGAGCGGTTCTAGGTGCTTCAGTCCGGAACCGCGCTGCTGCTGCGGTCGCAGGTTCGAATCCTGCCTCGGGCATGGATGTGTGTGATGTCCTTAGGTTAGTTAGGTTTAGGTAGTTCTAGGTCTAGGGGACTGATGATCTCAGATCTTAAGCCCCATAGTGCTCAGAGCCATTTGAACCATCTGAACCACTTGAAAAAATTGGCTCGTCGTACGTTACGACGTGTATCAACTGGTCAGCCGTCCATGATTTATTCTCCTGACACCATGTTTTACGCTTCTTTGTGTTGGTTGTCGTCACTAATGGTTTCGGTCTAGCAGCTCGTCCACGAATATTCGCTTTATGGAATTCTCGGCGGACAGTGTCGATAGATACGGGGTCTCGAAGATGGCTATTGAGCTCTGCAGTCACTTTAGCCACCGCAGTTTTGTGCTGTATTGACACGATTCGTGTTAGCGGAAGACGATCTCTGTCATATAGTTTTGATTTGCGCCCACTATTACGCTTACACGATTATGTCTTTCCATGTTTTGTGCAGGCTGTCATGACTGTTCGAACAGTTGCTCTCGACACTTTCAATAATTATGCTGTCTGGTTACTGATGCTTGCCCTAATCGGGCCACCACAATCTGCCCTATTTGAAACTCTGTTAGGTCTTTCATTGCACGTCGATCTCGGCCTCTGAATGCAAATACGAAGTGTGCACTACTCGTAAACAACCTGCCCTGATGCCTAGTTCGTACTGAACATTCACTGATCAGCGCAACACGTGCCTTACCTGCGTTGTTGACCGTCAAACACAACCATCCCATTACTACCACTGTTCACATTATTTTGTCTATCTCTGTAAGTGAAATCAGACAACGGCCTTGCCACAGTGGATACACCGGTTCCCGTGAGATCACCGAAGTTAAGCGCTGTCGGGCGTGGCCGGCACTTGGATGGGTGACCATCCAGCCGGCATGCGCTGTTGCCATTTTTCGGGGTGCACTCAGCCTCGTGATATCAATTGAGGAGCTACTCGACCGAATAGTAGCGGCTCCGGTCAAAGAAAACCATCAGAACGACCGGGAGAGCGGTGTGCTGACCACACGCCCCTCCTATCCGCATCCTCAACTGAGGATGATACGGCGGTCGGATGGTCCCGATGGGCCACTTGTGGCCCGAAGACGGAGTGCTTGTAAGTGAAATCCGCCGGCCGGAGTGGCCGAGCGGTCCTAGGCGCTACAGTCTGGAACCGAGCGACCGCTACGGTCGCAGGTTCGAATCCTGCCTCGGGTATGGATGTGTGTGATGTCCTTAGGTTAGTTAGGGTTAAGTAGTTCTAAGTTCTAGGGGACTGATGACCTCAGAAGTTAAGTTCCATAGTGCTCAGAACCATTTTTTTAATCCAACGTGGAAAAATACACTCATGCTCATAAATTAAGGATAATGCTGATACATGGTGAAACAACGCTCTGGTGGGCGGTTTGCGGGTTTAAATCACCTTGGGGTATGACCATGTGGTGTATTTGACGTGCGGTCGTCGCACGGTGGCGCAGGCAGCAGTCCACATACATAGAGATGTGTTGGTGCATGTCAGAGTACGATGCAGCGAGTAAGTGTACAGACGTTTCCAGACGTGCTATTGGTGACTGTGTGTTGAAAATGGCTCAAAGAACACATATTGATGACGTTATGAGGGGTAGAATACTAGGGCGACTGGAGGCTGGTCAGACACAGCAGGTCGTAGCACGGGCCCTCCCAGTGCCACGATTATGGTAACGATTCCATCAGACAGGAAACGTGTCCAGACGCTACAGTACGGGTCGTCCACAGTGTACAATACCACAAGAAGACCGATATCTCACCATCAGTGCCCGCAGACGGCCACGGAGTACTGCAGGTATCCATGCTCGGGACCTTACCGCAGCCACTGGAACAGTTGTCTCCAGACACACAGTCTACAGACGACTGAACAGACATGGTTTATTCGCCCAGCGACCTGCAAGGTGCATTCCACTGACCCCTGGTCACAGGAGAGCCCGTAAAGCCTGGTGTCAAGAAGACAGTACATGGTGATTGGAACAGTAGTCGCAGGTTATGTTCACGGACGAGTCCAGGTATAGTCTGAACAGTGATTCTCGCCGGGTTTTCATCTGGAGTGAACCAGGAACCAGATACCAACCCCTTAATGTCCTTGAAAGGGACCTGTATGGAGGTCGTGGTTTGATGGTGTGGGGTGGGATTATGATTGGTGCACGTACACCCCTGCATGTCTTTGACAGAGGAATTGTAACAGGTCAGGTGTATCGGGACGTCATTTTGCACCAGTATGTCCGCCTTTTCAGGAGTGCAATGGGTCCCACCTTCCTCCTGATGGATGATAACGCACGGCCCCACCGAGCTGCCATCGTGGAGGAATACCTTGAAACAGAAGATATCGGGCGAATGGAGTGTCCTGCCTGTTCTCCACGCCTAAATCCCATCGAGCACGTCTGGGATGCTCTCGGTCGACGTATCGCTGCACGTCTTCAAACCCCTAGGACACTCCAGGAGCTCCGATAGGCACTGGTGCAAGAATGGGAGGCTATACCCCAGCAGCTGTTCGACCACGTGATCCAGAATATGCCAACCCGTTGTGCGGCCTGTGTACGTGTGCATGGTGATCATATCCCATTTTGATGTCGGGGTACATGTGCAGGAAACAGTGGCGTTTTGTAGCGCATGTTTCGGGACTGTTTTCTCAACTTATCACTAATACCATGGACTTACAGATCTGTGTCGTGTGTATTCCCTATGTGCCTATGCTATTAGCGCCAGTTTTGGGTAAAGCCACGTAGTGTGGCACCACATTCTGCAATTATCCTTAATTCATGAGCATGAGTGTAGTTAGTACTCGTATCGCGAGTTCTTCCGTAACCAAAATAGCCGAGGTGTTTGGTGTTTCAACAGGTACCATATCGATGATTCATACTTCCTGTAGGGAAATCATCTTGTGCTATGTCACAATGCGGACGAAAGTGTGCATTGAGTGATAGAAACAGGCGGCCATTGAAGAGTATTGCGACGAAAAACAAGAGGACGACGGCTGCAAAAGTCACTGCAGAACTGACTATGTCGAACTCGCGAACACTGTCAGCAGCAAAACTACACGAATGGCGCTCCAGGAGCAGTGAATTGCAGGACGAGCGGGAACTGCAAAATGACTCATCAGTGATGCAAAAGCCTGCAGCAGTAAAATGCGGTGCCTGAGACATAAAACCTGGACTACGGTACTGTGGAAGAAAGTCATTTTGTCGGATGAATCTTGAAGCACAGTGTTTACAGGTTGTGGCCGGGTTTACGTCGCAGGAGTGAAGCATGGCGGGTGTTCGATGATGATTTGGGTAGCCATATTGTGGCATTCGAATGGCCCCTATGGTTATCCTGCAAGGTCGTATTACTGCCAAGGATTACGTGGCCATTTTGGCTGAGCAGGTCCATCCTATGGTACAATGTTTGCTCCCCAGAGGTGATGTTGCATTCCAAGACGGCAGAGTCCCTATTCACACAGCTTGCATCGTCGAGGACTGGTTTTGTGAACACGAGAATGACTAGCAGCATCTCCGCTGGCCACCACATGGCAATATTATTGGGTCTCTGTGGTCTACTCTGAAGAGGAAAACCTGTGATCGCTAACCGCCTCCATCATCGTTAACTGAATTTGCCACTATTTTGCAGGAGGAATGGTATAAGATTCCTTTGATAATCATGGACGACCGGTATTTATCCAACCCGAGACGACTGGAAATTGTTTTGAACGCCAATTGTTTCCCTACACTTTATCAGGCGAGGTAATGTGCTACAACTTTGGGTCTTACCATACTTTTGTCCACCACTGTACGTTACTGTGACCTAACATTTCGTGCTAAATTATATCCAGCATTCGTAAATCTTTAAAATTACCAGTGGTGATTTAAAAGATCTAAGAACAAGGTAACAACGATAAGAACCTGTATGTGTAAATTCAGCGAAAGATTTAATATACAGAGGGGTCCAAAAAAATGTATCCACTGTTTAAAAGGCCATAACTGGCAAACTAATTGACGGAGTTGTCTCATCTTTGTTAGTGTAATAGTTTGTAGTTCCGGCAATCGCCACACAAGCGTTGTATTCCGTTGATTTGTTTTGTCAGATGACAGTCGCCAGATAGTCAGTGTTTTGTTCTTAGATGCACCTAGTTATTCGAGTAAACATGGTTGGCGCAAGGCTAACATTCGATGAAAGGAAGTCAGTTTTGAAGTGGTATTTTAAGTACGAAAACATTGAGGTTCAACGGCAATGGCGAAATGAGTATCAAACAGAGCCACCGACACGTTTAACGATTCGTCGCATTCGAGACAAATTTGAAGCCAAAGGCTGTGTTAAAGATGTGCACAAACAAGGATCTGGACGACCTGTAACACTAACAAGTCCAGCTAACTCTCGTCCTGTGTTACAACAATGCGCTCGCTCACCACGAAAGTCTGTGAGACAGAGTGCCCGTGAAACTGGAGTGAGTCGCTCAAGTGTTCGGCGAATTTTGAAGGCAGCAAAGTGGAAGTGCTACATCCCCATAGGGTTATTCAAATTTAAGAAGAATCAACGTTGCGCAATGGAAACGTCTTATTGAAGAAAAACTTACAGGGATGGCTCACTCAAGCATGAAAGTACGAGTAAGACACCACATATGGATATAGTAATGAAGTGGTTCATCTGGAATACAAAAGAGAGTAATGGTCTCTGTTACAATTTGGTTTATTACCATAAAACATTGAACACATGAATTCCCCACTGAAATAAGTCTCTAAACTAAACATTTAATAAGTGCACAAAGGGCTGTAACTATGAAATCTACTCTTAGCACAGGTGGGTGGAGACATGAAAGCAATATTGTGAAACTTTATCATAGATCAGCCTGTTGTTTGTTGTGGTCTTCAGTCCACAGACTGGTTTGATGCAGCTCTCCATGCTACTCTATCCTGTGCATGCTTCTTCATCTCCCTGTACCTACTGCAACCTACATCCTTCTGAATCTGTTTAGTGTATTCATCTCTTGGTCTCCCTCTACGATTTTTACCCTCCACGCTGCCCTCCAATACTAAAGTGGTGATCACTTGATGTCTCAGAATATGTCATACCAACCGATCCCTTCTTCTAGCGTCTTCTCCCAAATTTTATTCAATACCTCCTCATTAGTTATGTGATCTACCCATCTAATCTTCAGCATTATTCTGTAGCACCACATTTCGAAAGGTTCTATTCTCTTCTTGTCTAACTACTTATCGTCCACGTTTCACTTCCATACACGGCTACACCCCATACATCATCAGATCAACTCCATATATCAACAGATCAGCCCACGAATACAGAAATAATAAGTGGCATAAAGAAAATGTTGGGGTCAACTGAAAAATGGGGTACAACCCATCAGCTTTGATCAATGACGTCATAGTTTACTCATAGATATTAATGTCTTTATTTTCAAACCAAAGATACTAAATGGGTTATCTCCTGTGGCGAGGCGTCATCAGTGTAAATTGAAATAAATGAATGTGTTTTAATAGACTGTGCATGGGGGCTTAATTATAAAAATGCAACAAAAATAATTTTAGTAGCTGTGTGTCCGGTTACGAAGTCTCGTAACCGGTTGGCCCTGAGTAGTATTAGTACGCAATCTGACTGCATAAAATAACAATAAGAATAAAAGGAAATTTCCGTTAACACAATTGATTATTAAGTCCCCAGCAACTATAAAAGCTACGAAACAACAAAGCACAAGTGTAATTGTTCTGTGTGTGGTAGTGTGGTTCAACGTACATGTATCTGGCACGGTTATTCCTCAATACGACAAGAAATTTTAAACACCATTTACAATGAAGTAATTAAAAAAGCCAGAAATACTATAATTGCACATAGAAACCAGAATTACAGTCTAATACATGAACACGAGCCAGATGCTTTGTTGACTGAACCTGTGACCAAGAGGCATTGTTATTTAGGAAATTTGAAATAAAAATTTTTTTTGTTACCTCCATACATATTGACGAAAAATACACTGTGATCACTGCAACATCTTCCATCTGTACATTACACCAACCGAACACCATCTACTCTCTCGCCCAACAGAACAATAACTGCACACGACATGCTCTCAACTAGTACTGCTCTCGACATCCTTTCAACAAGCACTTCCCACGGCAACCTCTGAACTGCAACTGCCCTCGACATTCTCTGAAAAACTACTGCCGCCAGTGGAGGCGGCGGAATAAAACTCTTTGGCGCAATCTCTGGCGCTGTGACTCAGTGTAGCCACCTTTGAACTGGACAAGACATTAGTACGATTTTTGTCGCTTGTATAAGTTTAAATAATTTGTTCATTCAAATTCACGTGGTACTCATTTTCATTCTTAGTCAGTTTGTAATATTTTAGAAGAAATGTTTTCATTCTGGACAATTTTTGCTTTTTGATTTTCGTTTGTAGGTATGAATTTATCTATTCCTATGAATTTGGAAGACTTGAAGCAGAGTTCGTCAACTGCAGTACCGAATACAAATTTTGCAGTTATCGCTTTTTCGCTTTCGTTAGCACAAGCTATATAGGCCAACTGAATTACAGGATACAAATCTTATGTAAATCGCTATTTTTCACCTTCGCTAGCACTGGTATCCTACTCTTCAGTTGATCTATACAGGTCGGCTCAAAAAGTACGAGATACAAATTTTACTGTCGTAGGTTTTTTTGCCGTCACCAGTACTACTATGATGATTTTCAGTCGATACTATTAGTATCGAAGTATCGCTTTTGTTCGCCTTTGTTCAACTGAGGTACAGGATGCCAATGCCAATGCTAGCACTAGTATCCTATTCCTCTGTTGCCCTATCTAAATTGGCTGAAGTAAGGGATACAAATTTTACATATGTCGTTCATTTCGCCTTCGTTAGTACTGGTATCAACTGAAGAGTAGGATGCTAGTGCTAGCGAAGGCGAGAAAATCGACATACGTTAGATTTGTACCTTGTACTGCAGTTAACGTATACAGATCAGCTGAAGTTCGGAGTG
Source organism: Schistocerca piceifrons (assembly GCF_021461385.2). NCBI lineage: Eukaryota > Metazoa > Arthropoda > Insecta > Orthoptera > Acrididae > Schistocerca > Schistocerca piceifrons. The sequence goes on from NC_060142.1 coordinate 124,445,194, forward strand.
CAACTAATATGTGTCAACACAGATATTCCACACGAACGTTACTTCTGTTCTTTTTTTCACTTATATCCCATTCTTCAAGTGAACTGTATTGGTCAGCTGAAGGATAGGATATTACTACTCAAAGAAGCGACATACTTAGCATTTGCGCGAAATATGAATGTACGTGATATACAGGGTGTTACACTAAATGTGTTAGCCGCTTAAGTTACGGAGTAATAGGCAACGGAAATATTTATTGCGGTAGGTTACCATAAGAAACGTTACACTGTCTGCGGAGCTATGAACATAGTTTATTGTGTTATTATCCAAAGAGTTACAGCAAAAAGATACAGTTTTTTAAATGGAACAATAATTGTTTCTATCATGCACTGGAATCAGTACGACTAGCTGTGTATACATCAATTTAAATCACATTCCTATCACTTTTGCCGGCCGGGGAGGCCTAGCGGTTCTAGGCGCTACAGTCTGGAACCATGCGACCGCTACGGTCGCAGGTTCGAACCCTGCCTCGGTCATGGATGTGTGTGATGTCCTTACGTTAGTTAGGTTTAAGTAGTTCTAAGTTCTAGGGGACTGATGACCTTAGAAGTTAAGTCCCATAGTGCTCAGAGCCATTTGAACCTATCACTTTTAGTATGGGAACTACAACCCTACAAAGTTTCAGGGGCAGACAGTACACGCTGTACATAATACATGGCTGTGCGGTGGATGATGGATGTTCTGGTGGTGGGAAGTTGATTTAAATGAGATGTTAAAATGTGTGTCCATGTTCGTGAATGCACAATGCACACTCCTTCTAAAGGATCTGTGGACGTGATGTAACACCGCCGGTGTCACGAAGCAACATGCGTCCTCGATACACCGTTTTAGATCATCTGGGGATGTAGGCTCAGTGACATAAACACGATCCTTTGGATAACCCCGGGAAAAGAAATCTAATGGTGTTAAATCGAACGACCTTGCGGACCATGAATGAGGACCATGGCGCACCAACCACTTTCCTGCAAACCTGTTGTTTAGTTCTTCCACAACAGCACGCGCAGAATGGGCTGAGTGACCATCGTACTGCATCTACATGTGGACTCTCGTGTGTAGACACACATGTTCAAGGAGACCACCCAAACTGTTGACTATAAACACGCGGCATAACTCACCTGTCAGTGTACCTGGGGAGTAGTGTGGAGCGATGATTTCATCACCAAGGATTGCACACCATACATGAATAGACCACCTACGTTGACGGTCGACAGGTCGTACCCACCGAGGATTGTCTGCGGCCCGGTAGTGCACGTTATGGCGATTCACTGCACAATAATGTGTGAACGTGGACTCATCAGAGAACATAACACCTTGTAAAGACTCCAGCGTGAAATTACGCATGGCCCATTCACAGAATGTAACTCTCGCACTGAAATCATTCCCATGCAGCTTCTGTGTCAGTGACAGGTTAAACCTGTGGCCGTGTCCTATACGCCACACAGACGTGAGACTGACACCAGCGACTGTAACAACGGCTCGTAAGCTGACATGAGGATCGTGGTGTACTGCAGCTAAAACAAACACCTCCGTCTCCTCACTTCCTGCAGTTCTTCGTCTGTTACTGCGGCGCATTACCAAACTGCCTGTTTTCCGAAGCCGTCGTTCGGCACGTAAGAACTTTATGGCTGCTCGAGCCCTTCACCTAGGATATCTCACGGCGTACGCCATGGCAGCTTCAGTGGCATCGTGTCGGCACTCGCCGAGCATCAGCAACATGTCAACCTACTCGTTGCTCGTGTATGCCATCTTCATCTGATGTCAGTAACTGTGGTATATTGAGCCCAGTTTGTTTGTGTGGCTCGAACTGTCGGGTATACGGCCGTGTGCGGCGACAGTCGGCAGTCTAACAACGCATCGAGGAAGCTTCTCGCTCCGTGACACCAATGACGTTACAACTCGGCCGCCCCACATTTAGAAGGCGCATTGCGTTGTGCCCAGCGTGTGTGGCATCTGCCCCTAAAACTTGGAAGGGTTGTAGCTCCCAAACTACGAGGGCAGTTCAATAAGTAATGCAACACATTTTTTTTCTGAAACAGGGGTTGTTTTATCCAGCATTGAAATACACCAGGTTATTCCCCAATCTTTTAGCTACACAACACTATTTTTCAACGTAATCTCCATTCAATGCTACGGCCTTACGCCACCTTGAAATGAGGGCCTGTATGCCTGCACGGTACCATTCCACTGGTCGATGTCGGAGCCAACGTCGTACTGCATCAATAACTTCTTCATCATCCGCGTAGTGCCTCCCACGGATTGCGTCCTTCTTTGGGCCAAACATATGGAAATCCGACGGTGCGAGATCGGGGCTGTAGGGTGCATGAGGAAGAACAGTCCACTGAAGTTTTGTGAGCTCCTCTCGGGTGCGAAGACTTGTGTGAGGTCTTGCGTTGTCATGAAGAAGGAGAAGTTCGTTCAGATTTTTGTGCCTACGAACACGCTGAAGTCTCGTTTCTTCAATTTCTGAAGAGTAGCACAATACACTTCAGAGTTGATCGTTTGACCATGGGGAAGGACATCGAACAGAATAACCCCTTCAGCGTCCCAGAAGACTGTAACCATGACTACCGGCTGAGGGTATGGCTTTAAACTTTTTCTTGGTAGGGGAGTGGGTGTGGCGCCACTCCATTGATTGCCGTTTTGTTTCAGGTTCGAAGTGATGAACCCATGTTTCATCGCCTGTAACAATCTTTGACAAGAAATTGTCACCCTCAGCCACATGACGAGCAAGCAATTCCGCACAGATGGTTCTCCTTTGCTCTTTATGGTGTTCGGTTAGACAACGAGGGACCCAGCGGGAACAAACCTTTGAATATCCCAACTGGTGAACAATTGTGACAGCACTACCAGCAGAGATGTCAAGTTGAGCACTGAGTTGTTTGATGGTGATCCGTCGATCATCTCGAACGAGTGTGTTCGCACGCTCCGCCATTGCAGGAGTCAGCTGTGCACGGCCGGCCCGCACGCGGGAGATCAGACAGTCTTGCTTGACCTTGCGGCGATGATGACACACGCTTTGCCCAACGACTCACCGTGCTTTTGTCCACTGCCAGATCACCGTTGACATTCTGCAAGCGCCTATGAATATCTGAGATGCCCTGGTTTACCGCCAAAAGAAACTCGATCACTGCCCGTTGTTTGCAACACACATCCGTTACAGACGCCATTTTAACAGCTCCGTACAGCGCTGCCACCTGTCGGAAGTCAATGAAACTATACGAAACGAAGCGGGAATGTTTGAAAATATTCCACAAGAAATTTACGGTTTTTTCAACCAAAATTGGCCGAGAAAAAAAAAAGTGTTGCATTACTTATTGAACTGCCCTCGTAAAAGTGATAGGAATGTAATTTGAACTGATGTATACACAGCTGGTGTTACTGATTCCAGTGCATGATAGAAACAACTATTATTCCATTTAAAAATTGTATCTTTTTGCTGTAACTCTTTGGATAATAACACAATAAACTATGTTCATAGCTCCGCATACAGTGAAACGTTTCTTATGTGACCTACCGCAATAAATATTTCCGTCGGCTATTACTTCGTAATTTACAGAGGCAAACACACTTAGTGTAAGATCCTGTATGTCTACTATCTGTTTTCTCTGTCTTGCATACCTTTGTTTTTTCAACATTCGCCTTTGCTGTTGAATCTGTGCAATACATCATCTGTGACAACTACTGACGTCATCGGTCAAAGCCGACGGGTCGTAGCCCATTCTTCAGTAATCCCAAATGTTGTGTACGACTTTGTACGCTACGGTAAAGGCAAGTGGGCTACAGAGTGTTGCGGCAACTGTCGTCGTAACAAAACTGAACGGGAACAGAAATGGTTAGCGAGGAAGTTAACACAACAAACAGAAGATTTACTGAACTTGTATTTCTTGAAATGTAAAAAAACTCATTACAAATAGTTCATCAAGATACGGAGTAGAACTATCACAATGTCAACTAGGATGAGGCTCGCTGCACTAGGCTGTGCATAGCTTCAAGTGCGAACAGGCTGAGTCGCTGCTGCTGGCTATCCCATATCATGGCAGCAGAGGGCGCTCGTGGTACAGAGCCAGTGGAGGAGTGGCTCAGCAGATGGGCTCCATTGGGTCCACCGGATCCCATATGACCACTATCGACTTTGGACGGAAACTTGCAATTCCGTTGCCAACTGACATGCGCCAGTAGGGTGGTATCGACACGTGATACCACAGAAAGAACCCAGAAAAATAAATACGGACAACATTAGAATCCCGCAAAGTGGATGATGTAAGCAACTAGCTGGTTGTGAACGTTAAAACAGTGCAGTTAGACCTTGATGTTAACCAGCATTGTGTCGCCCTTGATTCGGTGATTGTAACGCCAGCTCATTATCGCCACTCCTATATGGTGTGCATGTCGAAGAAAGACTGGAAATTCTGAGTCCAACTTGTCCTCTGCACTCAGCTCTAATCTGGAGACGTCCTTCCACGCGATGCCTCAGCAGCAAGCGTGTCTCCCAGCACCAAGTCTACTCTCTCTCCGTCACCAGGCAACAAGTGTCGTCTGACCTAACTTGCCAAAACTTGGCTGCCTGAGTAGGAATCTTGTTAGCCAACGGCAGCAAACTTTGCGAGGTGTACAAATAATAACTTTATAAATAAAACTTCCTGGCAGATTAAAACTGTGTACCGGACCGAGATTCGAACTCGGTGCCTTTGCCTATGGCGGGCAAGTGCTCTACCAACTAAGATACCAAAGCACAACTAACGACCCCTCCTCACAGCTTTACTTCCGACAGTATCTCGTCTCCCACCTTCCAAACTTCACAGAAGCTCTCCTAGACAAAGGTCCCGAGTTCGAGTCTCGGTCCTGCACACAGTTTTAACCTGCCAGGAAGTTTCACATCAGCGCACACTCCGCTGCAGAGTGAAAATTACTTTCTGGAATTTCGTAAATAAGTTAGACAAACTCCTACACTCCTGGATTTTGACACGATTAACAAACGATAGTCTGGCGTAGGGAAGAGGACACAAAATCTCTCCCACTCTATGACAGATTTAAAACCCCGGACAACTGAAGAGCCTGTGCATAGACAGGTACAAGAAAGCAAACCCCTTTACAGAAATAATTATTGTGAGCCAATCACAGTGCCTGTTACTATGATTTTAAATGAACGTTCTTTCGCGGCATAACTGCAGAGAAATGGCTCGTCTCTGGAAAACAGATTTTAGCTCCAAGCACGTTTATGACCCGTTCCGGTCTTCTTAAGTGAACTTCTGTGTTGTACGAGCTAGCTAGAATGCTTTCAAGGTTACAGAAAAAAATGATAGATCCCCTCTCGCCATAATAAACGGCAGGGAAGAGGAGAAAAATTAGCTGAGCAATTGAATATTGTCCTGAGCTATGATACAGGATCGAATAGATTAATCGTGGGGATGTGCATATTACATTATAAAATACGTTCCACGACAGTTTTGGGCCACCTAGCAATAGACCTGACTTTTTTGACCATCTCCACATTCAAACTGCTATTGGTGACCATGTGGCAGTTGTGGTAAAATGATTACAAAAGTAGAAAGGGTAACTAAAACAAGGTGACAGATTTATATGTTGACTAGCTACTGTCATATCTCAGTAAAGAACTTGGAAACACAAAAGGACTATGGATAAGGTTTACAAGAATAATTGGCCATGCACTAGAAAGATGTGCACCCAGTAGAACAGTTCATGATGGAAGGGATCCTACATGGCATATGACCACTGAAAAGAAACATCAACTGAAAAGAAACATATAAAGAGACTGAGACTGTGCGCATAATAGACGTAAAACTGCGTGGAGCACTGGACAGAGCAATTCTAAATGGAACTGGTTTGGCTGTAAAAGAGGGCAATGACTACTGTAACAGAATATTATCGAAAGCTCTCTTAAAAACACCAAAAAATTCTGGTAATATGGATATACTGTTAAAGGCACAAAATGTAGCGTCTAGACACTCGTGAATAAGACGGGATCTGAAACGCGAGACCGTAAAGCGAAAGCAGAAGTGCTTAACTCCATTTTCAAATCATTTACAAAGGATATCAAGGAGTATTGATCCAACTTAATCCTCACATCACTAGGTATTAGTGTCAGTACCGTTGAGGAACAGCTGAAATTTTTAAAACTGAACAAAGCTCCAGGGCCTGATGAAATCCCTACCAGATTCTACTAGAAAGAATCTGAGGCTGAATTAGCCCCTATTTTAACGATAATGTACACAGATCCATCAAACAAAACGCTGTGCATAGTAGTTAAATAAAAGCACATATCACACCCGACTTCTGTAGGGAGGGTAGCAAAAGTGATACAAAAAAATAGTATCCTTCACATCCATCTGTTGTATCATCTTAGAATACATTGTGTTCGAACGTAATGAGATATATCGAACAGAATGACCTCCTCCATGCTGTTTGTCCCAAGCTCCATAAGTAAGTAGAAACGAAAGAAGCCCTAATAACAGATACTATGGGAAATATCCTCTGCCATGCACTTCACGCTAGCTTGCAGAGTATGGACGTACCTGTGTAATTTGCCATTCGAACGTCTCTGCGCATTGTTCGTCAGTATGGAGGAATATGCGGTTTGCACACTGATCTCCCTGCAACTGATATCAGATGTTCCAAATCATTGTTCCCTGTTGAGAACTCGTCAGGTATTAAATGCTGAGAAGTACTGCACCATACTAGCTTTGCAACGAAAGATAACTGAACATCTAAATAATAACGTAGTGAAACTTTGCTCATTATTCAAAAAATAAAAAAAAAAAACCTTTATCGTTTCAGATTGACAACTGCTTGTATTATAAGACTTATCACAGTACGGTAAGATCTTGTTGATGTAGTAAAGGACCTACTACTGTTTCTGTTGGACTTTAATAATGCAGAGGCAGTGAGCCCACAATCTTCTCATTATGAAATCAAAAATAGAGATACTGGATAAAGAGCTACCAAATATCCTAAAGAAAAAGATAACTATTCATGCTTACGATTAAAAATCTTTTCTAGCTATAAAGATAATCGTTCGGACACTACTCACCACAACCACCTCTCATGTTCATAACATTATATTGCATGATTAAAATTATGTGCTCTTATCATGTAACTTTCGAAACACTCTAGCAGAAGTTCATGAGGGTGTACTCAGGCTATAGAATTTTTTCAAATACTGTACGAAAATGATAAAATATCTTAGATCGCATCAGACACGGAAAACTGGAGCAGATTATTTTGATAACTATCATGTTGGTGCCTTAAAAACGTTGAAAACTGTGGAGCGGGAATCATAAACAAAAATCTCTTTATTTAAAAACTAAATTTATGTCTGATATTCTGTTAAGAGCTTCAGTAAACTACCTATAATTAATGCATTTCATATATGATAAATCAGAAAATTCATCCAATTAATGTTTGATTAAAGAATAATTTTCTTTTCAGGCATGTCCCTCAATGGAAGAATGCCTCTCAAAAGTGGCATTCGACAGGACAGCAGCTGTTGCAACTGCCGTACAGTATGTGAACTTCATTGCAGTTCACAAGTTCTCTTCAAGTGGTACTATGTTGCTGAAGCCCCTTGATAACACAATTACCGCGTTCTTTACTGTCATTCAAATTCGCAGAGGGAGTCCATTTGTTACATACTTCAGTACAATCATATTAAGAGTTCTTGAACACGGCATAATGCATAAATGGAAGAATGAGCTGATACATGTTTCTAGAAGCATGTACCACAGTAAATCCGAGTTCACTGAACACGTGAAGTCAGTTCCAGTAAGTTTGGATTTTGAGCATATTCAGCCAGCTCTTGGCATACTGTTCGTTGGTCTCATGGTCGCACTGCTGTTTTTTGTAGCAGAGTTACTCATAAGTAAAAATCAGAAAGCAATTTTTCTATTTCAACGTGCGAATTAGAATCTTCTTGCTGAAAATTCAAAGATGTTTCGCAACAAAGAGTGCATGCAATCTAAAGCAATGCACATCTTTAAAATTTGATTGAAATAACCAAACTCAAATGTGCACGTATTATTACATCATTCCTCTTATAAAAAAATTATGAATTTACAGCGTATACTCACATATATTAAATACACGTTTATAGGTTTATAAGCGAATTATTTCATATAAGCCTTATGAACTTCGAAATACGTTAAAAGATCACAATGACTCCCTGTAATATATATATATATATATATATATATATATATATATATATATATATATATATATATATATAAACAAAGATGATGTGACTTACCACACGAAAGCGCTGGCAGGTCGATAGAAACACAAACAGACACATACATACACACAAAATTCTAGCTTTGGCAACAAACTGTTGCCTCATATATATACACTCCTGGAAATTGAAATAAGAACACCGTGAATTCATTGTCCCAGGAAGGGGAAACTTTATTGACACATTCCTGGGGTCATATACATCACATGATCACACTGACAGAACCACAGGCACATAGACACAGGCAACAGAGCATGCACAATGTCGGCACTAGTACAGTGTATATCCACCTTTCGCAGCAATGCAGGCTGCTATTCTCCCATGGAGACGATCGTAGAGATGCTGGATGTAGTCCTGTGGAACGGCTTGCCATGCCATTTCCACCTGACGCCTCAGTTGGACCAGCGTTCGTGCTGGACGTGCAGACCGCGTGAGACGACGCTTCATCCAGTCCCAAACATGCTCAATGGGGGACAGATCCGGAGATCTTGCTGGCCAGGGTAGTTGACTTACACCTTCTAGAGCACGTTGGGTGGCACGGGATACATGCGGACGTGAATTGTCCTGTTGGAACAGCAAGTTCCCTTGCCGGTCTAGGAATGGTAGAACGATGGGTTCGATGACGGTTTGGATGTACCGTGCACTATTCAGTGTCCCCTCGACGATCACCAGTGGTGTACGGCCAGTGAAGGAGATCGCTCCCCACACCATGATGCCGGGTGTTGGCCCTGTGTGCCTCGGTCGTATGCAGTCCTGATTGTGGCGCTCACCTGCACGGCGCCAAACACGCATACGACCATCATTGGCACCAAGGCAGAAGCGACTCTCATCGCTGAAGACGACACGTCTCCATTCGTCCCTCCATTCACGCCTGTCGCGACACCACTGGAGGCTGGCTGCACGATGTTGGGGCGTGAGCGGAAGACGGCCTAACGGTGTGCGGGATCGTAGCCCAGCTTCATGGAGACGGTTGCGAATGGTCCTCGCCGATACCCCAGGAGCAACAGTGTCCCTAATTTGCTGGGAAGTGGCGGTGCGGTCCCCTACGGCACTGCGTAGGATCCTACGGTCTTGGCGTGCATCCGTGCGTCGCTGCGGTCCGGTCCCAGGTCTACGGGCACGTGCACCTTCCGCCGACCACTAGCGACAACATCGATGTACTGTGGAGACCTCACGCCCCACGTGTTGAGCAATTCGGCGGTACGTCCACCCGGCCTCCCGCATGCCGTCTATACGCCCTCGCTCAAAGTCCGTCAACTGCACATACGGTTCACGTCCACGCTGTCGCGGCATGCTACCAGTGTTAAAGACTGCGATGGAGCTCCGTATGCCACGGCAAACTGGCTGACACTGACGGCGGCGGTGCACAAATGCTGCGCAGCTAGCGCCATTCGACGGCCAACACCGCGGTTCCTGATGTGTCCGCTGTGCCGTGCGTGTGATCATTGCTTGTACAGCCCTCTCGCAGTGTCCGGAGCAAGTATGGTGGGTCTGACACACCGGTGTCAATGTGTTCTTTTTTCCATTTCCAGGAGTGTATATATATATATGTATATATATACTTCACGTGTGTGTGTGTGTGTGTGTGTGTGTGTGTGTGTGTGTGTGTGTGTGTGTGTAGGGGAGAACGTGGTGGAACAAACAAAATGTAACGAAAATTTGACTAATAGTTGGCACTCGTTTATAGTATGACAGTATACCGTATTTTTTTCAAGGAGATTTGTCCTGCGTGTCGTGTTAGCTGTACCATCACTGGTAAACGCCATGAGACTCTTTCGCACACCCACGTCATTCCAACTCTTCAAATGGATAGATGTGTGGGCAGGATCATTTTTATGCAAGATGCTGCTTCTCCGCACTTTACACAGCCAGTGAAGCGACTGCTGCAGAGGCATTTCGCAAATGATAGAATTATCAGCCGTCATATCCGCACAGTCTGGATGTCCAGATCACCTGCTCTTAATCCGTGTGACTGCTGCTGAAAGATGTGTTCAGCGCTTCAGTTACGAATTTAGCTGAACTGAAGGCACACATAGCGCAACTCTTTCTGAATGTGACCCCCGAGACACTCCGATCTGTTGTGGAATACACAGTTTCTCGATTTCACCTTGTGGCAGAATACAGCGGACAGCATACTTAACGTGTTTTGCGGCAGTCTCACGTCAGTTAAAAACCGTTGTCACTTTTTATGTTGCTTTTGGCCCCATTAAAATAAAAAAAATGTCATTTCGCCTTTTACTAGCCTTTTGGCCTCAGGACAATTAAAAACGAAGTCATTGTCCTTATAAATGGGTTCTTGGGCTCAGGACAATTAAAAACAGATTTTTCCCTTCAGATGAGGTACGACATTGCCGTGGTGGATGTCTCAACTGTTGGTTGCCGAACTTCTGCAGTCATGCTAATGCTCATCGAACAGCACAGATGGTATAATATGCAGCACAAACCATAGCCGTCGTCTTGCGATTCATCAGTCATTCGTAGCCGACCCCATTTACGTTAAGACGCTTACACCGCTATCTACTGATAAAATTCTCGTTAGTTTTTTCCCCTTGTCCCATGACGTTTCCCCCTGCATCGATAAGATGCTGTTCAAATTTGACGCCATTTTGAGCAGTGGCTCTCTTTCCACAGCGATTTGAAACTGGTACTGGAACTGTGTGTATTTATGAACATTTAAGGATAAAACTAGGATACAGACACAACTGACATTTTATAAAGTCGTGGCAATTGCTACTTTATTATGTTGTTGTTGTTGTTGTTGTTGTTGTTGTCTTCAGTCCAGAGACTAGTTTGATGCAGCTCTCCATGCCACTCTACCCTGTGCAAGCTTCTTCATCTCCCAGTATCTACTGCAACCTACATCCTTCTGAATCTGCTTAGTTTATTTATATCTTGGTCTCCCTCTACGATTTTTACCCTCCACGCTGCCCTCCAGTACTAAATTTCTGATCCCTTGATACCTCAGAACATGTCCTACCAACCGAGCTCTTCTTCTAGTCAAGTTGTGCCACAAATTTCTCTTCTCCCCAATTCTGTTTAGTACCTCCACATTAGTTATGTGATCTACCCACCTAATCTTCGGTACTCTTCTGTAGCATCGCATTTCAAAAGCTTGTATTCTCTTCTTGTCTAAACTATTTATCGTCCACGTTTTACTTCCACAAATGGCAACACTCCATACAAATACTTTCAGAAACGACTTCCCGACACTTAAATCTATACTCGATGTTAACAAATTTCGCTTCTTCAGAAACGCTTTCCTTGCTATTTTATATCCTCTCTATTTCGACCGTCATCAGTTATTTTGCTCCCCAAATAGCAAAACTCCTTTACTACTTTAAGTGTCTCATTTCCTAATCTAATTCCCTCAGCGTCACCCGACTTAATTCGACTACATTCCATTATCCTCGTTTTGCTTTTGTTGATGTTCATCTTATATCCTCCGTTCGATACACTGTTCATTCCGTTCAACTGCACTTCCAGGTTCTTTGCTGTCTCTGGCAGTATTACAATGTCATCGGCGAACCTCAAAGTTTTTATCTCTTCTCCATGGCTTTTAATTCCTATTCCGAATTTTTCTTTTGTTTCTGTTACTGCTTGCTCAATATACAGATTGAATAACATAGGAGATAGGCTATAGACCTGTCTCTCTCCCTTCCCAACCACTGCTTCCCTTTCATGTCCCTCGACTCTTATAACTGCCATCTGGTTTCTGTAAAAATTGTAAATAGCCTTTCGCTCCCTGTAGTTTACCCTTGCCACCTTCAGAATTTGGAAGAGAGTATTCCAGTTAACATTGTCAAAAGCTTTCTATAAGTCTACAGATGCTAGAAACGTAGGTTTGCATTTCCTTAATCTATCTTCTAAGATAAGTCGTAGGGTCAGTATTGCCTCACGTGTCCTTCTTCTTGAAGTCTGAGTATATTTCGCCTGTCTCATACATCTTGTCCACCAGATGGTAGAGTTTTGTCAGGGTTGGCTCTCCCAAGGCTATGGAATGATGTCTACTCCCAAGGCCTTGTTTTGACTTAGCTCTTTCAGTGCTCTGCTCTTCCAGGTCCTTTACTGTCTCTGGCAGAATTACAATGTCACCGGCAAACCTCAAAATTTTTTATTTTATTATATGGGGGAGAAAGTCGTACAATGAGCAACGAAGATTTGGGGCAACTAGAAGCATAAGAAATGAAATGTGTAAGACCTGTGAAAGGCTACACTAGAAAAGACAAAATTAGAAACGAAGTAATAAAGGAAGAATTAGGAATCCAACCAATAATCCAAAAATCAATCCAGTACAAAGAAAAATGGAGACTGGTGTTAAACAGGGAGATGGATTGTCACCATTGTTGTTCAATATAGCACTGGACGAAGTGATCAGGCAGTGGAGAGCAATAAACGAGGAAATGGGAATACCAAAGACACATGTGGGGGACAAAAAGGACAACAGGGCTCAAGTGGACTGCCTAGCCTTTGCAGACGACATAGCAATAGTAAGTGAGACGTAAGAAGACGCAAAGACACAACTCGACAACTTAAGTAAGGTAGCCAGAAAGGTGAGACTGAGGATAGCCTGTAACGAGACAAAGACATTAAATACCACTGCAGACTGGGAAACACCGGAAGGCACTGTGGAAATGGTGGAGAAATTTAAATACCTGGGAGAATCTATAACAGGAAGGATCAGGAGCAAGGAGGGCATAACAGAGAGGATAAAGAAGATGAGGTCAGCCTTCTGCATGACGAGAGAGATATACAATAAAACGAATATATCCACAGAGGCAAAGATAAGCCACTACAAGGCAACGGTGAGGAATGCAGTATTATATATTGCTGAGACGATGACACTAGGAAGAAATGGGGCAGAACAACTAGAGAAAGAAGAGAGAAAAACACTGAGAAAAATACTGGGTCCCAAAAGAGGTGGAGAGAAGTGGACGCGAAGACCTAGGGAAGAAATGTACCAGAACATGAGATCCATATCCGGTGAAATCGGACTCAAAAGGGCAAGGATAACTGGACATGTAGTTAGAATGAATATAGACAGAATGACGAAGAGAGTGTGGGAAACCACAGGGAGGACAAGGGGAAAGACAGGAACCAAGTGGGTTGTTGAACTTCGGAAGGACTGGTTGGACTTGGGGATCAAGGTCGAAGGAAAGGAAAACTGCAGGAACAAATATACACCGCCCAATATGCCGGAAATCAATGACAAAGAAGAATACAGAAAAAGATTAGAGTGTCACCATTGGAGCCGACAGGAGAAACGGACACTGAAGATCTCGGAAGAAGAGCGGGAGAGAAGAAGAGAAAGAATGAAGAGGTTCTGGGAGAAGAAGAGGAGAATGCAGTCCACGAAGGGGCTACCCGTGGTCCAACAGAGGCCGTAACGCAAGAAGAAGAAGAAGAAGAAGAAGAAGAAAAATGGAGAGAATATGTACTTCATATGCCATCATAAAGACTTCATAAACTAGCAATGGATTATAAACTATGGGGCAAGAGAAGTGTGGGAAGACCGAGGATGAGATGGTGAGAATGGAACAGGCTCTAAGTTTAATCCTGGAGTGGCAGAAGAATATAGGGGGTGGACGAAAATATGTAAACACGACAAATACAACACACTACCGTGTCTAATACGGTGTAGGAAAACCATTAGCATTCAAAGAGCTTCCAGTCCTCTCGAATGGATAAGAGCAAATTCTGTGTGGTTCTCAAGGCACTCTTATACCATTATTTATGCAAAATCGTGGCAAATTCTGGTAACTGATGGAGCTGGATAGTGATCACACACCCTTCGCTCCAAAATGTATTGAGATATACTGACTGCGGTGGATTGGGAGATGCGAAAATTTTATCCTTGTGCTCACAAAACCAATGCTTGACGAGTTGTGTGGACAGGGCCCCTGTCGTCTTGGTATACAGTATCACTATTTGGGAACAAACATTGTACCACTGGATGAACCTGGAGAGACAAATGCTCACATAATACTTGTCAGTGATGCGACCTTGCAGATGCGGCCCACGAAATACCACAATGTGGCAGCCCATATCATCACTGAACCTCCGCCATGTTTCACTCTTGGGACGTAACCGCGGCCAGAAGTTGTAAACTGTGCGCTTCAAGGCTCATCCGACCAAAAAATTTTCTTCCATTTCTCCAGAACAGAGGTTTTATGACTTCGGTACCACGTTTCCTCTTACAGACACTACTCTTCAATGACTGTCACGATCACTCAGCACACGCTTTTCGTTCACATTATGGCTAGACGGCTGATGTTTTTCCGCTTTCCCTACATGCAATACAATACTTCGATACGGTGCCACTTGCTAACGCAAGCGCCCACCATGCGAGCAACAATAGTTTTCCCACACTGTAATTCACTTAGCTCTGACATAACGCAGTCACAACTACACAAGAGACTGTTCTCACCACGGCTGACGCAACGTGTGGAGGACGTCGCACAGGTGCCGTTCGTCCTCAAACACAAAAGCACAACCTGCAGGCTTGACTGGCATCTGCATTTAGGTTCAAGCATGCGTTTGCCGCGGTGTTTCCACATTTTTGGCCGACTCCTGCACTGTAAATGATTCTTTATCAAATATCTTGCCACAAAATAGAAATGGTATTGATTTACAAAAGAGCTCTACAAAAAAATGTGGCTCAAAATTTACAAAAATGAGACTCTGTAACACAGTCATCGTAGCAGTATCTTTAGGAGCCTGAAGAAGGAACTTACATATAAGATCGAGAAACTGAAAAGTACACTGCTGGCCATTAAAATTGCTACACCACGAAGATGGCGTGCAACACACGCGAAATTTAACAGACAGGAAGAAGATGCTGTGATATGCAAATGATTAGCTTTTCAGTCATTCACACAAGGTTGGCGACGGTGGCGACACCTACAACGTGCTGACATGAGGAAAGTTTCCAACCGATTTCTCATACACAAACAACAGTTGACCGGCGTTGCCTGGTGAAACGTTGTTGTGATGCCTCGTGTAAGGAAGAGAAATGCGTGCCATCACGTTTCCGACTTTGATAAAGGTCGGATTGTAGCCCATCGCGATTGCGGTGTATCGTATCGCGACATTGCTGCTCGCGTTGGCCGAGATCCAATGACTGCTAGCAGAATATGGAATCGGTGGGTTCAGGAGGGTAATACGGAACGCCGTGCTGGATCCCAACGGCCTCGTATCACTGGCAGTCGAGATGAGAGGCATCTTATCCGCATGCCTGTAACGGATCGTGCAGCCACGTCTCGATCCCTGAGGCAGCAGATGGGGACGTTTGCAAGACAACAACCATCTGCACGAACAGTTCGACGACGTTTGCTGCATCATGGATTATCAGCTCGGAGACCATGGCTGCGGTTACCCTTGACGCTGCATCACAGACAGGAACGCCTGCGATGGTGTACTCGACGACGAACCTGGGTGCACGAATGCAAAACGTCATTTTTTCGGATGAATCCAGGTAGTGTTTACAGCATCACGATGGTCGCATCCGTGTCTGGCGACATCGCGGTAAACGCACATTCGAAGCGTGTATTCGTCATCGCCATACTGGTGTATCACCCGGCGTTATGGTATGGGGTGCCATTGGTTACACGTCTCGGTCACCTCTTGTTCGCATTGACGGCACTTTGAACAGTGGACGTTACATTTCAGATCTGTTACGACCCGTCGCTGTACCCTTCATTCGATTCCTGCGAAACCCTACATTTCAGCAGGATAATGCACGACCGCATGTTGCAGGTCCTGTACTGGCGTTTCTGGATACAGAAAATGTTCGACTGCTGGCCTGGCCAGCACATTCTCCAGATCTCTCACCAACTGAAAACGTCTGGTCAATGGTGGCCGAGCAACTGACTCGTCACAATACGCCAGTCACTACTCTTGATGAACTGTGGTATCGTGTTGAAGCTGCATGGGCAGCTGTACCTGTACACGCCATCCAAGCTCTGTTTGACTCAATGCCCAGGCGTATCAAGACCGTTATTACGGCCAGAGGCGGTTGTTCTGGGTACTGATTTCTCAGGATCTATGCACCCAAATTGCGTGAAAATGTAATCACATGTCAGTTCTAGTATAATATATTTGTCCAATGAATACCCGTTTATCATCTGCATTTCTTCTTGGTGTATCAATTTTAATGGCCAGTAATGTATATCACTTATGCGGATATGAAGAACGCAGGCTAAAATTCTATGGACATATCAAAAGACTAGAACTAACGAAGTTCTGGGGATCACCGATTGTGGCAGTAAAGCTAAAATTGAAATAATAAAATGAATCAGTGCAATAAAAGAAGACCTGAAGGTAGCAGTATTAACGCAAATTGATATCTCAGAGAGAGCAAAATGTAGGCAGAAAATTCACAATTGAACAGTTATCCTGCCCGAAGAGCCCAAGAACAATGGAAAAAAATTCCCTTGACGACAGGTGGATGGTCGACTCTGATAGAATGAAGGTACTTGTATCACGCAATCGTTTAAAAACTACACACATAAACAAATGTTTTCCATCGCCCCTATATGCCGTGTAGCTGTGTTAATGTGGCTGTTCCTGTAGCGATCGAAAGCACTGCAGATTTCACTTGAAAGTAAAACACTGCTAGGAACGCAGCAGAGACGTCTGTGGAAAATCAGAGCGAACAACCATCATGCCACTAAGTGCAGTCGGGACCAATGATTGGGTCCGTGTCATCACGTTAAGTGGAGAAGGATTGTCATCCAAGGAAGCTGTACCGGAGTTAATGTCGTGTGGGCAAGGAAGCGGTTCCAATTGGAGGCAGTATGAAATCTGACAACGCACAGGTCGTTCACGTTCAACAGGTGCAGAGGATTATACATTTCTGCAACTGTGGGCTAAGCGCTCCAGACCTGAATTCGGCCTTCTATGACGCTACAGGCCCTAATGCATCGCATCAAACTGTTAGGAGTCGATTGCATGATGCGAAGCTCCATTCCCGAAGACCACTATGAGCACCATGACGTGCACCACAACACCATGTACTCCATTACAGACGGGCAAGAAGTCACGCAGAATGGACGCTCCAGGACTGGCGACGGATGTTTTGTGTAGACAAAATTCGAATATGTGTGTAACTTGACGATTGCTGCAGACAACGTGTTTGGGGACAACCAGTTAATATCGAACGCTTCCAACATGCCTCGAACTCATGTCCCAAATTGGCAACAGCGTGGTGGTTGAGTGGTGTTCTGGGGGAAGGGGTGGGGGGGTGGAGAGGTTCAAGCTTTTCGTGATTTTCGAGGGCAGTCTCAGTGCCTTACGGTACAGGCACTAGATACTGCAGCCAACAGTGGGACCGTATCGCCAACAGTTTGGTAACAATTTCATCTTGATGGACGATAACTACTGGGCTCATCCCGCTGTTCTAGTGAACAAGTTCCTTCAGCAAGCTAAAATCACCTGAATGGTGTGGCCTGCCTGTTCCCCAGACATAAACCCAATCAAACATGAGCGGAGTGAACCGAATCAGACATGACCGTTTTTGGATGTAGGCAACGATCACGTACTCTGTCCGACTTTAGCAGAAATGCTATTGGAAAGTAGGACATCGAATGCTCTGAAGAATCCTCCATGGGAACAGAAGATTTTTGCGAACTTCCAGCATGCTGGAGTAGCTTGGGTCAGCAACTCTTGTTAATCAGTAGAACGAAAAACCACTTCAAGTTGCAAATTTTTACTTGTTATTCATTCGATGATTAGTTTCGGGTCGAGACTCATTTCCAAATCATAATAAGAAAGTCGAAAATGGCATTTCCAAAGATGTCGGAAATGTGCACTGAACATTTATAGTGCATATAGATAACTGCAGTAAACATTTACAGTGCATACAGATAACTATATGCACTGTAAATGCTCATTGCACATTTTGACGTCTTAGGAAATGCTATTTTGAAATTTATGATGAGCTGAAAATGGATCTCTGCCTGAAACTAGTCATCGAACGAATAAAAAGTAGAAATTTTCAACTTGGTCTGGTTTTTCGTTCTACAGGAGATTTTGTCGTTAAGCAAATGTTTGTTCTTTTTTTTTAATTTGGCGAGCTGGACACATTTCAAATGAATATATACAAATGAAAATAGCGATTTTTTTCTGTGACATGAATTTCGAAATAAAGAGGCGGCGCAAACTTTTGTGAATGTATCTATTATGGTAACGAAATTTAAAAGCTTCGAAATTCATATAGCAAAAATTTGAGGTGTGCACTCATTATCCTCATTATTTCACATAACACTAGGATTGCGAACACAGGTCAAAACATTATGGTTACATAAGCTTCTAAATAGGTAAAATGCAGTATCTTTTAGCGATTTAGGCAAACGTTTAGTAGAGTAAGCCTCTCTGCATTTTTTTCCTTCCCCACTCTGTCTCATATTACTGAGATGCTTCTGGCTTGCCAGTTTCGCCTGTGGATTCAAGGGGAGTGTCATAATTGCTTCTTGGGAGCAATTAATGTCAGCATTTTTCGAGATTTTTAGTTTTCATGTTACTATTTTCTCCAAAAGTTAGCTCATAATTTGACAATTGATATATGTAAAAATATAAATTGGCATCAAAAAATTTGTTTCTAAATAAAAATTAAGATACTGTGCTATTCTTATAACCTGAAAATTACTAACACTATTTTTGTAAAAAAAAATTCACATGTATACAAGGACTAAACTATTCCCCAAGTAGATTAACAAGATGGGCACTAAAATTGAGTGAGTTTCAATATGAAGTAATTCACAAGCCTTGTGACAAGTATATGGATGTGGATACACTCAGTAGGAAAATTACAATGTTGCCAAAATCGGAACTGAATCTAGTAGGATTGAAAATGACACAAGCAGTGGATACAAAAAGCCAAGTATACAGTAAACAACCACAATTTCATATGCAAAAAGGCATACTCCGTAAATTCTAAATGCACCACTCATTGGCGTTCCTTCAGCAGTAAAAACCGAAGTGCTATGACAAGCACATGACCATGTACTATCAGGACATGGAGGTAGGAGAGCTACTGACAGACACGTCGCAGTGAGGCTTTGATGGAGAATATGACATAGTAATGCGGAGCATTATGTAACAAATTTGCATTCCTTGTGGACAATGAACAAATTTGAGCCAGCAAAAGATACAACTCCAGAGATTGCCATAATTGGACATACCTTCTCAGACGATAGGAATTGATGTGTTAGAGCCATTTAAAAGAAGTTTTATGGGTAATAAGTACTTACTGACGATTATCGACCATTTCTCAATATACCGTGTAATGACAGCAGTACCAGATCAGAAAACAACCACTGTCACTCAAGCCATGGTTAACAATTGGTTACCTAAGTTTTGTTTACCAGAAACCATAGATACAGATCAAGAAACAAATTTTATGTCTGATCTGGTGGAGAAGTTATGTCTTCTATTGAGAGTAAAGATATAGTGGATTAATCCATTCTACCCATATGCTAATGGTCATATAGAATGAATACACAATGACATAATGAAAATGTTAAGTTGCTACATGAACAGTCAACATTTAGACTGGTATTTCTGTTTAGACTATGTGGTGTTTATATATGACTCCAAAAATCGGCACAGGGACAGATCTTTCACCATATGTTGTGATGTATGGGTGAAACATGCCATCACCTTTGATTTAGTGCAGCCAAAGGTAGGAACACAGGGTGAGATGGGAAACAGTCCACAATAACATTAAAAGAAGTTTGTCAGTGAGTGAAACAAGCTAACACAAAGACTTTTGGGCATCAAGAGTAGAAAGGGCGGGGTATGAGTAGTACAGGGTAGGATAATGGTTTCTAATAGCAAATACGTATACCCCAAAGCACAAAACCAAGGAACTCCTTACAAAGTTCCAAGGACTGTAGCAAACAGTGGAGATGACTACACTGATTGTCAAGTTGCAACTACAGACAAAAACACCAGCTGCACATGTTAGTCGAGTTAAATTTTTTAAAGGTACAGTTGATGTGACACCACAAATACTTGCAACATTACCACAGAAAAAGGAATTACTGTGTGGAATGAGAGTAGCACAAAGTGTACCTTATGGCCTTAGGTCTAGGGATAAATTATAAGGTAGCAGTGTATTGTGTTTAATTTTATGTTGGTTTACGTAGATTAATATTATTTTTCTTAGTTTACTACAATAGTTTTCTGAGAGATATGCATTTTGTCTAAGGAGGAAGTGGATTCATTGTAATTCCTTTGTCCTAAGTGGTGTTGTAGATGGCGTCACAATATATTGTCATGGGTATAATTTTCTTACACAAATGTGAAGCAAAGGTGACTGAAATATGGCAGTTTCCATTGGGATTACAGCAAGCAGAAAAGGAATTTCCAAAGGGGAAACGACACATTGTACCACTAGTGAAAATTAGTACATCAATTTTCTTTCATGTTACTACAGTTAAGGTTCAGTCAGATCAAGCTAGAGCGTATATTGATTACAATTTCCAGTCGCAAATTTAATTTTCTATTACCAATGTTTGACGAGCCATACATATCTGGTGAAATGGAAAATTATCTATAAGTGACTACAGATGCAAACTAATTAAGTGTTACTTGTGTCAGAACAAAGAGGTACACATTTTCTCATGAGACAAGGGAATTATGTGAGGGAGTTAGTCGGCATTTTTCTAGCACAGAAATAGGAATTGACAAGCAGTCTTATGGAACTCAGTTGCCTAAGAAATATGGAACCATCAGAGGGTAAAAAAGTAGTATCAATGCTGCTGCCATATTTTCTGAGGATCGGTAGTCAAATATTTTATGTTTTCGCCAGAGATAGTAATAGCAAATTGCTACAGTAATAACACATGTGTGACAAATTTAGAGAGAAAACAAAGTGGATTGGTTGTAAAAGGAAACAAGGGTGATACAGATGGAACAAAGATTCCCATTCCTGCCATGATTATAGGTACCACAGTAGGTACAGGGACTCGACCAATAAGCACAGGAACTCGACCAAGAGAGACGTCTTAGTCTGTTACTCATGTAAAAGCTAACCTTCGTAAATAATACTTTCAATACTACTTTACAATGGATAATAGAAGAAATACTCATTGCAGAAAAAGACAAATTTCGAGAGACCAAATGTTACATGTTCAGAGATTTCAAGGGAAGCAGAAACACAATATCATGACGTTCAATGTATTCACCAATAGTGCCACAGAGATATTAGCTTTTATCTGTGCTGTCTACTTTTGCCTCAGAAAGAGAATAAATCTTGTGAAGAGAACAAAGGATCACCCAATTCCTTTGGAATGGATTCATAGTCCGCAGCTCGTGGTCGTGCGGTAGCCTTCTCGCTTCCCACGCCCGGGTTCCCGGGTTCAATTCCCGGCGGGGTCGGGGATTTTCTCTGCCTCGCGTTGACTGGGTGTTGTGTGCTGTCCTTAGGTTAGTTAGGTTTAAGTAGTTCTAAGTTCTAGGGGACTGACGACCATAGATGTTAAGTCCCACAGTGCTCGGAGCCAGCCAATGGATTCATACGAGCAACAGATTTTGGAGTAAAATGTAAAAGAAGCAAGCTAGAAAAATAATGGTAAGCTGGGATAATAGTTTTTGTGATCACTGGAACGAAAGGTTCAAAGGAAAAGTAAATATGTAAGATAGTTAAGCAAACAAATAGAAAAGGGTAAAATTCGGGACGAATTTTATTAAAGTGGAGGGGAATGTTATGTTACAGAATTTAGCAAGGGAACACAAAAGCAAAAATTTTGTAAATTTCAAAACAGCCGGCGTAACTTAATAACATGGTTGCATTAGAACAATGGAGACAGAACAACCTTCACCTGCGTCTAGCCATCTTGGTTTAGGTCTTCTGTGATTTCCCTAAATCGCTTCAGGTGAATGCCAGGATGATTTCTTTGAAAGGGCATGGCTGACTTCCTTCCCCATCCTTACCCAATCAGATGGGACCAATGACCTCGCTGTTTGTTCCCCCTACCTCCCCCCCCAACTAACCAAACAACCATCTCCATTACTTCCACAACATTACACAAGAGACACTAAGTAGGACACAAAAACTACTAGCGAGAGTTTGAGTAAGCAGTAAAAGCCCTTTAGCGAACCTGTTAAGCAAATGTAGCAGAACAGTCTCGCCCCAGCGACATAAACACTCCATCCCAACTAGTTATGGGCACTTTATCAGTAGGATCGATCGCATTCATGTTGTTTGCACTCGATTCTCTGATTGTAGTATAGCTACACCTTGTGTGTGAGATCGTTCTAGTGTTGGTCTTGAACTTCGTGTCCTATGAGATGATCAGCGAATCGAAGACTAATGGAGTCCAGCATCCAGTACTGATGTCAGCATAACAGCGAGTGCTAATAGGTAGACTGGAGATATACTTACATCACTCTGGTCCAGAGTGGAAGTAGCCCTGAACTCCAGTATAGCACAGGTCTGTTGATCTATCCCACCAGAGGGCCACGGTTAGCTTTCAGCACGACTACATGGCATGAGACATCATGATCCACCTGCTTGCTGACATTTCGCAGTTCTTTGTCACTAAATTTTTGTCGCCATTATTTACTGCTTGGTTCAGAAATAGACGCTTATACTGACAGGTTACTCCAATTGCTTTATCGTTGCGGCCGCGGAAAATTGATAACAGCGTTTATTTTGTTCTTCTCTGCCAAGATTTCTTGACGTCCTAATCACTGTCATGACCCGATAATTGTAATTCATTTCTCCAAAACTTCTGTCTCTGCAGATTGAGAGTAAATTCTTAATTGCTTTTCTGAATCCTTACCTTTCCTAACGGTTCTATTTCTACATCCCATGTGAGCATGGCTGCTTATGAGTCATCTGAGTAAACATTAGACATGAAACCGTTCCATCAGATCAGGACTTCTTATCTTGTCTTATGTTGAGATGAATAAATCAGAAAAATTTAGACCAAATGATACTACTGTGAACATGTAATTTCTCCCAGTGTCAATATAGGTGGAGTGCAGGGAGTCTCTAGCAAATGGACTCTGCTAATTACGTGAGTGCACATCGATGCTCCGTAAATATCGAACGCCATAAAAACGCATTAACTGCTCTTGTAGTGGTTTTTTCTGGGCTCATTTTGACTGCCCACAAAACTATTATTGAGAGTGCCGACAACAACCAGACTGTTGCAGTAGTCCAGGGATTTGGCGATCGTACGAAAAAGTTTTGGAGAAGCTCTTAAATTTCCTCATTATGTTTTTAAGACAGTGATTACACGAAGTCCAAAGTCACCATAAGTGAGGAACTAACATCTCACAGAATAAAAGTATTGAATAGTGCAATCTCTCAGCTCAGGTTGCAAAATGTGTGAACCACAGGGATGGCAGGATAATTGTAATGACTGATGCCGAAAAGCACTGAGTGAGCAACTACATAGAACTTCGAAGCCTAAACTGTGTAAGCCCAAATAGATCTTTTGTAAAGAAACATTTTGTTTTGTAGTACTTTTCTTGAAAACAGTTTCCTGTTATTTTAATTTGTCTGTTTAGGTTTACTTTTAGTAATAGTTATAAATATTCTGTTTTCATATTTACAATATCAGAATAGACGTTATTTTACTATTATTACAGGGTTTTTATTCAGACACTTTATTTACTGCCAAGGTTTCATTTTATTCATTAGTAACATCATTCTAGATATCGATGGTGGGTAATTAAAAAGTAACTCCATTTTGTTCAGTTATATGTTGTTGTTGTTGTTGTTGTTGTTGTTGTCAGTCCTGAGACTGGTTTGATGCAGCTCTCCATCCTGTGCAAGCTTCTTCATCTCTCAGTACTTACTGCAACCTACATCCTTCTGAATCTGCTTAGTGTATTCATCCCTTGGTCTCCCTCTACGATTTTTTCCCACCACGCTGGCCTCCAGTGCTAAATTTGTGATACCTTGATGCCTCAGAACGTGTCCTACCAACTGGTCCCTTCTCCTCATCTCCCCAATTCTATTCAGTACCTCCTCATTAGTTACATGATCTACCCATCTAATCTTCAGCATTCTTCTGTAGCACCACATTTCGAAAGCTTCTATTCTCTTCTTATCTAAACTATTTATCGTCCATGTTTCACTTCCATAGATGGCTACACACCATACAAATACTTTCAGAAACGACTTCCTCACACTTAAATCTGTACTCGATGTTAACAAATTTCTCTTCTTCAGAAACGCTTTCCTTGCCATTGCCAGTCTACATTTTATATCCTCTCTACTTCGACCATCATCAGTTATTTTGCTCCCCAAATAGCAAAACTCCTTTACTACGAGGGCCGTTCAGAAAGCAACCTCCGGTTGATTTAAAAAAATACACCAAGTTAAATAAAAATATTTTAATATATACATCTTACAACTACATCTTTGCACTATTTTTCTACATAGTCTCCATAGCGATTGAGGCACTTATCGTATCTCTTCACAAGCTTTGAAATTCCTTCTGCATAAAAATCACCCGCTTGTGCCTGGAGCCAGCCTGTGACCGCATCTTTGAGCTCTTCGTCGTCATCAAACCGCTGTGACCCGAGCCATTTCTTCAAATGCATGAAGAGGTGATAATCACTTGGCGCCAGGTCTGGGCTGTAAGGTGGATGGTTGATAACGTCCCACTTGAAGGACTCAAGAAGGGCCGTTGTTCTGCGAGCAGAGTGAGGACGGGCGTTATCGTGCAAAAAAACGATACCGGAAGTCAGCATACCACGGCGTTTGTTCTGTATAGCCCGTCGTAACTTTTTTATTGTTTCACAGTACACGTCTTGATTAATGGTCGTACCACATTCCATGAATTCAACCAACAACACCCCTTTGGCATCCCAAAACACCGTTGCCATCAGTTTTCTGGCAGAAAAATCTTGCGAGGCTTTTCTTGGTTTGGTAGGCGAATTTGAATGTGCCCACATCTTTGATTGTTCTTTTGTCTCAGGGTTCACGTACTTAATCCAGGTTTCGTCACCGGTCACGATTCTGTTTAACAATGGTTCTCCTTCGTCCTCATAACGTGACAGAAAGTCTAATGCAGAGGCCATTCTTTGAGTTTTGTGGTGGTCGGTAAGAATTTTGGGCACCCATCGTGCACAGAACTTACGGTAACCCAATCTTGCTGTCACTATCTCGTACAAGAGAGTCTTAGAAATCTGTGGAAAACCGGTAGACAACTCCGACATTGAGAAACGTCGATTTTCACGAACTTTTGCATCAACTGTCTGAACGAGTTCGTCAGTCACCAATGATGGTCTACCACTCCTCTCTTCATCATGAACGTTTTCTCGTCCACTTTTAAATAAACGTACCCATTCACGGACAACTCCTTCACTCATAACTCTTGGTCTGTACACGGCACAAAGCTCACGATGAATAGCTGCTGCAGAATATCCTTTGGCTGTAAAAAACCTTATGACAGCACGCACTTCACATTTGGCGGGGTTTTCTATTGCAGCACACATTTCAAACTGCCACAAAAACTAAACTAGCGCAGGTACGACGTTCACTCGACCACGGCTTGATGCCGACTGACCTGTTGAGTGCGTGAACGCACAGATGGCGTCGCTACTCCCCCCACAACCCGCACTGTGA
Source organism: Schistocerca piceifrons (assembly GCF_021461385.2). NCBI lineage: Eukaryota > Metazoa > Arthropoda > Insecta > Orthoptera > Acrididae > Schistocerca > Schistocerca piceifrons. The sequence continues at coordinate 124,471,062 of NC_060142.1, forward strand.
CCAATCGGAGGTTACTTTCTGAACCGCCCTCGTACTTTAAGTGTCTCATTTCCTAATCTAATTCCCTCAGCATCACCCGACTTAATTCGACTACATTCCATTATCCTCGTTTTGCTTTTGTTGATGTTCATCTTATATCCTCCTTTCAAGACACTGTCCAATCCGTTCAACTGCTCTTCCAAGTCCTTTGCAGTCTCTGACAGAATTACAATGTCATAGGCGAACATCGACATTTTTATTTCTTCTCCGTGGATTTTAATACCTACTCCGAATTTTTCTTTTGTTTCCTTTACTGCTTGCTCAATATACAGATTGAATAACATTGGGGAGAGGCAACAACCCTGTCTCACTCCCTTCCCAACCGCTGCTTCCCTTTCATGCCCCTCGACTCTTATAACTGCCATCTGGTTTCTGTACAAATTGTAAATAGCCTTTCGCTCCCTGTATTTTACCCCTGCCACCTTTAGAATTTGAAAGAGAGTATTCCAGTCAACATTGTCAAAAGCTTTCTCTAAGTCAACAAATGCTAGAAACGTAGGTTTGTCTTTCCTTAATCTATTTTCTAAGATAAGTCGTAGGGTCGGTATTGCCTCACGTATTCTAACATTTCTGCGGAATCCAAACTGATCTTCCCCGAGGTCGGCTTCTACTAGTTTTTCCATTCGTCTGTAAAGAATTCGCGTTAGTATCTTGCAGCTGTGACTTAGTAAACTGATTGTTCGGTAATTTTCACATCTGTCAACGCCTGCTTTCTTTGGGATTCGAATTATTATATTCTTCTTGAAGTCTGAGGGTATTTCGCCTGTCACATACATCTTGCTCAGCAAATGGTAGAGTTTTGTCAGGACTGGCTCTCCCAAGGCCGTCAGTAGTTCTAATGGAATGTTGTCTACTCCCGGGGCCTTGTTTCGACTCAGGTCTTTCAGTGCTCTGTCAAACTCTTCACGCAGTATCGTATCTCCCATTGCATCTTCATCTACATCCTCTTCCATTTCCATAATATTGTCCTCAAGTACATCGCCCTTGTATAGACCCTCTATATACTCCTTCCACCTTTCTGCTTTCCCCTCTTTGCTTGGAACTGGGTTTCCATCTGAGCTCTTGATATTCATACAAGTGGCTCTCTTTTCTCCAAAGGTCTCTTTAATTTTCCTGTAGGCAGTATCTATCTCACCCATAGTGAGATAAGCCTCTACATCCTTACATTTGTCCTCTAGCCAACCCTGCTTAGCCATTTTGCACTTCCTATCAATCTCATTTTTGAGACGTTTGTATTCCTTTTTGCCTGCTTCATTTACTGCATTTTTATATTTTCTCCATTCATCAATTAAATTCAATATTTCTTCTGTTACCCAAGGATTTCTACTATCCCTTGTCTTTTTACCTACTTGATCCTCTGCCACCTTCACTACTTCGTCCCTCAGAGCTACCCATTCTTCTTCTACTGTATTTTTTCCCCCATTCCTGTCAATTGTTCCCTTATGCTCTCCCTGAAACTCTGTACAACCTCTGGTTTAGTCAGTTTATCCAGGTCCCATCTCCTTAAATTCCCACCTTTTTGCAGTTTCTTCAGTTTTAATCTACAGTTCATAACCAATAGATTGTGGTCAGAGTCCACAAAAAATGGTTCAAATGGCTCTGAGCACTATGGGACTTAACTTCTGAGGTCATCAGTCCCCTAGAACTTAGAACTACTTAAACCAAACCAACCTAAGGACACCACACACATCTATGCCCGAGGCAGGATTCGAACCCGCGAACGTAGCGGTCGCGTGATTCCAGACCGTAGCGCCTAGAACCGCTCGGCCACACCGGCCGGCCAGAGTCCACATCTGCCCCTGGAAATGTCAATTTAAAACCTGGTTCCTAAATCTCTGTCTTACCATTATATAATCTATCTGATACCTGCTAGTATCTCCATGATTCTTCCATGTATACATCCTTCTGTTATGATTCTTGAACCAAGTGTTAGCTATGATTAAGTTATGCTCCGTGCAAAATTCTACCAGACGGCTTCCTCTTTCATTTCGCTCCCCCAATCTAGATTCACCCACTATGTTTCCTTCTCTCCCTTTCCTACTCTCGAATTCCAGTCACCTATGACTACTAAATTTTCGTCTCCCTTCACTACCTGAATAATTTCTTTTATCTCATCATACATTTCATCAATTTCTTCATCATCTGCAGAGCCAGTTGGCATATAAACTTGTCCTCCTGCATTACCCCTATTTGATTTTGCACTTGTAACCCTGTAATCACCTGACCAAAAGTCTTGTTCCTCCTGCCACCGAACTTCACTAATTCCCACTATATCTAACTTTAACCTATCCATTTCCCTTTTTAAATTTTCTAACCTACCTGCGCGATTAAGGGATCTGACATTCCATACTCCGATCCGTAGTACGCCAGTTTTCTTTCTCCTGATAACGACGTCCTCTTGAGTAGTCGCCGCCCGGAGATCCGAATGGGGGACTATTTTACCTCCGGAATATTTTACCCAAGAGGACGCCATCATCATTTAACCATATAGTAAAGCTGCATGCCCTAGGGAAAAATTACAGAGTGGCCGAGCGGTTGTAGGCGCTACAGTCTGGAACCGCGCGACCACTACGGTCGCAGGTTCGAATCCTGCCTTGGGCATGGATGTGTGTGATGTCCTTAGATTAGTTAGGTTTAAGTGGTTCTATGTTCTAGGGGACTGATGACCACAGCAGTTAAGTCCCATAGTGCTCAGAGCCATTTTTTGAAAATGACGGCTGTAGTTTCCCCTTGCTTTCAGCCGTTCACAGTACCAGCACAGCAAGGCCGTTTTGGTTAGTGTTAAAAGGTCAGATTAGTCAATCATCCAGGCTCTTGCCCCTGCAACTACTGAAAAGGCTGCTGCCTATCTTCAGGACCCACACGTTTGTCTGGCCTCTCAACAGATACCCCTCCATTGTGGTTGCACCTACGGTACGGCCATTTGTATCGCTGAGGCACGCAAGCCTCCCCACCAACGGCAACGTCCATGGTTCATGGGGGTAGGGTTCAGTTTTTTAGGTGAAGTAATAACTATATCTTATAAACTTTCTTAAAAAATCATATAAAGTGATACAGAAAGCTGGTACATGTACAACTGTATAGCAGAAGTCTAGTTATTGACAGCTTAGAAAAATTCATGCACTTTCAAATCTCTCTTTGGTGATGGAGTTACTAGTTACTGGTATTACGAATTTTCACTGACAGATGGAATTACGAAGTTTTCATTGCGTACCATTGATATACTGTTTCTGTGCTGCTTTTACATTACTATTTTATTCCTGTTTCAGTATAATCTGTTGCTCTTGCTTTTTCCTTTTATATTGTTATTTTCAATTTAATCACTCTTTTATTACCATTTCCCATACTTCTATACACTGCTTACTTTGTCGCCATGCTTCATCGATCTCTGGAAAGCCCATACACCTTCGACCTTCACGCTCCTTATCAGGCAAGTGTACCCGACCATGAACCTCCCACCTTTGTCCGGCACCCTACCTGGCTGTTTGCAGCTCTGTGCACCCTTCCTCAGCCCTCACCCCTGCATTTCACAAGGCGTTGGGCCACGCCTGTCTCTGAGAGAGTTGTCCCTTCTGCTGTGTCCGACATCTTGGACACTGACGTGGCTAGCAATAATACAGTTAATTAGAACACTCTGAATAAGTAATACTTTATTAATTTCACAAGAAATGCTATGCTATTCCACTCCATTCCATACAATTGAACTCGTACCAAACTCTCCTCTTACTGAGCGTTCTGGACCACTGTGGGGCAAAATTCTATGTGCAACAACCCCACGTGAAAGCTGAGGTACTGCAGTTGGAACTAAGGTTCAAAGACTATGTGAGGAAACAGACAAAAAAAAAAGCCACTGAATGCAGTGTGCATGTTTGCTGTTGACTTTAAGGTTTTACACCAAAGGCACCATTCAAATAGTGGTTGGTGATCTGTTTAAAGGAGACGTATCAACAGCTTGCAGAACTGTCCATAAAGTATCCGCCTGCATTGTCTCATTGAAAAATGAATTTATCGAAAATGGCGTTGGGAACACCCAGAGTGATTTTTTTTTCAAACAGCCCATTTTCCTGGCGTTTTAGAGGCTATTGACTGCTTTCACATCCCCATCAAATCGCCTGGTGGCGAAAATGCTGCGATATTTAGAAATCATCACGGGTGGTTCTCTTTAAATGTACAACCGATCCCAGACCCTAAGCTGTGGTGGTTAAATATCCTGACAAGATGGCCAGGATCTGCCCATGACAGCAGTATTTTCAGAGGTTCACGCTTACATGCTCAGTTGGACACAGGAGAAATACCGAAAGACATACTTCCGGGAGACAGTGGCTAACAGTGTTGCAGATATTTGTTGATGCCGGTACTTCGTGAAGAAACGGCGGATGAGCGAGTCTATAATCATGCCCACAAGAAAACCAAAACAGCAATTGAAAGACTGGAGCAGTAAAAAGACGATTTCCCTGTTTGAGTTTAGGACTCAGAGTAAAAGGCAGGTGTTATAATAATTGGAGCATTCGTCTTACACAATATGGCTATCAGTGCATCAAAGGAGGAGCTTGAAACTGACGACAATGTGTTTGCTGGGAGAATAGTGTACGTAGAATTTGCGGTACTTGCAAAATGTGACGCCAACAGGCATCATAGTGCAGTGAGAGGGGTATTTAAAAATAATGTGTTTAGGTAAGAAGATAAAAAATTGGAATAAATGTACAAAGTACAAGTTTGAGAGCCAGATTTTCTTTTCCTTCCTTTTAGTTCTAGTTTCTTCTCTGTCACTGGTTACTGAATTCTGCATCAGAACAAGAATGCCATGAATATTATAAACTACCTTTTACGCAACAAATTCGTCTCAAAACATTAATCACAGCGTATTAAAATACATATAAAACGACGTATTTAACTTTGGGATGAAAATCTGTTCACGAAGAAATTCCAGTAGGCTGCATACCAACAGAAAACGAAGACAGCAGCAGTCACAATGCCATGAGGGAGAAATTTAGTTGGTTGGTTGGTTGTTTGGGGAAGGAGACCAGACAGCGTGGTCATCGGGCTCATCGGATTAGGGAAGGAAGTAGGCCGTGCCCTTTCAGAGGAACCATCCCGGCATTTGCCTGGAATGATTTAGGGAAATCACGGAAAACCTAAATCAGGATGGCCGGACGCGGGATTGAACCGTCGTCCTCCCGAAATTTAGTAATAAGACATTTATACAAAGGGTTACTAGATTGGAAGAAATTTACAATGTGTCAGATTAAAAGTCTGATTGTCTTTTAACTATCTTTAAGTTCCAGTCTTTAGCTTCTTTATCTATTTTGAGAGTTTCCATTATTATTTCATGTTCTTGCAGAACGTTCATGCTCGAGGCATTCTAATTTTCTCTTGTAAAATTAGTACGGTATTTGTTATCGAGAACATTTTCTGTTCTTTTGGTTTTGGGGCGAGATTCCGACGCTATAAGAGAATCCTGGCTTGCATGTTTCGTGTCTGCCGGTAATTAGAGGTTATTCTCAGTGCAAAATACGCGATTTTGTGCTGTTGCAGTAAAGCTATTACATTATTTTAGTGCATTACCTTTCTTGCCATCTGAACGTAAACATTCTCTCCTTCGTTTCGATTTTCATTGTCATCAACAAGAGCAGTATTCTCATTTGAAGTTACAGCTGTGTCCTCGTTTACTCATGTTAATGAACAGTACTCTTTGTTACCGGACCCTGTATCACCTTTTACACAGCAAATTTTCTTCAAAAATTTATGCGATCGCATCAAAAGGTTAACAAACCACTGCACATAACTTTAGGACGAAAATCTGTATCGTCATCGTAGGGGTTGGAAATAGAAAAAAATTGTGGCTTCAGGGGTGCAATTAGCTTTTGTCTATTTTTTGTAATAGTAGGCGTTACGAAATTACAGCCTCCAGTTTTATGCATTTCAACCTTGAAAAATTTTGATACACAAAAAATGAAATGTAATAATTATGAAGTACGTCTTCAAATTATACCTTGTTATGTACAAATACTTTCTTGGTCCTTTTCTTAACATTTTCGTAACACATTTTCAAACTCTTCCAGTCACGATCTGTCCCGATGTTAAAGTGAACATCAACTTTTCTCCATGTCTTTATTTTGTTGCTCACAGTGACTTTATCTGGTTTTTTGTCACTCAGTTGTACCTTTATACTGGCCCAGTCGGGGCACACATATTCATCTGTCCCCGCGGACATGTCCGAAAGAACAGATACCATCTGAGTATATATATCGTAGGCACTTGTTGACACAGTTCTGAAAGCGTTGGCGCGCAGGCGTAGTTCACAGGAGACCGAAGTCTCTTCACTCCCCCACGGTTGACACGGGCTGTCACGGCAGTAGGTGGCACAACGACATTACTCCGACAGGAACTTCCCGGAAGTGGGCAGGATCCGATCTTGTACAGAACTGGCCTCCTGATTGGCGATATTGTTTCAGGACACACGCGAGGCGGTGGCGTCTAAGAACTACGGAAGACACGGCTTCTTCCTGGCATCTCACTGACGCCACGTGATATCGCTTTACCGTGCAGTATCTCTGCGCTGATTGATACTTCCTATGCCGCTCTCGATACACGACGAACACCGCACCTCCTATCGCGAGACAAATATTGGAAACAACTTGCGACAGCTCTACACTACAGATCGCCCACGCAAACGTGCGCTCCTTTACAGCCCATCTGAGTTCTCCTGCATATATAAGGATCTCAGTTTTCATGTCGTTCCGCTGCTGAATTAGAGTATCCCTTCCAGTTCTGTAAGTCCTGGCAGTTACGTTTTTCTGAGACATGGCGTATGTAATAGACGAGGGGAAACGTATACACAATAAAATTTGTTCCCCGTATTCGTATTCACGTCTACAAACGAAGATAAAATGATCAAATACATGTTGATTGTTAACAGAAAATTTCTCATCCGTTTAATATGTGTACAATGTACCTAAAGTTGTAAAACTCGCTAGCTTTGAACATGCGTTCTATGGTCTTGATTATTCGTATGAAGACATAATTCTGGCCAGACATTCCAACATAAATCGTCTAAACAACAGTGCATACTTTCCTGCTCGAATCTTACACTGGTTACACTTAGGCTTGCTCATCATACAGCAGACACTCATGTGTTTATCCATATATTCGCAACAAAAATAACCAGAGTAGTCTGCACCGATTAGATTTCAGAACCTGGGTTGTCTGCTCAAATGGCGACTTGTAGAGATTTTTAGGACATGAATATGCCTGAGGTTACAGCTGACGTTTATGATATTTCTTGGCAGACATCAGTAGGAAACAACTTCGACGAAAGAAACGAAGTACCTAATTTCACTAAAAGGCTCAATAATTTACACCATAAACATGCTTCTCTACAAACAGGAAGCATAAGGAGAAAACCTGTGCAGTGGCTTACGAACCACAGGTGTAACTTGCTCAGTGGCGGCGTAAGTTCTTGCTCTACGTTCAGGTAGAGAAGCCGGCACAAGAGGTACAAACACGTTATCCTTGATGAATCCCCATTTAAAAAAATCGAGTGGTGTTAGGTCTGGAGATCGTGGGGTCCATGCAATTTGCGCATCATGGCCAGTCCATTAACCTGGAGAGATAGTCCCAGACGTCAGTCATGTAGTGGTGTGGTGCATCATCTTGCCTGAGGTAAACATTTCGTTCTTTATCATTCTCATCGATCTGTGGTATCAAAAATCACTCAATGACGTCGTCGGATGTGCTTAGACAACCTGACGATTTCCCATATCTTACTGTGTAGGGGATGATGCGGGAGACCTGCACCGCTGACTAGGCAAGGTGCTAGTGGAGGTGGTTTGCCTGCCATTGCCTTCTTCCAACCATAATGGGGATGAATGATGATGATGAAGATGACACAACCCCCAGTCATCTCGAGGCAGGGAAAAATCCCTGACCCCACCGGGAATCGAACCCAAGACCCTGTGCGCAGGAAGCAAGAACGTTACCGCAAGACCACGAGCTGCGGACTCATACCTCTGTAGGTACTATGAATTAATTTATATAAATTTTCGAAGTTGTAACATCATTTTTGAAACACCCTGTAAGTGTTAGACATGCAGCACACAGGCCATATAAATGGCACCTGACACCTGATAATCACCTCACCTACAAGCAGCTGTATAACTGAGTTACTCAATCTGTGAGAAATGCGGAAATCAGGTACACCCACTCTCTCACAGAGGGCTACTATAGACCTACAGTCCTGCGGAAAAATCTGCAAGGTTTAGGAATACACAAACCAAAATCTGCAACTGAATCTCTTATTCCTATCGAAACTCTAAATGAGTCTTTCGCCATGCACCAATGCACAAGGGTGCAAATCATCATTTTCATTGAAATATCAGTGCTTGGTACAAACGAAAATTTTTTTCTGCAGCCCGTAAGCCCTAACATAGCTAGCACGTCGACTGTACAAATTCTTTCGGCAGCTGCAGGACACGATGGTATTACAGTGCAAATGATTAATTTTCTCGTCGATCGAGTGCTGTTCTAGACAGCAGATGCTTTTACACACTCTCTGACCTACAATATCTTCCCAACAGCCTGGAAGCAGGGACTCTTACAACCATTACCCAAGAAGGAATCTGCTAAGGAACATTTCGATTATTGGTCCATTTGCATTCTGTCAGCATTATCCAAGGCTTTAGACATATTATTTAACATAAATCAACGTTTTAGATGAATCCAGTCTGGCGTCTCACAAAATCGCAGCACAGTGATTGCCCTTATAAAAGTAACTGGCGAACTGAAACAAGCTATGGACAAATAACAGGCAACTGTTTGCTTTTAGGATTTCAGCAGATCCTTCGATACTGTCAATTTTGACATTCTAGTTGATAGTTCACAACTCAATTTTTTTTCTGTAAGTGCTGTATAACAGTTCCATTCATACCTTACATCCCACCGACAGTGTGTAATGATTAGAGCAAAACGGTCACAATGCAATGATGTAGTATCAGAAGTTCTACAAGGGTCAGTTCTGGGCCCATTACTTTTTTCATTGCATGTTAATGATGTGTCAACTATTATCTCCTACTGCAAATATCACCTATATGCTGAAGGCCTTCATTTACATCTAAGTGCAAGTCCAACTAATCTGATCACTACCATCCACCATGTAAATGTCGATTTACTTACTTTATTGGAGTGGGCACAGAACACAGATTTGAAACTTAACCCACCTAAAATGCAAGCAATCCTAGTTGGTCACAAAAGACTCATTACCGTCAGTACAGAGAAAATCTTCCATCATTAGTCCTAAACATCACAGAAATAACCTTTTCTTCTTCTGCAACGAACTTGGGGATAATTCTGGGTCATTACTTTGACTGTACTGTACACATAACTGCAATCTGTAAGAAGGTGTCAGAGTTGCTCTATTTACTACATAAACATAAAAAATTATTTCCTTTCTAGCTTAAAACAACCTCATAGCCTCAAAGAGACACTACCACTCTCTATACTTGACTATAATGATGTTATTCCCTAAGGATTCCCATACAAAAGCTCGTGCAGGCTCCAACTAGTGATGACATTGTGTGAGATACATTTGTGACATACACTTTTTCGACCATCTCACTCCTGCCTACAAACATTTCATGGCTACAAGCCGATAAGTGTAGGGACTACCACACTCTATGTTTGTTCTATCGTCTTCTCAGTCATTGCACTCCATCTTATTTGTCTTCAACTCCTACACTACTATCTGAACAGCACAGGAGAAATACTAGTTCTCAACAAAGTAAAATTCCACCTGTACCACCACATAACACTTCGATATTCTCTGAATAATTTTCTGTATCAGGAACAATCTCTCAAAATATCATAGAAATTAAATCCCTTCCAAACTTAAAAACACAGCTAATGGTCCACTCTCTATCACAGTAACCATCTCCTCCATATACTAGTCTGCAGCTCCTCCTCATCAACCCCTTCTCCCCTACAATTTATCCCTCGCCCTTGTTGGCAGAGTTCTTTGTTTATATTCTGGCCTTTCCTAACAGCTATTGTCACTGTTCTTCCAATCTTCTCCACTTTCGTTATCCTTTCTGCTCCAGATAATGCTGAATGTGCTTTCACATATGCTAAGCTAATCTATATCATATTAATCCCCTTTATTATAATTATTATTAGTTCAGTGTCAAATATTGTTACTGTTATTATCAGTATTATTAATTTGATATTATTATAGTTACTATTATTATTGTGAATTATACCTTTGGTATATGTTGTTGGTGGTCAGGTGTAAGAAAGAGTCTTACCATCCTAATATCTTGTTAGGCAAAATAAGCAATAAATAAATAAATAAATAAATAGATATTTAAACTTTGTCAGTTCGAGTTTGTACCTGCAGAACAAACCTTTTTAAGATCTGTTTTCCAATTTTTGGCTCACAACTTTCGAGATAATGCATTTTCTTATGTAACGAAGATATATATTAAATAAAGAAGATTTAATTTCCTACACTTTTTATCCCAATGACGTTTTTGTGTCCACTGCATCCGATTACAGCAAATGCTTCTGGCTGTAGATGTTATCAGTGATCCGTTGCTTGAATTGACAGAAGAGTTCATAAGTTTCCTTGGAAAAAGCCAGGCTGGTCCAAAGGAAAAAACTAAGGCAAGGAAAAAGGCACCAAAGAAAAGATGGGAGTAAATGGTATGAAGCCAGAGTGGGTCACTAAAGACTAATCTTTGTTGGGAAGAAAAATATTTACTAAATAAGTTCTACTTTTTCCCTTGTTCAGTTCTGTATGCAACAATAAATACTTCTTATTTTTTTACTATCCTCTTTTACTGGTTTATTGACCTCCCTGCACAATATTAAAAATTATTGAAAATGGTTGGAAGGGAATGCGATTTGGAAAAAGTTGTAGAGATAAAATATAGAGCAACATAAATGTCATTGTAATAATTCTCATGTAATCTAGAAAAGATGAATAACATTATGGTAGCAATATATTTAAACCAGTTTATGTCTGTTTGTCGTAGACATTTTGAACAGCTAAGGGACTTCTTCCTTAACACTAGTATGCTCACCAGTAAATTGTGTCAACAGTTCATTTCTGTGACCATTGTGTTCATAGTTGCTTTGCAGTTCTTGATATTATTTTAAATTTGTCTCTATAACTGCAAGAATATTTGTATTTTTTTAACACACACATTTAGTTAGTGATATAAATCATCATCAGTGCTCTTTAATGAAACATATTTACGATTTCACTCGTTTTCTAGTTCTAGAAACCAGTTTGTCACAAAATACAGGGTGATTCAAAAAGAATACCACAACTTTAGGAATTTAAAACTCTGCAACGACAAAAGGCAGAGCTAAGCACTATCTGTCGGCAAATTAAGGGAGCTATAAAGTTTCATTTAGTTCTACATTTGTTCGCCATTTCAGCCAATAAAGTTTTTGGTCCCTTTTTCTTCGAAGGTGCTACTGTAACTGGACTGCAGTATCTGGTGATGTTAGAGAATTGGCTGTTCCCTCAGCTCGAACAAGAAGCACAACAATTCATATTTCAGCAGGACGGAGAGCCACCAGTGGATGGATGGGATGGAAAAGACACCACTGAGGTGGGATGATGTACTGCAATATTCACCCCAGTTGAAAGGACGATTAATTTTAGCAATTTTACCAGTTTTTCGGTAATTTCAACGCCAGCGAATGAGATAGCAGAGTGTTTCCCAATTTTCATAGCATCGTTAAACCACCCCTCCATTAGATACCAGGTCCCAATACTGGGTTCCAGTTGCAGATAGATGACTGTGTAGTACGTTCATTAGGTCATGTAAACCTAAGTGTACGAAACAGCGTCATATACAGATGCAGTTAGGTTATCTACATATTTCTAGCACATCGACATTGTGCGGAATTTACGATTAAACCAGTCATCTTTCCCTGTGTGGATGGAAGGCACATAGTGTTCTCGGATTCAAAGGATGAAGTCGATGACTGAATGATATCCCTGCATTGTCCGTGACCGTCCCCTCTGCAACACTGTCGCCAATTTAATTTGCAACTGAACAGAAGTAGCAGGGTACTATACCCGCTATATTCCACATCTTGTAGAGGAACAGAGCAAGCTGAGGCCGTAACTGCTGCTCACCAAAGACTGTTCCCCATCAATCTTCTTCAAGGCATCCCATCCAAGTGCACAAGACCTCTCCATATGCATACGTGTTGAAGAGGTTAGCACCCCTTATCGGTGTATAGTAGACATGAGAGTGTTGTGGTGATATAACAGACAGTTAAGAAGGAAAGTGTGGTTTACGCACGATGGAGCTCCAGATGGGTGGAGTTCTAACATTTTACGTAAATCAATTTTGGTAAACATTTTTGAAAAGCAGTGATCAATTAATTGTTATATTTTGACTAAAGTTCAGTCTTGATCACATCATGTATGTTTTAACAATATAGGTAACCGGTTTCGGTTCTTTCTACAAAACCATCATCAGATCCATGGCTCCCTTAGGATGGTAGGCGGAGCTCTCCTCGCTGCTACGCAGTCAACTGATCAGTTTAGCGAAACTGAGAAAGCATTCTGCTATCTAATTGGCTGGCGTTAATGTTACGGAAAAACTGGTAAAACTGGTGGATCTATCAACTGCAATGCTTACTGCAGTACATCGTCCCACATCTATGGTGTCTTTTCCATTCCATGCATCTGACACCACTTGTTTGAGATGAAGAGAGCCTTGGCGGAACACTGGACATCTGCTACTGTTAGGTAATACATCTTCACAGTTAGGTAATGGAGTTGATTAGTCACCCACCCTATCTCCTTCAAGAGGTCATACTAGCTGAAGGAGTACATTTGATTAACACTGAAATGGGGGCTCACGCAGGGTGTGATGCCAAAGAGGATCTTTTTAAACCAATAGAGAATTTGTGAAAGCACTGCAAAACTTACTTAAGAACGAAATTGGATGGGCTTTTAGGCGCAAAGAATTACAGTATATCTCCAGATCAAATTTTAAATAGGGCATAATAAACAAACAAGTTTTCGTCACTCTAGAGATGGCTAAAATTTTGATATAGTTCAGGAAGTCTGTCTGTCAGCATGTGCATATTGGGCCTCTCCAAACTCCACGTGTAACCAGGTTATTATAGGTTCACTAAAACTCATTTCACAGACCCAAATTTCCATCAGATGGTTATGGAAAGCTTCATCTATCGGGTGAAGCATTATAATCCATGTGTCACCCCAGTGCATTCAACACGACTGGATATGAGGCTAATAACCCTTATGGTATAACACCTGCTAATGATATGGTTATTGGCCTGGTGAAAGATGAGTTATGTGGATTGCAGTTTGAAGAGTTTGTGGATCTTCACACGAAAATGTACCATAGTGTACAATGACAGTTGTCACCCAGAGGCAGGCAAATGGTGTGTATTGTGCATCATCAACAGCTCTTGAGGTTGAAGACTATTTGAATTGCCTACTCAGTGGTGTCGGCAGCACTAAGCCTTCTCCTCCACACATGGTGCAACAAATTAGTATTCAGTCATGGCACCATGTGTTGCACACTGTATCACAGATGAAAATCTGCCTGTTATGCCATGATGACAAGTGGCACTTCTGTGAGGATAGGGTCAAGACCCTTCCATAATCTTGCTATTCCCACAAGTGATAGACAGAGGGTGAATTATTTATTTGTAAATAGTGTACATCTGCATGTTTGTGTATACAGAATAGTATGATCCTTTCATCACAGTGTAATTAGTTGTGTGTATGTATGTGTGCATGTCTCAGTTTATTGCACACAATGGGTGTGGTAAAGAAATTTGTTCTGTATGTACAGGTATGTGTGGAGAAAAGAAAATGTGTGTACTATGTATGTGAGTGTGAGGTGGTGTATATATTTTGCATTAATTTTTAATTTTTGCATCTCCTGCCAGTCATCAAAGTTCCTAGCTTTTAGCGTAATGTGGCTCTCATGCTAAGTATTTCTTTTTAACACTGAAAAAGTATATTAAACGATATTGCATAGCTGAATTGCAGTTTTTTCATTGTAACAAGTGAAAAAAGTGATAAAAATTTCAAATGATTCTGCAATAGGTGAACTGTAATTTTTTTCCATTGCAACAACTGAGAAAGAATGACATCTGTAAAGACTTTTATGGGAAACATATTGAACTGCTTACTATAGACTTTGTCACATGACTGTTGTATGCTACTAATCATTATTATAAGTGTAAAGAAAGTATCTCTGTACAAAAAGTTGTTCCAAAAAAGTATCATATACTTTGAGAAAATCTGAGTGACTCTACACTGTGCTCGACATGCTGCAATAACGATTCAAAGTTGGCCACAGTTCCCTTTAGTTGATCTGATGACTGGATTTTGATTCAGATGGTTTTATGTGTATGTGGCTCATGCCCAGCTTTGTTAGCCAGGACAATGGCCTCCATTTCACAGTTTGACATACTGTGATGAAGCCACTACAGCGAAATGTGTTATTTTTAAATTTAAATAAAAATAACTTTGTGATGGTGACTGTTTTATTTTTAATAGAACAGTGAAAACTGGTAGCTGCATAAGTCAACCAACAATGGAGAACATATAGTCATTGTATTAGTGTCTCTGTACAAAAAATTAATAATATATTTGTACAAAAAATTGCTGCCAAAGAAATTATTGTATATATGATAAGACAATTTGACTGTAACTATTTTAAAGAATGAATAGTGAAAAAATTGCAACCAAACAAAACAATCGGAATAAATTAAGAAGATTTATTGCTCTATATCCTCGCAATTGTTTACAGAATCATACCTTCAATCCTGAAAACCACTGCCATACTGGTAAATCCACTGCAGATAAATTAAAAAAAAACTTACACTTCTATTGCACATAAATGTAATGAAAGACACATACTGGTAGATATATATTACATGTTGTAGCTCACTTTTAAAATAATTGAAAAATGTCAAATTTCAAGCAAAGATCATGAAATTTCAAGCAGAAAAACAGTAAAAACAGGATTTTTCTCTAAATATATAAATTTACCAATGAAGATGTAGTGCAAATGGGCACAGAAGGTCACTCAACATAAATAACCGTTTTTAAGCATTGTCACTAGTTCTTCCAATATATTCACAGTTTCTTCAAGCATTTTCAGTATTTTTAGGTGTTTTTAAGTATGTTTGATCTAAATAAAAACTATCTATTCCTTCATGTCTCCATCTAGTGAAGTTTTCTGTAGCCATATCCTAATTTTCAAGAATCATCAAATAAAACGACTGAATTTTCTCCTCACTCATCCAGTGGCATAATTTCATCATTATTTTCAATAAAAGTACCAATCGTCTCTTAATTTTCGTGTTCAACCTTTTCATACATTTTTGTAACCTCTTTTTGCTTTATCTCAATTTTTATAATAAATGTATAAATGGTTGATTTTATCCCAGTTTAGCCTGGAGCTAAAACAAAATTATAAACTGTCAATTTCGTTTTCTCACACCCATTTGGTCCTATCATTACACATCGAATTGAGTTAGGAAGAAGTTTACTATATTTATTCTTTTATTTGTTCTCTCAGATTCTTATTTTACAATCCCAGTCCGCGTTCATTTAATTAGTGAAATTTAATTAGCAATAAATAAATAGCTAGTTTCATCTATGTGGCAACTGATCAGTGCTGAATGAAAGATTGAATGTACCTATGAGAGATTGTTATAAAAACTTTGCACTGTTGGTTTTATGTAACGTTTTAACTCCAAATGTCTCATCAAAAGTAATAAATAGTATTCTCATAGAGAAACAATAATAATTCCAGTTGGTTAATATAGTTGAAATAGTTTAGAGAAATTTATTCGTGCAAAAAGCCTAACATGTATGTTAAATCAGATGATGTTTAAATAGAATTAATACTGAGAACAATCTTAAAATATACATAGATATAAAAGATACAACTAGAAGTATGTCAGGATTTAATAAACAGATTATTGAAGTTAATGATAGGTTACTTGTTAGTGAGATTCCTAAAAATATGCAATTTAAATTAATTAACATAATTTTTAATTTAGCTTTTGGAGTGTTTGTGAAACACGATTATTTTCATTGTGAAACTAATATTATTTCTTCATTTAAGCCTAATGTTGAATCTGGTACACCTGTAATTGAAAACCATTTTCTTAAAACATGCTGTATGCATTTTTTTAAAAAATAGTTTATTTCTCAACACATACTCTTTGGCTTCCTCTGCAATCCTATAGAGCCGGCTTTAGAGAAACTAGCTTTATTTTGGACTTACACCACAGAGAAGATGGCCCATTTTTGCAAAACTCACCTCATGTGTAAGTAGGCGTCTTTTCAAAACTCGTTTTATGCTAGTTAGTTTGTAAAAATTGTCAGAGGTATTGCTGGGTTTTCTCATAATTTGGTTAATGTGCAATAGACATAAGACTAAGTACTT
This sequence comes from Schistocerca piceifrons, assembly GCF_021461385.2. Taxonomy (NCBI): domain Eukaryota; kingdom Metazoa; phylum Arthropoda; class Insecta; order Orthoptera; family Acrididae; genus Schistocerca; species Schistocerca piceifrons. Next base: position 124,487,558 of record NC_060142.1, read on the forward strand.
TTCTGATTGTGTTATGGCACACCTGAAATAATTGCTTTGCTTGGTGGTAGATGGCAGCACATATTTCTGTGTGCACCAACTAAACTGACTATCAGCATGGTGGCTCATGGGAACTCCCATTAGCCACTGTGCCGGGTATCTATTACATTTGCACAGGCAGTATTAAACTATCAAATGTTTTCAAAGTAAAATCATATCAATATTCAAAGCAAAATACTACAGCTGATACTGACTGCCAGCATGCTGAAAGAAGTGAGGCAAGCAATTGTGGAGGGAAAGATGGTTATACAGGCAAACTCTCTTATGCTGACTTATCATATTTCAATTATTTGTTACATTCTTCAAACGATAAAAGTAAGCAAACTGCGTTCCTTCTGTCTTACATGGATATCTTAGCATCAGCAAGATATGTTGTAGAGTCCACTGAAGCTAAGGCTTCTAAATCTGTGCCTATCAGGTATAAGATAAAACTTCAAGTACCTGTTTGTGCAGCTCCATTTCAAAAACTAACATGTGTATCACAGGATCACTTAGCCATGATTCCTGAGCACTGTCATAGGATTGCATTTTAGGAACGAAGAGACAGCTTAAGAGCAACTCAAGTCAACATAGTTATGATCCAACACCTGAAACAGCACATTTTCAAGTACAATTGTTGAGAGAGTCATTATAGCAGAGGGAAAATGAGTAGGTCATACTTGCCCACTATAGCATATGTAAATATAATGTAGGAAATTTTTGCAAAAAACAAAGAGAAGCAGGCAAGTTGTCAAATTTTAAGCTGAGTTCTATAAGAATTTTAATCTCGGCTTTGGTAACCCTAACAGTGACACCTGTTGAACATCCAAGGAACTCGAACTGAAAATAAAAAACCCAGAAAGCAAAGAAAGCCAGAAAGTGTGTAAAACTAATCTGCACTTTTATAGTGCCTGTGGAAAAAAGTTCCACAGCATCATGAACAAATACTGTGAAGACATTGTAAATGTTGTCTTTGACATGCAGCAAAATCAATATCTGCCAAAGCTCTCTATTGCAGAAGTCTTTTACATGTAAGTATGGTTCAATAAACTGACCTTGCTGATACATGAACCAGACCACAGTGCTGATATCATTCATCAATGTACTTGGCGTGAAACACAGCTGGAAGAGGTGCAAATGGAATTGCATCTGCACTACAACATTTTCTCCTATGTTATTTGGAAAAGACGACTAGGGATATTGGTAAGAGAAGATTGAAACTTGAAGTTTTTTCAGAGTCATGCACCAGCTATATTGAAAGGCCATAGTTTTCTGGATAAGAAATATGTTGTGAGGTTTTGAAGGAAAACATTCCTTCGTTCAGACCCATGAAATGTGCTGTGCTTATTCCCAAGGTAAACTATGCTGCTGGAGAAAAGAAGAATGATGTACTGAGCAAATGCATTTCATTACCATCCCTAAGGATGCAGCAAGTTTCTACAACGATCTGCTCTCTGCAAGTGGTGAGGAGTATGAAGATCATGACAGGTCAGAGAGCATTTATCAAGATGAAGATTCGCCTGAAATTGTGTAGAAGAGAAAAAAGAAATATTATTTTGAAACTCTAATATAAAAGACAGACATTTAGTATTTAGATATCAATGATCTAGTTTGAGCATAAAGCGAGTTTTGAAAGAGAAAATTGTCTTTCTACAGAATTGATAAACTATCAAGAAATTTATGTATATGCAAAGACTATTTGGAAACATATTCAGAACTGTAGGAAATTTGCTAATTGTAGAAAACTATTCCCTCTCAAATTTAAATAAATGAGTCTGCCATAAAATTCTTTTGCTAAAATCACCTTTATTTATTCCAATTCATAATAAAATTCAGGATTTAAAAATAAATGTAACTGATGAAAATGGTAAGTTGATTGACTTAAACTGTGCTACTGTAACAGTTATTTTATAAATGAATTAATAAATTTTATCCTTAGTAAATGAACAAGATTGAAACATATCTATTTTATTCTTTTCCCATGAATGAGAAAAGTAAAAACACTATGATTATTCCTAATAAGGACACAGAAATTAACATTCATATGGTAATGGATGGGTAATCCTGATTGTGCTCAATTGTACATCAATTTTAAATTTGTTCATATGATGAAACAGATTATCCAACATATTGTAGAAAATCTAAAAAGAACTAATTCATAACTATGTAGCAAAGTTATTTCCTTTTATAACAATAAAGAAATGAAATAATATTTTATCTAGAAATGAACATCCATTTATTTCATCATCAGTTTTGTTGCATTTGACTTGTTATCTTGCTGATAAAATATGAACAGAAGATTATATAATTGAATTGCTAAAATAAAAAGAAAGAAAATGAAATACTGTGTCTATTGCATATGTGAGGAAGACTTTTTTAAGATTATAAAGAAGTATTGTAGGAAGATGATCTTACTGTTTCTTTTACTGGGAGCACAAGTGCAAATCACCTATTTTTCGATGGGCACATTATAATGAAGCTGGAGTTGAAATAAAAGATATGCTTCCAAAAGAAGTAAAATTGAAATACAAAACTTGCAAATTTGAGTGACCATTGTTAAAAATTAACCCAATTATCAGACAGAACAACGAGAAATTATAGTGAAGAATTCTAAAATACCTATAATTTTTTATGAATTATAGACTACAAAGATAGTTGCATTACATGGTAAGAAAAATGATGAGCTAGATACAACAAATTACTAAAACTCTATGAAATTAGATATGTATTATCTTGCATTTGTTGTATTTCAAACTAATCCTAGTAAATATCATCAGTCATTATATGGTCATGTTAAGTTACATACATTATATGTGAAAATGGAATAAATAAATTATTTCCACAAGAAATGTGGAATTTGGATTCACCAATTAATTAGTCAGAGCTCATGATTCGTTTCATGATCATAACTGAGCTGCTTAATTAAAATGAGTTGTTGATACAGATCCCCCCAATTACATGGCAAATTATCCTATCTACATCACAAACTTGACATGTAGAATAAATATAATGGATACACAGAAACAACAATGAAGTTATGCGATACATTTAATGATAATGTACCAGCTGATACACTTATGTAGATAATCATGTGTTGAAAGAACAACTGAACATATGACTTCAATATCGATTGTTACCTGAAAATCATTGCTTGATGGGATTTTATCTGAACACTAAGTATAAAGAAAAAATTTTTGTTAGGCTCAGTAATGAATTTAAAATTGTTTTGCCAAACAAATATTTGAAACTAATGACTGGGTTTGATTTTCAATTTTTTGAAAATGAAAATGTGAAACTGAAGTATACAGGAAAGAAAAAGATACTGAGTTTCTAGTCTGAAAACTTTATATTATTACACATTTTTATTTTTTGGTTTGAAATATTTGACAGCTTTTTATTTGCTATTTCATAGTTTTTCTATGAAAATGTTTGGCCAATTTTTGAAAAATGAGAAAAATTGCTTGAATAAATAGTGAAAATGTTTGAATATATAGTGAAACTGGAATGGGATGGTTGGAGATGAGATACTTGCAGAAGCAGAGCAGTGAGAATGGTTGGTGAGTTGTGCTTGGGTAGCTCAGTCAGTAGAGCACTTACCCATGAAAATGAAAGGTCCTGAGTTCCAGACTCAGTTGGGCACACAGTTGTAATCTGCCAGAAAGTTTCAACACTAAAAATGCTTAAAAACAATGAAAATACTCTAAACAATAGTAAAAATGCTTGAAAAAATTGTTATTTACATTCACTTACCTTCAGAGTCCATTTGCACAACTTTTTTTTTTTTTTTGCAAACGTAGGTATTTCGCGAAAAATCGTATTTTTTATGTGGTTGTGCTTGATATATCATACTTTTGCTTGAAAATTGATGATTTTTCCGCCATTTTGTTTAATACTGACATCACAGGTCTGCCATCTTGGATCCGCCACATCTGATAGTGAAATCATGGGGGAAGTAGAGTTTGTAACATAAGTATTGAGTGTGCAGGCTTTTCCCAACGTTTTTAGGGCGCTCATTGCTTGAGAAAGGTGGAGGGGGAGGGAGAAGTAGAGTTTGTAACAAAAGTATTGACTGTGCCAGGAATGGCACAGTCTTCTTACTCTGATTTCCCACGAAGTTCCTTCCACAAGACTTCCTCTGCTGGTATCTCCTGCAACTTATCTTGCCTGGACAAGCTGACCACGTCTCTGATGGGCTCTCAGGATGGCTTCTGTTTCTTTTGACCTGTACCACAGCCCTGGTCATCAAGCTTCTTGCTGTGCATAGTTCGAGGGACTGTTATCGATAGTCTTTGAACTTCTCTTCCAATATTTATGACCCAATACCCTAGTTTGGAATGCCTCTATAAAACCTGCTCCTGTCGCATCCTGGTACAGGTACTAGCACTATCTTGGATGTAGGTATAGCCTGCATAGTACAGTCAGTATGAGGACAACAAAGTGGGGTCAGGTCTAACAAGTCACCTATAATAGAATGAGAGGGAAAAAGTGTCTCATAATGCTTAGAACAGCTGATTCTGGAATGCAGAGGCGTATCTATGAGTCATAGAACGTGAATAAGGATCGAAACACTTAAGGGTTCAATTTAAAAACAATTTATTTTCTTAATAGTTCGAATTTATTCAGAGAGATGTCTTACAGTTGCTGTACGTTTTCGCAAATCAGTACGCCCTACTACTCTCCATTTTAGACCTTTGCAGCAACTCCCACTTTCTGATTTCTAACTATCAGAGGCAGGAGCTCTACTTTCACAATCAGATACCTTAATCACAATTGGAGACGAGCGTGAGGCAGCACTTGTTCCTCTTTATATTCCGAGAGACAGACGATACCAACTATTACTCACTGCGATTTAACGCAGTCAGATACTTTATTCACACTAGGCGACAAGTGAAACACAGTGCTTGCTGCACTTTATACTCTGAAACACAGAAAATATAAACTATTATTCGTTGCGACTTACGCGATGAAATACCTTACTCACACTAGGAAACTGTATGAAATAGCACTTGATCGTCTTTATATTCTGGGAGACAGAAGATATCGCTCATTAGTGGTTGCGACTTACGCAATCAGATACCCTATTCACACTAGGAGACAAATGCAATACAACTTGTGTTCCTCTATATATTCTGACTCTCGGAAAATATCAACTATTACTTGCTACTACTAGAGATAAACTCTATAGTGCTTCTTCTTTAACAGGCAGAAACCTCAAGGTAATAATTATTGCTGGCTGTCTCGTACTTTATACTGCAGCAGTAAGGAAGTGCCCCTCTGTAGTGATTTCGAGCTTAGGCTGTATTACTGCTCCTGGTAATGACTGTCTAGGCACTGTGCCCTAGCTATTTACATACTGATTTTTCAGGGCTCTTGGAGAAGTTTCTCTTGTAACATTGCTTTCCCCCGACTGTTCTTGTGGTAGTCAGTACCGTTTGTCTTTGTACTGGATGGTGGCAGACTTGTTGCATGAAGCTGTGTGTCTTCTTCCTATGTACTGCGTGGCCTAATGAACCATCTGCCTTCCTCTTGATTATTATGTCAAGGAAGGAGAGGCATCCATTTTCCTCCATTCGCATCCTAAATTTGATATTCGGATGGATGCTGTTGAGGTGCTCCAGAAACTCATCTAGCGCCTGTTTGCCATGTCCCCACACGACAAAAGTGTCGCCGACATAGAGGATAAAGTACTTTGGTTTCTGTCTGGCAGTTTGAAGGGCCACCTCCTCTAAATGTTCCATATAGAGGTTTGCAATTGCAGGAGCCAGTAGGGAGCCCATGGCCACACCGTTGATACACTCGAAGAATTCCCTGTTGCACTAAAAGTAGGTGGTTGTTAGTGCGTGTTTGAACAGATTGATTGTTTGTGGTTCAAAGTGCTGAGCTAGAAGTGCCAAGGAGTCTTGAAAGGGTCACTTTCGTGAAAAGCGAAGTCATGTCGAAGCTCACGAGTAGGTCCTCCCTTTGTAGTCCCATGTGCCTGAGTATTTTTACGAATTCGGTTGAGTTTCTCACATGGTGGCTGCAGTATCCCACAAGGGGTTTGAGCAGTGTCGCCAGGTATTTAGCTAGTCCATAACTGTGAGAGTTGATGGAGTCCACAGTCGGTCTCAGAGTCACTCCTTCTTTATTGATCTTGGGGAGCCCATAGAGGCGTGATATCACTGGCACTCTGGGATGCAATCGCTTCTTCATTGGCTCAGGTAAGTCAGATTTCTTTAGCAGAGCTATCGTCTTTCTACTCATCATCGGGGTTGGATCCTTCTTCAGTCCCTCGTAGGCAGCAGGTTTATTTTCTGCCGGTACTCTGCAGTGTTTAATAAGACTGTAGCGTTCCGTTTGTCAGTTGGTAGTATCGTTATATCAGCATTATCTCTAAGGGACCAGAGAGTTGCTCGTTCTTCCGCTGGTATGTTACATAAGAGGCCATGCAGTACATAGGAAGAAGACACACACAGACCTATACATTCATGCAACAAGCTGCTACCATCCAGCACAAAGACAAACAGTACTGATAACCATGGTACATAGGGTGCGCGCCATCTGCGACAAAGACAGCCTACCATCCAAGCTGAAACATCTGAGGGAAGCCTTCCACCAAAATGGCTACAGTGAAATGCAGCTCAACAGGGCGCTTAAAAGGAAGAAGGAAGCAGCGACAACCCCAGAAGGAGAAGAAGACAAATTCCTTCTGTACGTGGGTCCGCTCTATGCCAAAATTGCATGACTTTTTGGCATATACAATATCAAAACCGTTCTCCGCCTGCCACTGAAGGCGAGGGAGCTCCTAGATTCTGCAAAAGACCTGCTGAAGCTTTACACACCACAAATATACAGCATCCCATGCGAATGGTAAACAATACATTGGACAAGCACAGCGCTGTACATCTAAACGCTGTGGAGAACATATCAGATGTGTGCGACTACGTCACAGAGAAAAATCAACCATAGCAGAACACAGCATAAACGAAAACACGAAGATGCTGTGCCGAGCATCTGGGCCGGCCAGAGTGGCCGAGCGGTTCTAGGTGCTACAGTCTGGAACCGCGCGACCGCTACGGTCGCAGGTTCGAATCCTGCCTCGGGTATGGATGTGTGTGATGTCCTTAGGTTAGTTATGTTTAAGTAGTTCTAAGTTCTAGGGGACTGATGACCTTAGAAGTTAAGTCCCATAGTGCTCAGAGCCATTTGAGTCGAGCATTTGGCTTCTAGGAAAGTACTATCAGAGCATCCCTAGAAATAAAGATTCACAACAACCTGGTCAACAGGGATGAGGGATACCAATTCAGCGCAGCATGGAACCCTGTGATAGCGGCAATCCGTCGGGAGCGCGCCCGTCGAACGTCCTCCGCCGCAGACAGAATGCTTACACTGAGAACCGAACGCGGCCGCCGGGGGCGACCGCTGCCCCCACCACCGCGTCCACCGCAGCCTCCCGAGGTCTAGTGGAGGGGGGGTGACAACGCACATAAATACCTTGCTCTCCGCGAATCTCGACACTTCGCCAGAAGATGAGTAGAATGACACTTCCCGAAACGTCGCGATATATCAACACTACCACCCGGCCGGAGACCCGAGAAACCTTCATCCAATGTGAAATATATTTCAAAGGGTACTTCCACTTGTGCGAGTTATTAGGGCCCTTACCCATTCCATTCACCAATGGAGCACGGAAGGAATGATTGCTTAAACGCCTCTGTGCATGCTACACTTAGTCTAACATTGTCTTTGTGATCCTTACAAGAGCAATACCCAGGGGCTGTGATGCATTCCAAAATTTATCGCGTAAAGTTGATTCTTGGAACTCAATAAGTCGGCTTTCTGCGATAGTATCCATTTCTTTTCTAAAGTGTGATAGTTCATTTCTTTCAGCAACCTCGTGATGTTTTCCTATTCGTCATATAGGTCCATGACCAGCAGTGGTACCCTTTTTTTATGTGGTCAATGTCCCATACTACTCCTGTTTGCACTGGACCCCTCACATTCTGAGGAAAATTCTAGGCTAGGTCGAATGAGTGTTTTGTAAGCAATCTCCTTTATAGACTGATTGCAATTCCCTAGTATACTAAATGAAGCAGTCTACACACAGTACCGGTATGTGCTGTCTATTCTTTCAGACATGTCTAAATGAGCAGACACTACACATATAATTAAGGCAAGGCTGGCTAATGAGCCCTTCTGTGCAGACATACTGTGCTTGAACTCTTACGGGAATCGGCGAAACGCCGTGAGTAATGAGAATAATGAGTAGGGCAC